>NC_082648.1:6250000-6875000 GCF_028023285.1 Balaenoptera ricei | reverse complement strand
AAATTCTCATGAGATTTAAGTTGAGTAAAAGCAGTTGAGTGTAAGAAGGTATCAGTTCAACAAAAAATTCCTGGTAGCACAGAACTTCTCTGAGAGTCTCAAAATATTTATTATCTTTTTTTCCAGTATAAACACAGATAATGAGGGTCTCAGAAGACCTCCCCCATCTGAGATAGGATGTCACAGGACTCCTTGCAGGCTTAGCCACTCTCAAACTGATGGTCCAGGGGCAGAGATCTCAGCCTCAGAATCCCTGGGCCCTCTTGCTACCCTCACGAATAGTGGGGGATCTTCTCTCATCTCATCTTCCTGCCCTCCAAGAACTTCTCTCCTTGGTGACTCCAGGGGACAGCCTGAAACAAGAAGAAAAGTGTTTGATTCTACCTGTGACCCAGAAGAATGAGAACACTCATTTTAGAGAACAGGAGCAATGGAAGAGATGCAGACTGTAAAAATTTCTTTACATCATCAGACACTTAGAACCATCCTGTCACGACAGGACTTTATGACTCTTGGCCCATAGTCTGGGGAAAACTTGTAACAAGAGATTACTATTTCTCAAGGTGAATATACAAGAAATGGGAAGGAGGAAAGCACAGCTCCAAAACAGTCAGTCCTCAGTGACAGACCGACCTTTTCTTTGTGACTTGTCCTGATTTCTGAAATATCTATGCAGATAATCCCAAACTTTATAATAATTGTTATATAATGGGAGTTGCTACATGAGCTATAAAAAAAGTCAGCCTTCACCAGAAGGCTTACAACTTTTCACCTTACACAGAAAAAAGAAAACAACAGCTTTCTAATCTGCTAATTAAAAAATATTATGGCTGATATTTTCTACACGAGCTCTCATGCTTCTATCTCTAAGGTCCTATGAGTTTCTAAAGAAATCTGGATTAATGTTCTCCCCCATCTAACCCAAGAAACTATATATCTGTAAGGAAGGTCAATCTAGTATATTAGGGGCAATGGCCCTCATAATGTAAGAAATGTCACAAGATGTTCATATTCTGGCATTTCACCAGACACTCTATACTTCGGTTCACATGCAGAATTATTAGTGCAAAAATCATTTGACCGTGCATGGAACTAATATTCAAGTTTGAGAAATATGGTCATAGAAGCACAGCATCAGTGACTGAGAACAGGGGTGGAAGGGAGATGTAACCACAGAAACCGAGATCTAGCCAGCTTCTGTGAGGACACAGAAATGACAGAAATGCCTTGAAAAGGGCAAAGTCGATGTATGAGAGAGATAGGAACCCACTCAGATTTTCTACTCTCAGAAAGGATAGCTGTACTTTCCTTGGTCACTTAGAGAGGCCTAGGTGACAAACCTGTACCCCTCCACGAAGGAGATACCCACTTCACTCATTGCTGGAAAAGGAACAGTTTCAGACAAAGCCACTAATTTGACTTCTTTGAAATCATCACTTGGGGAATTGTGTTCTGACTTTGGACTCTAAGGCAGACAAGGGTCTCAAGGACAGTGGCAGAAGTGAAGTGCAACATGAAATAGGGAAATGGAGACATTTATACAGATGATTGTGAGTTACAGTGACTTCATGTGAAGTTTGGGGCAATTGACTTAAACTTTTCCAACTACAACAATAAAGTATATATTCTCATTTATGTAATGGCAGTGTTGGGTTAGACGCTCTGGTTGCTTACAATTAAAACCATGTTCTACTTTATTTTACCTCAGAGAAACCCAATAACCTTTTACAGACCAGGCATTTTAACTTTGTGTGAGGGAAACCTGGTCAGACTATCTGTAGGACATCTGACGTTCATATTGAAGGAGTGATATGGTTGATTCAGAGAACCGAAGGAGTCCTCTCCCAGTGATGTCACAAGGGAGCCATAGAACAGCACGAAGAAGAAAGGAACGGCCCTTACCTGGAGAGGCAAGTCACCTGACATACACAATCTGCAGGAATTATGGTCAACAGGTGGTCAGAATGTCCCCTAGAAAAATGGACTTTCAGTCTCCCCAGGGTGTTTGTGTGATGATCTATCCCATCACTTATCCCTATCACAATGACAACTTTATAACAAGTGCCTGGAGAAGAGGCACTTTGTTTTTCACTGTCTAGCATGAAAAAAAAAAAAAGGTAGCTTAATCACTGAGTCACTTGAGAGAGAACCTTGATAAGAAGAGGAACATCACAAGTATAGATGAGAAAGAGAAACCTTTCCACATACAGGAGTCCCTAAATAATAAACCTATGTTTATTATGAAGTTAATGAGGAGTTAGTGAGAGCTCAGAACCAGACATCTGCTTGAAAAATGTTCTCCCTAGAGAGAAGACTCAGAAGTCTTAGGCTAAACAGAACATGAGGGGGATGTCTCACTGAGACCAGATTTGAGTTTGGGATTCTCAGATATCTAGCACGTGAACTGTGAGAGTAACTAGAGCTGTCAGCTTATGGCCATATGAACCCAAAGGTGAAGGGCAAAGAATACTCACCTGGTCTTACCAGATGATCCATCTTTAGGTCATTGTTTTCTTTATCCTTATGGACAGCATTATGCAGAGAATACCTGCATCTGAGCAAGACTAAGACAAAGCACACTGGGTCAGAGATCATCATCTGGAAACTCCATATATCCCCAGGTTCCACAGGGTTCCTTATATCCTTAAGCCTGGGCATTATGTAGGCTCAGGCAGGGCCCCTGATACTTCCTCATACTCCACAGGTACCCCAGGAATGGACTTCTTAGCCCAGTCCTGACCTGTGTTACCCAAGTACTTCTATCACATATAAGATTATAATTCTATGACCTTCAGCCCTGGGTCATTGAGACCTTGGAGATCAGAGAAGAGTAGACATTTTTCCTCGTGTTCCCCGCATTATAACATATTATATATAACATATATAATATAATATATTATACATATACAATATAACATATATATAACTATATAATATATTATATAATATAACATATATATAACATATTATATATGTTATATATTGTATAAAATATAATATAACATATAATAATAACACCTTCTCCTCGCTCCATACACACATTCCCTCATTATAGTTGGCCTGTGTCCTAAAGCCCACCATGGCACTTACATTTCTTTACATGTTGGTCTATCTCAAGTAAAAAGGGAGAAAACATGACAAAGAGAAAAAATACAAAGAGCATAGCAAACAAGGCATAGAGCCAAGGAACACCATTTGGGAATAAACTGGCCCCTGGTACAACTTCTGCCATTGAGATCTGAGGACACGGAATTCTCTGCCCCAGCTCTCTCACCTCCTAGGTGATAAGGGTGATGAAGTCACAGCTTCAGGCACAATAGGAATCATGAAGATCTGGATGGGGATTGGCCAAGCCTCATCCTATAACTGCTAGATAGAAACAAGTAATCTCTGGGAACTTCACTTCCACCACAGCTCCACTGAACCAAAAATATTAGACAATCAGATTAGCTTGCCCAAGGTCAAACAGCTTGTGAGCAGCTGATCTGGCACTGAAAGCTGGCCTGCTGAGTCCCAGCTCCAGGCCCTTTCCAGTGCCCACAGGGCTGCCTGCCTTGCTGCCTGCCCTGGCCTGTGTTCTTGCCTGGCACTGATCTCCTCATTCTCTCCCTCACCCATGCCCAGCTCATTTGTCACCCAGCCCTTCTGTTTCTTGTTTTCATTCTTTCAAGGAGAACTGCTTCTCTCTCCTGGGTCTGGGGTCAGGGCTCTCCTAGGGCTGGTAGTGAGAGGCTGGCAGGCCTGCTAGCTGGCCGCTCAGTGGTTACTTCCACTGCTGGGGCCCATATTTGGATACCTCAGCACTGACCCCAGATAAGCCACATGCTGCTTTCACCCTGTGCCTCCCTAGCCTCAAGGCCACCCTTAAGTAGAGGACTCGCGTTCCTCTGCTTAGCTGGGCAGTAGGGGCTGCTGGGACGGCAACAGTAGACCTAAGAGTTAGAGGAGCCCTGGGTCTCCTGTCTCTGCACTCCCAGGAGAGCCCGTCTCTTACCCTAAAGCTTCCTGATTTAGGGCTCTCTGTGAAGGCCCAAAACGTAATGTGAGCTCCAGCCCCAGGCCCCAGGGTAGATTTTACTACACATATTCAGAATGTCCCTCTCACTGCATCGGAGCCATATCCATTCACAAAATGAAGAAACTATTTCCCTAGACTTCCCTAGACTTCACAGCCCTAGAGCCAGCCTTATTCAGCAGAACAATGTCTAAATTGAAAAACCAAAAAAAAGGACAGATTTCCCCTGCCACAGGGAACACTCTGTCCCACCACCACTCCCCCGTACACACAATGATCTCAATTCCTGGTCTGAACTCAACCTTCTCTAAGGTGACTGACCAGTGCAGACCCACTGACAAGATGCTAATGTGGTTCCACAGTCTTTGCCAGCTCCCAAGACTTCTTATGTACCATCTCCAGGAGCCTTCATGCCTCATCTCCATCTGCCATGAGTGTGTGTTTCCTCTCAAGGTCCACAAACCCCCTATTTCTCAATCAGAACAGCAAAGAGAAATCTCTGATACCAGGACACTGCCTAAGAACAAAAAATGTGCCCAGTGCGGGATTGGATAAGAAATATGAGGTCTGAATTCTGCTTCTCATCCAATTGAGGAAATAAAATCCCAGGTGGAAAAGGCAAGGGTCATTATAGACTGTGATCATCGGGGAATACTTTACGGAACATTAGAGAAGAAAAATAACTTTTCAGCAAATGCAACTGAAAGGAAATTACCTGTTGAGAATCAGAATGACTTCCTGATTCTAAGGGATGTAAACAGGAAACCAAGATGCCTATGTGCCTTTATTGGCTTTATTTTTGGCTGAGTCTCAGATATTATAATTCTCCAAGTTTTTTTTTTTAACTTATCAAAATAAGAACTAAAGTTAGGGGCTTCCCTGGTGGTGCAGTGGTTGAGAATCTGCCTGCCAATGCAGGGGACACGGGTTCAAGCCCTGGTCTGGGAAGATCCCACATGCCGCGGAGCAACTGGGCCCGTGAGCCACAACTACTGAGCCTGCGCGTCTGGAGCCTGTGCTCCGCAGCAAGAGAGGCCGCGATAGTGAGAGGCCCGCGCACCGCGATGAGGAGTGGCCCCCGCTCGCCGCAACTAGAGAAAGCCCTGGCACAGAAACGAAGACCCAACACAGCCATAAATAAATAAATAAATAAATAAATAAATAAATAAATAAATAAATTTTTTAAAAAGTATTTTAAAAAAATAAAATTAAAAAAAGAACTAATGTTTAAAAGCTGAAACAAAAAAAAGTGTTCAGACTATTTTACTCTTATCATTGCTAATAACTACACTATAATAAAATCTACATGATTGTGTTGTTTTGTTTTGTGTTGACATCTTCACCCAGAAATGTTCACGTTTTGGGTTAAAACAACACTCATTGACTCCAGCACATCTTTCTCCTCCTAATAAAGCTCTTTCCTCCTTATGCAGAACTCTGTTCAATTTTCTATTCTTTTTCATATAAAGTCTGTTTATAACCCCTTGTGTAGGAAAAAAAATCAGGAAAAATGCAATTTAAATAATCCTAAGTGAGGAGGCTTTAAAAAAAACAACATAGCATTTGCCTTATTCTTTTAACAAACCGGGGAATTTAAATCTGAAGTTTCATTTAATGATTCAAAATATAAATATAAGTAATTAAGGAGAACAAAGAACAAATAAGAACAAATAAGAACAAAGAACAAATACAGGAACAAAGAGGTTAAAGTAGTATAGGAAATGGTATAGGACATATATGCACTACCAAATGTAAATCAATAGCTAGTGGGATGCAGCCGCATAGCACAGGGAGATCAGCTCAGTGCTTTGTGACCACCTAGAGGAGTGGGATAGGGAGGGTGGGAGGGAGACGCAAGAGGGAGGAGATATGGGGATATATGTATATGTATAGCTGATTCACTTTGTTATAAAGCAGAAACTAACACACCATTGTAAAGCAATTATACTCCAATAAAGATGTTAAAAAAATAATAAAAAATAAAAGGTTTTTAAAAAATAGAATCTCTTTACATTTTATTTTCTTTAGAATTTTTTTCCAGGTTTGTTGAGATATAATTAACATATAGCATTGTGTAAATTTAAGGTATACAACATAATGCTTTGATACATGTATATATTTTGAAATGATTACAATAAGTTTAGTAAAGGTTTCCACCACCTCACATAATTACCTTTTCTTTCTTCTTGTGTTGAGAACATTTAAGATCTACTGTGTAAGAGTAACTTTCAAGTACATAATATAGTATTGTTAACTATAGTCCATGTTGACATTAAATTCCCAGAACTTATTCATCTTATAGCTGGGGGTTTGTACCCTTTCACCACCATTTCTCCATTCTTCCACTCCCCCAGCCCCTGGGAACCATCATTAACTCCATTTTTAAGAGTTTAACTTTTTTTAGATTCCACAAATAAGAGATATCATAAAGTAGTTGTCTTTCTCTGTCTGGCTTATTTCAATTACCATAATGCCCTCAAGGTCCTTTCATGTTGTCACAAATGGCAGCATTTCCATCTTTTTTATGGCTGAATTATATTCCATTATATACAGGTACATCGCATTTTCTTTATCCATTCACCTGTTGATGAACACTTTAATTGTAGTTTCCATATCTTGGCCATTGTGAATAATGCTGCAATTAACATAGGAGTGAAGACATCTCTTTGAGATACTGATTTCATTTCCTTTGGATATATACCCAGAAGTTGGATTGCTGAATCATATGGTGGTTCTATTTTTAATTTTTTGAGGAACCTCCATACTCTTTCCATAATGGCTGCACCAATGTGCATTCCGACCAACAGTGCACAAGGGCTCCCTTTTCTTCTCAGCCTCCACTAAAACTTGTTGTCTCTTGTCTTTTTGATGATAGCCACTCTAGCAAGTGTGAGGTGATGTCTCATTGTGGTTTTGATTTGAATCTCCCTGATGATTAGTGATAGTATCTTTTCATGTATTGTGTTGGCCAAAAAGTTCATTTGGGTTTTTGTAATGTCTTATGGAAAAACCCAGACGAACGTTTTGGCCAACCCAATATCTCTTGGCCAGTTGTATGTCTTCTTTGGAAAAATGACTATTCAAGTCCTTTGCCCATTTTTTAATTGGATTTTTTTTGGCTATTAAATTGTACGAGTTTTTAGTATAATTTAGATTCTAACTAACTCCTTATCAGATAGATGATTTGCAAATATCTTCTCCCACTCCATAGGTTGCCTTTTCATTTTGTTGATTGTTTCCTTTGTTGTGCAGAAACATTTTAGTGTTATACAGTTCACTTGTTTATTTTTGCTTTTTGTTGCTTGTGCATTTAGTGTCACATCCAAAAATTGGCGTCAAGACCAGAGTCTATGAGCATTTTCACTGTGTTTTCCTCAAGGATTTTTACAGTTTCAGGTCTTATATTTAAGCCTTTAATCCATTTGTAGTTAATTTTAGTATAAGGATATAATAAAGGGGTCCTGTTTTATTCATTTGCTTGTGAATATCAAGTTTTACCAACAGCATTTATTGAAGAGACAATTGCTTCCTAATTGAGTGTTCATGGCACCCTTGTCAAAGATTAGTTGGACACTTGTAAGAGAACAATTTCCAATAGAATGAACATAAATGACACAACAATAGCATGCCAGTAGCTGTTGAAATTGGTAAGCCACTTTAAAAAATCATTTGTTGAAATCTACAAAATATACACATATTATACCCTATAACCCAGAATATTCCAAAGAGTATATTCCTGAGTATATTCCTAAGAAAAACTTTCATCAATTTTGGGTAATAGTGGCTGATATGAATATCTTTTTATATGTGTTTCGGTAGATAAACTCATTTTTTCTTTCCTATTATATAGCTCTGACACCAGTTCTACTTATAATGGCCAAAAACTAGAAATAATTCAATGTCCAAAATGCAAATAAATAGTGATAGAGACTTGCATTAGAATACTAGATAGCAATTTAATAAAATACTGCTACATGTAGTAACTTATTTGAATTTCGCAGACATACTATTTTGTAAAAGAAGCCAGGCCAAAAGAAATTCTCACTGTTCAAACTGCTCAACCACAGGAAGAACTAATCTATGGTGATAAAAGGTTGGTACATATAGTGGTAGGCAGGGAAAGCAAGCATGAGAGTGCCTTCTCTGGCATAGAAAATATTCTTTATCTAGCAAATACATATATGGGTATATAGTTATGTATCAGTTCTTTAGTTGTACACTTAACATTTGTGAAATTTACTCTATGTAAGTTTATAACTCCATATAAAAGTAAAATTAATATTGTACTAGCCTTTTTAAATGAGCTGGGGATTTTTTCCCTCTATTTTCTGCTGCTTCTATTTTTTAAATTTAAATATTAATTATTGCTTGAGAGTTTGATGAAACATACCAATAAAACCATCTAGGACTTGAGGACACAGGGAGGGGGAAGGGTAAGCTGGGACAAAGTGAGAGAATGGCATGGACTTATATATACTACCAAATGTAAAATAGATAGCTAGTGGGAAGCAGCCGCATAGCACAGGGAGATCAGCTCAGTGCTTTGTGACCACCTAGAGGGGTGGGATAGGGAGGGTGGGAGGGAGGCGCAAGAGGGAGGAGATATGGGGATATATGCATACGTATAGCTGATTCACTTTGTTATAAAACAGAAACTAACACACCATTGTAAAGCAATTATACTCCAACAAAGATGTTAAAAAAAAAAACCATCTAGGCCTGTGTTTTACTGTCGAATTCAATTTCACTGTTTCTTCCTGTGTTAATAGCAGAATTATATATACGTATGTATTCAATAAAATTGTGGACTTACATATTTCTCTCTCACTTAGGAATGATACTTTTGCTGTACATACAATTCCAAATTGAATGTTCTTATTCTTTTAAAGATACTACTTTATTGTCTTCTTGTAAGTAATATTGCTACTGATAATTTTAGAGTCAATCTGATTCTTGTTTCTTGGCAGATGATGTGTTCTTTTTTCTGAAAAATTTTACTTTGACATTTAAAAAAATTTTCTATATAGTTTGGGTGTGAATGTTTTTCCTTATCTTATTTCACTGGCAATCTACAAATCCTTTCGAAATGAGACCTTACATATTTTTTAAAATTCTGTGAAATTTATATCTATTGGTTTTTCAAGCTCTTTTCTTCTCTCTAGTTTTATGTTTTTCTTTTTTTTTCTGGGACCCTCTCAAGTCTATGATAATGCTTTTCTCCTGTCCTCTGTATCCCTTACCATTTTAGTTATATTTTCTCTGTCTTTACTTTTTTCTCTTGCCTTCTTGGAAAATGACTCAAAGTGATTTTCCAACTTACCCACTTGCTCTTATCCACATTCACCATACTATTTATTGGTTGATTGTTTTCTTTAACTTTCCAGCTAAGCAGCCCTTTTGTACTTGCCTGATATTAGTCATGGACACAGTGAGTAGCTTAGGTTGCTGCCACAGATTTCCGTGGCTATGAAACAAGTGATAAAATGAATTGGGGGAAATGCAAGATCAGAACTTTCCTCTGGTGTCCACATACAGCTTTCTTCCCAGGTTGCAGCCACTCACCAGCCTCTGCCCGGCCCTCCAGTCTCCAAGCACCATTTCAATCTGGGTTCAATGTACACAGGGGATGGTCTCACTCTGATGTGGTTAATTCTTTGGATACTTACTTCCTTTTTTAGCTCTGTTATTTTTCCAGAGCTGATTTTGGGAATTAGCAGCCTCTCTCCGTTCAGTGTTTTGTCAGGAATAGGGTATTGTGGCATAAAAAAGAAATTATCCCATTAAAGAAGAAAGATTTTGAGAGCACAGTACACATATGTGTCTTTTTTGGACCAAACTATACAAAATATGATCAATAAAACATAGAGTTCAAATTTGTAAAATTATAATTACCCTTTTATCTCTATGATTGATCAATGGTGAGGCTTCCAGTTGAGGAAATTCTGTAGATACTGTAGATCTTTCAGAGCAATATAAGATATACAAATTACACCACAAATTTCTGCCAAGTTGAGATCAGCAGGGTCTCTTACATTACTGTTAATCAGATATTACTAAAGGTGCAGGATGTTTTTCTGTTCATCATTAGGCCCGTTTGCAATTATAACCACAGTGGTATGTAACAGGAAGGAAAATTCTGCTGTATCAAAAGAAAAAACAGCAGTTGCTTTTGCATTCCGGAGAAGAGGGTGGGTTGTGGGTAATACTAAAAGTTAACACCCAATGTGTATATTTTATTATAGGAGGTCGGCCAATGCCCAAATATTATGATTGAATGTACATTCCTTATAGCAAGTCTGCTATGTGGACAAGGTAGCTGGGTGTACCTCCTAACTAGACTAATCTGTTTATATGCTAAAATTCTGCCATGTTCCTATACAGAAATTCAGGCAGTCCCTGCCAAACCGAAGCACAAAGCTGGCCTAACATCCAAACAGGCAGAATGTGCAAATCCTATTTAGTGGGATCAACTTGTGCTCAAAGATACCTTAAATATGAGAATCAGGAAACCAAAAAGCTGGCCAGGCAGTGACTGTTGAAAGGATAAGCCTTTTCTCTGATTTCCTGTCCATGAATCAAGCATACAATCTGAAGTGGACAAAATTCTTCTTCTTTGTCTTTGTTGGAGAAAGGTTGTTTTTTTGGTCTACTCTCCCTATACCTCTTTATACCTGAGGCAGGAAGGTCGATTTCAAAATTACTTATGGGAGGCATTGCAAAACTTATAAGAAAAAGAAATTAGGAAAAGTCAATAAAAGGGAGAGTGTTTAAGCAATGGTGATAGGGTGAAAAACAAAGAGAAATTCCCTCGTGCAGGGGGTATGGGAGAGAACAATGGTGGGATATTAGGATTAGGTCAAATTTGCTAACTATTTACATTTTGCACCAGGCTATATCCCCTCCTCTCCCTCCTTTAACACTAAACTTTAGTAAATGTTGACTACGTAAAATAAGCTTTTTTTTTTTTTTTGTCCGCGCCTCACGGCTTACAGGATCTCAGTTCCCCGACCAGAGATTGAACCTGAGCCACGGCAGTGAAAGCCCGGAATCCTAACCACTAGGCCAACAGGGAACTCTAAAATGAGCTTTTGATAGTAATATTTTGGAGGAGGAAGAAACAGCAAAATGTCTACACATTAGCTGAAATGAGGCAGAGAGAGGCATAGAAAAAAAAAAGGAAGAAAAAAGAGATTGAGATTTTAACAAAAACACACTTTCAGGAAGTAGTAGTTAGACATATGATAGCCCAAACACACTCAAGAACTATTAGAAATACTAGGTAGAGTATACAAAGCTAATGATTGAAACCACTTTATTTCTTTCCTTTTTTTTTTAACATCTTTATTGGAGTATAGTTGCTTTACAATGTTGTATCAGTTTCTGCTGTATAACAAAGTGAATCAGCTATATGTATACATATATTCCCATATCTCCTCCCTCTTGCGTCTCCCTCCCACCCTCCCTATCCCACCCCTCTAGGTGGTCACAAAGCACTGAGCTGATCTCCCTGTGCTATGCAGCTGCTTCCCACTATCTATTTTACATTTGGTGTTAGTAGTCAAAGGACTTGAGAACTTGAACATGTTATATGTAGACAGTATATTTGTCCTCAGCAGATGTGTGAACTCTAATGACTTTCCCAGGAAGTTCAGAAGATTAGCAAGTCTAATCTTACTCTGTATAATACGTAATCCTACTGATCCTAAGACAGCAGGTGTGAAAGTAAGGACCTCATTCTCTTCCCTTTCCACTGATAAGTACACATTAGGTTGGAATTTGGGGATGAAAGTAGACACTTTTTTCTTGTAAGGGCTTATCATTTGACTTTTCTGTACTCCTAGCTTGAATCTAAGGGGTTACTTTATTTCTTCAAAACAAGTAATTCAGAGAAAGTAGAATAGAGAGTAATTTTACAGAGAGAGTACAGCTGCTTATAATAGAACTATTTTCCAAAATGTCATGCATGAGTATCTTCTAGGATATGAGTTGAAAGGACTATCCACATTCACCACAGTTATAACATGCTGAGAGAACAAGAATGGTCCAACTCCTAATGAATCATCACTAACCCTGGCCCTAATCCAGCTCCCAGCTCTTCTCTTATCCACCAAGAGACTCGTAGTTTCTGATCTTTTCTACAGCCAGAGGAAGTGAGAATAGGGAACGGAAACTTGTTTTCCCAACTAAAATCTAACCATACTCTGGGGTAACTTGAATTGATCTACTTTAAAGGGTCACTGAACTCAAGGACATAAGAAATAATCTTCATTTAAATTAACCAGGTTGCACACATTATATGCTATACCTAGTAACTCAATCATGAAAAGACAAAATTGCATTTGAAAAAAAGTTGAAGCCTAAGAATCTCTGCAACCAAAGCTACAAAGTTAACATAAAAACATTCTGCTTCCAAGCGACTTCTGTACTTTCCTATTTCAATTATGCCTCTGAGAAGTTTTTAGATTTATTTATTTACTAAGAAAGTTTTGCCACAGCTACAGCTACCTCCGCGAAATCAAATTCCCGGGTCTATAGGGGGAGGAGGTGCCAAAATTACGTGAGGAGAGATGATGTAATTAGGATAGAACATTTCTGGAATATTCAAGTGCTGTTACTATGAGGTCATCTTGGGAGGAGATGAACCTCAACTCTGGATTCAGCATCTCCCTCAGTTTGACCACAGGTCTCTCACCTAGGGTTTCACTCAGGAGAAGAAAATATATATCTGGATGAAAGTGACTAGGGGATGAATACTATAAAAGTAGTTTGGGTTAAAGTGTCTAGATGTTCACAAAAATTTCTGAACAACAAAGAACTTATATGAAAGGACCAAAGTATTTATTATTGGACAATTTACATAAAAATGGAACACAAGTCAGCATTATCCTATATGGACACAAGCAGTGATATTTTTTGAACCTCAAGTTTGGACCAGAATGTAACAGGAGTTTCAATAGACGTGTATTTGTTCTTCAGATGGAATTCCACTGCTTCCAAATGCAGCATCCTCATTTCCAAGCTCATATTCTTCGGTCAGGAGTTTCTCCTTTCCCAGATCTTCTTTCCTGGAGGAACGTGAAAAAAACCTGCAATAGCAAATTTAGGCCCTGGTTATGATTATGACTCAGACTAAACAGAGCCCTCTAGAGGCATCAGAATCAGGGGCAAAGCGAAAACACAGCACTCCTGGCGAATCAGATTGAGATCATTTCTGCACAATATAAAACACATCAGGGGGCTTCCCTGGTGGCGCAGTGGTTGAGAATCTGCCTGCCAATTCAGGGGACACGGGTTCGAGCCCTGGTCTGGGAAGATCCCACATGTCGTGGAGCAACTGGGCCCGTGAGCTACAATTACTGGGGCTGCGCGTCTGGAGCCTGTGCTCCGCAACAAGAGAGGCCGCGATAGTGAGAGGCCTGCGCACCGCGATGAAGAGTGGCCCCCGCTTGCCGCAACTGGAGAAAGCCCTTGCACGGAAACGAAGACCCAACACAGCCACAAATAAACAAATAAATAAATTTTTAAAAAACCACACACATCAGGAAAAGCATATTAGATACAAACTTTTTTTTTAAACATCTTTATTGGAGTATAATTGCTTTACAATGGTGTGTTAGTTTCTGCTTTATAACAAAGCGAATCAGTTTTACATATACATATGTTCCCATATCTCTTCCCTCTTGCATCTCCCTCCCTCCCACCCTCCCTATCCCACCCCTCTAGGTGGTCACAAAGCACCGAGCTGATCTCCCTGTGCTATGCGGCTGCTTCACACTAGCTATCTATTTTACGTTTGGTAGTGTATATATGTCCATGCCACTCTCTTACTTTGTCACGGCTTACCCCTCCCCCTCCCCATATCCTCAAGTCCATTCTCTAGTAGGTCTGTGTCTTTATTCCCATCTTTTTTTTTTTTTCTTTTTTTTTTTAAAGCTTTTTTTTTTTTTTTTTAATTTTATTTATTTATTTATTTATTTATTTATTTATGGCTGTGTTGGGTCTTCGTTTCTGTGCGAGGGCTTTCTCTAGTTGCGGCAAGCGGGGGCCACTCTTCATCGCGGTGCGCGGGCCTCTCACTATCACGGCCTCTCTTGTTGCGGAGCACAGACTCCAGACGCGCAGGCTCAGTAGTTGTGGCTCACGGGCCTAGTTGCTCCGCGGCATGTGGGATCTTCCCAGACCAGGGCTCGAACCCGTGTCCCCTGCATTGACAGGCAGACTCTCAACCACTGTGCCACCAGGGAAGCCCCTTTATTCCCATCTTGCCACTAGGTTCTTCATGACTTTTTTTTTTTTTTTCCTTAGATTCCATATATATGTGTTAGCATACTGTATTTGTTTTTCTCTTTCTGACTTACTTCACTCTGTATGACAGCCTCTAACTCCATCCACCTCACTACAAATAGCTCAATTTCATTTCTTTTTATGGCTGAGTAATATTCCATTGTATATATGTGCCACACCTTCTGTATCCATTCATCTGTTGATGGACACTTCAGTTGCTTCCATGTCCTGGCTATTGTAAATAGAGCTGCAATGAACATTTTGGTACATGACTCTTTTTGAATTATGGTTTTCTCAGGGTATATGCCCAGTAGTGGGATTGCTGGGTCATATGGTAGTTCTATTTTTAGTTTTTTAAGGAACCTCCATACTGTTCTCCATAGTAGCTGTATCAATTTACATTCCCACCAACAGTGCAAGAGTGTTCCCTTTTCTCAACACCCTCTCCAGCATTTATTGTTTCTAGACTTTTTGATGATGGACATTCTGACTGGTGTGAGATGATATGTCATTGTAGTTTTGATCTGCATTTCTTTAATGGTTAATGATGTTGAGCATTCTTTCATGTGTTTGTTGGCAATCTGTATATCTTCTTTGGAGAAATGTCTATTTAGGTCTTCTGCCCATTTTTGGATTGGGTTGTTTGTTTTTTTGTTATTGAGCTGCATGAGCTGCTTGTAAATTTTGGAGATTAATCTTTTGTCAGTTGCTTCATTTGCAAATATTTTCTCCCATTCTGAGGGTTGTCTTTTGGTCTTGTTTGTGGTTTCCTTTGCTGTGCAAAAGCTTTTAAGTTTCATTAGGTCCCATTTGTTTACTTTTGCTTTTATTTCCATTTCCCTAGGAGCTGGGTCAAAAAGGATCTTGCTGTGATTTATGTCATAGAGTGTTCTGCCTATGTTTTCCTCTAAGAGTTTTATAGTGTCTGGCCTTACATTTAGGTGTTTAATCCATTTTGAGTTTATTTTTGTGTATGGTGTTAGGGAGTGTTCTAATTTCATTCTTTCACATGTAGCTGTCCAGTTTTCCCAGCACCACTTATTGAAGAGGCTGTCTTATCTCCATTCTATATTCTTGCCTCCTTTATCAAAGATAAGGTGACCATATGTCCATGGGTTTATTGCTGGGCTTTCTATCCTGTTTCATTGATGTATATTTCTGTTTTTGTGCTAGTACCATACTGTCTTGATTACTGTAGCTTTGTAGTATAGTCTGAAGTCTGGGATCCTGATTCCTCTAGCTCCATTTTTCTTTCCCAAGATTGCTTTGGCTATTCTGGGTCTTTTGTGTTTCCATGCAAACTGTGAAATTTTTGTTCTACTTCTGTGGAAAATGCCATTGATATTTGACAGGGATTGCATTGAATCTGTAGATGACTTTCAGTAGTATAGTCATTTTCACAATGTTGATTCTTCCAATCCAAGAACATGGTATATCTCTCCATCTATTTCTAACATCTTTACTTTCTTTCATCAGTGTCTTATAGTTTTCTGCATACAGGACTTCTGGCTCCTTAGGTAGGTTTATTCATAGGTATTTTATTCTTTTTGTTGCAGTGGTAAATGAGAGTGTTTACTGAATTTGTCTCTCAGATTTCATCATCAGTGTATAGGAATACAAGAGACTTCTGTGCATTAATTTTGCATCCTGCTACATTACCAAATTCACTGATTAGCTCTAGTAGTTTTCTGGTAGCATCTTTAGGATTCTCTATGTATAGTATCATGTCATCTGCAAACAGTGACAGCTTCACTTATTCTTTTCCGATTTGGATTCCTTTTATTTCTTTTTCTTCTCTGATTGCTGTGGCTAAAATTTCCAAAACAATGTTGAAAAATAGTGGTGAGAGTGGGCAACCTTGTCTTGTTCCTGATATTAGTGGAAATGGTTTCAGTTTTTCCCCATTGAGAATGATGTTGGCTGTGGGTTTGTCATATATGGCCTTCATTATGTTGAGGTAAGTTCCCTTTGTGTCTACTTTCTGGAGAGTTTTTATCATAAATGGGTGTTGAATTTTGTTGAAAGTTTGTTCTGCATCTATTGAGATGATCATATGGTTTTTATCCTTCAATTTGTTAATGTGGTGTATCACATTGATTGATTTGTGTATATTGAAGATTCCTTACATTCCTGGGATAAACCCCATTTGATCATGGTGTATGATCCTTTTAATGTACTGCTGGATTCTGTTTGCTAGTATTTTGTTGAGGATTTCTGCATCTATGTTCATCAGTGATATTGGTCTGGTGTTTTCTTTTTTTGTAACATCTTTGTCTAATTTTGGTATCAGGGTGATAGTGGCCTCGTAGAATGAGTTTGGGAATGTTCCTCCCTCTGCTATATTTTGGAAGAGTTTGAGAAGGATAGGTGTTAGCTCTTCTCTAAATGTTTGATAGAATTCGCCTGTGAAGCCTCTGGTCCTGGGCTTTTGTTTGTTGGAAGATTTTTAATCACAGTTTCAATTTCAGTGCTTGTGATTGGTCTGTTTGTATTTTCTATTTCTTCCTGGTTCCGTCTTGGAAGCTTGTGCTTTTCTAAGAATTTGTCCATTTCTTCCAGGTTGTCCATTTTATTGGCATAGAGTTGCTTGTAGTAATCTCTCATGATCCTTTGCATTTCTGCAGTGTCAGTTGTTACTTCTCCTTTTTCATTTCTAATTCTATTGATTTGAGTCTTCTCCCTTTTTTTCTTGATGAGTCTGGCTAATGGTGTATCAATTTTGTTTATCTTCTCAAAGAACCAGTTTTTAGTTTTATTGATCTTTGCTATTGTTTCCCTCATTTCTTTTACATTTATTTCTGATCTGATCTTTATGATTTCTTTCCTTCTGGTAACTTTGGGATTTTTTGTTGTGCTTTCTCTAATTGCTTTAGGTGTAAAGTTAGGTTGTTTATTTGAGATTTTCCTTGTTTCTTGAGGTAGGCTTGTACTGCTGTAAACTTCCCTCAAGAACTGCTTTTGCTGCATCCCATAGGTTTTGGGCTGTCATGTTCATCGTCATTTGTTTCTAGGTACTTTTTGATTTTCTCTTTAATTTCTTCAGTGATCTCTTGGTTATTTAGTAGCATATTATTTAGCCTCTATGTGTTTGCATGTTTTACAGTTTTTTTCTTGTAATTGATATCTAGTCTCATAGTGTTGTGGTAGGAAAAGATACTTGATAGGGTTTCAATTTTCTTAAATTTACCAAGGCTTGATTTGTGACCCAAGATATGATCTATCCTGGAGAATGTTCCATGAGCACCTGAGAAGTGTATTCTGTTGTTTTTGGATGGATTGTCCTATAAATATCTATTAAGTCCATTTTGTTTAATGTTTCATTTAAAGCTTGTGTTTCCTTATTTATTTTCATTTTGGGTGATTTGTCCATTGGTGAAAGTGGGGTGTTAAAGTCCCCTACTATGGTTGTGTTACTGTCATTTTCCCCTTTATGGCTGTTAGCATTTGCCTTATGTATTGAGGTGCTCCAATGTTGGGTGTGTAGATATTTACAATTGTTATATCTTCTTCTTGGATTGATCCCTTGATCATCATGTAGTGTCCTTCTTTGTCTCTTGTAATAGTCTTTATTTTAAAGTCTATTTTGCCTGATATGAGAATTGCTACTCCAGCTTTCTTTTGATTTCCATTTGCATGGAATATCTTTTCCCATCCCCTCACTTTCAGTCTGTATGTGTCCCTAGGTCTGAAGTGTGTCTCTTGTAGACAGCATATACATGGGTCTTTTTGTATCCATTCAGCCAGTCTATGTCTTTTGGCTGGAGCATTTAATCCATTTACATTTAAGGTAATTATCGATATGTATGTTCCTATTACCATTTTCTTAATTGTTTTGGGTTTGTTATTGTAGGTCTTTTCCTTCTCTTGTGTTTCCCGCCTAGAGAAGTTCCTTTAGCTGGTTTGGTGGTGCTGAATTCTCTTAGCTTTTGCTTGTCTATAAAGGTTTTAATTTCTCCGTCGAATCTGAATGAGGTCCTTGCTGGGTAGAATAATCTTGGTTGTAGGTTTTTCCCTTTCATGACTTTAAATATGTCCTGCTACTCCCTTCTGGCTTGCAGAGTTTCTGCTGAAAGATAAGCTGTTAACCTTCTGAAGATTCCCTTGTATGTTTTTTGTTGCTTTTCCCTTGCTGCTTTTAATATTTTTTCTTAGTATTTAATTTTTGATAGTTTGAGGATTATGTGTCTTGGCATGTTTCTCCTTGGATTTATCCTGTATGGGACTCTCTGCACTTTCTGGACTTGATTGACTATCTCCTTTCCCATATTTGGGAAATTTTCAACTATAATGTCTTCAAATATTTTCTCAGTACCTTTTTTTTTTCTCTTCTTCTTCTGGGACCCCTATAATTCAAATGTTGGTGTGTTTAATGTTCTCCCAGAGGTCTCTGAGACTGTCCTCAATTCTTTTCATTCTTTTTTCTTTATTCTGCTCTGCAGTAGTTATTTCCACCCTTTTATTTTCCAGGTCACTTATCAGTCCTTCTGCCTCAGCTATTCTGCTACTGATTCTTTCTAGAGAATTTTTAATTTCATTTATTGTGTTGTTCATCATTGTTTGTTTGCTCTTTAGTTCTTCTAGGTCCTTGTTAATCATGTCTTGTATTTTCTCCATTGTATTTCCAAAATTTTGGATCATCTTTACTATCCTTACTCTGAATTCTTTTTCAGGTAGACTGCCTAGTACCTCTTCTTTTGTTTGGCCTGGTGGGTTTTGTTTTTATTATTATTCAAAGAGAAAGTCACAAAAATTATAATCATCCTCATCAGTTCACTCAGTCCCATGTAATTAATTTTTTTTTTTTCATCTTGATCTTTTGGTGGTCTGGTGGGTTTTTACCTTGCTCCTTCATCTGCTGCATACTTCTCTGTCTTCTCATTTTGTTTAACTTACTGTGTTTGGGGTCTCCTTTTTGCTGGCTGCAGGTTCGTAGTTCCTGTTGTTTTTGGTGTCTACCCCCGGTGGGTAAGGTTGCTTCAGTGGCTTGTGTAGGCTTCCTGGTGGAGTGTACTGGTGTCTGTGTTCTGGTGGATGAGGCTCAAACTTGTCTTTCTGGTGGGCAGGACCTCGTCCAGTGGTGTGTTTTGGGGTGTCTGTGACCTTATTTTGATTTTAGGCAGCCTCTCTGCTAATGGGTGGGGTTGTGTTCCTGTCTTGTTTGTTAGTTGTTTGGCATGGGGTGTCCAGCACTGGAGCTTGCTGATCATTGGGTGGAGTTGGGTCTTAGCATTGAGATGGAGATCTCTGGGAGAGTGCTCGCCGATTGATATTATGTGGGGCTGGAAGGTCTCTGGTGGAGCTATGTCCTGAACTCGGCTATCCCACCTCAGAGGCTCAGGCCTGACACCCAGCCAGAGCACAAAGACCCTGTCAGCTACATGGCATAGACAACTGTGGTAAAAGTCTAACTGGTGTCTTGGATTTTTCTTTGCTGGGTGATTTATCCGAGCCAGGTTCCCTTTGTCAGAAACACAGCAAGCTAAAACGCTGAGACATCCGAGGTTTGCAGCGAAGACAGGGCTTATTCACAAGGCAGCCAAAGAGAAGACAGGAGAATAAATCTCAAATCTGGCTCCCGGAAGACAAGGGGCTGGGGTATTTATGGGATGAAGAATAACACAGCAGAGCTGTCTGAGGCATAGGAATTGTGGGGCGCATGGGGATCTTGGGGAAAGGTGATTTGCGGAAAAGGTGTGGTAGGTGTGGTAATCACCCGTTCTGCGCAGGTGTAACTAAGCTACAGGCCTCTAGTTTCAAAAAACCACAGTGCATCTTAAATTATCAAAATGCTTCACAAATTCCAGTACTGCAATATCTTTTTTGAAATCTCTAACTACCTTTCATGTATGAGACAGCATGAAGATGTAGTCAAAACAGTTGTTCCATTTTTGGATTCAGTAAATATGCTCAATTAATCTATAAGCCTTTTTTTCTTTTTTGGCTGCACTGCACCACTTGCAGGATCTTAGTTCGCCTGCAGGGATTGAACCCAGGCCCCAGCAGTGAAAGAGCAGAGTCCTAACCACTGGACAGCCAGGAAATTCCCTAATCTGTAAGTCTTAATGCAAGCACATCACTCATAAAGTGAAAAATTTAGGTCGCACAATTTGGAGACATATATCCCAAGAACATAGAGTGATTCCTCCCTCCCAAGTAGTCTGACAGCATTAAAGATGACATATGTTAGTGGTGATCCTATCAAACACATGAACTCATCCAAATTTTGAATCTCCAGAAAGGATGGGCGTTGAGGAGCTCAAATTCACCCTCTCCAGGACAGAGACCAAAGATTACAGGAGATCAGCTAACCCCACTCACCTGTCTGAGAGGCCGTCACCCCGTTCTCCTTCTCTGGGGGCACTTCCCCCTCACTCCTCAGAGAGGCAGGAGGAGCCCCAGGCACTGGTACCTCTTCAGCATCATCATAACCCTCACCAGCGTCATCAGTCCTCTGCTCTGGGGGTTCTAAGGGCAGAAAAGGGGGTCAGATAAAACCACAGTAAAAGGGTTGGCCTGGGAAATACCTAAGATCCCTTCTGACCCAAAGTTTCTGAGCTGCAAAATAGAGGCACCAGTCACTCCTTGTTTCAACAGATTTTTCCTAAGGCCATATTTCATTTTGATGTGCCCATAAACCAAAACAATGACGTTCAAAATCTCAATATTTCTTGTTTAAAACTACATATCTCAAAGCAACTTTACACCAATGAGCGTTACTAAAATAGTCCAACAAATTATGCTTTCCAGATATTAATTTTTAAAACAATGTGTGCCTGTTGTGACTGAATGAGTGTGATTCTGGACACAGAGAGCCCAGCCCCAATCTGAGACATGGCAGAACAGCCAGGGAAGGGGGAGGATGGGCCCCATCTGGACCCAAGGGATCCCTCTAATCCCAGTCAAAGGAAGACTGTTCCCTTTGCATCTCGTCTCTATAAGGGAAATTCTCCCTCCCCCCAACACCCAGCCGAGGCAGGTCCACCTCTACTACCTGGAGTGGACTTATAGTCACTATTGCCCTCACCATCCACAGAGTCATATGGCAGTTTGGTCAAAGAGTCATCTGACAGGAACCCTAATGTGGAGAAAAACATCACACAACAAACAGAACGACCCTCCCCACCTGTGTGAGGCTGAGAAGAAACGCAGGGACAGGCTTGGCTTCTGCAGTTTAGAGGGAGGCTGGGACCTCACAGGGGCTCTGTAGCGGCCAGCCTGCCGCCTTTGGAGGGGCTGCCTCTGTGAGCCTGGGGCAGATGTGGGGTCTGTGGTTGCTGAGAAGATGGCTCACAGCCAGTGGGGGGCTGACAGCCAGAGGTCCCAGGAGGACAAGGCAGAGGTACCCACCTGGCCTGCCCAGAAGATCCTCCTTCGGTGTCACAAGGTAATCAAGCTCCTCGTACATGGCCTCAGCAAGAGCATCTTCAAAACCGGATACGGCTGAGAAAACCACCAGCAGGTCAGAGATTGCCACCCTAGACACCATGAACC
This sequence comes from Balaenoptera ricei, assembly GCF_028023285.1. Lineage (NCBI taxonomy): Eukaryota > Metazoa > Chordata > Mammalia > Artiodactyla > Balaenopteridae > Balaenoptera > Balaenoptera ricei. The sequence goes on along the minus strand of NC_082648.1, from coordinate 6,853,210 downwards.
CCCAAGCTAACCCTTCATTTCCCCTATGCTCACAGGTGGAAAAACCCTCAGGGCTGCCGGGACCTGCGCAGAGTCTCCCACGCCATGTACCATGTCTGTACCTTCTGCCTTTGTCCGACCCTGAATCCACAGCTCAGCCCCAACTCTTTCTGGTCTCACAGAAGAGGCCATGACTTATGAGTGTTCACACCTCAGTCCTAAGAACCTCTGTGTATTCAGCCCTTAGAGTTTAACGTGAAGCAGATGGAGTTCTGCAGACTAAAGGGGGAAAGAACAAAGACCTGGCCCAAGTTTCCCCTCCTCACACCTGGCCCCATTTCCTGCCTCCACACGCTTTCCATGGTACCCAGTACCCCCTGCAGCCCACCTCTGCGCTCTGCTCTCCATCTGAGCAGCTGAGTCACCAGGATGACGAGGACCAGGAAGAGAAGGGCCCCCAAGATGAGGCAGAGGATCCCAGGCAGGGAGAAGATGCCAGGGATAGGATATGAGCCTGGTCTGGTCCCTAAGGGTAACAAGGCAAGAGGGTTTGGAGAAGGTCATGGGCACAGAGAAACTCCCTATGCCAACCTTTCCAGGGAGCACTGGACAGTAAAGTCCCAGCCTGAGACACAACTGGATTGACAATGATTGGGCTCCCCTAGGTCTTGCCCTGGGGTAATTCAATACCACTCCAGCCAGTGTGGCCCAAGGGAGAGCTGGGGATTATTAGGGAGCGTCCCTGCTGAGGACCCAGCCTCTGAGTACCCAGCTTACAATTGCATCCCTTCCCCTTGGGCTTCATGAGACCAGAGCATCACACAAGTCCTGGGACTGGCACCTAGCTGATGAGGAGCAACACGCAAGGGCAGGTAGGAAAACGCTAGATTCTGCAACACAAGAACCAGCCTCCCTTGGGCCTCGGGCATGAGAAACTTCTGGCACCCTGAACCAAGGCACGGGATGTTTCCCGAGGAAAATGCTCTGGTTCCTCCCCACCAGCCAGTGGCTTCTCAGGATCTTTCCTCTCCTGAGTTGGCTAATTCTGCCAGAGAGTCCACAGAACAGGTCCCAAGACTCTGAATATTCTCCCCTACCCAGGGATTGTAGCACAGTACCTGCTGTAGTGGGGGGTAATGTTGTTCTTCCACCTAAAGAGAAAAACAGGAGTTTGGAGCACAGGAATTGGCCAGAATGCATGGGAGCCCATTTCTCCCTCCTGAGCCCTGAAATCACCCCTCAGTCACCACAGCATCAGTGCTGAATCTTCCCAGCTCCCCCTTCCTAGATCACCACAGCATCAGTGCTGAATCTTCCCAGCTCCCCCTTCCTAGATCATAGCTACAGTACCTGGATGCTTTCTGAATACAAAAATTCCCCAGCCCAGCCCACTGCTCCAGCACTGCCCCAGCTCAACCAGCGTGGAACCCAAGCCCCTCCACTGACCCGAGCACCTCACTCCAGCATCCTCCTCGTGCTTGCAGTCGTTCTGCCCCCAGGGCTCCGCAGCACAGTCCCACAAGGAGGACTCCCGGCCCCCGCACCGCACCTCGTCCAGCCAGATGCTCCCATTTCCGGGGCCAAATGCTGCGTCCCTCACGGCTTCCAGGGCATGGCCACAGCCCAGCTGCTGACACACCACCTCGGCCTCTGCCAGGCTCCAGGAGTCATCACACACTGTGCCCCAGGAGCCGCTGTGCCAGACCTCCACCCGCCCTGAGCACACGGTGTCTCCTCCCCTGAGCTGGAGCTTCTCTTTGTCTGAAAAGACAGCAGCCCCTCCTGTTACTGCCCCTGGTGGGAAGGAAGGAGCCCCTGGGAGCCACAGGGGAGGAGGGAGGGGCTGACGTACCTGTGCAGGGGGCAGCAGTTGGACAGGTCTTAGGTCTCCTTCCTGCAGAAACAAACAATGGGAAGTGCTGAATCAGGGACAGCTGGGGGTGGTCTTGTCCCCACGCAAAATTATCTAAGGTCCTTGGCTCAGTCCAAATGACAAGTGAAAACACATGCTTCATAATCTAATGGGATGAGGCATTCACTGGATCTTATCACCAGCTGAAATAACTTTACGTTTTTGCCTGTTTATCACTCTCCACATCCCACAACAAATACATACACAGACATCTACAAATACACACAAACACACACACAAACACACTCCTGAATGAAAGCTCCACTAGAGGAAAGACCCTGCATATATTACTCATCTTTTGGCTATTAAGACAGTACCTTGCACATTGTATGCATTCATTCAACAAGGATGTATGGAGAACTTTCTCTGAATACTATGATAAGGGCTTGATATTTAATGAGTGAATGAATAGATGAATAAAACCCAGTGAAATACAATTTTTTTGAATTCTTGCTAATTAGTAAAACAATAAAGCATATACAAATTAATATTAATGATTTACAGTAATAGAGAAGAGATATTTAAAAAATAATAAGTCCAGAATCACAGAAGTAATTTGTATTCAATATTACATTTATACTTTTTAAAAGGAAATTATATAACAGATTCTAAACTTTTCTTATCCATTTTTCAGTATGACATATGGACAAGCAAAGAGATTACTATAAGAAGAGGACATTTTTTTAAAGGAATAGAACAAGTAGAATTTAGAGAAAGATAGATAAGTAGAAAAACAGCTGGGTAGTAAGTGTCCAGGAGGCACAAATAAATATACTGAGAAAAACTATATTAAGAGGACGCAGAGATAAAAAACACAGAACCAAAAAAAAAAAGCACATAAAAGTATTGAAGACAAAGAAAATAGACATACACGCCAAGACACATCTTAATCAAACTATCAAAAATTAAATACAAAGAAAAAATATTAAAAGCAGCAAAGGAAAAGCAACACATAACATACAAGGGAATTCCCAGAAGGTTAACAGCTGATCTTTCAGCAGAAACTCTGCAAGCCAGAAGGGAGTGGCAGGACATATTTAAAGTGATAAAAGGGAAAAACATACAACCAAGATTACTCTACCCAGCAAGGATCTCATTCAGATTCGACAGAGAAATTAAAAGCTTCACAGACAAGCAAAAGCTAAGAGAATTCAGCACCACCAAACCAGCTTTACAACAAATGCTAAAGAAACTTCTCTAGGCAGCAAGTACAAGAGAAGGAAAAGGCCTACAATAACAAACCCACAACAATTAAGAAAATGGTAATAGGAACATAAATATTGATAACTACCTTAAATGTAAATGGATTAAATGCTCCAACCAAAGGACATAGTCAGGCTGAATGGATACAAAGAAAAGACCCATATATATGCTGTGTACAAGACCCCACTTCAGACATAGGGACACATACAGACTGAAAGTGAGGGGATGGAAAAAGATAGTCCATTCAAATGGAAATCAGAAGAAAGTTGGAGTAGCAATTCTTGTATCAGACAAAATAGACTTTAAAATAAAGACTATTACAAGAGACAAAGAAGGACATTACATAACGATCAAGGGATCAAACCAAGAAGAAGATCTAACAATTTTAAATATATATGCACCCAACATAGGAGCACAATACATAAGGCAAATGCTAACAGCTATAAAAGGGGAAATTGACAGTAACACAATCATAGTAGGGGGCTTTAACACCCCACTTTCACCAATGGACAGATCACCCAAAATGAAAATAAATAAGGAAACACAAGCTTTAAGTGATACATTAAACAAGATGGACTTAATTGATATTTATAGGACATTCCATCCAAAAACAACAGAATACACTTTCTTCTCAAGTGCTCATGGAACATTCTCCAGGATAGATCATATCTTGGGTCACAAATCAAGCTTTGGTAAATTTAAGAAAATTGAAGTCGTATCAAGTATCTTTTCCGACCACAATGCTATAAGACTAGATATCAATTACAGGAAAAAATCTGTAAAAAATACAATCATATGGAGGCTAAAAAATACATTACTAAATAACCAAGAGATCACTGTAGAAATCAAAGAGGAAAGCAAAAAATACCTGGAAACAAATGACAATGAACACACGATGACCCAAAACCTATGGGATGCAGCAAAAGCAGTTCTAAGAGGGAAGTTTATAGCAATACAATCCTACCTCACGAAACAAGAAACATCTCAAATAAACAACCTAACCTTACCCCTAAAGCAATTAGAGAAAGAAGAACAAAAAAACCCAAAGTTACCAGAAGGAAAGAAATCATAAAGATCAGATCAGAAATAAATGTAAAAGAAATGACACAATACAATGATCAATAAAACTAAAAGCTGGTTCTTTGAGAAGATAAACAAAATTGATAAACCATTAGCCAGACTCATCAAGAAAAAAAGGGAGAAGACTCAAATCAATAGAATTAGAAATGAAAAAGGAGAAGTAACAACTGACACTGCAGAAATACAAAGGATCATGAGAGATGACTACAAGCAACTCTATGCCAATAAAATGGACAACCTGGAAGAAGTGGGCAAATTCTTAGAAAAGCACAACCTTCCGAGACTGAACCACGAAGAAATAGAAAATATAAACAGACCAATCACAAGCACTGAAATTGAGACTGTGATTAAATATCTTCCAAAGAAAAATAGCCCAGGACCAGAAGGCTTCACAGGTGAATTCTATCAAATACTTACTAACTAACTAACTTACTAACTAAGAGCTAACACCTATCCTTCTCAAACCCTTCCAAAATATAGCAGATGGAGAAACACTCCCAAACTCATTCTATGAGGCCACCATCACCCTGATACCAAAACCAGACAAAGATGTCACAAAGAAAGAAAACTACAGGCCAATATCACTGATGAACATAGATGCAAAAATCCTCAACAAAACACTAGCAAACAGAATCCAACAGTAAATTAAAAGGATCATAAACCATGATCAAATGGGGTTTATCCCAGGAATGCAAGGATTCTTCAATATATACAAATCAATCAATGTGATACACCATATTAACAAATTGAAGGATAAAAACCATATGATCATCTCAATAGATACAGAAAAAGCTTTCGACAAAATTCATCACCCATTTATGATAAAAACCCTCCAGAAAGTAGGCACAGAGGGAACTTACCACAACATAATAAAGCCCATATATGACAAACCCACAGCCAACATCATTCTCAATGGTGAAAAACTGAAACCATTTCCTCTAAGATCAGGAACAAGACAAGGCTGTCCACTCTCACCACTATTATCAACATAGTTTTGGAAGTTTTAGCCACAGCAATCAGAGAAAAAAAGAAATAAAAGGAATCCAAATTGGAAAAGAAGAAGTAAAACTGTCACTGCAGATGACATGATACTATACATAGAGAATCCTAAAGATGCTGCCAGAAAACTACTAGAGCTAATCAATGAATTTGGTAAAGTAGCAGGATACAAAATAATGCACAGAAATCTTGCATTCTTATACACTAATGATGTAAAGTCTGAAAGAGAAATTAAGGAAACACTCCCATGACCATTGCAACAAAAAGAATAAAATACCTAGGAATAAACCTACCTAGGGAGATGAAAGAAGTGTATGCAGAAAACAATAAGACACTGATGAAAGAAATTAAATATGATACAAACAGATGGAGAGACATATTATGTTCTTGGATTGGAAGAATCAATATTGTGAAAATGACTATACTACCCAAAGCAATCTACAGATTCAATATAATCCCTATCAAACTACCAATGGCATTTTTCACAGACCTAGAACAAAAAATTTCACAATTTTTATGGAAACACAAAAGACCCTGAATAGCCAAAGCAATCTTGAGAAAGAAAAACAGATCTGGAGGAATCAGGTTCCCTGACTTCAGACTGTACTACAAAGCTACAGTAATCAAGACAATATGGTACTGGCACAAAAAACAGAAATATAAATCAATAGAACAGGATAGAAAGCCCAGAGGTAAACCCACACACATATGGTCAGCTTATCTTTGATAAAGGAGGCAAGAATATACAATGGAGAAAAGACAGCGTCTTCAATAAGTGGTGCTGGGAAAACTGGACAGCTACATGTAAAAGAATGAAGTTTTAAAACTCCCTAGCACCATACACAAAAAAAACCTCAAAATGGATTAAAGACCTAAATATAAGGCCAGACACTATGAAACTCTTAGAGGAAAACATAGGCAGAACACTCTATGACATAAATCACAGCAAGTTCCTTTTTGACCCAGCTCCTAGAGAAATGGAAATAAAAGCAAAAATAAACAAATGGGACCTAATGAAACTTAAAAGCTTTTGCACAGCAAAGGAAACCACAAACAAGACCAAAAGACAACCCTCAGAATGGGAGAAAATATTTGCAAGTAAAGCAACTGACAAAGGATTAATATCCAAAATTTACAAGCAGCTCATGCAGCTCAATATCAAAAAAACAGACAACCCAGTCCAAAAATGGGCAGAAGACCTAAACAGACATTTCTCCAAAGAAGATATACAGATTGCCAACAAACACATGAAAGAATGCTCCACATCATTAATCATTAGAGAAATGCAGATCAAAACTACAATGACATATCATCTCACACCAGTCAGAATGGCCATCATCAAAAAATCTAGAAACAATAAATGCTGGAGAGGGTGTGGAGAAAAGGGAACACTCTTGCACTGTTGGTGGGAATGTAAATTGATACAGCCACTATGGAGAACAGTATGGAGGTTCCTTAAAAAACTAAAAATAGAATTACCATATGACCCAGCAATCCCGTTACTGGGCATATACCCTGAGAAAACCATAATTCAAAAAGAGTCATGTACCACAGTGTTCATTGCAGCTCTATTTACAATAGCCAGGACATGGAAGCAACCTAAGTGTCCATTGACAGATGAATGGATAAAGAAGATGTGGCACATATATACAATGGAATATTACTCAGCCAAAAAAAAAGAAGTGAAATTGAGTTATTTATAGTGAGGTAGATGGATCTAGAGACTGTCATACAGAGTAAAATAAGTCAGAAAGAGAAAAACAAATACCGTATGCTAACACATATATATGGAATCTAAAAAAAAGAAGAAAAAAAAAGAAATGGTTCTGAAGAACCTAGGTACAGGACAGAAATAAAGACACAGACGTAGAGAATGGACTTGAGGACACGGGGAGGGGGAAGGGTACGCTGGGACGAAGTGAGAGAGTGGCATGGACATATATGCACTACCAAAATAGATAGCTAGTGGAAAGCTGCCGCATAGCACAGGGAGATCAGCTCGGTGCTTTGTGACCACCTAGAGGGGTGAGATAGGGAGGTTGGGAGGGAGACACAAGAGGGAGGAGATATGGGGATATATGTATATGTATAGCTGATTTGCTTTATTATAAAGCAGAAACTAACACACCATTGTAAAGCAATTATACTCCAATAAAGATGTTAAAAAAAAGAAAACATAAATTCAAAACAATGCAAGAAAACAGACATATACACAGTATTTGTCATAAAATATCAGAATTGGTATATCCTTTCTGTATTATACTATCAAACCTCCTACCCTAAGTAGTAAGACATCACTAAAAATGATGTAAGGAACTCTTTTGTATGGTTGCTCATGTTCAGGATTGGAGAACTCACTACTTCTCAATCCATTGTGTTTGATCATAGAAAGTTATCATCAAAATAAGGTCTTATTGTTTAATATCCCTTCAACCTTCCACAGGAACCAGAAAAAGATGTGGAGAGAGGCAAGGAAGGGAGTGAGCTTCTGCCTTTGCAATATCTATTGTCACACTCCCCCTCGGCTGTGGATTTCAGGCAACTCCTAGCACATCATCCGGGGTATACCAGAATGGTGTGTGCATGCGCGCGCGCGCGCGTGTGTGTGTATGAAATAGTGGGGGGGAAACAAAGGGGAATGAAAAAAAAAAGGGTGAATGAAGGGAAGATCCTGTGAAACTGCAAAAGAAGGAAGTAAGGAAAGGATGGAGGGAAGGAAGGAAGTTGAAAGGAACCAGGAGTAAAGCGACTGTCATCCTTATTTCAGACTTCAAATGTTTTAGGATGAGACTTGTGAGCTCTTACAGTTTATTGGTCTTGGAATTTCTCTATGATTTGGCTTTAGTTTAATAGTCAAGTTATTGAAAAATCCCGGCATTTTCTATCTAGATATGAAGACAATTGGAAATAATTAGTCCTAGAAAGTAATTTGACAATATCTATTAAAATTTGTGTGTGATTATCTATGTACATACAAATGTATATGTGTGTGATATATATATATATATATATATATATATATATATATATACACCCTTTTATCTAATAATATCAACATTGGGAGTAATCCTAAGTAATAAACTCAGCAATATATAGAGATACATGTACAAAATGCTTACCACAAAATTGTTTGTCGAGGGGAAAAAAATTTAAAACAATTGACCTACCAGTAAACAGGCAAATGGTAATATGAACTGGAGTACCAACCTCTCATTAATGAAATATTATGCCATTGTTTTACAAGAGTTAGAGCTACCTGAAGGAATATCCATGATATATTATTAAGTGATAAAAAGCAAATTTAATGATAATGTGTATGATAGAATCCCAATCTTGTAAAAATAAATAACAATACACCATCAACATAAACTCTTTTATGGGTATATGTGTTTGGATATAAATATGATAATGGAGGAATGTGAAAAATAGCATATATCAGTCCATTAATCTTGTTTACATCAGGAGGATATGAGTGGACAAGAGGCCATGGGATGTGATTCATTTATCTTTTTACATTTTATATGTCTTCTCTGTTTACAGTAAGTAAGTAATGTCTTTGTAATGTAGATGAAAGAGAAAGGAACTGGTCTTTCTCTAGGCATAAAACAAACCAGTGGAAAGGACACAATTTCCCTAGTGCCAAGCATGCTACAAGTCCAGCAGTAGCAAATGTGGCTGATTCAGGGAAGAGACACAGAGACAGGCAAAAGGAGACATAAGGGAAGGAGGGCTGGCCATCCTTTGTGCCTCCAGTGTTCTTTGACCTGGTAGTATTGTTCTTTCCCTGGGGTATCATCACAGGGGTGAGATTCCCCTACACTGCTTGTACTGAGGGTGAACCCAAACCTGCCTCCCTGAAATCTCCATCCATCATCAGTGTCCTGCCCCCTGGAGCAGCTCTGGTGAATCTCCTCCCTCTTCCATGGGAAAGTCCTTCAAAGTCTGAGGTCAACAATTAGGCTGCATCTACTCTGGCATTTCTGCTAATTAGCCTGATTATAGACTCCCTGTGACATGGTTTCCAGTTGTGTTTTTGCACTTGGAACACATGCACCTAATCTCCATGGTATTTTTCACATAAACTGCTGTCAGCCCAGATTTCTTTACTTTTTCCTTTGAAACAATATTGGAACATATGGATTAAATCATCTTGATCCAAAATTCATTTTGTAGACTCAGTTTAAACTCATCACTTAGATCTGAAAGTACAAAATGTCACTAACAACGACCTACAAGGTTGACACAGACACACAGAAACAGACAGTAAGTCACCTGCACACGAGATATAGGCTTCCTCCTTTGGAAAGCATGAACTGTATTTCCAAGGGTCAGAAGGACATTGCCAGAGAGAGGTATCAGTTTTCCGACAGTAGATTTCATCTACCCACCGGGGTCTAGAACCTTCCCTAAGAGGAACAGAAGAGTTGAGAGTTCCACTGTCCCCACAGCCAAGCTGACTGCAGATGATGGACAAGGTGATGTCTCTCATGGGGCTGTGGCAGACACTGCCCCAGGTCCCGTTGTAGAAAACTTCCAGCCACCCAGCACACTCCTGGTCCTCGCTCACCATCCTGAGGGCCAGGAACTCTAAAATTGAAAGGGAGGAAACAGGACACAGTAAGCACCCCACTCAGTGCTCTGGGTTTTCCTCTCTTCCCAGAAGTAGTGAACAGTCATCCCCGACCCAGCTGAGGAAATACCCACCAGGTGACAAGACTGAAATCTTTCTCCTTTTTTGTCTATTTGTGTCTGTCTTTCTATTTCTACCACAATGATGTAGTGGATATGAACAGAGAGGAAGACCAACCTGGGCACCTGCAGCAGGGGGGGAGCTGAATCCTGCTTCCTGAAAAAACCTCTAAGACAGTATGTGAAAGGGACATGGAAGTGACAGACAGAATAATGGACCCCAGAGACGTCCACATCCTAATCTCTGAAACCTGTGAATACCTTATATTTCAAAAGGGACTTTATAGAAATTATTAAGACTAGGACCTTGGGATGGTGAGATTAACCTGCAATATTATGAATTAACAAAGTAAATCCAATCTAATCACATCCTAAGACCCACTATCCGTAAAACTGGAATACTCTTCCTGACTGGTTAGAAGGAGATGAGACACGGAAGAATGGTCAGAAGAGGGAATGTTGTCTGAAGAATAAGGGAGCTCCAAGCCAAGGAACGCAGGCCACCTTTAGAAATTAGAAAAGGCTGGGGAAAAGGAATCCTCCCCAGAGCCTCCAGGAAGAATGCAGCCCTGTGGACACCTGGATGTTAGCCCTCTGAGACCCTTGTCAGACTTCTAACATACAGAATTGTAAAATAATAAATTCGTGTTTTTGTAACTACTCAATATGTGGTTTCATTACAATAGCAACAGGATCTCGAGATTTTACTACCAAAGGTAACGGAAGAGTGAGCCCTGCTTTCAAGTGGAAACTGTAAGAAACAGCTCTGCCAGGAGCTATTGCTGAGAAGAAAGGACCAGAACCTCAGCAGCTGCAGGAGGAAGTGAAAGAACCTCTTCTTCACATCTGCTGGAAGGACAGGCTCCGTGGGAGGAAATTCCTGCTCTGGCCCTTTCAGGAACTCTTCCTCAGTGCTCAGACCCTCGTCCTCCAGGGTCCCCACCCCTCCTCCAGCCTGGGGACAATGTGCAGCGCAGACCTGAGCAGATGACCCCCGCATCCTCCTTGTGTCTGCAGTCGTGCCGCCCCCAGCCCTGGGAAGGGCACCTCCACACGTGGGACTCCTTTCCTGTGCAGTTCAGGTCGTCCAGCCAGATGGGCCCTGATCCCGCCCCGAAGCGAGCCGACACCGTGGCGTTGAGGGCTTCTCCACAGCCCAGCTGCCTGCACACCACGTGGGCATCGTTCAGGTCCCAGCCGTCATCACAGACGGTGCCCCAGGAGCCCTGGTGAAAGATCTCCACTCTCCCGGCGCAGCGACCGCCCCCGGCCACCAGGCGGAGCTGTCTGCTGTCTGAGGAGAGAGGAATGGGACAATGGGGCATTGACACAGGGACTGAGAAGGGTCTTCTGGTCTAGTGGGACCCCTCACCTGAGCAGTTGGCAGCAGCGCTCTCCTCTGGGGCTTCAGAGCCTGCTGGTTCAGGCACGGAGTCGTTGCACTGGGGCAGCACCTGGGTCTGGTTTCCTGCAGAAACAGTAATGATCAGAAGGTTGGTAGGGTTGGTGGTTTTTCAACATATCCACAGAATCTTTGACGTTACCTCCACTGAGAAGTGAGGTCTATGCCTCCTTCCTTTGAATATCTGCTGACCTTTGTGAGTTCCAAGAAAGCAAGAGAAGGAAGTAAAGGTAGCACTGCTTGACTTTCAGCACTAGGTCTGAAAAGTCTTGCAGCCTCCTGGGAAATCATAGGCAAGTCTACCCTCTTGAGACTCTCGTCCTGCAGAGACTGTCATGTGCAGGTCTCTGGTCACTCAGTTCAACCCAGCTGAACTTCCACCTTGCCAGGCTTGTTCATGAACCATCCTGGATCCCCAACTCAGTTGGATCCTCAGATGACTTCAGCCCAAGCTGATATCTGACTGCAACCTGATGAGACCCCAAGACAGAACTGCCAATCTGAGCACTTCCCAAATTCCAGCAAATCACGGGCAAAAATAAAAAGGAGTTTTAAGGGAAATTTTGTTCTGCAGCAATAGTAACCAAACACTTATACTCACCATGTTACTAAGTATTTACTGAAGACAAATGAAGTGTTTGTCTTCAAAAGGACTTGTATATGCATATAACATAGCATCTGTATCCATAATGGCTCAAATTTGGGATGCCACCTAAAACATGTGACATTGCTTTTGGAACAAAGTAAGAGGCAGAAGCTAAAAGGGGTGGAGGAGCTTATTAGCAGAAGCCTAACGGGCTTGGGCAATGCAGTCAATGAGGTCTTAAAGCAAGTGAGGAAAATGTGATTGGGAGCTGGAGAAAAAACACGCAGTCATCTGTGTTATGCAAACTAAAAAGGTTGCTCTAAGTGACTAGATTTTGAAATAATTTGTTATGCAGCAGCAGTAACCAGAAACCACCTTCTATCAGCCTCAGTAACTGATAGAGCAAACCAGCAAAACCAGTCAGTAAATATTTTGAATATTTGAATGGTATCGCTTAACAAACATGCATCTCAAAACCACAGAACACACCTTATTCCGAGGGCTGATGGGTCTTTTACCAAGGCTGATCATGTTATACAAAAATGCGATCCAAAATTTTTCAAAGGGTTAAAATCATTAAAAATATGGTGTTTTACTGAAGTAGAATTAAGCTAAAAACAAAAGACAAATAGTAAACCATCTGTAGTGAGGTATAATTTTCATGCAATAAAATACACTTATCTTGAATATGTTTTCATAAGTTTTGACAATTGTCTGTGCCAGTGTATCCACTACCACAATTAAAATTCAGGATATATAAATTACCCCAAAAGTTCCTATATGCTTTTTGCAACCAATAAAAGCCCCACTAACCCAGACCCAGGATCTGTCTTCTATAACAATAGATTAGTTGTGTTTTTCTAGAATTTAATAAAATCATATAAAATATAATCCTTTTTTACATGGCTTCTTTCACTCAGCATGCTTTGAGATTTATCTGTGTAGTTGGATTTATGAGTAGTTTATTCTTTCTATTGTTAAAGGTTTACAGTGTATGAATATGCCATAATTTGTTTTCCATTCTTTTGCTAAAGAAAATTGGAGTGGTTTATAACTTTTTGCTCTTTTAAATAAAGATGCTATGACTTTGCTTGCCTAAAGTTTTTGTGGACAAATCTTTTCATTCCTCTTGTGTAACAGAAATTTTGGGTGACATGGTAAGTGTATGCCTACCTTTAAAAACTTGATTTTTCCGGAAGAGTTGTCTTCTTTCACATTATTATCAGCAGTGTATGAGGGTTCTAGTGAATCAATATCCTTCCCCAAACTTGGAATTGTCAGTCTCTTTAACTCTAGCCATTCTAGCTTGTGAATTTATATCTCCTATACTTTAATTTGAATTTCCTTAATAACTAATGATATTGAGTATCTTTTCATTTACTTATTGGCCATTTGTATATCATATTTGGGGAACTGGCTTTCTTAATCTTTTGCCCATGTTTAAACTGGGTATTTCTTTTCTTATTTTTCTGCTATAAATTCTTCTCTTATTCTGGATACAAGTCCTTTGTTAGATATACGTATTGCAATTAATTTCTCCCTATCAGTTGAGTACCTTTTCATTTGCTTAATGTTTTCTTTCAAAAAGCAAATGTTTTAATTTTGATGAAAATCACTTCTCATTTTTTTAATGGTTAATGCCTTATGTGCCTTAGGAAATGTTTGCCTACTCCAGGGTCATGATAATTTTTCTTAGTTTTCTTCTTCAAGTTTTATAATTAAATTTTACATGAGACTGATCATTTATTTGAGATATTTTGATGGATTGAGGGGTTTTCTGCAGGGTGAGGTTGGGGGGAATGGGGCTTATGGTGTGAAGTAAGGATTGTGGTTCACTTTTTTCCCATGCAGATATTCAGTTAGCCAATCATTTTTTGAAGAGATTATATTTTCCCCTTTGAAATATCTTTATGCCTTTGCAGAAAATCAACTTATTATACATGGGTTTGGATCTATTACTGAACTTTATTACGTTCCATTGATCTATTAACCTATCCTTATTCAATGTCCACGTTGCTTTGGATACTTTGTAGGGAACTTGAAGTTAGGTTACTTACATTTTTGTCCTTCTTTTTCAAAATTGTTTTGTCCATTCCATTTCCTTTCCATTTAAATATATAATTTATAATTGGCTTAGAAAGTTGTATAAAAATATTGCTGAGATTTTGATTAGGATTAGATTGATTGTGTTGATCAAGTGAAGAGAATTGACAACTCTATTGAGTTTTCTAATCCATTAACATGGTGTATATATACATATATTTTTTTTTTTAGATGTTCTGTGACTTTCAATGTAAAGGCCTTTAAATATTTTGTTTAGTTTCTTCCTACATAGTTAACAGTCTTGATACTATAATAAATGGAATTTTTCCAATTTTTCCCTAGTTTTTGCTAGTAAAGAAATATCACTTATATTTGGTTTACGCCTCATTGATCATTAGAAAGACAATCTGCATACATGGACAAACCATATGTAAGTCATCAATCTGCAACCCTAAACAATGTGAACAAGCTGGTCCTGGATGTTACCAGTAGAGTTTCAAATTTTAAACAGCACATTATAATCATTTAGTTATTCCACTTTATTCAATATTTTTTCTGCTACTTTTATGATTCTTTCTTTGTCTTTGATTTTTACAGTTTAATTATAGTGTTTCTGGGAGAAGGTCTTTTTGCATCCAGATAATAAGGTGATCTATTAGCTTCATCAATGTGAATTTTCAAGCCTCTCCCCAAGTTTGAAAAGTTCACAGCTATTATTCATTTAAATAAACTTTCTCTCAGCATCTCCCTCTCTTCTCATAGAACCCTAATTACTCTAATATTTGTGTGTTAGTTGGAGACCCATAGATCACATAGGATATCTTTGTTCCTTTTTACTTATTCCTTTGGTTCTCCACTGACTGATTATTTCAAAGATTGGATCCAGTAGTCACTGAATCTATCTTGAATTTGATCTACTCTGTTAGAGATGCTCTCTATTGTATTTTTTTTCATTTCATTTATTAAATTCTTCAGCAGCAGAATTTCTGTTTGGTTCTTTTTATAACTTCTCTTTGTTAAATTTCTCATTCTGTTCATCTATTGTTTTCCTGATTTCATCAAATTGTCTTTCTGTGTTTTCTTGTATCTCATTCAGTTTCCTCAGAAGAGCTATGTTGGATCCTTTATAAGCTAGATCACAAAATTCCATGTCATCAACATGTGTCTTTGTCAGTTTTGGAAGGTTATTTTGACCCTTTGGTGATGACTACTTTCCTTGATTCTTCAAGTTCCTCGCAATTTTGCATTGCTGCTTTTGCTTTAGATGTAGCAGACACCCCATCAAATCTTTACTAATTACATTCAGGTGGTATATACTCTTCTCTGACCTTGTATAGACTCACTTGCTCCACATTTCTTGCTCCTTCTTGCAGCAGAAATCTTAAGCTTTTATGTCTCCTGGTTCTTACAACTCACCAGGCTGCTGGAAACCACTCTTCTGTTTTGCAGCATGTTGTGCTACAGCTCAAGTCTGTGGTTACCTCCTTGCCCACAGACCCTGGTCTGTTTTTTTGAGATCACTCCATTCACTGGAGCTTGCTTTCACCTCCACACTTGGGAACACACAAAAGCAGCTGTCAGGAGAGTGGCAGTAAGTGTGAGTTTAGTACTCAGGGAATTGGAGGTGCCCACAGGCCCAGGGAGGGAGATCTTTGGGTGACATTCTCCCAGAGGATTATGAATGGGCTTCCTGCTGAAGCCCTGAGCACAGTCAGCAGGAATTGCATCCCTTTTATGCCCTTTGACTTTCTTAATGATCTTTCATATCTCCTCTCTCCCCGCAGTCATGGAGGTCTGGCCCCAGAACTCTGGGTGCTGCTGGAGAGAAACTGGCTTCTCCAGCAGTACTGAGTGGACACTAGCTCACTGCTCTCCTTTTCCCCCATGGGAGACACACCACTGGCTAGTTCAGTTTTATGCTGTGTCACCTTGGGGTGAGGGGCAGCACTAACAAAATTCTTTAATCCTCTCCAATCATTCAAACTTTTTTTTTTTTTTTTGGCTCCAACAGAGTACTGAAATCTCCTCTGAGGAATCCTGGACTTCTAACAATTTTCGTAAGTGTCTGACCAAATCAGCACTTGCCAACTTTCTCCAGGTTTTCCTTGACCATGGCTCAGGGGGCTGGGACAGGTTCACTAGCTCCTGTTGGGTTCGCAGTCTGTACCAATGTCTATCTGCCTATTACTGGATGCCCAGGTGGGTGATCATCTTCCTGGTCCCTTGGTATGGGATATTGGATCCCACAACTTTCACAGAGGCACTTTTGATCATTAGTTGTTAAAAAGAGAGACAAAAAGGAGGGACATCTTACACCACCATGATGCTGGTGTCACTCCCCCTTTGCCAAGACTTTTAAACATTTAGCTAAAGTGGAGAAATTCTTTGAAAAGCACCAGTTGAAGTGACACAAGAACAAATAGAAAATCTGAAAAATCCTGATTTATTAAAAATATTGAATTTGCAATTAAACTTTTCTACTATAACAAAACCAAATAAAAAGCAAACAACTTCAGGTTCTGATGTATTTCAAATAAACAGTTAATAATATTGTGTGAAATTAAAATTTCCTGCATTTGAATGAATGTCTTTGCACTTAAGAAATACATGCTGAGATACCTAGTAAAGGAATCTGATGGGTATAGTAATTCTCACATGGTTCAGTGGGGAAAAACGCTGACTGAGGTATATACTTACTGCTTATACATTGTTCTCTATGATTATACTCAAATACCTATGTTTATTATAAAAAATATTATTCCCCTTAATGCTTCTTGCCCTGCTCTGCAAAATGAACAATGACAAAAACCATATTTCACCATGCAATATCTAACTTTTGAGGTCAATTTTCCCTCAGTCTCTGCTCTTGGGGACGTTTCACTCAAGGAGCATCCTGAGTACCAGTTAGCCCTTCCCTCTCTCTTACCTGAGCAGATCACAGAGGCCGTGTTTCCATGGGTACAGTCAGGAACACCCAGGGCAGTCACAGGGCAATTCCACAAGAAAGGCTCAGCCCCCAAGCAGTGAAATCGGGCTTCCCAGATTTGATCACCTCCTTCTGCTCCTTTTGGGATGGAGATGGCAACTCCACAGCCGAGCTGACGACAGACAACATTGGCATTGGCCCTAGTCCAGTGGGAAGCACAGAGCGCTCTCCATCTTCCAGAAATATTCATCTCCACTTGCCCCTCACACTGAGAGGTGCCATTTTTCATGAGCCGGACTTCTGTGTATGCTGGTGGAAAAGACAGAATTTTAGCAAAATCTCATGTTTTTCTGACCTGAACAGAGTATGCAGGGAGGTTCATGTCCTGATCTGCATCTCACCTGAGCAGACAACTTGAACAGCTCCACTGTGGTGACAAGTGCCCCCTGGACAGGGCACTCTGGGGCAGGACCAGAGCTCAGGCTCCTCCCCCTCACACCTGAACTCTTCAGCCCAGACCCGGCCATTTAATGCTCTGAAGGGCACGTGTCCCAGGACAGACACAGCCTTGCCACATCCCATTTCTGCACAGATGACCTGGGCCGTGGGGAATGTAAAGTTCCCATCAGACACTGGGGTCCAGTCTTCTCCAGAATGCACTTCTACTCGCCCTGAGCAGGGTCCATCCCCTCCAACCAGACGCACAAATCCTAAAAGAAACAAACAAAGCCAGTGAGTGTTCATGATCTTGGCTTGACAATTGGAAACAATATGTAATAGGCAACGGTGTGAAAGCTTTTCTTTTCCAGGAGTGGGACATGGAGAGAGAATTTGACAGTGTCAGGGTTGCATTTTCATGAGCAAGTTTCTGAAGAGAAACCCAGAAGTATTTGCAGGGTCAGTTAGGAATGACTGAATCCCAGCAACAAATGCTTTGAGATTGGTTAGAAATGTGAATTCTTTATCTAGGGGCCAGGAAACTACAGGGCCCAAGACAGATCATCAGGAATGGCTGAATACCAGGAACATATATTTTAGCATTTGTTGGAGAAGTAAATTTCTCTTTTAGGAGCCTGGGACTTCCAGAGCCCAAGGAAATAATGAATAATATGTGGGCACTCAAACTTGAGTATAGAGATATGAAGAACAGAACAAACCAGAGTGAAATGGCTATGAGAGAGCAGAGACCTATCATCCAGACAAAGTTATAAAGCTTTCCTGAGACTTGTGGGGTTCATAGTCTGATCAGTTTTATCCCCCACGAGCCAATCCTCAAGTGACTTGGGGTAGAGGAAATCATAAAGTCTGGATCCATGAGGGCATGCCAACTGTAGATGGATGATGGCTCAAGAGAAGAAATATAGACATTATAACTAATCCACTTTTATGGTACCAAATTTTATTTTTCTGACAATTTTTGATGGCAAAAAATTCCAAGAAATTCTTAGGTGACCTAAATGAGGAAAAAGATGAGTCTGTTACGTTAAGTAAGCTCAGAGAGTCACAGGAGGAAGAAGGGATGGTCCTAGACATTTCTCTTGAAAACTTAGGATTTGTCAATGAACCTGGTAGAGAGTGAGTTCTGAGTGGAAGTGTACAGACAGAGTTTGCCAAACAGTTCCTACAAGAGGTGTTTCTTCTGAGACATGAGTCACAGAAAACACTCAGGGGTGATATTAATTGATTTTAATTCTACCATTGTGCTAATTCTGTATTCATAACCGATGTCAATGAGATGACAGAAAAGGAGGTTCTCCAACCCTCATTCTCCCACAGAAACAGTGTGCCCTCAGCAACATGCCTGCCATGTTGTTGTTCAGACACAACTGTGAACCCCAAAGCTGCTTCACGATGTGGCTCCAACCCTGCACCACCATGGTCCTAGAGGAAGTCCTGTCTGCCCAGAGATCCAGAAGGAGCCACACCATTTGGCATCCCTGGCAACAGGATTGCCAACTGTGGACATGAGAGTGAGTGCAGAGTCTAATGCAGCCCTGTGACATAGGTTCAGCTCCACTCTACCACAGTAGGGAGGCAATCCTGCCCACCTAGGCACCCAGAGGAAGTCACACCATCCATGTCCCTGCCAACAGGTCCACTGACCAGACACAAAAACCACCCAGCAGCAGCCACATAACCTGACTCCAGCTTTGCTAGACCAGAGGCTGTCCTACCAGTTCAGGGACCTGGCAGAAATGATCTTTATTTGTCAAAAACAGTCTGTAAAGTCTGGAAGCAGTGTCTGCTCTTTCAAATGCACATTCACCAATGCAAGCTTACACATATCATGAAGAATCTGGAAAATATGATACCACTTAAGGAAACCAATAAATCTCCAGTAACCTACCCTGAAGAAATGAAGATTTATGAACTGCTTGACAAAAAATTCAAGAAAATTGTTTTGAACTCAGTGACTACAAGAGAATACAAACAGACAACTGAACACAAACAGACAACTAAACACCATCAGGAACATAGTACATGAACAAAATGAGAAGTTTATTTAAAAAATAGAAAACACAAAAAGAGACCAGACAAAATTCTGGAACTCAAGAATACAACAAATGAACTGAATAATTCAATAGTGCACTTCAAGCAAACTGTATCATGCAAAACAAAGAATCAGCAAACTTGAAGACAGATTATTTCAAATTATCTGATTACAGGAACAAAAAGAAAAAAAGAGTAAATTATACATACCTGATATATGGGAAACCATACAGCAAAATTATACATGCATTATGAAAGTCCCAGTAGGAAAAGACAAAGAGAAAAGGGCAGAAAGCTTATTTAAAGAAATAATGACTGAGAACTTCCCAAATCTAGGGAGACGAAAGGACATCTTGATTCATGAAGCCCAAAAGTTCATAAATAGGTAGAATCCATAGAGGTCTATGCCAAGACACACTATAATTAAAATATCAAAATTCAAAAACAAAGATAATTTTGAAACCATCAAGAGAAAAGTGACTTGTCACATACAAGGGAGCCCTTATAAGACTAATAGCAGATTTCTCAGCAGAAACCTTGCAGGCCAGAAGAGAGCAGGATAACATATCCAAAGTATTTAGAGAACAAAACCTGCCAATTATCAACACTTTACCTGGCAAACTGTCCTTTAAGAATGAAGGAGAGATTTTTAAATATTAAAAACAAACAAACAAAAACTGAAGGGTTTCACCACAACTAGACCTGCCTTTCATTGGTAAAGATAAATATGAAGAGAAATACAGAATATTGAAATACTGTAATCATGGCACATAACTTGCTTTTAACCCTAGTTTACAAATCAAAAGTCAAACATAGTAAGAATAACTATAACCACAGCAATTTGCTGATGGAAATACAATATGTAAAGAAATAAAATCTGACAGCAATTACATAAAGTGTGGGGGAATAGTAAAATGTAGAGTTTCTGTGTTCTATTAAAGTTGTTACCTTAATTGTACTTAACTTCAGTTATAGACTGCTATAACTATCAAATGTTTGATGCAAGTTCCCAGGTAACCACAATTAAAGTATAGTACAGACACAAGGTAAGGAGAAAAGAGTCACTTCACAAAGACAGCAACAGAAGAGAAGAACAAGAGAACTACAAAATGACAGAAAACAATTAACATAATGGGCAACAGTAAGTCCTGACCTTTCAATAATGATTTTAAATGTAAATGTACTAAACTTTCCAATCAAAAAACACTGAGTGCCTGAATGGATTAAAAAACAAGACCCAACTATATACTTTAGATTTCATGACACACATAGGCTGAAAGTGAAGAGGTGCAGAAAGAGATTCCATGCAAATAGTAAACAAAAGAGAGGAAAGTCAAGCAAAAGAGACTTTAAGTCAAAAACTGTCACAAGAGACATAATGATAAAATAGTTCAACCGGAAGATATAACACATATAATTACATATACATATATATACATATATACATATACACCCAACATTAAAGCACCTAAATATACAAAGCAAACATTGACAGAGCTTAAGGGAGAAATAGAAGCAATACAATAGTAGAAGACTTCGGCCTCTCATGGTGGCCTCAAGAGTCAATTATGTCAAAACTGAGTCTGATACTGCTAAATCATGATGGAATTACAAGCGTAGGTTAGCTGATGATGCAAGAGTTCAGCAAAAATCAATGAAAGCATTAGCCATGTGGCTGAAAGGGTCTTGGTGCTCTGGCGTGGTGTCAGGCCTGAGCCTCTGAGGTGGGACCATAAGGTTAACAGCTGATCTTTCAGCAGAAACTCTGCAAGCCAGAAGGGAGTGGCAGGACATATTTAAAGTGATAAAAGGGAAAAATCTACAACGAAGATCACTCTACACAGCAAAGATCTCATTCAGATTTGACAAAGAAATAAAAACCTTTACAGACACAAAAAAGTTAAGAGAATTCAGCACCAACAAACAAGCATTTCAACAAATGCTAAAGGAACTTCTCTAGGCAGAAAACAAAAGAGAAGGAAAAGACCTAAAATAACAAACCCAAAACAATTAAGAAAATGGTAATAAGAACATACATATCGATAATTGCCTTAAATGCAAATGGATCAAATGCCCCAACCAAAAGACATAGACTGGCTGAATGGACACAAAAACAAGACCCGTCTATATGTTGTCTACAAGAGACCCACTTCAGACCTAGGGACACATACAGACTGAAAGTGAGGGGATGGAAAAAGATATTCCATGCAAATGGAGATCAAAAGAAAGCTGGAGTAACAATATGCATATCAGGCAAAATAGACTTTAAAATAAAGACTATTACAAGAGACAAAGAAGGACACTACATAGTGATCAAGGGATCAATCCAAGAAGAAGATATAACAATTGTAAATATTTATGCATCCAACACAGGAGCACCACAATACATAAGGCAAATACTAACAGCCATAAAAGGGGAAATCAACACTAACACAATCATGGTAGGGAACTTTAACACCCCACATCCACCAATGGACAGATCATCCAAAATGAAAATAACTAAGGAAACACAAGCTTTAAATGACACTTAGACAAGATAGACTTAATTGATAATAATAGTACATTCCATACAAAAACAACAAAATACACTTTCTTCTCAAGTGCTCATGGAACATTCTCCAAGATAGATCATATCTTGGGTCACAAATCAAGCCTTGGTAAATTTAAGAAAATTGAAAACGTATCAAGTATCTTTTCCGACCACAACACTATGAGACTATCAATTACAGGGGAAAAAAATGTAAAAACTAAAAACACATGGAGGCTAAACAATACACTACTAAATAACCAAGAGATCACTGAAGAAATCAAAGAGGAAATCAAAAAATACCTAGAAAAAAATGACAATGAAAACACGACGACCCAAAACCTGTGGAATGCAGCAAAATCAGTTCTAAGAGGAAAGCTTATAGCAATACAATCCTACCTCAAGAAACAACAAAATCTCAAATAAACAACCTAACCTTACACCTAAAGCAATTAGAGAAAGAAAAACAAGAAAAAAATCCCAAAGTTAGCAGAAGGAAAGAAATCATAAGGATCAGATCAGAAATAAATGAAAAAGAAATGAAGGAAACGATAGCAAAGATCAATAAAACTAAAAGCTTGTTCTTGAGAAGATAAACAAAATTTATAAACCATTAACCAGACTCATCAAGAAAAAAAGGGAGAAGACTCAAATCAACAGAATTGCAGATGAAAAAGGAGATGTAACAACTGACACTGCAGAAATACAAAGGATCACGAGAGATTACTACAAGAAACTATATGCCAATAAAATGGACAACCTGGAAGAAATGAACAAACTCTTTGAAAAGCACAACCTTCTGAGACTGAACCAGGAAGAAATAGAAAATATAAACAGACCATTCACAAGCACTGAAATTAAGATTGTGATTAAAAATCTTCCAACAAACAAAAGCCCAGGACCAGATGGCTTCACAGGCGAATTCTATCAAATATTTAGAGAAGCGCTAACACCTACCCTTCTCAAACTCTTCCAAAATGCAGCAGATGGAGGAACACTGTCTAACTCATTCTATGAGGCTACCATTACCCTGATACCAAAACCAGAAAAAGTTGTCACAAAGAAAGAAAACTACAGGCCAATATCACTGATGAACATAGATGCAAAAATCCTCAACAAAATACTAGCAAACAGAATCCAACAGCACATTAAAAGGATCACACACCATGATCAAGTGGGGTTTATTCCAGGAATACAAGGATTCTTCAATATATGCAAATCAATCAATGATACACCATATTAACAAATTGAAGGATGAAAACCATATGATCATCTCAATAGATGCAGAGAAAGCTTTCAACAAAATTCAACACCCACTTATGATAAAAACTCTCCAGAAAGCAGGCAAAGAGGGAACCTACCTCAACATAATAAAGGCCACATATGACAAACCCACAGCCAACACCATCCTCAATGGTGAAAAACTGAAACCATTTCCACTAAGATCAGCAACAAGACAACGTTGCCCACTCTCACCACTATTATTCAACATAGTTTTGGAAGTCCTAGCCACAACAATCAGAGAAGAAAAAGAAATAAAAAGAATCCAAATCAGAAAAGAAGAAGTAGAACGGTCACTGTTTGCAGATGACATGATACTATACATGGAGAATCCTAAAGATGCTACCACAAAACTACGAGAGCTAATCAATGAATTTGGTAAAGTAGCAGGATACAAAATTAATGCAAAGAAATCTCTTGCATTCCTATACACTAATGATGAAAATCTGAAAGAGAAGTTCAGGAAACACTCCCATTTACCATTGCAACATAAAGAATAAAATACCTAGGAATAAACCTACCTAAGGAGACAAAAGACCTGTCTGCAGAAAACTATAAGACACTGATGATGATTGGTTCAAGACGGTGGAGTAGAAGGACGGGCTCTCACTCCCTGTTGTGAGAGCACCAGAATCACAGCTAACTGCTGAACAACCAGCGACAGGAAGACAATGGAACTCACCAAAAAAGATACCCCACATCCAAAGACAAAAGAGAAGCCACAATGAGACGGCAGGAGGGGCGCAATCACAATAAAATCAAATCCCAAAATTGCTGAGTGGGTGACTCACAAACTGGAGAACACTTATACCGCAGTAGTCCACCCATTGAAGTGAAGGTTCTGAGCCCCAGGTCAGGCTTCCCAACCTGGGAGTCCAGCAATGGGAGGAGGAATTCCTAGAGAATCAGACTTTGAAGGCTAGCGGGATTTTATTGCAGGACTTCGACAGGACTGGGGGAAACAGAGACTCCACTCTCGGAGGGCACACACAAAGTAGTGTACGCATTGGGACCAGAAGAAGGAGCAGTGACCCCATAGGAGACTGAACCAGACCTACCTGCTAGTATTGGAGGGTCTCCTGCAGAGGCAGGGGGTGGCTGTGCCTCACCGTGGGGACAAGGACACTGGCAGCAGAAGTTCTGGGAAGTGTTCCTTGGTATGAGCCCTGCCAGAATCTACCATTAGCCCCACCAAAGAGCCCAGGTAGGCTCCAGTGTTGGGTCGCCTCAGGCCAAACAACCAACAGGAAGAGAACCCAGCCCCACTCATCAACAGAGAAGCAGATTAAAGTTTTACTGTGCTTTGCCCACCAAAGCAACAGCCAGCTCTACCCACCACCAGTCCCTCCCATCAGAAAACTAGCACGAGCCTCTTAGATAGCCTCATCCACCAGAGAGCAGAAGCAAGAAGAACTACAATCCTGCAGCCTGTGGAACACAAACCACATTCACAGAAAGATAGACAAGATGAAAAGGCAGAGGGCTATGTACCAGATGAAGGAACAAGATAAAACCCCAGAAAAACAACTAAATGAAGTGGAGATAGGCAACCTTCCAGAAAAAGAATTCAGAATAAAAATAGAGAAGATAATCCAGGACCTCGGGAAAAGAATGGAGGCAAAACTCGAGAAGATGCAAGAAATGTTTAACAAAGACCTAGAAGAATTAAAGAACAAACAAACAGAGATGAACAATACAATAACTGAAATGAATAAAACACTAGAAGGAATCAATAGCAGAATAACCGAGGCAGAAGAACGGATAAGTGACCTGGAAGACAGAATGGTGGAATTCAGTGCTGCAGAACAGAATAAAGAAAAAAGAATGAAAAGAAATGAAGACGGCCTAAGGGACCTCTGGGACAACATTAAATGCAAGAATATTCGCATTATAGGGGTTCCAGAAGGAGAAGACAGAGAGAAAGTATCCGAGAAAATATTTAAAGAGATTATACTCGAAAACTTCCCTAACATGGGAAAGGAAATAGCCACCCAAGTCCAGGAAGTGCAGAGAGTCCCATACAGGATAAACCAAAGGAGAAACACGCCAAGACACATAGTAATCAAATTAGCAAAAATTAAAGACAAAGAAAAATTATTGAAAGCAGCAAGGCAAAAACAACAAATAACATACAAGGGAACTCCCATAAGGTTAACAGCTGATTTCTCAGCAGAAACTCTACAAGCCAGAAGGGAGTGGCATGACATATTTAAAGTGAGGAAAGGGAAGAACCTACAACCAAGATTACTCTACCCAGCAAGGATCTCATTCAGATTCGATGGAGAAATCAAAAGCTTTAGAGACAAGCAAAAGCTAAGAGAATTCAGCACCACCAAACCAGCTCTACAACAAATGCTAAAGGAACTTCTCTAACTGGGAAACACAAGAGAAGAAAAGGACCTACAAAAACAAACACAAAACAATTAAGAAAGTCGTAATAGGAACATACATATCGATAACTACCTTAAACGTGAATGGATTAAAGGCTCCAACCAAAAGACACAGGCTCGCTGAATGGATACAAGAACAAGACCCGTCTATATGCTGCCTACAAGAGAACCAATTCAGACCTAGGGAAACATACAGACTGAAAGTGAGGGGATGGAAAAAGATATTCCATGCAAATGGAAATCAAAAGAAACCTGGAGAAGCAATACTCATATCACATAAAATACACTTTAAAATAAGGAATGTTACAAGAGACAAGGAAGGACACTACATAATGATCAAGGAATCAATCCAAGAAGAAGATATAACAAATATAAATATATATGCACCCAACATAGGAGCACCTCAATACATAAGGCAACTGCTAACAGCTATAAAAGAGGAAATCGACAGGAACACAGTAACACTGGGGGACTTAAACCCCTCACTTACACCAATGGACCGGTCATCCAAACAGAAAGCTAATAAGGAAATGCAGCTTTAAATGACACAATAGACCAGATAGATTTAATTGATATTTATAGGACATTCCAACCAAAAGCAGCAGATTACACTTTCTTTTCAAGTGCGCACAGAACATTCTCCAGTATAGATCACATCGTGGGTCACAAATCAAGCCTCAATAAATTTAAGAAAATTGAAATCATATCAAGCATCTTTTCTGACCACAATGCTATGAGATTAGAAATCAATTACAGGGAAAAAATGTAAAAAACACAAACACATGGAGGTTAAACAATACGTTACTAAAAAACCAAGATATCACTGAAGAAATCAAAAAACACCTAGAGACAAATGACAATGAAAACACGACGATCCAAAACCTATGGGATACAGCTAAAGCAGTTTGAAGACGGAAGTTTATAGCAATACAATACTACCTCAAGGAACAACAAACATCTCAAACAAACAATCTAAACTTACACCTAAAGGAACTAGAGAAAGAAGAACAAACAAAACCCAAAGTTAGTAGAAGGAAAGAAATCATAAAGATCAGAGCAGAAATAAATGAAATAGAAACAAAGAAAACGCTAGCAAAGATGAATAAAACTAAAAGCTGGTTCTTTGAGAAGGTAAACAAAATTGATAAACCATTAGCCAGACTCATCAAAAAGCAGTGGGAGAGGACTCAAATCAATAAAATTAGAAATGAAAAAGGAGAACTTACAACAGACACCACAGAAATGCAAAGCATCCTAAGAGACTACTACAAACAACTCTATGCCAATAAAATGGACAACCAGGAAGAAACAGAAAATATGAACAGACCAATCACAAGTAATGAAATTGAAACCGTGATTAAAAATCTTCCAACAAACAAAAGTCCAGGCCCAGATGGCTTTACAGGTGAATTCTATCAAACATTTAGAGAAGACCTAACACCCATCCTTCTCAAACTCTTCCAAAAAAAAATGCAGAGGAAGGAACACTCCCAAACTCATTCTCTGAGGCCACCATCACACTATTACCAAAATCAAAGATACTACAAAAAAAGAAAATTACAGACCAATATCACTGATGAATATGGATGCAAAAATCCTCAACAAAATACTAGCAAACAGAATCCAACAACACATTAAAAGGATCATACACTATGATCAAGTGGGATTTATCCCAGGGATGCAAGGATTCTTCAATATACGCAAATCATTCAATGTGATACACCATATTAACAAAGTGAATAAGAAAAACCATATGATCATCTCAATAGATGCAGAAAAAGCATTTGACAAAATTCAACACCCATTTATGATAAAAAACTCTCCAGAAAGTAGGCATAGAGGGAACCTACCTCAACATAATAAAGGCCATATATGACAAACCCACAGCAAACATCATTCTCAATGGTGAGAAACTGAAAGCATTTCCTCTAAGATCAGGCACAAGACAAGGATGTCCACTCTCACCACTATTATTCAACATAGTTTGGAAGTCCTAGCCACAGCAATCAGAGAAGAAAAAGAAATAAAAGGAATACAAATTGGAAAAGAAGAAGTAAAACTGTCACTGTTTGCAGATGACATCATACTATACATAGAGAAACCTAAAGATGTTACCAGAAAACTACTAGAACTAAGCAATGAATTTGGTAAAGTTGCAGGATACAAAATTACTGCACAGAAATCTCTTGCATTCCTATACACTAATAATGAAAAATCTGAAAGAGAAACTAAGGAAACACTCCCTTTTGCCATTGCAACAAAAAGAATAAAATACCTAGGAATAAACCTACCTAGGGAGACGAAAGAACTGTATGCAGAAAACTATAAGACACTGATGAAAGAAATTAAATATGATACAAACAGATGGAGAGATATACCATGTTCTTGGATTGGAAGAATCAATATTGTGGAAATGACTATACTACCCAAAGCAATCTACAGATTCAATGTAACCCCTATCAAATTACCCCAAATTACCAAATTATCAAAAGGAGGCAAGGATATGCAATGGAGAAAAGAAAGCCTCTTCAATAAGTGGTGCTGGGAAAACTGGACAGCTACATGTAAAAGAATGAAATTAGAACACTCCCTAACACCATACACAAAAATAAACTCAAAATGGATTAAAGACCTAAATGTAAGGCCAGACACTATCAAACTCTTAGAGGAAAACATAGGCAGAACACTCTATGACATAAATCACAGTAAGATCCTTTTTGAACCACCTCCTAGAGAAATGGAAATAAAAATAAACAAATGGGACCTAATGAAACTTAAAAGCTTTTGCACAGCAAAGGAAATCATAAACAAGACGAAAAGACAACCCTCAGAATGGGAGAAAATATTTGCAAACAAAGCAACTGGCAAAGGATTAATCTCCAAAATTTACAAGCAGCTCATGCAGCTCAATATCAAGGAAACAAACAACCCAATCCAAAAATGGGCAGAAGACCGAAATAGACATTTCTCCAAAGAAGATATACAGATTGCGGACAAACACATGAAAGGATGCTCAACATCACTAATTATTAGAGAAATGCAAATCAAAACTACACTGAGGTAACACCTCACACTTGTTAGAATGGGCATCATCAGAAAATCTACAAACAACAAATGCTGGAGAGGGTGTGGAGAAAAGGGAACCCTCTTGCACTGTTGGTAGGAATGTAAATTGATACAGCCACTATGGAGAACAGTATGGAGGTTCCTTAAAAAACTAAAAATAGAATTACCATATGACCCAGCAATCCCACTACTGGGCATATACCCTGAGAAAACCATAATTCAAAAAGAGTCATATACCACAATGTTCATTGTAGCACTATTTACAATAGCCAGGACATGGAAGCAACCTAAGTGTCCATCCACAGATGAATGGATAAAGAAGATGTGGCACATATATACAATGGAATATTAGCCATAAAAAGAAACGAAATTGAGTTATTTGTAGTGAGGTGGATGGACCTAGAGTCTGTCATACAGAGTAAAAGTAAGTCAGAAAGAGAAAAACAAATACCGTATGCTAACACATATATATGGAATCTAAAAAAATAAAATAAAATGGTTCTGAAGAACCTAGGGGCAGGACAGGAATAAAGACGCAGACGTAGACAATGGACTTGAGGACAAGGGGAAGGGGAAGGGTAAGCTGGAACGAAGTGAGAGAGTAGCATGGACATATATACACTACCAAATGTAAAATAGATAGCTAGTGGGAAGCAGCCACATAGCACAGGGAGATCAGCTCGGTGCTTTGTGACCACCTAGAGGGGTGGGATAGGGAGGGTGGGAGGGAGACGCAAGAGGGAGGAAATATGGGGATATATGTATATGTATAGCTGATTCACTTTGTTATAAAGCAGAAACTAACACACCATTGTAAAGCAATTATACTCCAATAAAGATGTTTTAAAAAAAAGAATCCGCCTGCCAATGCAGGGGACACGTGTTCAAGCCCTGGTCTGGGAAGATCCCACATGCCGTGGAGCAACAAAGCCCATGTGCCACAACTACTGAGTCTGCGCTCTAGAGACCATGCGTCTAGAGCCCGCACTCCGCAACAAGCCACCACAATGAGAAGCCCGCGCACCACAATGAGGAGTAGCCCCTGCTCAACACAACTAGAGAAAGTCCGTGCGCAGCAATGAAGACCCAGTGCAGCCAAAAATAAATAAATAATAAATAAATAAATTTATTAAAAAAAGAAATACAATGAGGTATCACCTCACACCGGTCAGCATGACCATCATCAAAAAAATCTCCAAACAAGAAATGCTGGAGAGGGTGTGGAGAAAAGGGAACCCTCTTGCACTGTTGGTAGGAATGTAAATTGATACAGCCACTATGGAGAACAGTATGGAGGTTCCTTAAAAAACTAAAAATAGAATTACCATATGACCCAGCAATCCCACTACTGGGCATATACCCTGAGAAAACCATAATTCAAAAAGAGTCATATACCACAATGTTCATTGTAGCACTATTTACAATAGCCAGGACATGGAAGCAACCTAAGTGTCCATCCACAGATGAATGGATAAAGAAGATGTGGCACATATATACAATGGAATATTAGCCATAAAAAGAAACGAAATTGAGTTATTTGTAGTGAGGTGGATGGACCTAGAGTCTGTCATACAGAGTAAAAGTAAGTCAGAAAGAGAAAAACAAATACCGTATGCTAACACATATATATGGAATCTAAAAAAATAAAATAAAATGGTTCTGAAGAACCTAGGGGCAGGACAGGAATAAAGACGCAGACGTAGACAATGGACTTGAGGACAAGGGGAAGGGGAAGGGTAAGCTGGAACGAAGTGAGAGAGTAGCATGGACATATATACACTACCAAATGTAAAATAGATAGCTAGTGGGAAGCAGCCACATAGCACAGGGAGATCAGCTCGGTGCTTTGTGACCACCTAGAGGGGTGGGATAGGGAGGGTGGGAGGGAGACGCAAGAGGGAGGAAATATGGGGATATATGTATATGTATAGCTGATTCACTTTGTTATAAAGCAGAAACTAACACACCATTGTAAAGCAATTATACTCCAATAAAGATGTTTTAAAAAAAAGAATCCGCCTGCCAATGCAGGGGACACGTGTTCAAGCCCTGGTCTGGGAAGATCCCACATGCCGTGGAGCAACAAAGCCCATGTGCCACAACTACTGAGTCTGCGCTCTAGAGACCATGCGTCTAGAGCCCGCACTCCGCAACAAGCCACCACAATGAGAAGCCCGCGCACCACAATGAGGAGTAGCCCCTGCTCAACACAACTAGAGAAAGTCCGTGCGCAGCAATGAAGACCCAGTGCAGCCAAAAATAAATAAATAATAAATAAATAAATTTATTAAAAAAAGAAATACAATGAGGTATCACCTCACACCGGTCAGCATGACCATCATCAAAAAAATCTCCAAACAAGAAATGCTGGAGAGGGTGTGGAGAAAAGGGAACCCTCTTGCACTGTTGGTAGGAATGTAAATTGATACAGCCACTATGGAGAACAGTATGGAGGTTCCTTAAAAAACTAAAAATAGAACTACCATATGACCCAGCAATCCCACTACTGGGCATATACCTGGAGAAAACCATAATTTGAAAAGATACACGCACCCCAATGTTCATTGCAGCACTATTTACAACAGCCAGGACATGGAAGTAACCTAAGTGTCCATCGACAGATGAACAGAAAACAAAGATGTTGCACATATATACAATGGAATATTGCTCAACCTTAAGAAGGAACGAAATTGTGCCAGTTGCAGAGACATGGACGGACATAGAAACTGTCATACGGAGTGAAATAAGTCAGAAAGAGAAAAACAAATATCGTATTTTAATGCCTATATGTGGAATCTAGAAAAATGGTTCAGATGAACTTATTCGCAAAGCAGAAATAGAGACACAGATGTAGAGAACAAATGCATGGACACCAAGGGGAGAAGCGGGGGTGGGGGTGGGATGAATTGGGAGATTGGGATTGGCATATATGCACTACTATGTATAAAACAGATAACTAATGAGAACCTACTGTATAGCACAGTGAACTCTACTCAATGCTCTGTGGTGACCTAAATGGGAAGGAAATCCAAAAAGGAGGGGATATATGTATAAATATAGCTGATTCACTTTGCTGTACAGCAGAAACTAACACAACATTGTAAAGCAACTATCCTCCAATTTAAAAAAATAAAAGAATCAGGATAAGTTAACTGCTGCATCTGCTCAGTCATGACCACCACGCTAGCATGTTCACTGGAAGAGTTCATCTCTACCAAAACTGTTCTTGGACCCAAGAAGATGGGAGAGAAGAAATCCTCTTATTGATGATTCTGTTACATGAACATGGGTCCTTGCTGGAGAAGATCCAAGTCTGGGCAACCAGAAACTTATATAACGTAATATACAAAATGACAAATATAAAATTATGTACAAAAGTGAGCATTTCTTTAGAATAAGAAGAGAAATCATAACAAACTGCACATTTTTTAAAAGGTGATAAATATCACAAATATCGTAGAATCCAAAGCATCCGAGGGCCAGAGCAGTGAGCAGCTCTGGAGTTTGTTCCACCAGGGTAAGTAACTCTGACTTTAATCCTGGAGTTCTTTTTTCTTCTTTGTTTCCTGCCAACATTTTTTTGAAAGGTTGTCTGTCTTCCCCTCTTCCATTTCCTCACCAATGAATCCCTCCCTAATCACAGGCACTTCATTCCAGTCCGCACCACTCCACTGAAACCATCTTCTCAAATGTCCCCAGTGGCTCCTCGTCCCCAAATCAGACAGCTTTTGCTCAGCTTTTGTGCTCCTGGTCTCTTTTTGCTGGTAGACACTCATAACTGAAACCAAGTCCCCCTAAAACCGAGTTCCCTTACTGAGTTTATGATTAATTTTTCTATCAAACACTTTATTCCATTTCTTATCCCCTCTGACCTCAACCCTGTGCTAACTGAACACTGATCAACCAGAGTCAGACAACTAAGACTGCTGTTGTCCCTAACATAATGCACTAAAGTTGCTGTTGCAGATTTCATCATTAACCTACAAACTCAAGTTGCTTCTCTGGGATAAGGTGAGCTCACAGACCCCTAAGCCATGGGCTGCCTGGCCAGAGAATCATAAACTGGAGGCCTCCTGACTTCCAAAACCACAATTAAGAAATGTCACAGAAATGTCACAAGAGGACGATTAATCCCAGTTTCTTTGTTCTTTCCCTTTAAAACATCCCTAACTCAAAGACCAAGATGGAATGGATCTGAGACTTGTCTCCCACTCCCTTGCTTGGCACCATGCAAATAAACCCTTACTTTGCTGAAAAAAAAAAAAAAAGTTCAGCTTTTTGCATGTCAATTGTACCTCAATAAAGTAGCTTAAACATGAAAATAATTATTTTCTTAGGGGCCTCCACTAGTATCATCAAAGATCTGCTGAGGGTGAGATTGGAAAAATCACTTTTCCTGTCATCTTCCCCAAAAGAGCTGATTGGCTATGGGTTGCCAGAACCCTACAGCAGGTGTTCTCAGGGCTCCCCCTGTCCCAGCATCAGATGGTTGACCATTTTCTCAGACCCAAACACCTACGTTAGGAACTCACTGTGATATCTGAATCTGCCTCCAATCCAGCTGTTCTGATGGGATTAATGTCCTGGGCATTTCATCCACCATTGTGATAACAACTGGAAACATCTCTGGCAGATCCTGTGACCACCCACTCACACTCTAGTTTCACTGCTGTCTTTACTGTATCCACCTTGACACAGGTCGAATACACTTAGGCAGTATTGAGCACTTCTTATGAGTCACTTCAGGTTCTCTTAGCCTCATTGGCCTTTGTACTTGTTTTGCTCCAGTTACTGTGTTGTAAATGTTAAAACGTCATGTTTCCCTGCTGCGTGAATATCCCCACAAACAGGATGTGAGCACCCCATCAGGTGTCCACGTGCACCTGTGATGACTAACCCCAGCCACAAATTCCCCTTCTTGCCCTCCCCTGACTGTGACCTAGTGACATTCAAATGCATCAATGAAATCCCCTCATGCTTTTTCCTTGTGTCACTCCACTCTTACCCTTAATATTGTCACTTGTCCACGATTCTTCACTCCCTCTTATGGCTCCCCATGTTTCGTTGAGCTTGCTCCCTTGGTGCCTCTCAGATGTGGCCCCCTTATGGTATGTGGTGGCCCTGTCTCTGTAGAACCTCTGAGTATAATAAACTATGTTTGCCTGTCCCTCTCTTATGTCCTCTCTTGTGGCCGAACCTGACTGAACAGCCCATGAAAGAATAAAAAGTATCTGCCATGATGAAGCGAATTCATAAAAGTACAACCCAGCGGTTGTACCTGTTGTAATATTTGACCTCACTTCCCTGCCTCTTATGAAACACCACAGAGATCTGAAGGGTCTGACTGTCCACAGGTCTGGAGACTTTAATGTCCAGGGCCAAGCAAGCCCTTACACCCCCTTGAGCACCTAATGCTCTAGGAATCACTGCGTGGCTGGAGTCTTCCCCCAAGGATGCTCTAAATTCTGTGATCTGGTATTCCCATAGTTATTCTGGGAATGAGACTGAAGCTTTTCCGGCTGGGGATCCCCTCCCAGACCAGACAGGCCTTACCTGAGCAGACTACTCCAATACTCTGGTCATGAGAGATGATACGATTATAGTTTTTAAAATCTTGATGAGCACAGTCTTTGATGCTGAAACTTGATTCTGTCTCTGTATTGTCACAGTAAATATAGAAAAGCCAAGTGGAGCCAATAAGTCTTGGTCCAAAATAAACCCCTCTGGGAGCATTGACAGCAGCTCCACATCCCAGCTCTCTGCACACCTCATCTGCACCATCCAGGAACCAGAAAGTAGTATACACCGTGCCCCATATTCCTTGACGCTTCACTTCCACTCTCCCCTCACAGCGGTGGCCTCCATCCTTCAGCCTCAGCTCCAGAGCTGCAAGAGAGACAGAGACACAAGACACAGGACACAGGAGAGATTTTAGGAGACCATGCGGTGGTGTGCTGGTAAGTATTAAAAACTGAGCTCTCTGAGGGGAAAAATTCCCTGTGTATAGCATTTGTTCATTTCTGAGGTGTAAATATTCCCATTGTGGCCAACTCTCAGCTACCAATGTGGCATCACTGAACGTGGAGCTGGGGAGGGATGCACCCAGGTATTTCTCACAAGCCTGTAGAACCCACCTCCAGGGACACCACCAAGGACAGGCCTTCAGAGAACTCTGGATGCTGTCCAAAGCTACTAAGGGGTAGATGTGCCCAAAGCTACTAAGGGGCTCAGCTTCCCCATCTCAGTTACAGCTCATGGCCCAGGATGCCAGGGAGGGATCTTCCCTCTCCTTCTCTGTCCCATGGGGAGCACTCTCGGCTAGCTTAGGAACAGAGGACCATGGTAAGCAGATACTAAAAAGTCCCGATTATCCTGCCACCTGGTATTCGTGTCCTTGTATAATCCCCACACTTGAATGTATCTAGTGACATGCACATAACAACTGGAATTTGGCAAAAGTGATGAGATGTCACTTAAGAGATTAGGTTTCAAGACGACCCTGGTTTCTCGCTTGTGACCTGTCTTGCTCTCTCTCTTGCTCTGATGAAGCCAGCTACCAGGTTGTGAGCTGTTTATGGAGAGACCCTCATGACAAGGAATTGAGGAAGGCCTCTAGCCACAGCCAGCAAGGAACTGGGGCTCTCAGTTAAACAGTACACCAAGGCCTGAATGCTGCCAACATCCAGGTGAGTAAGTTTGAAAGATACCCACCCCTGGGTGAAACTTCAGACGACTGCACATTGTGAGACATCATGAGTCAGGTAAACCATGCCAATTCCTAGCCCACAGAAATTATGAGATGCTAAATGTTTGTTTGTTGTTTTAAGCTGCCATGTTTGGCAGTAATTTGTAGCAGAGCAACATATAAGTAATGTAGGGCTTCCCTCCAGCGTCAGAAAACAGCAGGATGATCCAATGCTAGCAAGGCAGATTTCATTCTGAGACCTCTTCTCCTGGCTTGCAAGCCACTGCTGTCTCACTGGTGCTCACATGGCCTTTCCTTAGTGCATGTGCATAGGGAGAGAAAGAGAGAGAGATCTCCCTCTCTTCCTCTTCTTATAATGCTACCTACTGGATTAGGGCTCCACACTTGTGACCTTATTTAACCTTAATGACCTCCTAAAGACCCTATCTCCAAATGCAGTCACACTGGGGGTGAGGGCTTTAATATATGAATTTTGGAGGGACACAGTTCAGTCCATAGACCTGGGTTCATTATAGGAAGGAAATAAAGATAAATGGGAAGGAGGCAAAGGAGGTAGTAGAAGAAGGGAGACATCCTGTGAAGTTTATTTGGGTTTTTTTTAGAAGTCTGACATCGACCTTTTAGGATTGAAATGGGATCCTAAACGCACACAGGAAGCTACTTTCATTAATACTAAAATTATCTATTTTGAGACAGGTCCTGTACTTAGTGCTGTAAATGCAGAAAGCAGTAAGACAATATTCCTGCCTTCATGTACCTTTTACCTAGTTGATGACACAAAACAAATAAGTACATGATTTCATTACTGTGAAAAGTTCCAAGAGATTATCTCAGTGATGGTAGGCTTGGTTATTGAGGCTATCTCATCTGCTGAAAATAAAGTGGAATAAATTTACTAAAAATTGTCTTAAAAGCATTAAAGACCTGATAAGATAGGAACAAAAAATAAGGCCAAATCTGAAGGGAAAATGGAAATTCACTAAGATACAAGAGCATGGAAAGTGCTTTTGCCTTGAGGGCATTAGCCTGTTTGGGGTTGGGGAGGAGTTTCTGCCCTTTGATGGTGAAGAGCCATAAATCAAATCCCAAACCCACACCCAGATGAGACATCCAAAAGAAGACATTCTCCACAATAAGCCAGGACACCACTTGAAATAGACATGCTCTTGCATAAAACTAGATTCAGAGTTTAAATGTACAGACTGTCCAGATAGTATCAATTTTTTGCACTTGTATTAAGGAGATCCACTACTGATAATAGCAGGAAATTATGAAAAAATAAAAATAAAACCCTTTCTAGAGCAAAGTACCTTGTTCAAATTACCTCTATTAATAATTTTTATAAATACAATGACCAGTATATTTTCAAAAAAAAAAGCAAGCACACAAAGAAACAAAGTTCCATTAACAAGAACCAAGAGAAACTACTGAAGCAGACACAGAAACTTCTCATATTAGATATATCAGATATCAGGCTATATAACTACCATATGTACTGTATTTGAAGAAATAAAAATACACTCTTAAAGAAACTGCAAGGAATTTTTTAAATGCATAGAAAAAATTTTAAAACCTAAAGCTAACTTCTATGAATGAAAAATACATTTGTTGAAATTTAAATCTTTACATAATATCAAATTCAGGTAAAGAGCGAATTAGTGAGGTGAATAATAATTAGAATAAATTACCTGGAATACTGCACAGAGAAACAAAATGATGAAAATTACAGAAGAGAAAATCAGAGATAGAAAATGGAATTATGAGGTTTTAATTAAGTTAAAATGAAACAAGGGAAAGAAGAGAGGGAGACAGACACAGAGAGATACAGAAAGAGAGAGTACTGAGCAGAGACAATATTTGAAAAATACTGCGTGAGAATTTTCCAGAACTGATGAAAGACACCAATCCTTAGAGTGAATAAGCCCAACAAAACTCAGGCAAGACATATAAAAAGGAATCCATTTGTAGAAACATCATAGATGGAAACATTACTAGTGTTCAGTGACATTTAAAATTCTCTTTTTCTGAGCACATGGAAATATTAATACTTCTTTGCCTGTTTGAAGTGAAGCATAACCATGTGATCTGGCTCATCCAATGAAGTGTGAGAACAAATGATGTCACTTCCACATAGAAGCATTTAAGAGACAATATATTTTTTTAAAAAAGAGAGGCAATATATTTTTCTGCCACAGCAAATACTGCAGCCTTGTGTTGAAGTGGTAGCATAATAAGATGGTAGGGCATTCAACAACCTGAGTAGGTGAATAATTATGATAGCAGAAATCCTGCCAAAGTGAATAGAACATGTCAAGTAAGAAAAACTTTTGGTTATTTGTTACTACAACATAATTTAGCTTATTATTACTAAAATGGTAAGAAACAGCAGAAACTGACAAAAAGAAAAATACCAAGATATAGACTAGGTATATAAAAATGAGAAACATCTATACCAACATCTAAGTCCCCAAGAACAAAGAGAGATGCCAGTATAGAGTAGACTGAAGCCCTTAGATG
Source organism: Balaenoptera ricei (assembly GCF_028023285.1). Classification (NCBI taxonomy): domain Eukaryota; kingdom Metazoa; phylum Chordata; class Mammalia; order Artiodactyla; family Balaenopteridae; genus Balaenoptera; species Balaenoptera ricei. The sequence goes on along the minus strand of NC_082648.1, from coordinate 6,815,414 downwards.
TGCCAAAAGAAAAAAAAAATTGCCAATCTAAAATTCTATACTCAAAACCGTTCTCTCAAAGAATAATGTCCTCAAACATGATATCACCAAAATGCTGATGTAGGAGACAGCAGCCTCCATCCCCCTAACAAAGACCAAAAATTAGACAGCTATCAGGAACAAAAACAGCTCTGGAAAGATCTGGAGTCCTCTGAGAAGTTTGATCACACCAAGACACTGTCATTTGGTGGCATCATTCCATCCTCCAAGCCAGCATTGTTCAATGCCAGGGGTGCCAAGAGAGCTCCTCTCACCAGAAAAGTGACAGCAGGCTGAGTAACCAGTGTCCCTAGCCTTTGGGGGGCACGATATGAAAGTCCTGCTTCACCGGTATGGTCCCTAGCCACTGGAACTAGAGGCACTGCTGAGGACAACAACAGCCATTCCAGTGACTCCAGACCCCCTGCAATCCTTGCCAAAGACCACACAGTTGTCAAGGCTGTGGACGTCAGCAGCCTGAGCCAAACAGACATCATGCCCTCCCAGACCCAGTGCCACCATATGCCTCTGCACTTGGCACCCTGCAGTACAATCCAGTGTGCCCCTACCCAGAGGCGAAAGGCTTTCCCTACTGAAATCAGTACATAGCGTCTGGAAGAGGTGTCTGCTCCTTTAAACGTGCAGACATCTACAAGAGACTAAGATATCAAAAAGAATCAGGGGGGCTTCCCTGGTGGCGCAGTGGTTGAGAATCTGCCTGCCAATGCAGGGGACACGGGTTCAAGCCCTGCTCTGGGAAGATCCCACATGCCACGGAGCAACTAAGCCCGTGAGCCACAACTACTGAGCCTGCGTGTCTGGAGCCTGTGCTCCGCAACGGGAGAGGCCGCGACAGTGAGAGGCCTGCGCACTGCGATGAAGAATGGCTCCCGCTCGCCGCAACTGGAGAAAGCCCTCGCACAGAAACGAAGACCCAACACAGCCAAAAATAAATAAATAAATAAATAAATTTATTAAAAAAAAAAAAAAGTTTAAAAAGAATCAGGGAAACAAAATTCAACCAAAGGAATACAGCAAATCTCCTGTAACTGGCCCCAAAGAAATGGAGGTCCAGGAATTGCCTGACAAAGAATTCAAAATAACTCTTCTGAAGATTCTCAGGGACTTCCCTGGTGGTCCAGTGGTTAAGAATCCGCCTTCCAGTGCAGGGGATGCGCGTTCGATCCCTGGTCAGGGAACTAAGATCCCACATGCCGCAGGGCAACTAAGCCTGCGGGCCGCAACTACTGAGCCTGCACACTCTGGAGTCCACCTGCCACAACTAGAGAGAAGCCCGCGCACTACAACTAGAGAAGCCCGAGTGCCGCAAGGAGGATCCCACGTGTCGTAACTAAGACTTGACACAGCCAAACAAATGAATGAATAAATAAATAAATAAATATTAAAAGAAAAACAGTGCTGTTTTGAACATGTGTGCACATTTCTGTTGTTTTTCTTTTTTGGGGGTGGGGGAAGAAATTTCTTTATTTAAAACTGCTTTTTTGGGGCTTCCCTGGTGGCGCAGTGGTTGAGAATCTGCCTGCCAATGCAGGGGACACGGGTTCGAGCCCTGGTCCGGGAAGATCCCACATGCCGCGGGGCAACTAGGCCCGTGAGCCACAATCACTGAGCCTGTGCGTCTGGAGCCTGTGCTCCGCGACAAGAGAGGCTGCGATAATGAGAGGCCCGCGCACCGCGATGAAGAGGGGCCCCCGCTTGCTGCAACCAGAGAAAGCCCTCGCACAGAAACGAAGACCCAACACAGCCATAAATAAATAAATTAATTAAAAAATAAATAAATAAAACTGCTTTTTTTTTTTCTGTGAAACTACAAGTGTACAAGTGAGGAGAGAACTGCCCCCGGCCCATGCTTCCCACCCCCACCCATCACACTCCCAACCTGCCCCCCAGTCCTGCCTGGATCTTTGATGGGAGAAGTTCCCCACTATTATAGTCTTGTAAAATCCTGAGGCTATTTGAGGGGTTCAGATAGTAGGGTTCAGGGCCGAGGGTGGGACAGCGGTGATTTTACCTTCCCTCATACCTGGCTCTTTGCAGCCTCCCTCATACCTGGCTCTTTGCAGCCTCCCTCCTCTCTCTCCTCACCCTCTTGATTTTGGACTGAGAAAAAAAAAGATACGTCATTTCTGGGGAAATTGAGGGAGATACATACACAGACACCCCAACCCATGTTTAACATATTTGGCAATAACCCCCTCCCCATTCTTCCCCCTCCAATCTGCAAATGGTAGTTTAAAAAAAAAGATTGTAGAAGTGTCACTCACAGGGGAAGGTGACATTTGCTCAAAATTACTGAGTCTAGCCCTGCCCCACAGTGGTGGGAACAGGGGGAATAGGCCGGCTGAGCAAGCCCTGACTGCTTCCACACCAAATGCAGCGGGAAGCTGCCTGCACAAGCAAAGAACACCTCAGTGACTGTAGCAAAGGAGAGCACCCAAGTGATTTTAGGGGGGGCAGGCGTGGGGCCCTGCTAAATGTACTTTCTGATGGACAGGACTGGATCCAAGCAGGCCTCTACACCAGTTCTATTTGTTCCCCTTTCTCTTATCATGACCCCTTTGGCTATCACCCCTAATATAGGAAAAGCAAGAAATTTTTTTAAAAAATCAACATATTTATAAAAACATCTACTTCCCCAAACTAAATTAAAAATTAAGAACCACCACGAACAACAAAAAAACCCGAAAAAAAAAAAATACAGATGGATCCCAGGGTTAATTTTTCTTTCCTTAAAAAAAAAAAGATTCAACCCCAAATCCCAGTCAACAATTCCCTAAAGTAGCAGAAACTCCCTCTGAGGTAGATATCTGAGTCAGACACTCTCGTCCACAGAACAATTCTATTGGTTTAAGATGAGCTGGTATGAGGTAATAAAGCCATGTGGAGGGGCAGGGGCTGGGGAGGCACAGGGGGCGTGGCCCATGTCCTCTGTCCAGAAGTCATGTCCCCATTTTTGGCATCTCTGGTTGGGCAGGGCTGGCATCTCCACAGATCCCAGAGCATATGGCGGGGGGTGGGGGGGGGAGTGGGGGAGCCCAGAGAGAGAGAGAGAGAGAGAAAGAGAGAGAAAGAAACAGAATAGCTGTATGTGTGTGTATGAGAGAAAGAGAAGGAGAGGAGAGGAAAGATCTGAAAAATAGGATTCTGGGTGTGTGTGTTTCTGTGTGAGAGAGAAAGGGGGAGAAAAAAAGGAAAAAAGGGGAGACAGACTTCACTCTCCCCTTAAGGGACCCCATCTTCCCTGCCATGTAGTCATCATGCCCCCCACACCCAGCAATGAGAGAGTCTGGCTGGGGAGGGGATGACCGCATTTGCCCTTCTCTATCCTGTGCTTCCCCTGTGTCTGGGTTTTGTCCTCTGGATGCCTGCATCCTCTTCAAGAGTTGCCTTGTGAGCCCCCCACCCCTGTGGCCCTGAGAGGCGAGATCAGTTGGAAGTGTCAGAATGAACGCTCCCTGGTCCCTCTGTCGGGGACGTCATCGAGGATGGGGTCACAGCCTCCTGCCAGCCACCGTTTGCCCTCATTTCCCGAGGGCTATACATCTGGCCTCTCCCGAGGTTATCCCCGTAGCCCCCGGCCACAACAAGTGTCGGAGTGATTCCACCTGGGAGGCAGGGTAGGAATCTCCGTTGAGCCCGCCATCCCCAGAAACATGTCACCGGATCCTGAGAGATTGAAAGAGCCCCCAGAGCCTGCGGAGGAAGCGGGTGTCAGGGAGCTGGTGGGGCTGTGGCCTCCCTGGGTGACTGACACAGCAGTCTTGATGGCATAGACGTTTGCCTCCTCTTGGAACTTTCCAATATTTTTCTTACAGCGAATCCGCTTGTTGCCAAACCAGTTGGAGACCTGTGGGGTGTGGGACAGAAAGGAGGGTCAGGTGGGAACCTGCCCCTCTGTAAACACCTTAGTCAACAGGATGGGAGAGCGCCGTGCCCCCAAAACTCCTGCCCATGCCTCCCCAGTACCTGAGAGACAGTGATTCCGCACTTCTTGGCGGCTCCTCTTTAGCCTCCTCACTAGGATGTGGGTTACTCAGGTGGGAGTAGAAATACTCATTCAGGACCTCAGTGACCTGTTTGCTGAAATTACGGCTTTTTCGTCTGGCATGCAGGAAGCAGGAATGCAGGATCATGATGGCGTCGCAGGCGCTCTGCTTGAGTTGCATCTGGATGGCGCTGAACTTCCAGTGGGTGACGCTCACCATGCGCTCCATCTCCTTGGGTGCCACGGGCCGCGTGCGGCTCTGCTCCCTCAGCAGGTTCATGACGTGGCTTGTGAATTCGTGACATGCCTGCTGATACTTCTCCAGTTCCGAGTGGCAAATGTGGCAAATCTGGGCAAGTTTGCTGCGATCACCGGAGTGTTCAATGGAGGTGTCAGGGGACACACCGTCCCTGGCGGCTGCAGCAGCTGCCGCTGAGCCACCCCCTTTCTCAGGCCCTGCCTCACCCTCTGCCAGAAGCATGTTGTCCAAGCACATCAGCTGTGGGTCCACAGGCTCCTCCTCTTGGGAGCTTCGAGTGCTGAGGCCAGTTTTCTCCTTGATTTCACACAAGACGCTAAAGAGGGCAGGCTTCATTCACTGGTGGTTTAGGGCATGTTTCTTGGCCTGGGCCTCGTCCAGGCTCTGGTCGGTGATGGTCATTATCTGCTACAGAATGTCCCTGATGTCTTGCTTCCCTCAGCCTCCCGGGACCCCACCCCCACCCCCACTGGGGTCTCTGCCACTGGGAGGTTCAGCAGGGCCCCCAGGCTCCCCACCCACTAACCCAAGGCCCCCCTAGCCCCCACCTGGAGGGGGCGGCCCCAGCAGCCGCTTGTCCATAGGTGGGGGGGAGCCCTGAGGCCCCTCCCTGTTCGGCCCCTCCCCCCAACTTGGTTACTACTCCCCCAAACTCGCTGGGGCCACTGCTCTCCCTGCCCCAATGCCTGCCCAGTCTCCTCCCCTTCCTGGCTCTCCCCGGCATTCACCCCGGCCCTGAAGGGAGACCTGGGGTACCATCTGGGCCCCCCACAGGAGACCCCAGCCCCCCAGCAGTGGAGAGAGAGAGTGTGAACATTGCAAAATAATTTAAAAATATAATAAAGATTCTCAGAGAGCTACAAGAGAACATATATAGATATTTAATGATACCAAGAAAACAATACAAATAAAATGAGAACAATAAAGATATAGAAAATATTTTTTAAAAAAGAAGAAGAAGAAGAACTAACCAGAAATTTTGGAGCTGAATAATACGAGTGAACTGAAGAATTCAACACAGAGGTTCAGCAACAGACTTGACCAAGCAAAAGAAAGAATCAATGAGTCAGAAGAAAGATCAATTGAAATTATCCAATCAGAGGAGCAAAAACAGAAAAGAGAATGAAAAGGAACATAGAAAACCAGTGGGAATGATGGACACCATCAAGAGAAACAATGTATGCAATGGAGTCACAGAAGGAGATGTGAGGGAGAAAAGAAATAATGGCTGAGAATTTCCCAAACCTGGGGAAAGATTTGGACATTCAAGTTCATGAGGCTAATAAGTCATCCCAAAATTTCAATCCAAAACAGTCTTCTCCAAGACACACATAATAAACTGTCTAAAATCAAAGACAGAGAATTTTAAAAGTCCAAAGAGAAGAAAAAAATTCTGTCACATAAGAGAACTCACATAAGGAGATCAGCAGATTTGTCAAAAGAAATCTTGCAGACCAGGAGAGAAGGATTGATTACATATTCAAAGTGAAGAAAGAAAGGAAGGAAGAAAGGAAGGGAGAAAATTAAAGAAAAAAATAAAGGAAACTGCCAACCAAGAATACCTTACTCAACAAAGCTGTCATTCAGAAATGATCGAGAGATAAAGAATTTCCCTAACAAACAAAATTTGATGGAGATCATTACCATTAGACTTGCTTTACAAAAACTTCTGATAAGAGGTCTCCAAGCCAAAATGAAAGGAAACTAATTGCTAACATAAAACATATGAAAATATAACACACACACTAGGTATAGGTAAAGTTAAGCATATAGCCAGATTCAGAATCCCCTAATACTATAATACGGTGGTGTGTTAACCACTTTACTCTAGTAAAACGACGAAAGTATTAAAAATAGCTATAAGTACAATTGTCAATGAATACACAATACAAAAATAGGTAAATTGTGACATCAAACACATAAAATTTATGTGGGGAAGAGGATAAGGGTAGAGTTTTGTATGCAATCAAAGTTAATTAGTATTAGCATAAAATACACTGAGATATATATATATGATGTTTTATGTAAAACTCTGGGTAACCACAGAGCAAAAGCCTACAATAGATCCATAATAAATAAAAAGAAGGGAATCAGAGCATACCACAATGGAAAATATGCAATACGTAAAGACAGCAAGAGAGAAGAAAGGAGTAAGAGAAGTACAAAACAGCCAGAAAACAATTAATAAGATGGCATTAATAAGTCCTTCCTATCAATAATTACTCTAAAGGTAAATGGATTGAACTCTGTAATCAAAAAACATAGACTAACTGCATGGATAAATAAAACAAGACCCAAGTATAGCTGCCTACAAGAGACTCACTTCAGCTTTAAGGACACACATAGGCTCAAAGTGAAGGATGGAAAAAGATATTCCATGGCAATTGGAAACCAAAAGAGAGCAGAGGCTGCTATAATTATATTAGACAAAGTAGACTTTAAGTCAAAAGCTGTAGCAAGAGAGAAAAAAGGTCATTAAATATTGATTAAGGGGTCAATTTATCAAGAGGATATAATACTCATAAATATATAAGCACCCAACATCAGAGCACCTAAATATATTAAGATCAATGGATTCATTATCCAGACAGGGAACCAGTAAGGAAACAGCAGATTTGAACCACATTGTAAACCAAATTGATCGCACAGACATATACAGAATTTTTCAACTAACAGCAACAGAGTAGCAAATTTTCTCAAATACACACAGAACATTTTCTAAAATAAACCATATATTAAACTACAAAACATATCAACAAATTCAAGAATATAGAAATAATGTAAAATATGTTTTGGACCACAATGACAGGAAAGTAGAAAACAACAGGAAAAAAACTGGAAAATTCACAAATATGTGGAATCTAAACAACATGCTACTGAACAACCAATCAATCAACAGAGAAATCAAAAGAGAAATTTTAAAATATCTTCAGAGAAACTAAAGTGGAAACACATATACTAACAGTATGGAATGCAGCAAAAGCAGTTGTAAGAGGGAAATTTATAGTGATAAATGCATGCATTAAGAAAAAAGAAACATCTCAAAGAAGCAACCTAATGTTACACTTCAAAGAACTAGAAGTGAAAAACAAACTAAACCTAAAGCTAGCAGAGAGAGGAAAAAACAAAGATTAGAGCAGAAATAAACGAAATAGAGAGTAGGAAAACAATAGAAAACGTTAACAAAACTAAGAGTTGGTTCTTTGAAAAGATGAACAAAAATGATAAACAAACCTTCAACTAGACTAACCAAGAAAGAAAGAGGTAACACTCAAATAAATAAAATTAGATAGGAGAGAGGAGATATTCAAACTGATCCCACAAAATACAAAGGATCATAAGAGACCAGTATGAACCATTATGTGCCAAAGAAATTGGATGACCTAGGAGAAGTGGATAAATTCATAGAAGCATACAAAGAAGAAATGGATAAATTCACAGAAGCATAAAACCTACCAAGACTGAATCATGAAAAAATAGTAAATTGGAAGAAATCAATAATGCATAAGGAGATTGAATCAGTAATTAAAAACATCCCCCCAAAAAAGGCCAAGAACAGATGTTTACCTTTCTTTTTGGCCATGCTGCGAAGCATGCAGGATCTTAGTTCCCTGACCAGGGATTGAACCCGTGCTCACTGCAGTGGAAGGGTGGAGTCCTAACCACTGGACCACCAGGGAATTTCCAACAGATGTTTTCAATGATGAATTCTACCAAATATTTAAAGAAGAAATAATGCCAATCCTTTTTATATTTTTTTATTTTTTATTTTCCTGCTTGGATCTGCTTATCCTTTTTAAACTCTTCCAAAAAACTGAAGAAGGCACACTTTGAAAATAATTTTACATGGCCAGAATTAACCTGATACCGAAGCTATGTAAGGACACTACAAGAAAAAAAGTTACAAGCCAATGTCCCTTTGAATATAAATTAAAAATTCTCAATAAATTTAACCAACTGAATTCAACACCGCACTAAAAGGATTCAACACTATAATCAAGTGAGTTTAATCCCTAGGATGCAAGGATGGTTCAACATATGCAATCAATATTGTGATACACCACATAAATAGAATGAAAGATAAAAATCATATGATCATCTCAATAGATGCAGAAAAAGTGTCTGACAAAATTCAACATCCTTACATTTAAAAAACTCTCAAAAAATTGGGTATAGAAGGAACATTCCTCAACATAATATAGACCATATATGAGAAGCCCATAGTTAACATCACACTCAACGGTGAAAGGTTGAAGCTTTTCCTCTAAGATCAGGAGTGAGACAAGTGTGTCCACCCTTACCATTCTTATTCCACATAGTACTGGCAGTCCCATCCAGAGCAAGTAAGAAGAAAGAGAGGAAAGAGAAGAAAGAAAGAAAGGAAGGAAGGAAGGAAGGAAGGAAGGAAGGAAGGAAGGAAGAAAGAAAGAAAGAAAGAAAGAAAGAAAGAAAGAAAGAGAAAAAGAAAGAAAGAAAGAAAGAAAGAAAGAAAGAAAGAAAGGAAGGAAGGAAGGAAGGAAGGAAGAAAGAAAGAAAGAAAGAAAGAAAGAAAGAAAAAAGAAAGAAAGAAAGAAAGAAAGAAAGAAAGAAAGAAAAAAGAAAGAAAGAAAGAAAGAAAGGAAGGAAGGAAGGAAGGAAGGAAGGAAGGAAGGATGGAAGGATGGAAGGAGGGATGGAAGGAAGAGAAGGAGGAGGAAATAAAGAAACAGAGAGAGGGGAAGAAAAGCATCCAAATTAGAGAGGAAGAATTAAAATTGTTTCTGCAGATGACATGATGCTATATGTAGAAAACTCTAACACTCCACCAAGATAAAAACCATTAGAATTAATAAAAGAATTCAGTAAAGTTGCAGGAGACAAAATCAACATACAGAAATCATTTGCATTTCTATACATTAACAATGAAACATCTGGGGAAAAAATCAAGAACATAATCTCATTAAAATTGTATCAAGGACTTCCCTGGTGGTGCAGTGGTTAAGAATCTGCCTGCCAACAGAGGGGACATGGGTTCGAGCCCTGGTCCGGGAAGATTCCACATGCTGTGGAGCAACTAAGCCCGTGCGCCACAACTACTGAGCCTACTCTCTAGAGCCCACGAGCCACAACTACTGAGCCTGCGTGCCACAACTACTGAAGCCCACATACCTAGGGGGCCCATGCTCCGCAACAAGAGAAGCCACCGCAATGAGAAGCCCATGTACCGCAACAAAGAGCTAGCCCTCACTCACCGCAACTAGAGAAAAGCTCACGCACAGCAACGAAGACCCAATACAGCCAAAAATAAATAAATAACTTTATTTTTAAAAATTGTATCAAAAATAATAAAATACTTAAGAATAAATTTAAGAGATGAAAGAGGTGAAAGATCTTATAAAAAGTATAAGACTGATGAAAGAAATTGAAAAAGACACAAATAAATGGAAATCTATACAATGTTCATGAATTAGAAGAATTAATACTGTTAAAATTCCATACTACCCAAAGCCATCTATAGAGTCAAGGCAATTCCTATCAAGACCAATGGCATTTTTGACAGTAGTGAAAAAAAAATACTAAAATTTGTGTCAAACCACAAAAGACCTCAAATAGCCAAAGCAATATTTGGAAAAAACAAACAGACAAACAAAACCTGGATTTGTGATTTCTAAATATACTACATAGCTGTAGTAACCCAGCAGTAGAGAAATGATATGAAAATAGACACATAGATCAATAAAACAGAATGAGAGCTCAGAAATAAACCCAAGCATATACAGTCAACTAATGTTTAACTAGGAAGCCAAGAATATTCAATGAGGAAAGATAGTCTTTCCAATAAATGGCCCTGGGAAAACTGGATATTTACATACAGAAGAATGAAACTAGACCCCTGTCTTACACCACTCACAAAAATTAACTCAAAATACACTAAAGACTTAAATTCCTTTAGGCTCTGAAACCATAAAACTTCTAGGAAAAAATATAGGAAAAAAGCTCCTTGACATAGGTATTGTCAATGAGTTTTTGGATACGACACCTAAAGCACAAGCAACAAAATCAAAATAAACAGTGAGACTACATCAAACTAAAAAGCTCCTGTAGAGCAAAAGAAACAATTCACAAAATAAAAAGACAACCTACAGAATGGAAAAAATACTTGCAAATCATATACCTGACAAGTGGCTAATATCCAAAATATGTGAGAAACTCATGAATCAATGGCAAAAAAAAAACCCACAAAAAAACCAAAAATAATATGATTGTAAAATGGGTAAAGGATGTAAATACACATTTTTCCAAAGAGGATATACAAATGACCAGTAAGTATATGAAAAGGTGTTCAACATCACTAACCATCAAGAAAATGCAAATCAAAACCATGAGCTATCACCTCACACCTCTTAAAATGGCTATTTCAAAAAAAGACAAGAGATAAAAATTGTTGGCAAAGATGTGGACAAAAGGGAAACCTTGTACACTGTTGGTGAGAATTTAAATAGGTACAGCCTCTATGGAAAACAATATGGAGGTTCCTCAAAAAATTAAAAATAGAACTACTATGTAATCCAGAAATTCCACTTCAAGTATTTATCTTAAAAAATGAAATCATGATCTTGAAGAGATATCTGCACTCCTATCATTTTGCAGCATTATTCACAATAGCCAAGACGTGGAAACAACCTAAGTGTTCATTGACAATTATAAGGATAAAGAAAATGTGATAAATATTTGATGTATAGATTTATAGATATATCTATAGATAAAGATGTAGGTTTAAGTCTATATACAGGCATAGATATTATAGATGTATAGATACACACAATGGAATAATTATTCAGCCATAAAAATGTAGGAAATTCTGTCTCTAGGGACAACATGGATGGACCTTGAGGACATTATGCTCAATGAAATAAGACAGAGAAAAACAAATACTGTTTGATCTCATTATATGTGGAATCTAAAATACCAAACTCATAGAAACAGAGAGTAAATTTGTGGCTGCCTGGGCAGGGGTGGGGGTGGGAGGAATGCATGAAGGTGGTCAAAGGGTACAAACTTCTACTTATAACATGAATAAGCTCTGGGAATGGAATGTACATGTGACTGTAGTTGATAATACTGGATTGTGTACTTGATCATTACTAATAAAGTCAATCTTAAAAGTCCTCATAACACACATATGAAAAGTAACTATGTGATGTGATATATGTGTTAACTGACTTAATGATGGTAATCATTTCATAATACATATTTCTTTTTTTAATATTTTAATTTTGTTGGAGTATAGTTGATTTACAATGTTGTGTTAGCTTCAGGTGTACAGCAAAGTGATTCAGTTATACATATACATATACTCATTCTTTTTTAGATTCTTTTCTCATATAGGTTATCACAGAATATTGAGTAGAGTTCCCTGTGCTATACAGTAGGTCTGTGTTGATTATCCATCTTATATATAGCAGTGTGTGTGTGTGTTAATCCCAAGCTCCTGATTTATCCCTCCCCCCCAACATTTTCCCTTTGGTAACCATAAGTTTGTTTTTGATATCTGTAAGTCTGTTTCTGTTTTGTAAATAAGTTCATTTTTATCTTTTTTATCACATGATATCACATGATATTTGTCTATATCTGTCTGATTTACTGCGCTTAGTATGATAATCTCTAGGTCCATCCATGTTGTTGCAGATGGCATTATTTCATTCTTTTTTATGGCTGAGTAATATTCCATTGTATATATGTACCATATCTTCTTTATCCTTTCCTCTGTCAGTGGACATTAAGGTTGTTTCCATGTCTTGGCTGTTGTAAATAGTGCTGAAATGAACATTGGGGTACATGTATACTTTCAGATTATGGTTTTCTCCAGATATATTCCCAGGAGTGGGATTGCTGGATCATTTGGTAGTTCTAATTTTAGTTTTTAAAGGAACCTCCATACTGTTCTCCATAGTGGTTACACTAATTTACATTCCCACCAACAGTATAGGAGGGTTCTATTTTCTCTGCACCCTCTCCAGCATTTATTGTTTGTAGACTTTTTGATGATGGCTATTCTTACTGATGTGTGGTGATACCTCATTGTAGTTTTGATTTGCATTTCTCTGATAATTAGTGATGTTGATAATTAGATTTTTTCATGTGCTTTTTGGCCATCTGTACGACTTCCTCAGAGAATATATATATGCATTTCAAAGCATCACATTGTACACCTTACACTTATACCATATCTTATGGCAATTATACCCAATAAAGCTAGAAAAAAATAGAAAAAACTATGTATATAGACTAAAACTTTTGCAAATGCAAGGAAATACTGACAGAGGAATAATAGTAATGGGAGCTTGGAATATATTCTCAGCCTTTAATACTTGAAATAAACAATTTAAATAAATTACATTACATAAAAGTGACATATACTAGATATGTATGCATACAAGAGTTTATATATTAGGCTTTACTGTCAATACTATAAATTCTAAACTTTAAATAACTTCATTTCTAGAACACATGGTCTCAGCTTAAAATTTATTTCTTTAGGGACACGTTTTCTGCTTCTCCCAGCTCGATTAAGTAACCCTACTGGTGTCCCGATTGACGGCACTTACCAGAGTTTATTATAAATTCTTGTTCTGGTGCCCAGCCTCACTAGACTATAAGCTTTATGGGCCAGGGAACTTCATTCGTCACCATTAGTGCCTCAGCATCTGGTGAACTGCAAAGGGTATGGATTTAATACCCCACAGGACCCTCTTTAAATCAATAAATATTGTGGAATGAAAGTCTAAATAAATTCCAAAAAGAAGGTATGGAAATGATGTAATTTAGCATGTTTTTTTATGTGGCATTCAAATCAGTGAGAAAAGAAAAAGACATACTGCAAGAATGATATATGAAAAAATAAAATTAGAATTTCATATTAGATATAAAATAACTTACACAGTTATTTAGTATTGACATATATTTAAATATATTCATAAAATTATTAAAGATTAAATAATTTATTTAAACTTGAAGTGGAGAAGAACACTCTTAATAAGGCTCTGAAAGCAAAAGCAAAAAAAAAGGGAAATTTTAATAGACAATTAATATTATTAGAAACTTGCATGAAACTAAAAACAAAGGAAAGATAAAATTAAAATAATAAACTGAAGGACATCTCTTCGGCCTATAGATGGAATAATTCAATAAGGACAAGGACTTACACCCACACTGCTTGGGTTCAATTCTTGCCTCTACTTCTTATACCTGTCTCACCTTGGGCAAGTGACTTAACTTTGCTTTGCCTCAGTGATCTGTTTTGGGAGGTAAAAAAGATATTCTTCCTTATAGGATTGCTGTGCACTCAAATGAATTCGTATAAGTGAATGCAGTATAGGTATCTGGTGGTGTAGTTGTAGTAGATAGTAGTAGTAGTAGTACAAAGAGCTTCAATATAAATCATGACAAAAATGACAAACATCACAAGTTTAAAAGGACAAATGTCATGAGCAAGTAATTCACAAATGAAGGATTAAATTGGCTAATATACGCCAGTTTTTGCCTACAAAACAGGCTAAGATTTTAAAACTTCGTAAGAAGACAAAGTTGGTGAGGGTATGTGGAAACTAACATCCTCGTACAACATTTGTGGAACTAAAATGCATTGCAAACATTTCTGGCAGGCATTAATCTCTATGTATCAAAAGCCTTAAAGGTACTCATAGCCTATAAAGCAGCAACTCCACATAAAATGTGATTAAGAGAAACAATCATGGATGGGATGGTCCTTACATTTAAATACAGGGAAGTTCAGAGTAACTTTTTTCAAAGTAGCAAAAACGTTGAAAACAACTAAATGCCCAATACAGATGGTTAGGTGAGTATATTGCATTTCATTCATATAGTGAAATAACTGAAGACAATTAAAAATTTCAATACTATCCCTGTGATATCCTGTGTTTCTTAATTCTACAATAAAACATTTTAGTGTGTTAAAGCATAGTTAATGATATAGAAAAATGTCCAAAATATATTACTGATTGTAAAAACAGGTTACAAAATCATATATACCAAATTATCTAATCTTGAGGGTCTACATTTTTGTGTATAATGGCATAAATTGCATCTGAGGGATAATTTGATGCCAATGCCCATCATGAATTTCAAGGTGGAGACCCCTGTAATGTGTGCCCAGCTCAGAAATCATCAGATGCTCACAAAGGCCAAGACCACTGTTTTACAAGGAGCAAGTGTGCAACGTCGTATGAAGTAGAAGAATAAAATTTTAGTAGGATAACTCTGAACGGTGTTGTTTCATGGAAAATGAAAATAGTGCTTGTTTTGGTGAAAAGTTCTTGCTTCTTATAAAACTACTGAGGAAATTTCCTCCAGTTTTCCTAGTAAGAGGAGGGGGCCTTGTATCAGAACATCCATTATCTCTCCCCCTCATAGGACCAAAACCCACGTCTGCACTTCAGAGCCGCCAGGAGGAGAATCTTCACTAGCATCTGCCCAGCACTGGAGGAGCAGAGACTAGGAGGGAGGGGGCTTCCCACGGAGAGCTGTGGGACCAGAAGCTGAGGTCTAGGGGGCGACAGTGAGCACTGAGAGGAGATAGGGCTGTACTGAGTCTCAGCCAGACCAACACCCAAATCTGAAAGAGCCGCCTCCTCCAGGCTGAGGACTAGATTTTCTGCATCCCATCCCTGATGCCTGTCATCCTCTCACTCAGTGGAAACCAGCCCCCAGGGAGGGACAGAAGATGGCATGAGAGAGAGAAAATGCACCCTATAGAATTCACAGCAGATCCTAGGGAGGGGAAAGGACCATCCCAGGACCCCAGCACAGCAGGAGACAATTCACAGGGACTGGGGCAGGGACTCGGAAACATTATATAACTGGTGCTGTGCATCAACTAATCTCTATAAACAAGAGGTACCCGCTCCTGGCTGCAGGTTCCTCTTCTCCACAAGGGACACCTGGTGGGAACAGGTGAGGCCAGGAGGCAAAGCCTCTCACAGAGCCCGGTGCTGGGCAAGCACCGCAACGAGCAGAGGGGAGGCCCTGGGGTTGGAGGAGAGGAGCCAGAGAGAAGCAGGCAGGTGCACGAGTATCTATGATCTGGTTACATGCAGCTGACAGAACACCCAGCCGTGTGGGCACCCTGTGTGTTTCACAGACCAACTGACTCAGTCCCTCCTCAGCAGCGCTGTTCCTCTCACACAGACAGGCTTCACGCTCTACACACACACACACACACACACACACACACACACACACACAAGCACAGAGCCTAAAGGGGCATAAACGCATACAACATGGGAATCCCAGGGGCAGTGTCTACACAGCAGGCAAATGGAGTGTATGGGGAACAGCCCAGAGTTCCAGCTGAGGTCAATCGCTAGATCTTCCACACACTGGGAGCCCCTGGGACTCATAGAGGCTCCCTGAAAACAAGGGAGACAGTGGAGAGGACCGAAGCTGACCCACCTCAGTCCAGATCAAGCATCATTTCTCTGTAAAACCTGTTGCTACGGTCAGTCGACCCTCCCCAGGAGAGGAACCAATAGTCAGAGTCAGCGTGGTTCCTTTTTGGTCAGAAACACAGGGTCTACACCGAGGCTTCGGCTCCAGAACTCCAGAGACCTTTCCCTTTCCCAAGGCGTCCACTCCCTTGCTGTTAACCCCAGGAAAGAGGGGCAGCTCTTACCTTGCCCACTCAACAGAGTGCTGAGAAGGAGGAAACTGAGCCCCTGAAGGGAGAGGCGTCCGTTCAGAGCCATCCTGACGCCCAAGTCATCAAGGTCACAATCCCAGCTGCAAAATCACCCTGTGATGAGGCACCAGGGCACCGACACAGGTCTCTATAGACCCATCCCATGACATCCGCCCTACTGAGAGCCAATAGCGACACCTTTTACCATTTCAGATGCTATCGGAGCCTTCATCTGCCACTTTCTGAAGCTCAAACACCAATTAGCTTCTGAATTTTCAACATCTCCTTATATAAGCAACACGGTCCTTTGACCTCCAGCTTCCACGGGCCCCTGAGAACCAGGCCCCCACGACTGGGGCTGGCGTAGAAAAGTTGCATCAAAAAGCATGAATGGCTTTCTCTCCCCCAATCATCCTGGCTGATCTCTGCAGACTGTGAGGTCTCGCAGGGTCAGGGTGCTGGGATCGGTTGGCCCGTGGAGAATATCGTTGGTGGAATCAAGCATTGTTCTTCCCTGTGACAGAGCTCAGGGCCAAAGCAGAGAACCAAAAGAAGGCTTGAAATTTAAGAATAATTATCAGGCCAGCAGAAAATGAGGACCAGGAGCACAGGAATTCACAGGTGAACGTGGAAGGCAGGAGGTGGGAACCATCAAGCTGTGGGGGATGAGATTGTTGGTCTTCCCCCCTGCTCAGAATGATCTGGAGACTGGGTCCTGGAGCACCGAGGGGCTCACAGTGACACGGGGCTTTGACAGACCCTAACGTTTCCCCATCAGGGATCTCTCTTAGCCCCTAAGACCACTCTGTCCAGCAGACACAGGTCACCTGGGGCTAAATTCCCCTTCTCCAGGATGAGAGGGGGATGTAGTCTGCAGGATATTTACAGACCCGATCTCCTCCACTCTAGGCAGCTGCCCAGGGCCAGCAGTCCTGCCCTGAGAGCCGGGTGGGGCTCAGGGCTCAGAGCCACCTGGCTGGTGCACTTTACCATTTTTCTTCCTGCAAAACATAGGCTCAGTGCAGTGATTAGAGTGTGTCCAGGCAGAACCCCCCTTAGACTCAGTCCAGAGAGGCCCCGCCCTGGATGCTGCACTTTACAGGACACTGCCCCGGCTGCCCCCCAGCCAGCCCCCCAAGAGGGAGAGGAGTCTGTGAGCAGAGTGGACACGCGCAGCCAGATGGAGTCTATGCCATCCCCCTTCTAGACCAATCTGGGTTCTCAGAACCAGGAATTCCCTGCCCAGATGGTGCCCCGCCTGCTGCAAAACCAACATGGGTCTCTTCCCAACACGTGCTCCCAAGAGCGGAAAACGAGTGGTCAACCCTGGTCCTGAGGGTGACCAGGGGCCTGCTGTTTGCTGTGGAGATGGGGGTGCAGTTTAGACCAGGGCTTCTCAAAGCGTGGTCCACCTGCAGGCAGCACCAGCAAGACCTGGGAGCTTGTTAGAAAGTTCTCAGGCCACACCCCAGGCCTAGCAAATAGACTCTGTGTGTCACAAGCTTTCCAGGGTATTCTTCTGCACATCAAGATTTGAAGGTACTGGTTTATAGGGAACAAAGACACCCAGACTGGGGTGCAGCACGTGTACACAGGCCAGGCCTCTGGCTGTGTGGGAGGTGAGGAAATGGGAAGAGGAGGAGGGCAGGCCTCAGGCTGGCTCTCCCCGCGAGGCCACATTCTAACCTCGCCTTCCAGCCTCAGATTTCTCTAAGGGGACAGTTTGAAGATGCTTTGGTCGCATTTAGGTAATATCCAGCCCACCTGACAGCTGCAGTTCCCAGAGTATATTAATAAACATGTTCCTATGATGTAAGTTTAAATTGTTTTACGAAAAGTGGCAGTCGGTAGACATCTCATATCCTTTTGAAAATAAGAACATATTAACAGTTGGCTACCTTAATGGTAATAACTTATCAATCATTTTCAGAGAGAAATTTTTTACCATATTGCTATATAGTACCTGGAAATCTATCTATTCTCCTCTGAATCACTCAACCTTCTTGAAAAAGGAAAAGGAAAAAATAAACCTCTCTCTCTCATTCCACTCCAGGTCTAGGTCACTGTCTCTTCCAGGAGTGGCTGGGATGGGGAGGTTTCCAGGTAATGGAGACTTTCATGTTGATGACTCCTCCCAATCTTTAGCCCTGCTCTTTCCCAGGTCTCACTGCCGGCCCTCGGCTCAAGTAGACATGGAATATTTACAAAGTCCTGATGGGTTCTAGACTTCTGAGTTCCAAATATTTAAATGATTAATCTTTACAATGAAAGTCCAAGGTCAAATTGTAATCCACTCACTGTATCTGTGCACTTGTCCAACGCATGAAGGTTTCAGCTTCTACGTAGATGCTGCTTGGCTAATAGTATCAGGTTCCACTTTGCAAGTGTGCAGTTTATAGGATCGCCACGAGGTGGCAGGGCTGGGAATGACAAATTCCTGGAAGCTAAAGTCAAGTAAAATTTAAGGGCTTGGTTTTTTTTAAAAGATCACAATTAATGTTATTTTCATATTTAAACATCTTAGAATGGTCTGTTGTTGAAGACACCAGAGTGTCATTGTTTGAACTATAAATAAATTAATTAAAATAGCAATATAAATAGACACTAAAAAATAGATTAGATAGATGGGATAATGGATTGATGATGATGGTGATGGTGATAGATAGATAGATAGATAGATAGATACAGAGACACAATAGCTATATATAAGGGGCTTTTTAGACATGCTAAATGCCTTTTCCTTTATTGCATTTCATTTTATGTGAAATATCCCTTTCAGCTAGTCACCAAATGAGGCTTCAGGAGAGAAAGAGGTTGCTGTTACAGGAAATAAAGAGAAAGAGGAAGTCATCAGTCAACTATAGCCCTCCAAAATAGGATTTTCGGGTCCCAAGAAGAAAATAAATAGTTTTGAAAGACTAAGCTTTTCCAAACTTCAAATTTTTCCCCTTTATATATTGAAAGTTTGGTTTGGTAGGACTTAGAACACAATTGTATTATAAATCCTAACTAAAGAAGATGCAAAATATAATTTAAGGAAACTGCCCAAGACAGAAAGGGGAAATAGAAGGTCTTCTGCTAGAGGGTGGATGCAGGCAAGGGGACAAAGAAGAGGCATGAGAAACAGAAAAGAGATGGGGGTACATGCTGCCTGAAACCATCAGTGACCCCACCTCTTTCGTTCTGCATTTAAGAGGAAAGGTGGCAGCAGGAATGGAAGCCCAGATGGGTTGAGGGGAAAGATCAAAGCAGAAGGGACTTATGCCCAGTTTAGCCATTGCTGCCTTGTTCTGGTTTCCATTGATCACAGAAGCTCACAGATGCTCCCCAGTAAGTAGCCCTGGGATGAGTAGAGAGACTGAGAGGGGCCGTAGGGGAGGCAAGATTGAGCCCTCACCTCAAAATTCAAGGTCACTAACATGCTACCCTCACTCTTCACACCCCCTCAGGCTCAGGGTTCCCGTGATGCACCCCTGCGGTTCACACAAGCCCACCCTCTGGCCCCCTCACCCTAACTCTCCACATTTCAGCACACAGACATGGGAAGGAAGCTTTCTGCAACACACATGCCCCTGAGTCCCCACCAGAGCTCACAGACGTGTTCACGCCCTCCCCGTCCCACACCTGAAGGTCTCAGTGGGACCAACCCTGAGGGCAGCTGCGGGTCAGTCCACAGCCCCGTCACGTTCCCCACCAGAGGACCCCGTCATCAAGGTGAGCAGACACAGTTTCTCTGTTCCTGCCATGCCCATTCTTTCTCCTTGAGACTCGGGTACATGAAAAGGGAGAAAAGACAACTGAACACATACATTTCTCTCACTAAATATACTTATTATTAATAATTAATAGATAATTAAGTATATATTACCCTTATACTATAATTAAGTATATATTATAGTATAAGGGTAATATATACTTACTGTTACTTATATATAATCTAACACCCATTCATTTTACAAGAATAACTTACTTGTCATCTGTTCCTCTCACTCCGAAGCCCCGTGGATGTACACGAGCTCCATCTCCTTCTATATCTGTACTCTTCACACATTAATGATAATCACTGATTATAAACATCAGGACTGGAATTTAAACTCAGGTACTAGAGTAGGACCAGGGTCTGGTCAGTCACTTAGAGCTGACGCTGTACTCCCTCTGCAGCCCTGATTTCATATTCCTTACCCGTTGTGGATTCCACACCATCACCAGAAGCCATTCAGCCAGACACCTAGAACACAGGAGGCGCTTCCTGGACTCCAATCAGCCCTTCCCACAGGATGACATAGGGATGCATTTACAGAACCAGGTACACATGGTCTCCCTTACCTCGGGATTGAGATCTCACAGATAAGACACTGTTAGGGGTTCCAGACCCTGTTCTAGGGAGGGATGGGCTGGGAAGAGGGGCTAACTCAGAGCTGACATGCTGTCCCCAAGCAGCACCCTATACCCCAGAGCTTGGGGTGCAGTATCAACATGGACCACCTCATCCTCTGATGAAGGTAAGTCTTCTTTGTCACATAAGGAAATATCAGTGTACAATCTCAACAAAGATATGAAAAGGAAGAAAGTTTTAGAGAGGACACCAACCCAGCTGGGTCCCACAGTGAACTTGAGAGAGTGCAGCGCAGTGGTCAAGAGAACAGACTCGGGAGCCAGACGGCCCTGTCTTGACTCACAGCTCAGCCACATACCACGTGTGCGACCTTGAACAGGGTTCTTAAACTCTCTGGGTCTTGGTTACCTCGTCTATAAAAGGAGGGTTATGATCGGGCCTAGATGACAGAGTTTTGGTGAGGATTAAGTGAGTTGGCATTAGTAAGTGATAAGTGCTGGCTACTGGCAATACTTAGTGGTAGTAGAGAAGTAGTATTAGGGCATCTTTCTCCATCCCATCCCAGGAATCACAGGACTCTAGGATGTGAAATTAAACTCTGTTACATCAAGCCTTGACTGGAGCCTGTCAAATTCTACTGGGAAAGCACAGTTGTGTGATGATAATTTGTATCAGTCAGAATTGTGAGCCTTCTACAACTGACCCCTCTCTCTTTGGGGGCGCTCATGAAGCTCTGCCTTACCATCTATAACCCTTTCATGAATTAAGTTGTTTACTTCCTAATTCTACTTTATAAGTGAGAATGTTCTTGGTAGAAGTTCTGTGTTTAATTTGCCTCCAGATTCCCAATGCCTGGCTAATTAAAAATCCCAAACTATGTCTATTGAATACATGAATGAATGAATGGCACTCTGCTAGATGTTTTACACAAATCATTCAAATCAAAAAGAACTGTTTTGAAAACATAATTCAATTTGTTGTGAGGACTTAAGAGCACAACGCAAGTTGTATCATTCGTTGTAATGATATTTCAGTACTATTAAATGGTACAAGCTACGCATGGTTCATTACAGCACAATTCTGCAATGAATGCAGTAAATTCCAGTGTCCAGAAACAAATGCAGCCCCATTCCCAGAGCAGTGCTGAGACAACCAGTTCTAAAAATTTATAGATGCTGCAAGTTTCTTTGTGTATCCAAAGATACAGAAGACAAACCACAATATACTGACAGGAGAAGATCATGAAGCCTCGTGCTCTAGTCCTAATCAGATACGGCCAAGTGGGCAGGATGTTTATATATTTATCATTTGGCACATTTTCAATTACAGCCACACATGACTGTAACAGGAACAAAATTTTGCTCTAAAAATTTAGTTCAACAGCTTCTATATTGAATTAGAAGTGCAGAAGGAAAGAGCAGAAAGAATTCTGTTCTTTTACTTAGGATAACTGTTTGATTGGCCTTATGTATTGTAAAACAATACAGTATGCTGCAACAATATTGTAATGTGGCATTATTATTCCCAATTTACACATGAGAAAATGGAGGTTTAAGAGGTTAAGTAATCCCTTTGCTAGGGCAGTTAATAATTAAACATCTGTGCTTGAGGTACATTTCCTTAGGACCAATCAGAAACAGAGTGACTAAAATACAAAATACTCTTTTTGAATTAAAAAAGATCTATATAACATTAAAAGGAAATTGTTAATTGAGTTGTTTCACCAAAGTATTGGAGACCAACCTCACCATCTGTATTCCTTGCATGGATGGTACAGGGTTAGGAAAGGCTCCTTTACCAAAGACCACTTCATCACAAAGGCATAAAAGAAAGAGCAAGGTCATGAGCTGCCTGAGGTCCAGCCCATTGACTCTGTTCAGTTCTTTGCAGTCCATGACCAGAAACATCTAGCAAAGAGCTTGGCACTGAATTGACCGCATTCATTTCTCCAGAGGTCCAGCACCAGATGCCCAGAGACCAGACCAGCTCAAAGCTACTAAATCAAAGACAAGCAAATAAAAGTGGAGAGCATGCAGACCAAGGACCCTTCACCACTGCCACTGGATTGTAAGAAACCACCTCGTCCCAGACACCATCTTTGGGAGGAGAAACAGAGAAGATGCCTCCTAAAAAGAGGAAAACCAATCTCAACAGGGAGTTTGAACCTAGAATTGACAAGATAATTATTACTGAGCTAAGTCGAAGGACACATTTTAAATGGGAGAGTCTGTGTTAACTTTATGGAAACTTTTAATCCACACAAACACCCCTTGCTAGTGAGCAAGATGAAATCAGTTACAGAAAAACAGAAAATACTGCGCTTATGCACACCTTGAATTCTAGAGGACACATTTTCAAGCCCACTACAGATAGATCATTCATAAATCTTCCCATGTTTATAAATGCACAGAGCTGTCACCTCTATGACTCTCTTTTTGATCCTTCCAGCTCAAAATTACTGCTGTGTCTATTTAGTCTATAAAAACTTGCTTACTGTCTCCAAAGTGGGAGCTTCTTGAGAGCAAGTATTGTGTCTTATTCTTCAATACCTCTTTAGGACCAAGTAAAGGCACATAGTAAGAGCTTAAGCAATATTGGATAATTAAAAAATGAATGCATGAACAAAGGCTGAAAATAACCCTGCAGTTAGTGACTACAGGGGTGGGGAGAGGGAGGTGGGGACAGGGGACACACAAATCTGACTAATCACACTCCGCACAGACTAAAGTGAATGTAAGGAGTCAGAGACACAGCAGCCAAAGGAATCAAATAGAAAATGCCTTCAAATTCCACTCTGGGGAGGGTCAGATCACATTTAATTTCTGCACAAAGCTGTAACTCAGAAGCTTCTCCAAGGCAAGAAAAAACTGACAACACTGCTATCAACAATTTTATTGAAGGATGTGGCATAGACAGCAATACTCATCAAATATTTGTTTTTCTAGTCCCCAGTGACTAGTTCTGGCCAATGAAATGTGGGTGGGTGTCACCTCTGTCACTTCCAAGTGGGGGCAGTGAAAATCCCAAGTATGATTCTCTAGTCTCTCTCTTTCCTGTCCCAGAAACTGCATGTTCCAAATAGTGCATGTACAAGCTGGTGGAGCCCCAGTCAGCCTGGGTCCTGAGTTACTATGTGGAGCAGAGCCCTCCACTGACCACAGTACATTTGTAGGTTAATGATAAATGCTTGTGTGTGTGTGTGTGTGTGTGTGTGTGTGTGTGTGTGTGTGAGACCACTGAGATTTGGGGATTCACCTGTTCCAGCAGCAGAACAAAGTCTATTCTGACTGATACAAAGGAGAAAGAAGACTTGAAAAGAAGACAGAATCTGTCACATGAAGAAAGTGCTTCTCAGTATTTTCCTGGATCTCATCTTCCTTCTGTGTCTTCATCCCAAGCTGCTCCCTCAGATCTCACCTTGCTTCCTCTGTTGCGCTTGGCTGGTTCCCAGTCACCATTTCTGATTTACCAACAACTAGATCCAGAGCCCTGTTTAAGAGCACCTGCACCTGGTGCATCTCCTTTTCCCTTTATGTCCGTCTGTGCTGACGGTCACGCTCCCATTTACCCGCTTTTGTCTCTTAGCATCTTGACGTTCATCCTTAAACAGCTCTCCTTTCCTCTGGGTTAGTCAGTCCATCATGTTTGATTTTACTTTTATCCTTCCACCAACCCTGTGCTAATGAAGAGGCAGCATGTGCTTTCTAAACCTCTTCAGATTCTTGCTGATTTCCTGAACAAATCTGATTCCTGGATTTAGTGCTCCATGCACTTAATTAACTTCTTGGCCATTGGATAAGAAATAATTTCACTGAATTGCTTCTTTTCTTCAATACAAGACAATGACACGTTCAAAACCTATGCTCTTGTGAGCACAGCGCTAGGCTCTCAGGCCTCGGAAGGGGCTGGTGCAATGAGAGGCCATGAAGATGACGCTTCATTCGTTTCATGATCCATCCACCTCTGCCCAGAGTTCATGTAATTAACAACTCCAGAGCTATTGAGTTCTGGTAGGTGGTGATTCTTAAACCATTTAAACTCAACGTTAGTGACACTCAGAGTTCAAAGCCTGACGCGCCCACATTGGTGTGTGTTGCACATGGAACTTTGTAGCAGCTAAGTCCTGCCTGCAGACCAGCCTAAAGAGCACTGATAATACAGATAAATTTGTTCTTGCCTCTAACAGTTAAAAAATCTGTGAACAGATTCTCTTTTCCTTATCAGTGAATCCTTCCCCATCTGGGTACGCTAACTAAGGCCACTGCAGGCTGCAGGCATCTGCTGAGGCCCTGCTAGGGCCCAAGATTGGCATAATGCCTATACTTACATAACTCCTTTAATACCCCATTTTATCTCCCACGTACTGTTACCAGAGTGCCTGAAATTGTAAACTCATTTCTCTATATGCCACACGATCTCCTAAACTAGGTTTTGAGGATACTGTCTCTATTTCCACTGTCTATAACTTAATAGATGCCCAACTAATGTTTATTGAATGACTGAGTGGTACTGAACTAGACATTTAAGAGAAATTCTCTTAAGTAAGAAGAAATATTTTTGAGAACATTATTTAGGTAATTGATATTTTCATTTCAAAGGCATAAGAGTTCAGCAATTAATAAGGCAATGTTGATTCTCAAAAACAAGCAGCTTATCACCAACAAATGTGTCACAGCAAACACGACAAATCTCTGTCTCAAAAGATACAGAAGACAAACCACAACATACTAACAGGTGGAGGCCACGAGGCTTCTTATTAAGTCTTAATCAGACCTGACAGAGGAGACAGGATATTTATATATGATTTATCATTTGGCAGCTTTTCAATTACAACCACACAGGAATATAACAGGAAGAAAATTTGCGATTAAAAAAGTACAGCTGCACCGTTGCTATGACATAAGGAGATGAGGAGCAGAAAGAGTTCTTTTGCTTTAAAAAAAAAAAAAGCTTAATTTGTCTTTCACTTTATGAAAGGAGAGTCCTCTCAAGCTGATCTTTTTTTTTTTTTTTTTTTTTTTTTATTTATTTATTTATTTTTGGCTGTGCTGGGTCTTCGGTTCGTGCGAGGGCTTTCTCTAGTTGCGGCAAGTGGGGGCCACTCTTCATCGCGGTGCGGGGACCGCTCTTCATCGCGGTGCGCGGGCCTTTCACTATCGCGGCCCCTCCCGTTGCGGGGCACAGGCTCCAGATGCGCAGGCTCAGTAGTTGTGGCTCACGGGCCCAGCCGCTCCGTGGCATGTGGGATCTTCCCAGACCAGGGCTCGAACCCGTGTCCCCTGCATTAGCAGGCAGATTCTCAACCACTGCGCCACCAGGGAAGCCCTCAAGCTGATCTTGAAGGATGCCGTAGAACCCGGGCAACTCAACGGTTCTGCACAACAGTTAGAAGAAAAGCAGGAGGGTCAGGATGCAGAGGCAGGGTATGTTTGTCCTAACAGATTGCTAGGAGGATTTTCCCAGGAGACTCAGTGACCCAAGAAGTCTGGTCCTCCCTGATTTGTAACTTATAGCTGCTGTCCCAAAGTAGAAAGAAATTAGTCATTAAAAATGACATTAAATTGTCATCCACAAACATCTTACTACATTAGCTCAGGTAGTGTAGCAGGATGTAGCCTTAACTGTGAGAAGGGGAGAAAAGAAATCAAAAGAAAGTATGAAAGAGGACCAAGAAACAGGGGTTTTTAGGCATCCATCCAAGTAAGACTGCAGAGACAAAGGCAACCTTATAGAAAAGTTAATAATTGATTTGCTCCATCCTCTGGATTTCACAGATGCTTATGATCAAATATAGGAAGTTTGAGTTCTTTTTGACAATGAATTTGCATGGCTTTCCAAATTTTAGAATGCAGAGCGGCTTTTGAGTCTTTCCTATATAGACTTTTCCAAGATTGGTAAACTGTAATATATATATAGTAACAAGAAACCAGCTTAGCTTAGCCAAAGCATTCAGTAAAAATTACCAAGAACATACCACCATGCCGTCCACACTGTTAGCAGAACGGTACTTGAGAGGGTTGGGGAGGGCAGTCAGGAAGATGCAGCACAAAAAATTATGGTGCTAAATATAACTTCTCAGAGTGAAGGAATGCATGGAGGAAGAAAGGATTCAGATATTGAAACCCGGGCTTCCCTGGTGGCGCAGTGGTTGAGAATCTGCCTGCCAATGCAGGGGACGCGGGTTCGAGCCCTGGTCTGGGAAGATCCCACATGCCGCGGAGCAACTGGGCCCGTGAGCCACAACTACTGAGCCTGCGCGTCTGGAGCCTGTGCCCCGCAACAAGAGAGGCCGCGATAGTGAAAGACCCGCGCACTGCAATGAAGAGTGGCCCCCGCTTGCCACAACTAGAGAGAGCCCTCGCATAGAAACGAAGACCCAGCACAGCCCAAAAAATAAATAAATAAATAAATAAATAAGTCAGGAGCTCTTAAATAAATAAATAAATAAAAAGATATCGAAACCCAGAGGAAAGTCGTTTGTAGAATCCAACTAGAAATCTAGAACCATTCTTTATTATATGAATTTACCAGAATGATTCCTTCAAGAATTTTTCCCATAAGAAAGAGTGGAGGAGAAAGCCCATGGAAATCCTCACATCACACAACATACATTTTTTTTTAAAGAAAGTGGTATTCCTCAAGTAGAAGGAAGGCAGATCCATGAATGGTTTGGTTAATATCATGGACAGACTATAGCTAAAACTGAACCTGCTCCTTCCCACCACGGGATGATCGGCTGCAGCCTGGGTAAACAGCACAACCAATGAAACACCTGTACCAAATGGCACCAATACCAAAAGCTCAAGATTTTTTAGAGGAGGGTAGAAAAAGTGTCAAGTGAGAAGTAAGAAGAATATAAACTATGTGTTACAGAAATGGAGTGTTTCCGTCCCTGGAACACAAGTTAATTGTGAAGAATAGAGAGCTCTGCCCTAAGAGTACTTCACTGGATGAAAGTGAGGAAGTTTGGGGGAGGCTAGGGTGAGGAATCTAAGCTGTAGCTTTCTGAAACCTTCATGGCTTTGGACCAAATCCACTTCCTGATGCCCCAAGGATTTCTGAATTTTTTTCTGGTGAGATTTCCAGGAAGCAGTCCACCCTGGTCCCCATGCTAAGAAGATTTACAATTTTAATATCTTTAAGGAGAAGGCCAACACCTCACCTTACAGTTTTTCAATGACTTTGTCTCGCCCACGAAGAGAGGGTCTCTGACCCTAGATGTCCCTTCAGCCACTGTCTCTATTCCCTGATTCTTTTAATTGAAATACAATTGGCATATAACATTATATTAGTTTCAGGTGTACAACGCAATAATTCAGTATACAGTAGTCTCCCCTTATTCTCAGGAGATACATTCTAAGACCCCCAGAGAATACGTGACACCATGGATAGTACCAAATCCTAAATAAACTGTTTTTTCCTATACATACGTACCTATGATAAAGTTTAATTTACAAATTAGGCAGAGTAAGAGAATATCTGAATTGCAAGCATCATTACTCTTGTGCTTTGGAGCCATTATTAAGTAACGTAAGCATTACTTAAACACATGCACGGTAATGCCAGGACAGTCCATTTGATACCTGAGATGGCTACTAAGTGACTAATGGGTGGGTAGCACATACAGCTGGATACACTGCACACAGGGTTGATTCACATCCCAGG
The DNA here is from genome assembly GCF_028023285.1 of Balaenoptera ricei. Classification (NCBI taxonomy): domain Eukaryota; kingdom Metazoa; phylum Chordata; class Mammalia; order Artiodactyla; family Balaenopteridae; genus Balaenoptera; species Balaenoptera ricei. The sequence goes on along the minus strand of NC_082648.1, from coordinate 6,787,453 downwards.
GTTGGATGAAGCAGGAAGGTGCAAGATTTCATCACCCTACTCAGGATGGCACACAATTTGGGAATCCCCTGGCGGTCCAGCGGTTGAGGCTCCACGCTTCCACTGCAGGGGGCGCAGGTTCCATCCTTGGTAGGGGAACTAAGATCCCGCAAGCCGTGTAGCATGGCCAAAAAAAAAAAAAAAAAAAAAAGAATGGCACACAATTTAAAACTTATGAATTATTTATATATGGAATTTTCCATTTAGTATTTTCAGACCAAAGTTGACCATGGGTAACTGAAACTCGAGAAAGCGAGACTGAAGATAACAGGGGACTACTGAATGTATATGTTGCAAAAGGATCACCATGAGTCTAATTAACATCCATCACACTATAGTTACAACTTTTTTTCTTGTTTGTTTATTTAATTCGTTGGCCCAACTGCGAGGCATGTGGGATCTTAGTTCCCCTACCAGGGATTGAACCATCGTCCCCTGCATTGGAAGCGCGGAGTCCTAAACACTGGATCGCCAGGGAAGTCCCCAGTTTTTTTTCTTGTGATGAGAACTTTTAAGATCTACTCTCTTAGTAACTTTCCAAATACACAATACAGTATCATTAACTATAGTCACCATCCAAATCCATGGGGTCCTCAGCCCTCCTGAGCAGCCTGACTTAGCCCTGCGAAGCCTCAATACCCAGGCTCTCCATACCCAGAAGCTTCTGCCCCTCCCAGTATAACATTTCCCCACCCTAAAACAAAACAGGAACTCTTTTTTTCCAGCTTTTTAGACATATAATTGACATACTTGTAAGTTTAAGGTATAAAATATGATAACTTGATATGTGTAAATATTGCAAAACGATTAGTACAATAACTACCATTTTTCATTTTGTGGTTATAACTTTCAAGATCTACTCTATTAGAGCAGCTTTCAAGTGTATAATACAGTATTGTTACTATAGTCACCATACTGTCCATTAGATTCCCAGAACTTATTCATCTTATAAATGGAAGTTTCTATCCTTTTACCAACATCTCCACATCTCCCCCAACCCCAGCTCCTGTCAGCTAATATTCTACTCTCTGTTTCTACAAGTTTGGCTTTTTTAGATTCCACATATAAGTGAGATCATACAGTATTTGTCTTTCTCTATCTGACTTATCGCATTAGCATAATGCCCTCAAAGTCCCACCATGTTGTCTCAAATAGCAGGATTTCCTTTTTCATGGCTGAGTAATATTCCACTCTGTGTGTGTATACACATATACATATACATATATATACACATATATGTATATATAGTCCTTACAGTTCTGCCAATGATGGACACTCAGGTTGTTTCCATGTCTTGGCTATTATGAATTATGCTGCAATGAACATGGAGTTGCAGATGTTGCTGCAAAATAATAATTTCGTTTCCTTTGAACGTATACCCAGAAGTGAGATTGCTGGATATGATAATTCTATTTTTATTTTTTTGAGGAACCCCCATACTGTTTTCCACAGTGACTGCAACAGATTACTTTCCCACCAAAAGTGCTCAAGGGTTCCCTTGTCTCCAAATCCTCACCAATACTTATCTTTTATCTTTTTTTTTCTTTTTGATGATAGCTAGTCTAACAATGTGAGATGATATCTCATTGTGATTTAATTTACATTTCCCTGATGATTAGTGATGTTGAGCATCTTTTCATGTACCTGTTGGTTATTTGTACATCTTTTTCTGGAAAAATGTCTATTCAGGTCCTCTGACTCAGTTTTGTTTTTTGTTTTTTGTTTTTTTTTTTTTTTTTTGGCTATGTTGGGTCTTCATTGCTGCGCACAGGCTTTCTCTAGTTGTGGTGAACGGGAGCTACTCTTCGTTGCGGTGCGCGGGCTTCCCATTGTGGTGGCTTCTCTTGTTGTGGAGCACAGGCTCTAGGTGCACAGGGTTCAGTAGTTGTGGCTCGTGGGTTCTAGAGTGCAGGCTCAGTAGTTGTAGTGCACGGGCTTAGTTGCTCCGTGGCATGTGGGATCTTCCAGGACCAGGGCTCGAACCCGTGTCCCCTGCATTGGCAGGCAGATTCCCAACCACTGTGCCACTAGGGAAGCCCTTTGCCTGGTTTTTAATCAGGTTATTTGTTTTTGTTTTTGCCATTCAGTTGTATTAGCTCCTTATATATTTTGGATATTAACCTGTTGTCAGATATATGGTCTGAAAATATACTCCTCCATCCCAGAAGTTGCCTTTTCATTTTGTTAATAGCTGTTCTGTTGTGCAGAAGCTTTTTAGTTGGATGCAGTCCCACTTGATTTATGCTTTTGTGCTTCTGCTTTTGTATCATTTCCAGAAAATCATTGCCAAGACCAATGTTATGGAGTTTTCCCCTATGTTTACTTTTAGGATTTTACAGTTCCAGGTCTTACATTTAAGTCTTTAATACATTTCAAGTCAATGTGTGTGGACTGAGTAAGATAGGGGTGCAATTTCATTCTTTTACATGTGATTATCCAGTTTTCCCAACGACATTTGTTGAAGAGACTATCCTTTCCCCATTGACTATTCTTGGCCTCCTGATTATAGTGTAATCTATTTCTCCCTTTAGAGATGGGAGTACTTGCTTTTATATTTAGGTGCTCTGATGTTGGGTGCATATATATTGATTATTGTTACATCCTCTTGATAAACTGAACCCTTTATCATTATATAATGACCATCTCTGTCTCTTTTTACAGCTTTTGAATTAAAGCCTATTTTGTCTGATATAAATATAAGACCCCTGCTCTCTTTTGGTTTCTATTTCCACGAATATCATTTTCCATCTATTTAATGAGCCTATATGTATCCTTAAAGCTGAAGTGAATCTCTTGTAGCCAACATATAGCTGGGTTTTATTTTTTTTATTCATTCAGCCACTCTGCTTTTTTTGTTGAAGAATTGAATCCATTCACATTTAAAATAATTATTGATAGGTAAGGAATTACTAATGCCATCCTATTGGTTTCTTGCCTTTTTCTTTTTTTCTAGTTCCCTTGTTTCTTTCTTCCTCTCTTGTGATCTTCCTCTGTGAATTGATAATTTTGGATAATGGTGTGCTTTGATTTCCTTCTCATTACCTTTTGTGTATCTACTGTAGGTTGTTACTTTTTGGTTATCATGAGGCTTACAAAAGACATCTTATAACTAACAGTCAATTTTATTCTGATAACAACTTAATTTCAATCCTATACAAAAGCTTAACCATTTGCTCTCCCTCCTAAATATTATGCTTTTGATGTCACAGCAGTACTTCTTTTTATATTATGTATTCACTAACAAATAACACTTTGAAAGATTATCATGTACAAGAAACTATGGCCTGTGATTACATGTAAGAATTCATGTAATCTTCACAACAATCCTGTGAGATAGAGTTTTTATTAACATCCTTATTCTACAAAGAGGAAAACCAAGTTCAAAACTCATTCAGGGTCACCCAGCGAGCAAATGCAGTATTGTGAAGACAGGCAGTTTGACTCTGGAGTCTGTGCTCTTAACCTCCACTCCTTAGCAATCCTGGGTGAATGGTGTGGGAAGCAGAAGGCAATCTTGGAGCTGGTAGCAGAGCTGTTACTAAGGTTCTTTGGCGCCATCTGCTGTTGATCCAGGGCTGGCAGTAGCAAATGGTCTGGATTCTCTCTAGCTGTTTTTTATTCCTCTTACTGGATCATCTGCATATGATGTTTTCTTCTTCTGTTGGATCATTTATTCAAACAAAGAGACTGAGATTATTTGGTTCTCACTTAAACTATCATCCTTTGAACTGGTTGATTAAACTGGGAAGAATTAAAAGGCAGAGGATGATGACTCCAAAGTGAGTTCACCTTTCTTTGAGGTTTGGAGCTGGTCTGACTTGTGCTTACCTTTAACCTGATCCAAAAAACTTGGAATTACTTTGGCTTTGAGAACCATCAGCAAATCAGAGAACTTCAAATATATAACAGTGCTGGTAGTCATAGTTTTTTCTGCACAGTGGCGGTTCCCAGATGTTGTCAGTGGCATCAGCACATAAATTTTTTGAACCGATGAAGACTGGGTAGTCAAATTTAGAGGAAAAGTGATCTAAGCTCTGTCGTCTTCAAATTTTTCAAAATTATTTGAAAATTTTATCAAGTTAGATACACATTAATTCAACGTGAAACAAACAGTTTCTTTCTTTGTGACATTTGAGATTAAGCCAGCCAGCAGGCATCAGGCGTAGGTGTTCCCAAACTGCTAGGAAACTTTTACTAGAATAGAACTTAGAGGAGAACAAAAGATACAGCCCTAGGTGGCAGCCTTTCCTCAAGACAAGGGGCCCACTGCCTTAAAGTGTAGGATAAATGTGTGATTTGCTAGAAATCCTAGGACAAGCTGTTTAAGTGTTTTATCCTGAGATTGCGGGTGGGGATTTTTCCCCTGATGGAACTATTTCTTTTCTTTTCTTTGAAACACAAGGCTGCCTGTAATGGCTAATGTGACCAAACTTTAATTATTTTCATCTATTGTTTGAACAACTGGAATTTTGTTTCCCTATATGAGGGCCCAAGAACATTGAAAGACAGTGAGTAGAGAATCTATGATTTCAGGACCCCAAGGGAACTCCAGCCTTTGGATTCAGAAGCAGCATCTGCAGCGACTATATATTTCTGGAGAAAAGAAATGGGTAAATTGAAAATAGAAACTGAATCACAGGTATCAAAAACAAGATAAGGGTACCAGAGTAAGAGATAAAACTACTAGGTATAAAATAGATAAGCAACAAGGATATATTGTACACCACAGGGAAATATAGCTATTATTTTGTAATAACTTTAAATGGAGTAAAATTTATAAAAATATTGAATCACTATGTTGTACACCTGAAACTAATATAATATTGTAAAGCAACTACACTTCAATTTAAATTTTGTTTCTAATTTTAAAAAAAGAAATGATAAATTGAACAAAACCCATTTGTGCATTTACCACTAGAGGAAACTTTGATCTAGATTAGTTTGCCTGTCTCTAGAATATTCTTAAATTTAAAGGCCAGAAAGTGTCTCAATTGCTATGGATTCCTATTTAAGTTGATGTAAGAAAGACCATTAAGCAGTCTACATAAATCCTGGAAGAAATCTCAAAGGCTACTGTGGTAGATCACTGTAATACTGTCCTCAAAGAAATCATACTTCCTATATCCACATCTCTGTAATGTGTCACTTCTTCTCTTCTCATCAAGAGACAAAGTCTATTTCTTCACACGCTTGAATCTGCATTTCACTTATAAGTTTGTAAAATAAATGATTTGCCTTGACCAATAAAATGTGGCAGAAGTGAGATTGTGTGAGCCCCAGAGACTTGGTCATAAAAGGTCCTATAACTCCTGTTGGTTCTCTTTTGACACCCTGACACCACCAAGCTGTGAAGAAGCCCAGTCTAGTCTACTGGAGAACACGAGACCACCTGGAGGAGAACTGAGGACGTGTAGCCAACAGCCAGACATGTTATGGAGACATCTGGGACACCGCAGTCCTAGATGGACCATCAGATGACAGCTGACAGTCCCATGAGGGGGCCCAGATAAGTACAGCAGAATCACTCAGACTGCCAACTCACAGAATCATGAGGAATAATCAAGCATTGTTGTTGGGCTTCCCTGATGGCGCAGTGGTTTAGAATCTGCCTGCTAATGCAGGGGACACGGGTTCGAGCCCTGGTCCGGGAAGATCCCACATGCCGCGGAGCAACTAGGCCCGTGAGCCACAACTACTAAGCCTGCGCGTCTGGAGCCTGTGCTCCGCAACAAGAGAGGCCGCGGTAGTGAAGAGGCCCGCGCACCGCGATGAAGAGTGGCCCCCGCTCGCCGCAACTAGAGGAAGCCCTCGCACAGAAACGAAGACCCAATACAACCAAAAATAAATATAATAAATAAATAAATAAAAGATTACTATTAAAAAAAAAAATACTGTGCAGCCATTAAAGTTATTTAAAAAAAAAAAAAAAAAAAAGCATTGTTGTTGTTTTAAGCCACTGAGTTTTGGGGTGTTTTTTTTGCAGCAAGAGAAAATTAATATATCTCCCAAGAAAATCCAAATATCCAACCAAACTCTGAATGCTTTAAGTACACTAGCTCTTTAAGAAAATCTTTCCTATTTGGAAAATGAAAGTATAATCTTCATTGTCACCACTCTAATTTGCCCAAATATATTAAATATATTAATATCTCCTATGAACTAACAGTTCATAGGACTAAATCTTAAAATGATTAGATTTTCTACTTGGAAAAGGATTTTTCAAATGAAACATTGAATTGCTTTGAATTACAAATCCCTTGGTTAAAAGTAAATGCCGGGGGCTTCCCTGGCGGCGCAGTGGTTGAAAGTCTGCCTGCCAATGCAGGGGACACGGGTTCGAGCCCTGGTCTGGGAAGATCCCACATGCCGCGGAGCAACTAGGCCCGTGAGCCACAACTGCTGAGCCTGCGCGTCTGGAGCCTGTGCTCCGCAACAAGAGAGGCCGCGATAATGAGAGGCCCGCGCACCGCGATGAAGAGTGGCCCCCACTTGCCGCAACTGGAGAAAGCCCTCGCACAGAAACGAAGACCCAACACAGCCAAAAATAAATAAATTAATTAATTAATTAAAAAATAAAAAAGAAATGGAAACTTTGTTATAAAAAAAAAAAGTAAATGCCACACATAGACATATATACACTACTAAATGTAAAATAGATAGCTAGTGGGAAGCAGTCGCATAGCACAGGGAGATCAGCTCCGTGCTCTGTGACCACCTAGAGGGGTGGGATAGGGAGGGTGGGAGGGAGGGAGACGCAAGAGGGAAGAGATATGGGAACATATGTATATGTATAATTGATTCACTTTGTTATAAAGCAGAAATTAACGCACCATTGTAAAGCAATTATACTCCAATAAAGATGTTAAAAAAAAAAAAAAAAGTAAATGCCACACGGACAAAAAGGAAAAAAAAATTAAATACATATGGATGAGTGTGTATAAAATAATAAATTCTTAATAAAAAATTAAACATTCTTATTCTCTAAAAAAAATTTATCTACTTTAAAGTGTTTTTGGATGAGAATAAAAGAAATATTACTTTGGTTTAATAACCTCAGGGTCCCTGCACTGTTATCAGAAAAACTACAAAAGAAATACAAATGGGCAATGAGCTAATGATTAGGGATCATGAAAAGGTTGAAGAGAAACTAAAAAATAAATACAAAAGATTCCAGGTCTAAATTCCTTTCAAATATATTGTTGCAAATTGAAAGATATTTTAAAACCTTCTGTCTTAAAATTTTAAAACCAAAAAAATAGAAGTTATGATGGTAAAAATAAATATGAGAATTAAATTTTAATCCAAGTTCACTCTAATCAAAGTAAATTGATATGTGAATTTTAGACATACAGGATTTCTATATATTTTCTTTCTGATTTTTCCCACGTTGTAAAATAAAAATGCAAATGTGGCATTATAGCCTATGCAAGACTTTGGACTTTTCTTTCTAAAAGCCTAGATTAGGGACTTCCCTGGCAGTCCAGTGGTTAAGACTCCATGCTTCCAAATCAGGGGGTACAGGTGTGATCCCTGGTCGGGGAACTAAGATCGCACATGTGGCGCAGCATGACCAAAAATAATAATAATAATAAAATAAAATAAACGCATAGGGACTTGCACTCGTGGTCCAATGCAGGGGGCCCAGGTTCCATCCCTGGTCAGTGAACTAGATCCCGCATGCCGCAACTAAAGATCGCGCGTGCTGCAACTAAGACCCGGTGCAGCCAGATAAATAAATAAATAATATTTTTTAAACATTTTTTTAAAAGCCTAGATTAAATGAAACCTCCTAAATTACTTATAGTTGCCTTAGAGATAAAATAAGTTATTACCTTTGCTATTATTAAGAGCATATAAATGTATGTAGGTGTGCACATGGGTGTTTAAAATTTTTTATTTAATTAATATTTAAATTTAATAATTTAAATAATTAATGTCTTTATAAAATGGTTTTCTTAATCTTAGTCATCAGTACAAATTACGTAGACTACAAAGTTAGCCCATTTACACAGTCCGAGTAAAACCTTAAGATGTCACATTTCTCTGATAAGTTTGGACAATCAACAGTAATTGCATGGACTTCCCTGGTCACGTAGTGGTTGGGAATCTGCCTGCCAGTGCAGGGGATATGGGTTCAATCCCTGGTCCGGGAAGATCCCACATGCCGTAGAGCAACTAAGCCTGTGAGCCACAACTACTGAGCCTATGCTCTAGAGCCCGCAAGCCGCAACTACTCAGCCCGCGTGCCACAACTACTGAAGCACTTGCGCCTAGAGCCTGTGCTCCGCAACAAGAGAAGACACTGCAGTGAGAAGCACGCCCACTGCAACAAAGAGTAGCCCCCACTCGCCACAACTAGAGAAAGCCTGCGCACAGCAACAAAGACACAATGCAGCCAAAAATAAATAAATAAAAAATAAATAAATTTAGGGGCTTCCCTGGTGGCACAGCGGTTAAGAATCTGTCTGCCAATGCAGGGGACACAGGTTCGAGCCCTGCTCCAGGAAGATCCCACATGCCGCGGAGCAACTAAGCCTGAGCGCCACAACTACTGAGCCTGTGCTCTAGAGCCCACGAGCCACAACTACTGAAGCCCACGTGCCTAGAGCCCGTGTTCCGCAACAAGAGAAGCCACCGCAATGAGAAACCCGCGCACCACAATGAGGAGTAGCCCCCGCTCACCGCCACTAGAGAAAGCCCGCGTGCAGCAACGAAGACCCAAGGCAGCAAAAAATAAATAAATAAATAAATTTATTTTTTTTAAAAAAACAGTAACTGTATTCTTCATTAATGTTAGCTTCAATATAATTTCTAAATTTTCAAAATGACTTTAGAGGGACTTCCCTGGTGGTCCAGTGGTTAAGAATCCGCCTTTTAATGCAGGTGACACAGGTTCAATCCCTGGTTGGGGAACTAAGATCCCACATGCAGTGGGGCAACTAAGCCCGCATGCCACAACTACTGAGCCCATGCACTACCAGAGAGCCTGCACGTTGCAACGAAAGATCCCGTGTGTGGCAACTAAAACCCGACGCAGCCAAATATATAAATAAATAAATAAATATTCTTTTTAAAAATGACTTTAGAACTTTTGAATAATACAATATTATAATAATTAGTTACTAGTTTGTATTTATCTGAAGATTTCTAAAGAAATTAAATTAAACACATACTCATGTTTTTAACGTAATATTCACAATTTTCTGAAAAGAAAACTCTTAACAAATAGGAAAAACAAAAGCCTTTGTAAAGTGATAAATTGCTTTTTTCAAAAAATTAGAGTAAGACATTCTAATTGGTGAAAAGTTAGAAGTATTGTATGTACAAGCAAGAACAAACTCTTTTATTCAATATAGGTTCTAGATAGTACAGTATAATAAGAAAAAGATACAATAAAAGTTATAAGTACTGGAGAGAAAGAAATAAAAAGATAATTGATTTTGTATGGTATAATTAACTATGATTGTAGAAAATCTGAAAGAATCTATTTCCAGGTTAACTAAACCTACTGAATTTGTAAGAGAAATTGGCAGTTGGATATAAAATCATTATACAAAAAAAAAAATCGGCATTTTCATATATAAGAAATAAAATGTTAACATATAATTTAATAAATACATATATTATAATAGCAAGTAAGCACCTAGAAGTGAATCTAACAATTATACAACTTTACATTAAAACAATAACAAAGATCGAAATAAATTGAAAGATACTTATACAAGTTTCAATGAAGACAATAATCATTGTAAAGGTGTTACCTCTCTCCAAATTGATCTACAGATTAAATGCAATCCCAATTAATATCTCAATAGGCTTTCTCATGGAATTTTTTTTAACATCTTTATTGGAGTATAACTGCTTTACAATGGTGAGTTAGTTTCTGTTTTATAACAAAGTGAATCAGCTATACATACACATATACCCCCATATCTCTTCCCTCTTGCATCTCCCTCCCACCCTCCCTATCCCACCCCTCTAGGTGGTCACAAAGCACCGAGCTGATCTCCCTGTGTTATGCGGCTGCTTCCCACTAGCTATCGGTTTTATATTTGGTAGTGTATATTTGTCCATGCCACTCTCTGACTTTGTCCCAGCTTACCCTTCCCCCTCCCCGTGTCCTCAAGTACATTCTCTAGTAGGTCTGCGTGGTTATTCCTGTCCTGCCCCTAGGTTCTTCATGCCTTTTTTTTTTTTTTTTTTTTTAGATTCCATATATATGTGTTACCATACATTATTTGTTTTTCTCATTCTGACTTACTTCACTCTGTATGACAGACTCTAGGTCCATCCACCTCACTACAAATAACTCAATTTCGTTTCTTTTTATGGCTGAGTAATATTCCATGGTAAGGGGTGAGATGTGACAGGGTGAGAGAGTGTCATGGACATATATACACTAGCAAATGTAAAATAGATAGCTAGTGGGAAGCAGCCGCATAGCACAGGGAGATCAGCTCGGTGCTTTGTGACCACCTAGAGGGGTGGGATGGGGAGGGTGGGAGGGAGGGAGATGCAAGAGGGAAGAGATATGGGAACATATGTATATGTACAACTGATTCACTTTGTTATAAAGCAGAAACTAACACACCATTGTAAAGCAATTATACTTCAATAAAGATGTTTAAAAAAAAAAATTCCATTGTATATATATGCCACATCTTCTTTATGCATTCATCTGTCGATGGACACTTAGGTTGCCTGAACTTAGGTTTCTCGTGGGAGAAATTATTTGTAATACATATAGATTAGCCTCAGAATATATAAAGATCTTCTGAAAAATCAGTAATAAAAAGACAACCCAATGGAAAAATATGAAGTAGACATAAATTAGGCAATTCACAGGAGGGGAAATATGAATGGGAATAAGCATGGAAGGATGCTCAGTCTCTTTATTAAGGAAATGCAAATGAAAATCACAAAGAAGGAATTCCCTGGAGGTCCAGTGGTTAGGACTCGGCGCTTTCACTGTAGCCGGGGTTCAGTCCCTGGTCAGGGAACTAGGATCCCACAAGCCGCGTGGCATGGCCAATAAATAAATAAATAAATAAATAAAATCACAGTGAGATACCATTTTAAAGTCACTGGAATGTAAAAATCAGTAAGTCGAACAATACCAAGTTAGAGAACAGGTTGGAATCCAACAATACTGAGTATGGGAGTGATACAGATCAGTGGGGAATTCTTATACACTGCTGGTGGTAATGGAAATTGGCACACTCAATTTTGAAACAATTAAGCATTATCTTATAAATTAAACATTCACAATTCTACTCCTTGTTATATACCCAACCAATGGGTATATATCCTACACCCAGCAATTCTACTCCTTGGTATATACCCAAAAATCTCTTGCTCATGTGCACCAGGAGACAGCAACAAGAATATTTATGGTAATGATTCATTCATTATAGCCCAAAGTGGAAACAACCTAAATATTAATCAACAGAAGAATGAACAAATAACTTGTGTAATATTTGTGAACTGCAGCTGTGCACTGAAACATGAATGTTTTCAAAATATAATGTTAAATGAATACAAGCAAATCTCAGAAAACTGCAACAGAACAATACCATTTTTAGAAAATTTGAAAATAAACACGCTATTGTTTAGAGAAGCATAAATGTGTGATAAAAGTATTTTGTAAAAAGCAGGATAATGGTTACTTCTGAGGAAAAGACAGGGAGATAAAACAGAGGGAAGCACAGAGTTTCAATGTCATTGATGACATTCTTGTGAAGTTGAAAGGAATTTCATGATTGTGCTTCATAAATTACGTGTTAAGTTAAATGGAGTCTTTGTAGCAAGTGTTACATAATTAATCATTTTAAACAATGAATAAGAAAGGCTCAGTTACAATTTAGCAACTGATGGTATGTGAAAGTGAGGGAGAGTTGGGAAGGAAGGTTTCCAGTCTGAGAAACTAAAGGGGATGATGGTTTTAGTAATGACAATGAATTGCATTAGTCAGGAAAAGCTAAATGATAAAAGAGACATCACGTTAGGCCCACTTTGAGAAGGACTTGGGCCAGGACTCCATATACTCCTGGCTTCCATTCACTCCCCAGTATATCAAGCAAGGTCATGATGGCATTTTAGGTCCCTTAAAAATCTGGGTATTCTCGTTTCCCTTAGTATACGAGTACTCTGATATATAGCCATACGTCTCTTTAGAGAAGATTTGGAGAATATTCATTGAATATATTTGTGGTAGCATTGCAGGATTCCTTTTCAAGAGGACCTAGCCTCCCTTTCAATCAATAACTGACAAAGACCTTGAACCTGGGCACGGGATCATGATTTTCCTCCGTAGCGACTAACATCAGCCTGTTACATTACTTTCATTGGCTACCTACCAATGGCTCTTAGGAACACCATGGTCTATTAGCCTTCACCCTAATTTCCTATGGGTCAGGGTCCCCTGGTTTCCACCCCAACCTTACCATCTATTACAGTAATCATGGCCACCTTGCTCCTGTGGCTAAGTGTTTCCACACAGCCTCTGCTATTCCAGAATCCTGTCATCCCAATTGACACTAGGGACAACAGTTTTTTAATTAATCTTATATGGGGCTCAGTATATCTTTTTAGTTGAGCCTTGAGCCCCAGGACAATTTCCATTATTCGTTTAATTTACTTATTCATTTGTTCTTCTTTTGTAATTTCTAAGTTTGATACGTTAGGTTTCCTAGATCTGTCCCCCTAAGTCCTTTGGCTTTCCCCTCATTATTATGTCTATGCTCTTATAACTTTCTATTGTTTTTGCTTGCTTTTCAGAGCATCAATTTGGTTCTCAGCAGTGATCATCCTTCTTTTGTTTCTCGATTGCATTTTTACTTAGAAAACCATGTTTATTAATCTTACGGCTACCAGGGGGAAAGGGAGGGAGGGATAAATTGGGAGACTGGGATTGACATATACACACTACTTTATATAAAATATATAACTAATAAGGACCTACTGTATAGCACAGGGAACTCTACTCAATACTCTGTAATGACCTATATGCGAAAAGAATCTAATAAAGAGTGGATATATGTATATGTATAACTGATTCACTTTGCTGTACAGCAGAAACTAACACAACATTGTAAATTAACTACACCCCAATAAAAATTAAAAAAAAAAAAAAAGAAAATCATGTTTATTAGTCCAAAGAAGTCCTTTTGTGCTCTATTGGCATTTTCTTGAGAATCCATATGTGTGTGTGTGTGTGTGTGTGTGTGTTTTGCGGAGTTCTCTTCTGATTCTCTTATCAATTGGCCATGGTTGAGTTCTGCTCCAATACTCTCCTCCTTCCTCCTGCCCGTGTAAATGAAAGCAGGACCAACAAAGGTGCAGCCCCCCAGGCACCAGAAAGCAGTTCGTCAGCTGTCAGTCGCCTCTGCAGTGTCACTGGTGGTCAAGGCAATCACTGCTCCATCATACTCAGTGTGGTCCCCTGCCACTGTTGCTGTCTCTGTCACGCTGCTCTCTGATTCCTGGCACCGGGGTCCCTCACAAATCACTCATAAGCTCTGTAGCCAAGCTGCAGTCCCCAAAGCCACAGCCTCAGAGAGCTCCTTCCCACACCACATGACCGCTGACACGTGAGCCCTGGGCCCCCAGGAGCCTCTGTGCAGGATGGCTGCCCCACCCCCGCAGAGCTCCCTCTCCAGGAGCTGTGTTCTCCCTTCCGTGGTACCAAAAGTAGTTAAAGAAGGTCTTTGGCTCGTCCCATGGCTTTGTTCTGAAGGAGAGTGTACCCTGTGTGTCTGTCCTTTAGCAGACCCTTCCAGAAAAGTACCCGTCCTATAGTTTTGTCTCAGAGCACTTTCTTTTGGAGAGGAAGGCACAGTGACAAAGGATTTCAGTCCATCTTTTCCAAATAGGGAAGGATCAAAACATTATCTCCACATGCGAATCAGCTCTTTGGGCATTTCTGGATTCTCTGCCCACATTTCTAGTACATACATTAAGTCCCCTACATATGAACTTTCAAGATGAGAACTTTCAAAGATGCGAACTGCGTTCACATGTCCAATCACGTAAGTTAGTTCACGTGCCTGGTGTACATTGTCACGTGCACACATCCTCCACAAGTGGTTGCGCTTTTGTGTACTTTACCGTACAGTACTGTATAGAGTACAGTAGTACGGTATATTTATTTCAAGCCCAGGATGTCCAGAAGCAAGAAGTTAGCTAGAATTGAATCCAGCAAGGAACCAGAACCTGTGCCATCAACGTCAGGCGTGAGTGAAATTGCAGCTTGCCCTCCGTCTCCTATTGCTGACGATCCTTCAGCTCTACCACCTCCCGCCTCCTCTCCCTCCTCCAGTCAGTAACTCTTCTTGCCTGTTCACTCAACGCCAGCCCCTGGATGCCAGCTGTTGTGCTGTACTACTGTACTTTTCAAGGTATTGTACTGTAAGATTTTAAATGCTTATTTTTTGTGTTTGTTTTTTATGTATTATTTGTGTGAAAACTATTAAAACCTATTACAGTACAGTACTATATAGCCGACCGTGTTAGCTGGGTACCTAGGCTAACTTTGTTGGACTTAACGAACAAATTGGACTTACGAACACGCTCTCAGAATGGAACTCGTTCATATGTAGGGGACTAACTGTATTCGGTTCATTCAACAGGCATTGATTGAACTTTCATCTGTTGTGCAAGCTGTGAGAAGTCAGAGGGAAGAGACAGCACGTCATGTCTAAGGAAGCATATCAGTTTCATGATGAGGAGTTGGGGGTAAATGAAATGAGAAAAAAACAGGAAGCTATCACAGTAATTCACGAGAGAGGATGAACCCCTAAACAGAATAGCAAAAGTACAAAAAACAGAAGACACTTGTGGGCTTTACTGAGGGGGTAGACCCTGAAGAACTGGGTGACTAAGGAGTGTTACAGGAAAATAAGGAGGAGGAATCCAGATCCACTCACAGTTTTCTCCTAATAAGTCTCCAGGAGTGTACAAAATGAGGAGCCATGTTGGGGATGAAATTCCTGTTTTGAATTTGTTGAATTTAGGGTAGCAGGGAAACATCCAAGCAGAGGAGAAAGAAGATAAGTGTGCGACGTATCCAAAGCTGGGGCAGAGATCTAGGCTGGTCTGTTATCACCATTTAAATGGCAGTTACAGCCACAGGTGTGGATCAGGTCGTCAAAGAACCCTGCAAAGCAAGGAAAGGCCGAGAACAGAGCCCTGGGGAACATCAGCACTTAAGGAGCAGGTAAACAAAGAGACACTTAAAGGAGACTGAGAAGAAGCAGCTTAGGAGAGAAAAAATAACAGAAGCAGGGGAGAGGATTTAAAGAAGAGAGTGGGGGACTTCCCTGGTGACGCAGTGGTTAAGAATCCGCCTGCCAATGCAGGGGACATGGGTTCGAGCCCTGCTCCGGGAAGATCCCACATGCCGTGGAGCAACTAAGCCCGTGAGCCACAACTACTGAGCCTGCGCTCTAGAGCCCGCGAGCCACGACTACTGAGCCTGCGCTCTAGAGCCCATGAGCCACAACTACTGAACCCACATGCCGCAACCACTGAAGCCCATGTGCCTAGAGCCCGTGCTCTGCAACAGGAGAAGCCACTGCACCACAATGAAGAGAAGCCTCCGCTGGCCACAACTAGAGAAAGCCCGCGTGCAGCCAAAATAAATACAGCAAAATTTATTTTAAAAAATAAATTAATTAATTACAATAAAGGAGAGACTGGTCATCAGTGCAAGGCCGCTGAGCGCAGCCACACAGTTGTGATGCGCAACACTGGGGAGCATCATTCACCTGGACCGCATTAATGGTGCCCCACCCCCCCGCCAGAATTGTGCAGTGCACCATCTGCACAACCAGGTGTGGCAGACCTGCCTCAGGATCAAACACCACATTTACGGAAGGGAAGATCAGAAATAAGTGTGTCCACCAGCTTTGGCAGTATATGGAAGTCAGTGGTGACCTCAGCAAAGCAGATTCAGTGTTTGGTGAGGGCAGGAAACAGCACAGTGGGTGCTGTGGACAGAATGGACTTGAGTGGAGGCAGCAAGCATGGCCCACTTCCCTGAAGGAGCTTGGCTTCCTGAGACAGGGGCCAGGCTGGGGGTGGGGCATTCACAGCTGAGGAACAGTTATTTCGTTTGGTTGACTGATGAGGGGACCGGTTCGATTTTTGTTTGGTTTGCATGGGAAATAGTTGAGCATGCTTATTTAATGAAGGGAAAGAGCCAGTCAGGAGGGAGAAATTAAAGATGAAGTCTAGTTAAGTGAAGTCCTGGGAAGACAGAAAGTTGAGAAGCAGAATACAGGGATTATCCTTGCAGAGGAGGAATACTTGTTCCTCTGAGACACAGGGAAGGAAGAAAAAGGCAATAGATGCATGTAGAGGTAAATTTATAGGGGGCAGTTCTTTCCTGATGGCCCTGATTCTCAGCAAGTTCAGATGCAGGACCATCTGCTGAGACAAAAGAGAGGGAGTTGCCAAGTAGAGACAAGCCAAGTAGGGCCTCTAAGTACAAAGAGCAACTTAATAGCTCCTGGGAAAAAAACATAACCTAAAACCAGGTTTAATGTTTTAAAGAAAGTGTCTAAAGAAAGGATATGAGCATTAGGAAGGGACTTGGTCATCAAGAAAGCATAGAGCAGACCTCACCAAAGAAGATGCACAGATGGCAAATAAGCATATGAAGACATACTCCACATCTCATGCCATCAGGGAAATGCATAGTAAAAGGAGATGCCACCACACAGCTATTCAAGAGGCCAAATTCCAAAACTCTGACAACACCAAATGCTGACGAGGAGGTGGAGCAATAGGAACTCTCATTCACTGCTGGAGGGAATGCAAAATGGTACGACCACTTTGGAAGACAGTCTGGAAGTTCCTTACAAAACTAATAAACATACTCTTACCATCCGATCCAGCAACCACAGTCCTTGGAATTTACTCAAAGGAGATGAAAACTTATGTCCACACAAAAACTTCCATGAGCATGTTTATAGTAGTTTTATTCATAATTGCCAAAACCTGGAAGCAACCAAGATGTTCTTCAGTAGGTAAATAAACTGTGACATCCGGACAATGGGATATTATTCAGCGTTAAAAAGAAATGAGCTATCAAGCCATGAAAAGACATGGAGGAACCTTAAATGCATATTACTAAGTGAAACAGGCACTCTGAAAAGGCTACATACTGTATGATTCCAACTATATGACGTTCTGCAAAAGGCAAAACTGTGGAGAGAGTAAAAAGATCACTGATTGGTTCAGGGAAGGGGGAATAGACAAAGCAGAGGATTTTTAAAGCAATTAAAATATAATAATGGATACATATCATTATACATTTGTCCAAACCCACAGAATGTGTAACACCAAATGTGAACCCTAAAGTAAAGTACGGACTTCGGGGGACTATGACATGTCAATGTAGGTTCATCCTTGGTAAACGAGTACCACTTTGGTAAGTGATGTTGATAATGGGGGAGGCATGCATGTCTGCAGACAGAAGGTAAATATATAGGAAATCTCTGTACCTCCCTCTCAATTTTGTTGTAAACCTAAAACTGCTCTAAAATTTTTTCAATTTAAAAATTTTTAAATATTTTTTTGAAAAGAAAATAAGTATAGAGGAGCCTCAAGGAGACAATGCCCAGGAAGCACTACTTGGAGAAGAAGATGCCCCGGGATGCCTACGTGCTGGTCGGCTTGACAGCATCGTGGAGATGGCCCATCAGCAACCAGAGTTTGCGGGCATTAGGATGTCCTTATCAAGCTAATTGCCCTCATTCACAAAGCAGCCTTTTAATTATTTCACCTCTTATCAGTTTACCTAGAAAGGGAGAATGCTCTGGCCATACTCAAGTAAGCACACACACCATCTGCCAGTTACATTTCTTCCTATAAACAGAAAAACCTGACTTAAAAGTTGCTTGTTTCTTTTTTGTCAGAAGACCTACAACTCAGAAAAAAAAAAAAAAAAGTCATTCTTTATAGATTCGTATCTTTCAGGAACAAACAACTGCCTCAATAGATCCTGTATGCCTGGTAATCAGTGTGTTTTACAGCCTTACACCCTCTTCATTTCCATTCTCTCTTTAGGCAAACATATCCAGTCTTGTGGCTTTAAACACCATCTATATAAACAAGACTCTCAAGTTTATATACCAAGCTCTGACTCCTCCCCCGAGACTTATATATCCAATTCATCTACTTGATATCTATACTTGGAGAGATCTCTACCTCTGATCTAATGTGTTCGGTATAGAACTTTGTATTTTCCTTCCCAAACCTGCTCCGTCCAGTTTCCGCTTTCTCGGTTGAGGGCAACACCATTCTTGCAGTTGTTCAGGCCAAAAGCCTAGGAGTCAGCCTTCATTTCCTTCCCTCACCCTCTACATCCAATCCAGCAGCAAGTTCTAACAGTTGTACCTACAAACTCTGTCCGGCTTCCTCCATCTCTGTGCTACCATCCCCGTCCTCACTCCATCTCCAACTTAGACCAACCAAGCACTACCGTCTCTCTCCTGGCTTGCTTACTTGCTAACTGGTCCACCCGCTTCAGCTCCAATCACTCCCGCTCCCCACTCCCCATTCTTTACACTGCAGCCAGAGTGATCTTTGAAAACTAAATCACACCATGTCACTTTTCTACTTAAAACTCTCTAGTGATTTCCTGTGGAACTTAGAATAGAATGGAAACTCTCCACCATAATCAAAATGAGTCCAGTGGTAAAGAATCCGCTTTCCAATGCAGTGGACGTGGGTTCGATCCCTGGTTGGGGAACTAAGATCCCACATGTTGCCGGGCAACTAAGCCTGCGCGCCACAACTACCGAGAGAGCCCACATGCCGCAAACTACAGAGCCCACGCGTTCCGGAGCCCACGTACCACAACTAGAGAGAGAAAACCCGCATGCCACAACGAAAGATCCCACATGCCTCAACGAAGACTCCGCGTGCTGCAACTAAGACCCAACGCAGCCAAAAAAATAAAGAAAATTTTTAAAAAACAGAGCCCAGCTGCCACGCTGCCACGCTCCTGACCACCTCCACCCTGTCTCCTGTTGCTCCTTCTCTCCCTGCGCTCCGGGCTCCTTCCCGTTGGACTGCACAGGGCTCTTCTAAGCTTGGATCAGAGCGTTTGCTTTCCCCGCTGGGACCCAGACCAGGCTCCCACCAGAACAGCCCACCCCCATGCCCCGCTGGCTCCTCCCACCCAGACCAGCTCACGACAAAGGCCTTTCCTGACCACACTAACTGAAGTTTCTTATTTACTTATTTATTCCGTTGCTCCTTCAACTAGTACATCAGCCGTGAGAGCAGGGACCTTGTCTGCCTTGTGAACTGCATCCCTGGTACCCGACAGCACCTGGCACGTGAGAGGGGCTCAATAAATATTGGCTGAATTTGATGTGGATTCAAGAGGCGCTCGGACCTGACCATGCAAGGAAAGCATCCTCTTGGACACCTTCACGCCACCAAACACAGACAAAGCAGATCAACCTGGAGATTTTGCTTAAACCAGAAGTTAGCTCAACTCCTAAGCCATTTACCCATCCAGACTTTTTTCCTTCTTGTATCTCCACTCCAGAAACCGCTGCATCAGCCTGCCCAGCCCACTCCCAGGCCCGTGGGCCCTGCACCACTGGCCTTCAGAGCCCCAGGTGGCGGCAACAGATGCCCTCCTCCCCGTGATGTTCTCTTTTCTTTTCTATGAAAGTATTACACACAAAGAAAATTTGTAAATTACAGAGAAGTATGACAAAGAAGAGGGAAAATCGCTCATAATCCTGATACATTTAACATACTGGGAATTTCCTTACTCTCTTTTCAAGGCACTTTCTTCTTGAGATAAAAACTGTAAAAAGTTTGCTAAACTTTTCTTCTCATTTTATTGTTAGCATTTATTGTCACTGGAAATTGTTCCATAAATATAATTAAATAACTTAATAATATTTCACTGTCTGGATAATTACTGAACCAGCTCTCCTTTAGACATTTTAAATTCTAACATGGCCATGGACATTTATCTCCAAACATAAATATTCATACTTTTAAAATTTTCCCCAGGGTAGAGACCCATCTTGATACGTCTCTTGAGAGCTCCTGATAAAACCAGGTAGAGCCAGCATTGAAATGCTGGCATCTCAATGCCCTAAGCATTGAAGAAACTACAAAAGTCCTCCCATGTAATAATTCATAATAAAAAATACCAATTACATCACACCCCATATTTTCCTGTATAGAAGTAACACAAATGTAAAAAATGTATGACTGTCAAACATCCGTCTCCTGCTAACCCATCAGCCCCATGAACACAGGGACCTTGACCACCTTATTCATGTACCTCGCATAGAGTAGGTGCTGAGTAATTCCTTGGTAGACAGATGGGTAATCAATGTACCAATGAGAATTTGAAAGATAAATCGAGAAAAACTGTTGAACACCAACCTCCAAACAGCAACTCCCCTCCCACCATCCCAGCTGCACACCCAGTAGCAGGACTCAAAGCCATGTCTGTTCCATTTATTCCTCATACAAATATTTTACAGTTTTATTTTTTAAATCATTTACACATATTCATACAAAGAAAAATAAATTTTAGGATGGAACCTCGGGAGCACGGTAGTTTTAAAAACAATCTCTCTGACCATTAGCTACTGAAGACAAGGCAAGAGGCTTCGCGGCCACTTCCGTCATTTCTGGGCCTGGTGCATCTCCGCAGCAGAATGCGAGCTGCGCCCTCACCTTCCCTCAGCCTTCACCTTGTGCAGGTGATATGGGGGAAGGGGGTTTCGACCCTCCCCCCCAGGAACACCTCAAGGACAGCAAAGGCTCAGGGTAACACTGAGCCCTCTCTTTGTCAGGAATTCGGCAAGACTGCAATTTCTGAACCAACTTTTCCAGAAGAGCTAGCTCAATTCCTACTCGCAGGTCTTTCTAAGCGGAGGGGGATGGCTGCACTCGGGACACGCCTCGTCCCACCTGCTCTGTCCTCCCTCCGCAGGCCCCCAAGCCAGAGCCCTTGCCCTGAGCCCATGCGGTCCCTTCAAGGCTCATTCCACAACGAGGCTTCCTCTCCCCACACCCAAACGCTCGGCAGCAACGTAACCCCGGCAGCCCCTGAGGACCGCTACGGTGACGATGCCAATTACTGCGTGCGGCGTTATCCAGGGACGCTGAGCTACAGCCAGGAGAGGTCCCAGGATGACAGAACTACGAGCACCCCTAAAAGCTCAGCTCTGCTGAGCCACATCAACACTTAAATCAAACAGGCCAACTCCTAACACACCCCACCCTAGACACAGTCATCACAGAGGTGCTTGCTAGAACCTGCCACACACCACTGCCCGAGGAGGCTGTACTATTATCAAGGCCCAGTAAAAGGAGAAAGGGGCGGGGGGGGGGGGGGGGGGAGGACAGACGCTACAAATGTGGTAGGCCCGATCAGAAATGGCAGCAGATGACAACCTGTATCTTTGGGTCCTACCCAAAAAGCAGCACCAAGAAAGGGCGTGATGAGCGGAGACCTGGAGCTGGATGGACAGCCCTTGAATTACCAAGCGACCCCGACAACACAGCTCACTTTCCTACGACTATGCAGGAACTAGAACCCAGACTGCCCACCCCTACACTGAGGCAGCTCCTGAGAGGCAGTACCGCGTGTGGTCATCAGCCCGCCCCCTGGGTAGGCCCATTTGGGGAGAGGGGATCACATCCAGAGCAGGCACCCCTCCAGGCAAACACTCGCAGGGCAGCCCATCCCACTGTCACTGGGGCAGGCCGAACAGCGCTAGGAGGGTGGACAGATCCCGGGCATCAGCCGCCCCATAGGCGTCGCTCTGGCCTAACATAGACAAGGCTAAACGGAGGGTGCTCCAGATGTTCTCCGACATGGCACCCCCTTCGCCCCGAGGACCCCGGCTTTTCCTCTGCATGTTCAGGGCCTCCAAAAAGTGTTCCACAGCCTCACTGCAAGGAAGCAGAATGAGAGCTGGTGAGCAGAACACCAGTGGAAGGAGGTAGGTCAGCTGGCATGGGGAAAAAGAAAGCTGGAGCTCGTAGTCAAACAACAGGATCGGAGACTGAGGAGCCAGGGCCAAAGGCAGGGAGAAGGAGTTCATTCATTCATTCATTCATTCATTCATTCCTCAATAGATACTCTCACCGGTGGGCCCCAAGGTTGATGCAGCTGATGCCCAGGTTGTAGCGGGACCGTATATAGCCAGGCTGGAGCTCGAGGGCCCGACGGTATGCAGCTACTGCTTCTTCACTCTGGTTTCCATTGGCCAAGGTGGCCCCTAGCTTATTCCACAGCAAATAGTCCTAAGATAGGGAGGGACAAGGGTTAGAAACATGAGCCAGGCTCCGATCAAATTCTGCCCACTCTCCCCCTGGCTCCCCACTCTGATTCTCTAATGTATGTTACGATTCCATTCCTGTCTCCACGGGTCACTGTGTGGCCACGACATAAGCACTCACCCCCCGCAGACTCCCCTAAGTCCAGATGACCCTAGACTCCCGCTCTTCTTTTCCCAATTCTCCCAAGGCAACCAGTACATGGAACACTGGAATGAAATATCCCATGACTCCGAAGGTCCCAACAAACGATTCCTCCATAAGGTACAGAGTCCCGTCCTCTCCCTTCCTCCCCTGAGGCTCACATTGGGACGAACGCTGAGGGCGGCTGTGAAGCAGTCGACCGCCTTGTCATACTCCCCACTCAGGTTGAAGAGGACCCCCAAGCCACACTGCACATCGGGGTCAATGGATGTCGGGTCCAGGCGCACAGCCGCCAGGAAGAGCTCTTTCACTTCGAGAAACAGAGAGCTGGACAAGGAAGAAAAAAAATGCAAAAAAGCAGGTGGATGGATACGTCTATATTCCTACCCCTCCCAAATAATCCTTTCACTAACCAATCATACCCCCAAGATGCGTCCATCTCTCCTCCTTCCAATCCTGAGTCTTCCATCCCACTCTTAGACCCTGAGCCTCAATCTATCCAACATTGCACAAGCCAGGTACCCCTTCTACTCAGGTTGCCACTCGTCATCCCAGGAGCTCCCCACACTCACTCGGACAACAGAGAGCCCAGGATGCGCTTGCTGGGGCCCAGTCCCGCCCCGCTGGCCCCTTCTTCCCCGGCTGCCACCAGGTGGGCATAGGCCGGTGTGTAGCGCAGCCAGTCTCGCAGGGTCTCACAGGCCTGCCGCTGCAGGGACTCGTTGGTGAAGCTTACAGCCAGCGCCATCAGTGCCGTCCGGTTGTCTGGCTTTAGCTCTAGGCACCTGTTCGGACAGAGATGGACAGAGCTGGGCTCTGCAGTGGACACTGCGCCTATCAGCACCCTGGGAGCAGAGCCAAGCTTCAGAACGCAGAGTTACCTGCCAACTCCCTCAGTTAGGGTGTAGAGGGATCCTCTACGGGTGGGTTATTAATAAAGTTACAGACCTGAGGAAGGGAACATTTCAGCAGCCAAGGAACCAGCCAGGGAGGGTCCCACAAATAAAACCAAAAGCTGAGGAACGAATGGAGCCAGTTACCTCCAGACTCACCCCAAACCTTAGAGTTTCATCATGAGAAAACACTCGCGTTAGTAGCCAGAAAGAAGAGAAGGATCTGTCATTCTAAAGGTTATTTGTAGAGCCCTGGGACCACCTCGCCCCCCCTACCCTTTCAGTGTACTCACTTCCGCAGCGCGCTGATGGCTAAGAGTTCTTGCTCATTCTCTGCCTGGGTGGTCCCCAGATACTGCCAAGCCTAGAGAGAAGTTGCCAGATTTCATCACCCCGGTATTCACCTTCCCACCATTGCTTCCTCTGCCCCCCCCACTCACCATCGCACTCTCAGAACCCGACCCCAGGCTGTCACCCAGGCCCAAATCCATCTGCACTACCCTTAGGGGCCCCCCTCAAAACTGGAGGGAGAGTCTCTAATCTGAAGTCAGAAGAACGAGCTGCTCACTTCCATGTGCTTGGGGTCTTGCTGCACAGCTGCCTCGAAGAGCAGGACGGCGTTCGGCAGGTCCCCCTCCTCAAGTCGCCGCAGCCCTTCCTCAAAAGGCTGGGGGTGGTCGCGCAGGGGGTTCTCCTCCTCAAAGTGGTACCCCTACAAGGAAGGGAAGCCAAGTGAGACCCCATCTCAGAGGGAGCCATCACAGAGCAGCAGGAATGGGAGCTGACAACCAAGACTGAGGCGGAGAAGAAGCTGAAGGCCTCCAAAAAGGTATCCGGATAAATGCCAGCAAATTCTCTGTATCATAAAGGAGATCACCTAGGACCACAGTGAAGAAATTCCGTGTCATGCCCACAGCAACTGGAAAGCCAGGCAAACTCGGATCCACGCTGGGATTAAGTTTATTTTAGGAAGTTTTTATCAGCCAGTGTTTCCACATCCTTGATTTCTCATTACTGGACAGAGCACATTTCTTAACAGGATCTGCTTACAGTAATAAGTTCTCTTTAGCTATTCAAAGGGCATTTCTTGTTATCCTGCAAGAGTGTGATAATGTATAAAGGAAATGCAATTTGGAGTCAGAGGTCCTGCTATTCAAATGCAACTCTTACCCAGCTCACGGAGTCCTGTGCACACTGACTGGATAGCATGTGTTCAAGCACTTTGAAAATTTTAATTTATTCCCCAATTTCATTCTTAAAAGTTATTAATATTAATCTGTATCTGATAGTAAATGAAAGCTAGATTCCAAAATCCTGAGGGCAGAAAACGCTTCAGAAAGACAAGTCCTCTTCTAGCTGAGGCTTTCTCGTTTGAGGGAAGTTATGATGCTCTGTGCAGAGTTCTGTCCCCAGGTCTTCCACGTAGGCAGAGAGGTGTTAAGATAAAATGGGTCCCTAGTAAGCGTGTGACTTGGGACAAGGGAATAAAATGCTCCTTTTTGGATAGTAGTGGTTACCATCACAAAACAATACCCCAGAATGAAAACAAGATGCAAAATACAGGGCAGGGCCCTTTCTAAATGTAGTTAAGGACAAATCAGAATGTAACTGTACGAAATAAAGACATGAGTGAGGTCCTTCTTCACTATCATTGTGAAACTGCTCAAGAACCAGAAATGCTTAAATCTTGCCAGCAAAGTTCTAAACCATTATTAAGTAATCTGCAAATTATTTGTGACAAATAAAAATTAAATAATTACAATGGGGATTTAAGAAGCGAGACATACAGGAGATGGATTTGGGATAAATGTATAAAAAGTATATTCACGTTGAGAATAGGTAATGTTCCTGGGACACCTCTGTGCAACAGGAAAACTCAGAAGATAGAAAAGGACTCTAGAACAAGGATCAGCAAGGGGCAGAGGATAAATATTTTGTCACAACTACTCATCTCCACCAGAGCAGTGAGAACGTAGCCACAGATGATATGTAAACAAGCATGGCTGTGTTCCAATAAAACTCTATTTATGGACACTGAAGTTTGAATTTTATCAGTATATAATTTTCACATTTCACAAATTATTACTTTTCATTTTTTTTAAACCATTTAAAAATGTTAAAACCATTCTCAGCTCACGGGCCATTAAAAAAAAAAAAAAGGTGGAAGGATAGATTTCCCGTGGGCCATAGTTTGCCAGCCCCACCTAGACTGTTAGAGTTCCATAAGATAAAGCCTTCTGCATTCACCCTCGACTATTGCCCATCCTCAATCCATGTTTTAAGCCACCCCGTAGGAAACAGATCATTGTCACCTATAACACAATTTCCTAATGAAAGTAATTCCTGCCTCTCAGAGCTACTGAGAGCATCAAATGAGAATATCTGCCACAGCCTTAACAAAAAGCTTAAAATACTATGCGTTAATAGGTATTATCCTCAGCAGACAATGCAACAAATCAATTCCATCATGTTGCAACCACAGGGTTCTCTAAGTATGCTCTTGTCCGTGTTATCTATCCTCCTTGAGGTTTTATCAATTGCTGATCAGAGAGGAATTTTTCAAAAGTAGAATATTTGTATAGATGAAAAAAAAAAGAGTCCTCTGGAGGAACCTTTAACAACCCACAGGATGCAGGATAAGCTTGGGATCACTGCTGCTTCTTAAAAAGTCTAATCCAAGCCAATCATTAGTCTAATCCAAGCCAATCATGATCCTATGATTTCATAGTATCATACTGCAAAAATTGGATCACTACTAAGTAGAGTGTGTCCCATCACAGAAATTTCTCCTTCACGCTAACAGTATACAGTATCATATCTGCTCCAGCTGTAGGTGTAGCCTTGAAAATTTAAGGATCATGAATAAAAAATACGACATTCAGATACCCATGAATTTACCTGATAGAGTCAGATCCACATTTGAAAAAAAAAACAAGTACTATTGACATATAATTTATTAACAGTTTAACAAAAGGCAGACAAAATCTGGGACATTAATGCAAATGTTTCTAATCCTAATTTTGCAATATCCCAAGGTATCAATGATATCAAAATAGGGTTCAAAGATCTAAAAACATAATTATGTTTTTAAGTTTTGAATTAAAGAATTTATTCCAACTATCATGTCATTGATACAGAAGTAAAAAGTGCTAAGAGGAGAGCTATGTCTATATTTATCAAAAACCAGGAAATTTGTTTAAAACTTTATTTTATTTTTATTTATTTTTTGGCTGTGTTGCATCTTCATTGCTGTGCACGGGCTTTCTCTATTTGTAGCGAGCGGGGCTACTGCTCATTGCAATGCACGGGCTTCTCATTGCGATGGCTTCTCTTTTCGTGGAGCACGGGCTCCAGGTGCATGGGCTTCAGTAGTTGTGGCACGTGGGCCCTAGAGCACGCAGGCTTCAGTAGTTGTGGCACATAGGTCAGTAGTTATGGCTCACAGGCTCTAGAGTGCAGGCTCAGTAGTTGTGGTGCACGGGCATAGTTGCTCTGTGGCATGTGGGATCTTCCCGGACCAGGGATCGAACCCGTGGCCCCTGCATTGGCAGGCAGAGTCTTAACCACTGTGCCACCAGGCAAGTCCCAGGAAATTTTTATCTAAACTTTATACCTTGCCATTTATAAGTCGACAGGGCCTGTGCAACTTATCAAGTGTCTATTACAAATTAATAAAAGTACTATCTCCAGGTATTTCCTTCAGTTCTTCCTCATCACAAGTCTATAGAAGAAACTCTTACTATGGAAAAACCAGAGGACGGGGTCCCAAAAGGTAAGCTCCCTTTTCTATTATATCACAGAACAACTCTCAGAAAGTCAGGCTGGGATAATAAACAAAATCATCCTTTTCCTAGTACTAAGATTTTCATTGGCTTTTAAATCCTAGCCTTTTCTAACTTATCTTGAACTCTGTTCTTCTCTATCTTTGCAAGATCTACCTCCAGAATCCTGGCCCTCTAGTTCTAGCCCCAACCAGGTCTGAGCTGAGAAAAAGACACCACTGATCACCTCCCCAGTTCCTGTTTTGCCATTTTCAAAACCAAGCAATTCTCTCCCTCCCCAATCATGCTTCAACTCACAGCTCAATTATTACCCACATGTCCAAATACCCCACAACCCACAAGCAGATTTTTTTCACAGTGATACCCCGATATAACACATGCTTCTAAGGCAACAGTATATACTACATGCAAAATTCAATCATTCTTCACCACCAACTTCTGGGAAATTTTCCTAGCATTTGAATTATTTAATATAATTCTTTGAAAATACCCTAAATTGGGGGCAAGTGGTTAGTACCTACAGGAAGAGATCAGAATTTAAAATAAACTTGTGAGTTAAAAAGTTAATAGATACTAAGGTGGAGGGCAGAGAGATGGCCTACCACCTACCACTCTCTATCAAAGGAGCTATCAATCTTCTTAAAATGTTTTCAACCAACCTCCAAAGCAGAGCTCCTTCCTCCGTGCTCTTATTGCATCGTGTGCAAACCTCTACTCTAGGTATTCTGTCGCTTATTGTTGTTATTTGACAAGGGTGGTCTATTATCATTAACTTTTATATCCCAAGAATAAAGCATACTCTCAATAACTGGAGGAGAGCAGGGGCAAGGAAATAATTCAGGCTGCCTTTCACGGAAAGGGGCTCAAGAAAATAATTACTTAAAAGTGGGTACCCTTCAGATTCAGGATTAAAGGAGAGACAATAAAACAAGGAAATCCTGCAGTCTGAAAAACTAGTTCTCACCTTATCATAGGAAGCAGACGTGAGGTCGTCATAGTCAGAAAGCCAGGGGTGGGCCTCAGCATCCCGTTTTGCCATCTCCTCCAACTCCGCCTGCAACTTGTCCCAGAAATCGACATCAGACTGTAAGGAAGGGAAGGCAGGTAGAAAAAGAAGATTCATCGTGACCACCCCGCCCCACCCTAAGTTCCACTAAGATGGAGTCCCTGTGGCAGTAGTTCTTTAACTTCAATGTGTTTAAGATCATCTGAAGAGCTTTTTTTTTTCACGCAGGTTCCTAGGTCCTACCCCCAGATTCTGACTCAGTAGTCTGTGATGCCCAGGAATTTGCATTTTTGATAGGCAACCACCCCATCCCAAGCAATTCTGCCAAAGATAACCCAAGAACATTATGAAATACAATGTTCACCCATCTTTGATGTTAAGACACCCACTCTCTCCAAAGAAGTGTTTTCTCTTGGACTGGTTATACCTGTACTAGCTGCTCTCACCTCTATAGCTGACTTGGCTCGTTCAAACTCCGTATCAAGAGTAGATGTGTTCACTGGTCGTGTGAACTGGTCAACCCAGGCCTCTGAAGTACCCTGTGACAAAGAAGGATGGTCATACCACCACCAACAACTTTCTACCCACTAAATATCAACTAAATACCCATTAGACACCACCAACCTGGGCACTTCTGAGAAGAACATTCTCAGAATCTCTTTCCCACCCACTCAGGACCTGGATGCTACCAAACGAGCTGGCAATAAGATCCCTTCCCCATCTGGGACCACTGAATACTGAACCCACGGCCGGGGGCACCAGCTGGCTCTGAGGTAGGACTGGGAGGTGACAGTGTCCTACCTGCTGCTGAATAAACTCTGCTGCCCACTGCTCTGCCTGAGCTCGGCCCAACCCTGCGCCGGACTCCAGGGACACGTGCCCCTCGCCAATCTGCCGCACGAATTTCAGGAACTGGGGCACAGAGACACACACAGGCCACTTGGGAGAGGACTTCCGGGTGTGCCCTCTCAACCATGCCCAGAGAAGCCTGCACTTACCCCTCCCCTTGACCATCTCTAGCTACAGACAAGACAGGCTAAAGACCCTGGAAAAAGCAGAGAGCAAAAAGAAAGGGATTTCTGGCTCAAGAGATCTGAGAAGACACAGAAAAGACAAAGGGTTAGTAGGCAAGGAAATGAGGGCAAGACTACTGGAAGAAGAGGCAGGGTCGTAAGTCTCTGTTCTCCAGACAGGAAGGAGTGGACCTCGGATCTCATCTCTTTCACCTTAAACTAAACTGGGGTAAGAGAAGCAGGACTCCTGGCTTCTCAGACCAGCTCTGCTGGGCAAAGCAGCAGCAGCACGTGGCTCACCTCAGAGTTAGCCAACTTGGGGTCGTCCACCTTGGCCACAAAGTCGCTGGCCATGTGCTGCAGGTCCTCCTCGGGCTGGTATTCATCACACCTGGGACAGGCGAGGACTCGCTCATTTTACACATTAGTCTGCCACATCCTTCCCCACTCCCAGCCCATGGCAATTACAGTTCTCATCGGGGAACAGAGAGGGTGACACTACTCCTCTCTCTGGTTGAGGACCTACTAATTCCAATTTACATTAAAGAAGGACATTTGGGCAGGAGTGGCAAAGCACTAGCTACATGCTTTCACCTCTCTCTTTCCCAAACGCGTCTTTCCAGAGAGAAGGAATAGACAGTTGCAGGCTCCAAATTAAAAGGGGAACAGGGTGCATAAGATAAAGTTACAAACTTTTGGTAGGACAGTTAGGATTCTCGACTCGATTATATTTGAGACATAAATGAATCGGGGTAATAATACAAGTGGAAACGTTAGAGTAGAAAATGAAGGGATTGCAACTTGGTTTAAGAATGTGGATAGAGGAGCTTGGTGGAGGGGAGCAGGAAAACCATCCAACACTCCTTCCACAGGGATCCATCCCGAGAGAAGGGGCTGGACTCACCAGCGATCAGTGGCAGCTGTTCCCTCTGGCTCTCCCAGCCACAGCTTCTCCTCTGACTGCTCCAGATATTCCTCAGCCCAGCGGGCCGGGGACACAGACAAAGGGTCTGCAAGGAGCAGAGAGGTGGGGAAATCAGTGAAGGATCAGGAAAGGGAGAATATTAACTTAACCAAGTCAAAGCAGAATCCCTCAGAGACCACTGGTCAAAAGAAAATACTACTAAATTTTCAACACCCAACCTGCTCCCCAGGGGCCTAGGGCAGAAGTTTACTGAACTGGGGACAGGAGACCAAATAAGGAGGCTCAGGAGAGAAGTGGGGACCAAACCCTTTTGTCTGAAGTGCAAGAGCCCTCACTAAGAGATAGCGGGCCCTGGGCTCCACCTTCCTCAAAGGTACTGCAGGGACCTGGCAGGGAACCAGGGGAGAACACAGGAGCTCCCATTCCTTAACCAAACCTTGGTCTGTCCTCCATCTACAGAGTTCACACCCTCCCAACAAAAGGAGCCTCATAACTGGGAGATTGGGATGGACATATATACACTATTGATACTATGTATAAAATAGATAACTAATGAGAACCTACTGTATTGCACAGGGAACTCTACTCAGTGCTCTGTGGTGACCTAAATGGGAAGGAAATCCAAAAAAGAGGGGATATATGTATAGGTATTGCTGGTTCACTTTGCTGTACAGTAGAAACTAACACAATATTGTAAAGCAACTATACTCCAATAAAAATTTAAAAAAAAAAAAAAAAAAAAAGGAACCTCATATTTCATCCTAATATACCTACCAAGAGAATCTGAGAAGCAGAATGCTGGGCTAGAACTAAGGATACATGGGTCCACTCTTCCCACTGGATTTTTTTTCATTTTTTGAGATGTAACATACAAACATGAAGGTGCGTAAAGTGTACCAAACTTCGGCGTGCTGCTTCATTAATTTCTACCCGTGAACACACTCAAGCCACCGCCACCCGGATCACGACATGGACCGTCTACAGTTCCCTCACAGGCTCCCGCAGGCCCGCACCCCCCGGGATAAACATTATTCTGAACTCTGTCACTTTTGACCGCTTTTGAGAGCTATGTTTTTAAGTCTAATTCCAGAAATCACCTTAGCAACTCTCATGAAAAAGGGCACTGCTGCAAGATCAGAATAAACATATCACATGAGGGCGCTGAACTTTTCTCAACCTCCAGGACTTCGCTCTTTACTATTCTAGGGCCAGGAAAACAAAAAAGTAATGACACAGATTAGTTAAAGGATTTAAAGGGCCCCTAAAGAGTGAGTGCACGTAGAGAAGGATGGGCCGGCGTGTTCCTTCCTTCTGCTCTGCACCCATATCCTTAACAAATGGCCATCCTGTCTTTGTCCCTAATTTGAAGATCTGTTACTGCTTTTAACACCAAGAAGGCAGGTTTACCTCCTCGGGATTCATATACAACAGAACTTTCTATTCCATTTAGCTGAGACTCTGCCTGAATAATTTCAACAAAGTAATTTCAACATCTGAGAAAATAATGTCAAATTCTGAAAAAGAAAGAAAAGAAAAAGATCAAGACTCACAGATTTCACCTAATCATAAATAATAAGTGATTTATTACTAATAAAATAAAAGATACAGTTGACAATTTTTTTGATCGCAGACTTGGTCTCTTAATTTCGAGAACTCTTAACATTTTTATCAAGATTTCCCTCACTAGCTTTCACAGGCAACATTTCTCTTTCCTTTGCCCCGACTAGACTGTTAGCTCAAGTCTGGAGACCTAATAAGGAAATGCTTAATACCCCGTCCCATTCTGCTGAAAAATAACCAGTCCTTCCTCCTCACTCTCCAGCCACTCCCTCTCAACTAGAGTGTTTCACAAAAGCATATTCTGGCCAAAAGTACTCCTCAAATTACACAGAACACCATTTCTATGAAATGTTGTTCTAAAGGACGAGCACCAACAGAAAAAGTACAAAGCACCTGGACTTTAAAACAGACAAGAGGTAGTTTAGAAAAAAGAATCCCAGAGATGAGACAACCTCAAATAGCTGTAATTTGGTATTTAGCCATATTGGCCACAAGACTCAGGATTTTCTGGCATTGGGAACCTGCTCCAACAAAGAAGTCAAAATAAAATAACCAAAAGAATACTACCTGGCCTTCATAATATTTTTTGAGAAATTCTTACAGAAAATCAGATTCATCTGGATATCTGTGAGATGGAAGCAACTAAGTCCTGCTGAGTGGGAGGGACTATCCTAGGTCACAGAAATCATAGAGTGACAACCAACAACCTAGGTACCAAACCTCTGATTCAGGGCGTTCACCTGGCCTAGGTTCTCACTGTGTGTTCATTTCATCTAGGCACATCTACCCCAAGCTCAACAGTCAAAAACTCAGAACTTCCCACCTTTACCCATGAAAGTTTCCACATCCACTAAGTAACACAGTGATCAAGAATGCAGGTTCTAGGGTCAGGCTACCTGCACTCACATCCCAACTCCACCACTTATTCACTGTGAGTCTCCAGACAAGTTATCAACCCTCTAAGTTTCTAATTCCTTATCTACGAAGTAGATATAATAATAGCTACCTCACAGGGATTCTTGTGAAGACCACATGAGATAATGCCTATGCAAAGCACAGAGTAACAAATATTAGCTATTATTATCATTACTGTCTGCTCAAGGCAAATCCCTACAAAAGTGGAAAACATCACAATGAGATTATTATTCCTTTTAGTCCATAGCCTCTTCCTCTGCCATCCAGGGGAGAGCTACTGCCAATCATCATCTGCTACTGATGGCCACTGCCCTTCCTATGAAAGTGCAGGTTTATCTCTCATAATTGTCGTATGAACCTCACACACCATTTTAGCTGAGGCTGTCTAAACTCAAAACCCCTTAAAGATGCATTTCTTCCCTAGAGCTGAGCAATCACAAGATGGATGATTATTTGGCCCAGAACATTGGGGTGAGAGGTAGGAGTGGAATTCCATCAAGAACCATTTCAGACTAAAAAATCAGCTTCATGTGGTAATGGAATAATTCCATATCTTGATTGCAGTAATGGTTATGCAAATCTACATATGTGATAAAACTATAAACATACAAATAAAGGCATGTAAAACTGGTGAAATCTAATAAGATCTGTGGATTGTACCAGTGGCAATTTTCTGTTGATATTGTACATAACTAACAAATGCAAAATGTCACCACCGGCAAAAACAGAGGGAAAGACACACAGAACCTTTCTGTACATTTTTTTGCAACTTCCAGTGAAACTATATTTCCAAATACAACATTCAAACAAGAAAAAAACTAAGCTTCAAGGTTTCTTTTAAACTAGATTCTAGAATCCTAACAATGGGGAGTTAAGAATAATAAAGATTTAAAGAATATAACCTTCTCTCTACTTGCAGTCTACTTATCCACAAAGAAATAGGTAACCTATATCATTACTGTAATAATATCAGCCATAAATGTTATGAGGCTAGTATCCACGGGTTCCACATCCACGGATTCAACCAACTGTGGATGGAAAATATTCAGAGGGAGAGAGGCAGGGGATTTCTAGAAAGTTCCAAAAAGCAAAACTTTGAATTTGCCCCATGCTGGCGACTATTTACAAAGCATTTACATTGTATTAGATATTATAATAATCTAGAGATTTAAAGCATACGGGAGGGTAGGTTATATGCAAATACTATGCAATTTTATATAAAGGACTTGAGCAATTTTATATATAAAATAGCAATTTTATATAAAGGACTTGAGCATCCAGGATTTTGGTAACCACAGGGGTCCTGGAACCAATCCCCTGCAGATACCAAGGGATAACTGTACTAGAAAATCAATCCCCGTTAGCTCTTTCTCCCAGATCTCAATTCTCTCATTCAATAAATTCTGAAGGGCCGCTACATACAAAGCAATATACTACTGCAATAGGACATTTATATGAAGGCAGATCCCACATAGCTCAATATCCCTTTCCAGCTTTCCATACCCCTGCCTCTGTGAAGCAGGCACAGTTCCAAAAAAATGTACAAAACAGAGGAAGAGAGAGATCTCCCAAAGACAATTTAACAGGTAAGACAGGTCCAACATGTTTTTCTAAAGTAGTTTTTCATTTAAGGAAGGAAGATTTCAGGTTAAGGAAGATTTCAATGGCTCCAAGTATTCAACTAATTTTAACAAAAATCTCATCAATCTCAATGCTCATAGTAGTGATGATTTTTTTCCTGAATTATCAGAAATGACTGATGCCCATACATTTTAACAGAAGTCTCTCTGCGATAAGAAACAGCACTTAAATCTAAGGTTTGTACAAAAAGCTGAGTTTCAGTCTGGTGGCGGGTCTTTATTACAGCTCAGATTTTCCAATTGGGGCAATTCCACACAGAAGATTCTCAATGACAGTGTAATGATTCTAAGTATGGAGCCTGGAGTCAGACAGACATGAGTTTGCATATAATCTTTGTTACTGAATGATTTCAGACAAAAGTATTAACCCTTCCAAATCTCAGTTTCCTTGTCTATAAAATGGGGGAGGAATACCTACCTTGTATTTCTGTGAAGCTCAACTGGCTCTGAGAATATAAAGTGCATAGAAACCAAGAACACCCATTGTTCTTCCTTAAACTCTAACTTAAAGGAGGGAAAGGGAGTCATGATAAAAGAGACCAACAGCTTTTACTAAAGGTGAGTTTTAGTTGTTAGATTTGGGGGTTTTTCTCTTGTGTGTGGAGGAAGCCCTGTCTTTAGGAGAATAAAAATGATTGGGGGCAGGGGGTACCAATTAGGTCCCATCAATCATGTCATGAAAATTCAGGAACTATGATGTGAGCACCCTGAGAGGCCAGAATCTTTGCAACTTTCTCCCTTTATCTCTTTTGTGATTCTTGATTTCTTAAATTGGAAACAGGCTAACAGTGCTCTCTTTGAGAGCAATCAGGAAGAGCAAAGAGAAGGAGAATGCCCTTGCCCAGGCCTGTAATCAGAAAGGCTTGGGGGAGAAGAATCAGTCCCCCAGGATGCAGTGAGCACAGACAACTCAAAGAGGGAAAATTAGGCTGGGACCCTGAAGAGCTTAAGTTGCAGGCCTGGCAGTATAGCATAATGAATGGGTAAGCCCACAGACTCTGGAATCATTCAAACCCAGAATCAAATCCCATTTCCACCACTTACAAAGCTGTGACTCCTTGGGCAAATTATTTAAGCTCTCAGCCTCAGTTTTCTTATCTATATACTAGGAATAATAACTACCTCAAGGGTTCTCAGGGGGATTAAACGGACAATGAATTTAAAGCACTAAAACAAAGCCTAGAACATGGTTAAGTAAACATTAGCTCTTGTTATTAATTTTTATTATTATCATCAAGACCATATACTTCAGGCCTTTGAACTCCACAATTCCACTTTCCAAGACTCTAACCCTGTTCAAGATGACTTAATGCCAGAATCCCAAGGGATGTGTTAAACATTTCTCTCTTCCTGGGCAACACTGCCATCCATCCAATCTGCGGATCCTCTCCACCAAACTACAGTACTAAAGTTCCAGATAACAAAGAAGAAAACCTAACTCCTCGTGTTCTCTCTCTCCTCAAAATCTCTTATCCAGTTCAAACTCACGCCTCTGTTTAATATAAGTTTCAATTCCCTGTTACCACCTAAAAGAAATCAGGTTCAGTGCCCTATAGGAAAGAGTAAAGAGTCCAGAAAGGTCATAAGCAGCTAAAATCACTCTATATCCTAAAATGAATGAGGGTAACAGTGTAGAACTTTGCATCACAGGAACCACTGTAGATCTTCCCATATGAAGCCTCACCTGTAACTTCAGAGATGAACTCTTGGGACCAGTCAGTCTCATTGTAATCCTGAGTTACATCCACAGCGTCTCCAGCTGCAAGAAACTCCTGGGCCCAGTTCTCCGACAAGGCCAAGTCTGCCACACCAGGGGCTTAAGAGAGAGATAGAGAGAGAACTAAGGAAAATACCTATCATTCTATCATGCCTAAGGAACCCTGAGTGCACATGAAAACACTCTGTTCCTTTTGTCTCCTTCTGCATCTCAGTTCAGCAATACCAGCAGCATCTAAATACGGAATCCCCTTGTCCCTACCTGCACAGAAAATAGTGACCCCCGCCCCCCCACACCCAGAACCAGACGCTGGACCCACCTCTCTGGGGTGCCTGGCGGAAGTTTGACTGTTCAATCTCCTGCATCTCTGCCAGGAGGTCATCCATCTTGAACGTCTGAGGGGCACGGGATACAAGTGGTGCATTCTGGTCCTGGAGGAATTCGGCCACCAACTGTCAGAAGAGAGATGGTGAAATGAACCCAGCAAGAGACAGGGGCCCATTGGATGTGGGATACTAACATCAAACACAAGGAAAGCGAAACACAGAAACTATAGATTTGGAAACACTCGAAGAATACTTAAAACAAAAACAAGCAGGCGAGCTGAGGCAAATCTCATTTGATCAGGGAAGTCCACAGATTGAAATATGGACGAGCCAAGTTTAAAGTAAAAAATACAATGGGCGAACGAAAAATGTGACAGAAAAGACTGGCATTATTTACCTCGTCTTCAGAGGCTACCCCCAAAGGCTTAGAGACCTAAGACAAAAGAAAGGGAGACAATATGGTACAGTGGTGAAGACCACAGCCACACAACTCAGTTAACCCTGGGTTAAAATTCCAGCTCTTCCATTCATAAGGCAAGTCACAAAAGTTCTCAAAGCCTCAGTTTCCTCATCTATAACATGGTTGCCTTCGTCTATATAAAGACGTTCAATGTTTAATATAGTAAACACCCATTGCCTGGCAACTATTATCATTTGCAACACAATAGAGACAGCAGTTATCCCAAAGTGTGCATCCGGACCCTCCATCCCAGGTCACAACTCGGGCTTTCCGCCTGAAGAACACTCACCGCCTCCGAGGCTGGGGCTCCTGGGGGCCAGGGGCCAGGCCTCAACCCCTCCTGCCGAAAGGCCTTGTCCTGGGTGAAGTGCCCGGCCAGCTTCATGAGCGGGTTCGCACCCCCGCATTCCGCCTCCACCAGCTCCCGCATCGCCATGGTGACCGCCGGCTCTCTGATGGGCAGAGGTTTGGAACTGAGGTTCCCGGAGCCAAACCCTTCCCCAACCCACAACTCAGCCCGTATCTGGGGGAGGCGGTTGTTGGCCGCTGGCCACTCTCCACCCCTGCGCCTTCTGCTACGGCCCCCACCTCTGCCAGGAATCGGGGGGTCGGTGCCCTCCTGCCG
This sequence comes from Balaenoptera ricei, assembly GCF_028023285.1. Lineage (NCBI taxonomy): Eukaryota > Metazoa > Chordata > Mammalia > Artiodactyla > Balaenopteridae > Balaenoptera > Balaenoptera ricei. The sequence goes on along the minus strand of NC_082648.1, from coordinate 6,750,079 downwards.
CCCCCCTCAAAGGCCACCGCTCTCCGCCTGGGCCTCTCCAGCGGCCTCCACGACTGCGGTCTCAGGCGGCGGGACAGGCGGCAGCCGCCCCCCACAGACGGGCCTGAACCCCAGGGGACCGGGAGGACAATTCCGCAACTGAGCTGTACGGGGGCATTGGCCGGTCAAGGGAGAGAGGACACGCCGCGGGACCGTAAGCCCAGTCCCCTACACCCGCAGTCACCGGGCGAGCACTGCTGGGGGCCATTCCCTCTCCGTAAGTCACCTGAGCCCCTCCCGCTGCTCGGCCGGTCCCGGCCCACCCCTCCCGCGCTCAGAGCACCCAGTCTCCCCCACCCGGGTCGCTGCTCAAGCTCCGCCCCCCGCGACCCGCGAGGACACCGCGAGGGCTGCGGGAAGACCAGGAAGGTGTCCTCGCGCCCCCTCGGGGCCCCGCACTCACCACTGCGCGCGAAGCCGCACGACCAGCCGGGGTACCTGGTGCGGGCTGGAGGGGGAGAGAGAAGGGGTTGGGGAGCCGGGGGGGACACTCGGGTATAAAGGGGCCGTGACCGCCGCGCGACGGTCGCGGACCTGCGGAAGCTGTTTGGAGGGGCGGGGCCTTAAGTCTGCGACGCAGCGTGATGGGAGGAGCCATGGGTCTTAAAGGAGAAGTCTTGGAGCCTCGACTCTGCGAGTACTCGAAAGGATCGCGGACGCTAGGAATTGTTTGATGGAAAGCTCAAAGAAGAATGGAGCTAGGAGGGGCTTCCTGACCTTTGGGGGAAAGCCGAACACGCAGATCCTGGACTCAGATCATTCTGCCTCTTCCCGGGGGCGTATGGTGACCCAAGGGGATTCCCTCCCTTTCTGGGCCTCGGTTTTAGAGAAAGGCCCTAATGCGGGAGTGGTGGGGGTCAAATCCGGGGCCTTCCCCAGCCTTCTAGGCCTAACCTCTTCCAAACTGCCCCTAGCAGGACAGCGTCACAGTCTCCATGGTGACAGAGGCCTGCCCCCAATCCCTCTGCCACATCTGCGTATTGGGGGAAATAGCACTGGATGACGACAAATTCCGGTGACTAAAGTAGGGTCAACGCATCCTGAGACCTCAAGCCGATAACCTACTGGGAAGGTGCACAGTGAGTCACTCCTCTCCCCTCCTTCCTCCCTCACCGCTGGTCAAGGTCACCGTGGTGGCCTTATTCCCACTGCCCCAGACAGGGAATGCACAAATATGATGCAGGAAGTTATCTTTAATCACGAAATAAGCCTCAGGCCCCACCATCTGCCACAGAATTGGCTCTGGTGTCAAACCTCAAGGACACTGGGAAGCAAACCCTGAAATCTCACCTGCCTCCAAGTCCAAGGGTGTCCCGATGTCATGAAGAAGAAAGGGCAAGAGGTGCTCAGGGCTGCTGGTAGATGGGCAAGGACAGGTCTGTGCCAAAAGGGCAAAAGTACCGTCCCAGCCTAGGGTACAGGAGAGGAGGCAGGTAATCAGCAGGTGGCACCCAGGGCCAGGCTGGCTTCCTGGCTGTCCTGCAGATTTCACAGGTGGAGGCCCCAGGGGACCAGAGGGGCATGGCTGTGTAAACTCGTCCCTGAGATGGTAGAGAAGCTGTTCTGACACCTCAGGGGAACAGAACAGCAGGGAAAACCTGAAACTGTGCAAAATTTCTTTTTTTCCTTACCTTTTCACCATGGATCCCAGCCCTTGCCTGTTTTCTGGTCTCAGGCTGACATTGTAAAGCAAATACCTAGTACCTAATAAACTAAGCCATGCCAGTGAGGAAGGGACGCCCTCTGGAAAGTGCATACTTTAGAAAAGAGGATCCCTGGAGAGAGCAATGTTTAACTGAAAGCATATGATACAGTAGAATGTCAGAAAATCAAGGCAACCAGATCCCAGTACCATCCAAACCATAACACACACATAACTTTCAGCTCTGCTAGGCGTTTAGTAACCGATTAACAATAACTCACTATGTATGCCGCTTGTAGGAGAATCCTAACAATGATAATAACAGATGTTTATTGAATGCTTACTTAAATCCAGGCATTGTACTAAACCTTTTATGTGCATTAACACTTTTAATCTTCATAATACCCCTGTGAAATAGGTATTACTAATCCCACTTCACAATTAAGACTTAGCCAAAAGTCACACAGCTAGGAAGTCAAAGTTCAATCCAGACATAACTCCAAATACCTATCCATTATACAACACTGCCTCGCAGTCGTGCTTGTAAGTCCCGGAGAGCTTTGGTCTCCTAGGCCATAGCTCTTCCCAGAACCTGGCTCACCAGCCCAAGAGGGACTCTGGCACTGGGAAAGGACTACCAGATTTACTTGGGTGTTTAATATTTATTGAAGTTCCAGATTTAAAACCTTAGATTTTGTTATTCCAGATTCAACTTTAAAGTCTTAATTCTATTAATAACAAATATTTTTATTAAATGGATATAATTATTTTTTACCTATTCTTTAATTAATATTTTATTTTATTTATTCTTTAATTAATGTTTGATAAATTCAAGTTTAATAAGTTAAATTCCTCGAATTTTTAAACACTTCTACTGTATTTACTATGTGCCAGGCATTGTTCTAAGCATTTTTCAAATGCTGATTAATTCTCACAATAACTTGATAACAACTATTATCATCCCCATTTTATGGATGGGGAAACTGAGGCACAGAGAGATTTAAGTGACTTGCCCAAGCTTATACTAGTAAGTTGCAAAGCTGTGACTTGAACCTACACCAGGGGCATCAAATTTTATCTGTAAAGGGCCAAGCAGAAAATAGTTTTGTCTTTGCAGGCATACGTCTCTGTCACAACTACTCAACTCTGCCATTGTAGCATGAAAGCAACCATGGATGGTACGTAAAGGAATGACTGTGCCTGTGATTCAATAAAACTTTTTATGGACACTGAAGTTTGAATTTTATATCTTTTTTTCATGTCACAAAATATTTTACTTCTTTTGATTTTTTTCAACCATTTAAAAAGGTCAAAACCATTCTCAGCTTATGGACTGTACAAAAACAGGCAGCTGGACATAGTTTGATGATGCCTAACCTACACAACCTGCTCCCAGAGTCCCTGCTCTTAAGCATTATGCTAGACTTACCCTTTTGAAAAATAAAATTTAAAGATCTCCTGAAATATTTTAAACTACATGGCATTTAATATACATATTTTTAAATACTTTAAATGCCTGACAGGGCACACCACCCCATCAGGCAAAATCTTTCTAAACCCTTATTCAACCCTATAGGTCTAATAAATCAAACTTATAAACATTTATGAAATTATCTTAGTCCTCTTAAAATCTCAAGTCTAAAACTTTACTTCCCAAATTGAAGGCTCATACATTAGATTCTCTTAAAGATCAAACGTTTTAATTCATAATGTCACTTACACACATCTGGATAGCAAATTTACGGGCTCAGGTAGGTCAAAATTACTGGGTTAAATTTTTAACCACAGTACAGGTACTTAAAGGTCAGAGATTTGAGACCAAGACACAACACCTAGGACCTACATACTCCCAAGACAATGCCGTCTGAATCACAAGTGAACACTCTCAACCCATTTTTAGAGATGAGTTCTGTCTCCTGTGTCATGAATCCCCAAGGCCATCTCCTTCAACTGATAATGATACACAACTCACAGGTTACAATCTTATCTAGTTTTTCTTGTCTCATTTAGGTGCAACTAATTTCTTTCACAGCTTCACTTGGGTAAATGAATGTCTTTACTTCCTAAGTGTTAAGTTACTTTGTAGCTTTTTGTTGGAAGAAAAGTTGGAAATGAGGAATCGCCTCATCTGATTTGATACTTTAGGGTTTTTTGATGACGTCAAGATGCAGTGTAATGGAAATATCCATGCTCTGGAAATTGCAAATCATGGTACAGTCTTCACACATGTACACTTAGCGGGGCTTGTTGGTTATGACTGCCCATCCTCCTTTCACCCTCAGTTGACATCATTGGCAGAGACAGCTTGACAGGGGAGGAAAACTGTACGTGAAGTGAGACGCAGCAAATCCCAAAGCTAGGCTCATCTAAATACACGTGGACAAAACTCACTTTGCTTTAAAAGTGTTCAGAGTAGTGAAATCTAGATTTACCCAGGTGTATCCAGAGCTACCAACGTAGGTTTGGGTAAAACCCAACATAGGTTTGGGTACCTAACTCCATCCCCTGGACACATAGCAGGGAATTCCCCCCAGATAGCAACAAGGACCATCATGCATATTCCCTTTATCCCTGCTTGGAGCGGAATCTTACCACTTTTAGCAATACAGGGAAGATTCAGTCTATGTCACCTTTACCAAAATCCAACCGGGAAACCTTTGATCCTTTCTCCCCCCAAAGGATGGACGGAAGGAAGGAAAAAAGAAATCAAGTTTTTTGACTTGGGAGTATTTCCCCCAATGAATGGGTTTGCTCCCTTTTCAGGATTTTTCACAAAACATCTATAGCATACACAGATATACAATGTGTTTGTATGTTGATTTGTTTGTTGCGGGAAGACTTCTGCTTTGGGAAAGATGGCGTAGACTTGCTTTTCTCTATTGCTCCCATTAAATACAACTGAAAACCCTGGACATTATATGTAAAACAAACATAAGAAGATTCTGAAAGGTGGAAAAAAGAAAGCAGACTGACTAGGACCTTAGGACCCAGGACACAACATGGTAGTGAGTTCTGTGGGTTTCTTTTTCCCTCATACATCCCAGACTGGATGCTAGAGAGGTCAGCAACCTGGAAATACCAGCATGCACAGACCAAAAGAAATCTCCAATAAAAGTCGGCTCTCTAGGGACTTCCCTGATGGTGCAGTGGTTAAAAATCCACCGGCCAATGCAGGGGACACGGGTTCGAGCCCTGGTCTGGGAAGATCCCACATGCCACAGAACAACTAAGCCCGTACACCACAACTACTGAGCCTGTGCTCTAGAGCCCACGAGCCACAACTACTGAGCCTGCGTGCCACAACTACTGAAGCCCGCGCTCCTAGAGCCCGTGCTCCACAGCAAGAGAAGCCACCGCAATGAGAAGCTCGTGCACTGCAAAGAAGAGTAGCCCCCGCTCACCGCAACTAGAGAAAGCCCGCGCACAGCAACAAAGACCCAACACAACCAAAAATAAATAATAAATAAATAAATTTATTTTTTTAAAAAGTCTGCTCTCTAGCCAAAAGACCAGGATAGGGGTAGCCTACAAAAACAGAAACTTCCAGACAATAACCACTCTTCTCCAGCCAAACACCAACCCCCCCAACCAGCAAAGGCCAAGAAGGGAGCCTAGACTACCAACCTCATGAAGGTGTAATGAGACACCCCACCCTGGGGTGGTGTCAGAGAAGGCCAGGTAAGGAGCCCATCCCCACAGACCAGTAATGAGGCTCTCCCCCATTCCTGGCAGTGTTAGTGGAGACCACGTGGGATGCTGAAACTAACCCCCCTGCCCAGCCCAGCAGTAAGGAGAAGTCCCAGCCCCTCAAGTGTCAGTGGAGGCCAAATGGGGAACCTGGACTTCTACCTCCACATGGTGGTAATGAGGTAGTGCCCCTTCTTTCTCTGCAGGACTGGTGTACAAAATAAGCCATTCAAAATGGAAGGCTTAAATAAGAGCCAGAGTCTATAACAAAATGCAAAAATGTCCAGGTTTCAATAGGAAATCACTCATCATACCCAGAACCAGGAAGATCTCAAACTGAATAAAAAAATGTCAACCAATAATCTCCAAAATTTACAAACAGTTCATGCAGCTCAATATCAAAAAAACAAACAACCCAATCAAAGAATGGGCAGAAGACCTAAATAGACATCTCTCCAAAGAAGACATACAGATGGCCAAGAGGCACATGAAAAGATGCTCAACACTGCTAATTATTAGAGAAATGCAAATCAAAACTACAGTGAGGTATCACCTCACACAGTCAGAATGACTGTCATCAAAAAATCCACAAACAATAAATGCCGGAGAGGGTGTGTAGAAAAGGGAATCCTCCTTCACTGTTGGTGGGAATGTAAATTGGTACAGTCACTAGGGAGAACAGTATGGAGGTTCCTTAAAAAAACTAAAAATGGAGCTACCATATTATCCAGCAATCCCACTCCTGGGCATATATCAGGAGAAAACCTTGGTTCGAAAGGATACATGTTCATTGCAGCACTGTTTACAATAACCAATAAATGGAAGCAACCTAAATGTCCATCGACAGATGAATGGATAAAGAAGATGTGGTACATATATACAATGGAATATTACTCAGCCATTAAAAAGAATGAAATAATGCCATTTGCAGCAACAGGGATGGACCTGGAGATTATCATACTAAGTGAAGTAAGTCAGACAGAGAAGGACAAATATCAAATAATATTGCTTATATGTGGAAGTTTTTTAAAAATGATACCCATGAACTTATTTACAAAACAAACTCAAAGACTGTGGGAGGCATGCAGTCTTAGCCGGAGGTAACTCCTGGAGGAGACAGTATGTCTCTCACAAAAAGCAAAGCCCTTACCCTTGACTTGGAATGCACTCTTTTTCCCAGGCCTGAGGAATGTAAAAGAGATTAGCAAAGCTATCTCAAGCCAGGAGACCTCAGGGAACTGAGAGTCCTGGTTGTTCCTTATGGCTGGGGGCTGTGTGTGTGCCTGGTTAAGGGAAGATAATGTTCTAGGATGGTCTTTGTAAACTTGTTGACATCCATGGTGGTGACTGAACTGAGATGATAAGCAATTCTATGGGTTCATTGTCTAATAATGAGTTCCTCTTCTGTCTGTATAAGATTCAGTAGATTCTAAATAAAGCACCTTGCAACCATCAGTTGTCTTGGTCCTTCTGATCCCATATTCCTGGTGCTATTCAGTCCCTTACCCTTCTCCATTGGGACCTGGAAGACCCCCTGCGGTGGCTGGACCATTGCAAAAGACTTAGAAAATAACGTTATGGTTACCAAAGGGAAAAGGTGGGGGTGGGGGATAAACTAGGAGTTTGGGATTGACACGTACACACGGCTATATTTAAAATAGAGAACCCACAAGGACCTACTGTATAGAACAGGGAACTCTGCTCAATATTCTGTAATAATCCAAACGGGAAAAGAATTTTAAAAAGAATAGATACATGTATATGTGTAACTGAATCACTTTGCTGTACACCTGAAACTAACACAACATTTTTAATCAACTATACTCCAATATAAAATAAAAATATTTTTTAAATGTCAACCAATAGATGCCAACACCAAGATGATAGAGATATTAGAATTATTTTCAGGTAGCCGTGATAAATATGCTTCAAGAAGCAATTACAAACCCACTGAAACAAATGACATAGAGAACCTCAGCAAACAGATAGAAGCTATCAAGAAGAACCAAATGAAAACTCTAGAACTGAAAAATGCAATAACCAAATTAAAAGCTCAGTGGATGAGCTCAAAGGTAGAATGGATAGGACAGAGGGGAAAAAAATCTGTGAACTGGAAGATAGGACAATAGAAATTACCCAATCTGAACAATGGAGAAAAACTAGACCAAAAAAAAAAAAAAGAAGAAGAAGAAGAAGACAGAAGGAAAAAACAAAAAACAAAAACAAAAAAACCCAGAGGCTCAGGGATCTGTGGGCCTGTAACAAAAGATGTAACATTTGTATCATAACAGTCCCAGAACGAGAGAATAAAGAGGGCAGGGCTGAAAAAAATAGTCAAAGCAACAATGGCTGAAAACTTCTCAGATTTGGCAAGATACAGTACATAATCCTACAGACTCAAGAAACTGAGCAAAGCCCAAACAGGATTAACCCAAAGAAATATATAATAAGATATATCATAATTAAACTTCTGAAAACCAAAGACAAAGAAAAATTCTTGAAAGCAACCAGAGGAAAATGACACCTTGCCTATAGGGCAAAAACCAGTTCAAACAGCAGCAGATTTCTCATCAGAAACCATGGAGAGAGGCTTCCCTGGTGGCGCAGTGATTAAGAATCTGCCTGCCAATGCAGGGGACGCAGGTTCAAGCCCTGCTCCAGGAAGATCCCACATGGCGAGGAGCAACTAAGCCCGTGTGCCGCAACTACTGAGCCTGTGCTCTAGAGCCCGTGAGCCACAACTACCAAGCCCGCATGCCACAACTACTGAAGCCACCGCAATGAGAAGATCAGGCACCGCAACGAAGAGTATCCACTGCTCGCCTCAACTAGAGAAAGCCCACGCACAGCAACAAAGACCCAATGCAGCCAAAAATAAATAAATAAATTTATTTTTTTAAAAAAAAGAGAAAGAAAAAGAAACCATGGAGACCAGAAAGAAGTGGCACAGTGTTTATCAAGTGTTCAAAGAAAAGAACCATTAACCCAGAATCCTATGTTATTAGGATACATTAACCCTGTAATACTAGTTTTCTATTGCTGCTGTAACAAATTAACACAAATTTAGGCTTAAAACAACACAGATTTATTAGCTACAATCCTGGAGTTCAGAAGTCTGAAATGGGTCTCTCTAAGCTAAAATTAAGGTGATCAGCAGAGCTATATTCCTTCTGGAGTCTCTAGGGGAAAATCTATTTCCTTGTCTTTCGAGATTCTAGAGGCTACCCATATTCTTTGGCTCATGGCCTCCTCCTTCCATCCTCCCTCCATTCAGTCAGCAAGGTCGGGCCAAGTTCTTCTCACACTACCATCCCTCTGGTTCTCTCCTTTCTGCCTCCTTCTTCTCATTATAAAGACCTTTGTTATTACACTGGGCCCACTTGAATAATCCAGGATAATCTCCCCGTATTAGGGTTGGCTGATAAGCAACCTTAATTCATCTGCAAACTTAATTCCCCTTTGCCTAAAATATTCACAGGTTCTAGGGATTATGATACGGACCTCTTTCAGGGGACATTATTCTGCACCACACTTAATGAAAATATTCTTCAGAATTGAAGGGAAAATCAAGACAATCTCAATAAAGGAAAACTAAAGAGAATCTGTCACCAGCAGACTGAACTTAAATGAATTGCTAAAGGGAGTTCTTTTAGAAAAACTCTTGGAACATCATAAAAGAAGAAAGAATACAGTAAGCAAAATTATGGATCAGTACAATAGGCTTGAGTTTTCTGAAATATGTTTGCCAGTTGAAACAAAATTATACCCACTGTTGTTTGGAATAAACAGTAGCTAAAGGCATGAAACCTGGATTTGAATCACAGTTCTCCCACTGGTTAGTTATATTCACTGTCTATGAGTTGCAGTAACTTTGGCCTGACACCTCATTTTCTCGTTTACAACCTGGGGGACAGAACTCAGTAGATCTCTAAAAGGCCTCCATTTATAAAATCCGTGATGTTAGGCTGTGACTGCCATGCGGAGAATAATGTCAAATGCCCTGTATAAAAGCCAGTGTGATAATCCATTTTAATTCAGTAATACAGCAAGTATGTATTGAACACAAGCCTCTATGCTAACTCCCCAGTTCCTTATTATTTACACTGGTAATAGGCACTTACCCCATACTAACATAACCTTTAAATCCCCCTCCCAGGGCTTAACCTCATATCCCTCCACCAGCACCACACACATACACTTCCTGCCCTTAGAAGCATTCTAAAAAAGGCTGCTCCCACCCACCTTCCCAATCTGACTTCCATTGAGACCCCTACTGCATTCACTGATTCTAAAAAGTATTGCTTCAAGAAAATGAGAAGACAAGCCACAGACTGGAACAAAAAATTTGCAAAACACATGTCTCTCAAAGGACTGGTATCCAAAATATAAGAGAACAGTTAAAACTCAATGAGAAAAAAAACCCAATTTTAAAACGGGCAAAAGATCTGAACAGACACCTAGCCAAAGACCATATACAGATTGCAAATAAGCATGTGAAAAGATGCTCGAGGTCGTATGTCATTAGGGAAATGCAAATTGAAACAACAATAATATACTACTACACATCGATTAGAATGGCCAAAATCTAAAATTATGAGAACACCAAATGCTGGTGAGGATTTTTTGCTGGTGAGCAAAAAGAACTCTCATTCACTGCTGGTGGGAATGCAAAATGGTACAGCCACTTTGGAAGACAAAACTAAGCATACTCTAACCATACGATTCAGTAATCATGCTCCTTAGTATTTACCCAAAGGATTTGAAAAATTTGTCCACACGCAACCCTGCACATAAATGTTTACAGCAGCCTCATTCATAATTGCCAAAACTTGGAAGCAACCAAGATGTCTTTCATTAGGTGAATGGATAAACAAATTGTGATACATTCATACAATGGAATATTGTTTAGTAATAAAAAGAAATGATGAGAAAGAAAGAAAGGGAAAGAAAGAAAGGGAGAGAGAGAGAGGGAGGGAGGTAGGAAAGAAGGAAGGAAGGAAGGAAGGAAGAAAGAGAAAGAAAGAAAGAAAAAGAGAAGAAAGAAAGAAAGAGAAAGAAAGAAAGAGAAAGAAAAAGAAAGAAAAGAAAGAAAGAAAGAAAGAAAGAAAGAAAGAAAGAAAGAAAAAGAAAGAGGGAGGAAAGAAAGGAAAGAAAAGCTATCAAGCTATGAAAAGAAATGGAAGAAACTCAAAATGAATATTGCTAAGAGAAAGCCAGTCTGAAAAGGTGACAAACTCTATGATTCCAACCATGTGACATTCTGGAAAAGGCAAAACTATGGAGACAGTAAAAAGATCAGTGGTTGGGAGGATGGGGAGGGGGATGAAGAGGTGGAGCACAGGGGATTTTTAGGGCAGTTAAACTATTCTATACGATACTGTAATGATGGATACATGTCATTATACATTTTTCAAAACCTATAGAATGGACAACATCAAGAGTGAACCCTAATGTAAGCTATGGACTTTTGTTAATAATAATGTATCAGTATTGATTAACAACTGCGCCAAATGTACCACACTAAAACAAGATGTAGATAATAGGGGAAATGGGGAGAGGGGAGGGGTATATGAAAACTCTGTAGTTTCTGCTTATTTTTCTGTAAACCCCAAACTACTCTTTTTTAAAAAGTCTTTTAATTTTAAAAAATTAGTAAATAGCAAAACAAACAAATATATCAAAAATGTTGTTCTTTGAAAACTTAAGAAAATAAATAAACTACTATCAAACCTAGTCAAGGGGGAAAATATGAACACAAAAAATAAGAAATAACAAGGAAGAAATAATCATAAAAACAGAACTTTTGTGAAAAAAATTGTGAGACTACTTCACATAACTCTTTTGTCACAGGTTGGGTTCCCTGGGAAGCAGACACTGATATGGAAATTTGCATGCACGTTTATCAGGGAGTGCCTTCAGGATCCACAACTGGGGAGAACAAAGAAAGCAAGATTAGGCAAAGAAAGAATTTGAACTCAAGAATTAAACTTCACAGGGACTTCCCTGGGGGTCCAATGGTTAAGACTCTGCGGTCCCAATGCAGGGGGCACGGGTTCAGTCCCTGGTCGGGGAACTAATATCCCGCATGCCACATGGTACGGCCAAAAAAAAAAGAATTAAACTTCACAAAAATTCAAAAAGAAAAAACTCATATTCGTGGATGAGTTATTGTCTATGTGCCCCTATGCCCCTTTTCACCTGCTCAAAGAATATATAGGTAAATTAGGAGAAATAACAAGAGTTTAACGAGTTTGGGGGGAAAAAAATCAATAAATAAAAATCAGTTGTATTTCTATACACCAGCAAAAATCAAAAGCTATAGTTTAAAAAAAAAGGAACAGTTATAATAGCAACCAAAAAATATAAAATGCTAAAATTAATCCCAACAGAAGATTGGCAAGACTTTTATAGAGAAAATTAAAACTTTATTAGAAGGCATTAAAGAAAATCTAGTAAATATAGAAAAAATATTCGTGGATTGGAAATTCCCCAGATTGATTGTTGATCCTTAGTAAGAACTTGTAATTTATTAAACAAGTTGATTCTAAAATTCACTTGCTAGAGCAAGGAGCCAATAATAAAGACACACATGAGGAAGAACAAGGTGAGAGCATTTGCTTTACCGGATACCAAGACTTAGAAACAATATGGTATTTGGTACAAGAATAGATAAATTGATGTATTGAGCAGAAATCAGTTTGTCATTACATAGTAAAGGTGTACATGACCAAACCTCTATCATTCTTACCTAGGAAAACTCATAAGTGTCTGCTGGTGCACAGGTACAAGAATGTCCACAGCAGCATTGCCTATAATATTCCCAAACTGGAAACCTAAAAAAAAAAGTTGAACTCCAATGTAGTCATAGCAAATGTTGTGGGGAGGAGGCAATGTTCAGATAACTTGTGTCTTTAGCTCATAGGTCACCAGATGATGAGGAGTCATGTAGGGAAGACTATACACCACCCAGAAATCCTGGATGGGACTTGGATGTGTCTCTCAGGAAGATGGCAGGGAGGGTATTCTCTGTGTGGGAAGAAGGGTGAAATGGATATTGCACCAAAAATACCAGAAGGACGGACTGTTGCAGAGACTGCCAGCTGATTACTAAACCTCATCTGAGGCACACAGCTAAACTACATTTCCCAGCCTCCCCAGCTGTTAAGGTGGCCAAATGACTGGATATTAGCTAATGGAACTTGAGCAGAATGATAATCACTCCTTCCAGGTCTGGCCTGTGAAATCCCCCCATGTGCCATCTTCCGATTCTTGCTCTTTCCAGCTTGGTACAGCCAGCCATACACAGTGACCCTGGGAATTCTGTGTTGAAAATGGCAGAGGCACTAGATGGACAGAGCCTGGGTCTCTAATTCAAAAGTGATTGTCCCAAGCAAACTAGTGTTCCCAGAATCTGGAACAATGCATTATACAATCCAAACCCATATTTGCTCAGGTCCATATTCCCTCATCTTAAACTTTTGGGACCAGTTATGTTTCAGTGTCCAGAACTCTGGGGATTTTACTGAGGTGAATATAGTATATGCATTACAGCAGTGTATATGGATTACATACCTTCCCCAGCCAGGTCTGGGGCAGCCCCCTAGAATCAAGCACATTAATACTTCTTCTGAAAAAATATGAATATTTACTTTGAGATAAAGTCTATAAACAGTTTCACCTGTTCAGGGCAGGATGAATTTTGGCATCAGACTAATTAAAAACACTTTTGGTTTTCAAAATTTTGTGGACTTCAGGATGGCTGGTGAGAGATTGTGTGACTATGCAGCCAAAGCCCATAGTAAAGACTTAGAAGTAACTAGAGAAAATGAATAATAGGAGAAATATTGGTTTCAGGGTCAGGCTATGCCAGTGACTATGAAATTAAACTCTGTTGAAGGGATTCTCCAATCAGGGGGCTGATGTGGTGTAATGCTCACGTTCCGTTGGCTCAGCCTTTCGGCCACCTTAATAGAGAAGGAACCTGAGAAATGTAGTTTAGACTAATGCCCAGAATGGGCTGGACTAAGGTTTGGTGAGCCGCTGGCGATCTCTACAACAGTCCACCCTTCTGGTCACCAGTGTCAGGCTATACCAGAGACTATGATATTAAACTCCATAGAAAGGATTTTCCAACACAGAAGTTGGTGTAGCTGTTTCAATCTTCCAGGTTTTAGTTGTTCCCTCATGGACTCTACTGCAGCTGACTCCAGGCTCCATACTTAGAATCATTACACTATCATTGAGAATCCTCTCTGTGGAATTGCCCCAGTTGGAAAAATCTGAGCTGTAATGAAGACCCGCCACCAGACTGAAACTCAGCTTTTTGTACAAACCTTAGATTTAAGTGCTATCTCTTATCACAGAGAGACTTCTGTTATAATGTATGGGTGTTGCCAAATCTGGCTCCCTATGCAGCGATGCCGAATAAAAATACGGAGACAGAGAACTGGAAGATAAGAAATAGAGAGGCTTTTTATTTTCTTTGCCAGGCAAAGGGAAGACACAGTAGGCTAATGCCTCAAGAAATGTGCCACCCTCCTAGGGGGATCAGGGAAGAATTTGTACGTGGGGCTCTCAGTCCGGGGTATGTAATAAGGATCAAAAGTGGTGAAGGCCTTGCATTTCTTTTCTCCTGCAAACTCATGGCCAAAGCTGGCATCAGGTGGCTCAGCAACCCTGTCTGGTGTCCCTGAAGTTATCGGCCCGTGACCTTCTTTCTGAAATGAAGAGTGCTACAAGGGAGTGTAGGGGGAGAAGAAATGCCAGGTGCAAAGGGTAATTTGTATGGAGTCAGAGAGTAATCAGCTTGGTGAAGGACAAGTCTAGCTACAAGTGTTTGTTAGTAGTAACAGCTAAAGAATAACCAAGATTAATTAACTCTTTCAGGCCTGTTTACATTGTTTCCCCAGACTGTTCATTGTTTCCTTATTTTCCTTGTTTATCAGAAAAGTCTCATTTCTATTTTTGCTGCAACATGGGCATCAGTCATTTCTGATAATTCAGGGAAAAAATCATCACTACTATAAGCATTGAGATTGATGAAATTTTTGTTAAAATTACTTGACTACTTGGAGCCATTGAAATCTTCCTTAACCTGTAAATGAAAAACTACTCTAGAAAAACATGTTGGACCTGTCTTACCTGTTAAATTCTCTTTGGGAGATCTCTCTGTTCATCTCGGTTGTGTCCTGGACAGGAGCTTCCTCTTGGCATCCCCTGTCTTGTCTGGGCCATGCCTTCTCCATCTCAGATTTCTTTAGATCCTGTCACTCTTTCAGATCCAACAACTGATACCAGCTCCACAAACACCCCATCATTGTGAATATTCACGATGTCTAATGCGCGTAGAAAAGACTATTTCCAGTTACCTGGGGTTTAACTTAATATTTAATTTATTAAAATTGTAAGTATAAAACATGGTTTTGCTTAAACCTTGAAATTCAACTTACAAATCCTGAAATTCTATTTATAAATGTACTACATTTTTAAAAATTGCTTCCACTTGTTCTTTGATTGATGTTTAAATCAACTGGAACAGATTTAAATTTCCTTAGCAATTAGTCTCATCTACAAAGTTGGTAAAATTTCCATAACTGTTTTACACCATATTCATACACGTAATATATCTGATTTTTTCCCCCTCGTGTACTTCAGTTGCCTGACAAGGTAGTATTTAAAATACTCACAAAATCTTTCTTATAACATAAGCAACTCTTGTAAATCTAATTACTTAATTTACCATGTTCTGCTGTTTGATTTCTCTTGAATGTTCTAATACTGTTTATAAGCTTTTGACTAAAAATCATAACTCTAAAATCAACATATATTTCAAGTTGGAAACAATAAAGTTTAACTTAAATTCATACAGATTTTTTTAAATAAATTTATTTATTTCATTTATTTATTTTTGGCTGTGCTGGGTCTTCGTTGCTGAGAGTGGGCTTTCTCTAGTTGTGGCGAGCAGGGGTTACTCTTCGTTGCGGCGTGCAGGCTTCTCTTTGTGGTGGCTTCTCTTGCTGCGGAGCACGGGCTCTAGGCGCGCGGGCTTCAGTAGTTGCAGCACGTGGGCTCAGTAGTTGTGGTGTACGGGCTTAGTTGCTCTGCAGCATGTGGGGTCTTCCCGGACCAGGGCTCGAACCACATGTCCCATGCCTTGGCAGGTGGATTCTCAACCGTTGTGCCACCAGGGAAGCCCCATACAGATTTTTAAACTTATCTTAAAGTTAACATCAAAATATTATGATTTACTTCACTGTCTCTCTTCTAAATTCTACCCTTTCCCAGGAGAGTCAGTTTGACCATCGGGAAGGCTGAGGTTATTAGGTCAAAAAATTAGTGCCGTAGACCAGTTAGGTGTCAGATTGAAGGGCAGAACGGGAGAGCTCAGGGCTTCAGGGCTGCATGCTGCAAAGTAATCCTCCTGTGAACTCACTGAGCTCTCCCCAGGTGGAGTTACCTCTGCTGACCGCAGGGCGGGTTTTCAGCTGGACCGGCTCACAATTCACATGAGCAGGGCATCTTTTGCATTGCACCTTATTCCGCCTTGGGTAGATGATCTGCTACTGTATCCCCACCTAGATGTCAGCAAATTTCCTTCACTTATTAAGTCCTTTTGCATTTTTCTTTCTTACCTGATCCTCTAGCCCTGTCGATGGCCTCTCTTTTCTAAGCCTCTAATTGTCATCAGACCCACATAAACCTGCTTTTCCCTTTCATATCTGGCTGGCCTCCCAGACCTTGCACTCCTTCCACATGTATCTAGCCTGTCTTGAAAGACCATAGACCTTTCTTCCAGTGAAATCTACCTCTTCCTCCAGCTTAATCAGCCTTGTACTTTTCCTTCAATTTTCACCTCTTTTATTCCAGAAGAAAGACCAAACGTTATGTCGTTATTTTGTTGTTGTTGTTGTTTCTAAGCAGTTCTTTCTTGACTCCTTGAACAAACATGCTTGTTAGAATCAGAATGTTCCAGACACTGGCCTTCTGAATTGCCCTGTTGAGCCCTTGGGTTTGCAGTAAGTTCAATTTTTTCTCTATCTTCACAGGAAAATGATACATCCCCTGTTAAATAAGGGATCCTCACTCCTTTTGTTCTCTTCACTGGAAAAAATATACCACCCTTGGTAGCTAAAACCACAGTCCAAAATTCAAGTTCTTGGCCAAGGATTGTATAATTGACTAAAGGATTATAAAGGTTACAATTCCAGAGCCACCTTGAGATGGTTGTTGGTAACTCTTGGGAGCTTGTGGCTAAGCCTAAGGAGCTGAGAGGTTGGCCTTTCCACGCTTCATCCCCTTGTCCCTGACACAGTTCACAAGGACAGGTAGAGGCTGGTCACGCATGGCCTACTTGGGCCTACACAAAGTTCACGGACACATGCTCAGGAGTGAAACTCAGCTCCCTTAGATGTTTGAGGGTCAGCCTAAAAATCTGGCTGAAAAACATGGCAGAACAAAAAGTTATTCCATCCACCAGGGCCTTACCTGGAAAGCCTTTGTAGCTAATATTCTGCCCATTTTGAGGTAAGACCGAAAGACCATCTATTCAGTGAACTAACCTCTATTTTTGCCTTACCTGTAGTGCCAGGTCACCTTTGCCCATGAAATCGGCACCCGAAAGCCTGTGAGCTCTTGTTACCAAGACCCTGTGGTGCTCCAAGGACAAAGGACGACCCTGCCTGAAAATATTTCAGCATTACACCCCCTACCGGACTCTTACTCGCCCTCCCACCACGTTGTAATGGTTACGAAATTCCTGAGCCCACCTGGGCGACGCCCACCTGGGCAACGGGACCTGTCCCAAGTAAGGAAAAGCATCTGCCCTGTCCCACTCCAACCCTATAGAAGGAAGGTATATGTGCCTCGACCAGTCAGTAAGTGAAATTTTCACCTCGGACCATTCCTTTGTTTTCTGGCTGTAAAAACTGATCAATAGCACATGTTCGGGCTCGACTCTCCCAGACTACTAGGAAGTCGGCCTGCTGTTCTGGCAGCGACCCTTTCCTCTAATAAATTCTATCTTCTTTACATTCTGTCTTATATCTGGAAATTCTTTTCCAACCCACGTTCAGACCACGACAGACCCTAGCAGCTCCTGTTGGTAAGGCCTCCAACTTACTAAAAAAATAACCTGTGCTTGTCTAAATCAGCCTGGTAACTGTAAAAATAGCCAATCTCCTATGGGCATTAGCCACAATAAGCTTCTGTAAGCTGCCAAAGTAAAGAAAAACCCAGGCATGTCTGGCTCCAAAGCCACAAGCCCATGCTGCCTGGGCTTCAGGGGGAAGGAGCTTTAGGGATCCTGCCGTCCCCGAGACCCCATGCTTTTCAAGACCCCATTGTCACCAGGCTAGGGATGGCTCTGTCCATCTCCCAAGAATTAATGATAATGATAGCTCACGTGTAATAAGCCGATTCTGAGTTGCTTCAGAAAAAGTGATCTTATTGACGCCTCACTCAACCCCTGGAGTAAACAATTCCTTTTGATACCTGGTGAGCCAACACTTAGAGAAGCTAAAGACCAAGGCCGAACACTAAGTGGCTGGGATTTGAACACAGGCGGAACTGAGAGCAAAGGCCACCTCAACCCCTCCTCCCTCCTCCCCACCACCTCACAGTAGCTGGTGCCCTCTGTGCTTTGGGATTTCCTCAAAGCAGCAAGATGGTGTAGGAAGAGTAGGGCCCCGAGGTGGCCTGGTGGCCTGTGGGGGGACAAGGCAGCAGAGCAGCTAAGTCACCTGGGCCTGGTACCTTGGGGCTTCGCTCTGTGGTCGTCTGCAAATTGTATCACCCTCTCTTCACCGCTCCGCGCCCTTTGGACTTATTCTCCCTCTCTGTGGCGCCCTGGAGCGCAGAAAGACTCGTCTCCCTTCAGCAGCCTAACTGTAAATCAGGGGTTTTCTCAACTGCTGCTTTTGCCCTTTGACAGCCTCTCCGCAGCCAATGGAGAAAGGGCAGGATAATCCAAACTCACCTGTTTAAGGGAAAAGACCAGATCTCATGGGGATAGGGGAGGGGCTGCAGAGTGGGGATGAGAACTTCAGACATTTGGGTCAGCTCTTTGAGAATGGATGTTCGGGGTGGACATTCCTTCATCCTGTGCATTAGAATCCTCGTCTAGGTGATAAATGGAATATTTATAAGTGGAACGGAGTATGTATAAATGGAATATTTCCTGCCATATCAACAAACAAAGGATGTCACAGTCACCGATGATTGCAGCCTTCCAGCGTGAGCTGGTGAGCCCTGAGGAAACTCAGGGTGTGAAAATACGGGCCCCAGAGAGCTAAGGTGCCTATCAAAGGAATGATTTCAGTGAGCCCAGACTCGTGCATCTTCCCATCCATAGAAAAGCGCTAAATTCCTTAACTTGAGATACCTGGTTTTCTTTAACAATCTTTTGACGTTCCCAATTACCTGCTTTTTGTTGCAAAACTCCTATATATCCTGGCTCGCCCCTCGCCTCCCCGGAGCAGTTTTTCAGAGTTACCTGAAACGCTGTCTCCCCGGCTACAGTCCTCATTTTGCCCCAAATAAAACTTAACTCGCAACTCTCACGTTGTGCCTTTTTTTAAGTCAACAGAGGCATCATGGGGTTCCAATTCCGTTTCTGACAAAGCCAGCTCCATCACATCCCAGAGTCCCCATGCCCCACCCCCTCCCACCCACTGTTGCTAAATTTAAACCCTCATCTGTCCTTTTCCTGTAGGACGGGGGTATTTTAGGGAGCGACAGCGTGGTGCCGCAGGAGATACCGTGACACCAGAGCTGTGAAAATAAGCGTGCCAGCTCCCCCTGTGGGTCAGAGGCGCCCGCCCGCCCCACTCGCCGATCTCCTTCCGCACCATCTCCCTTCCTCCTGTTCCTCGTCACTCCGGGAGGGGGCGCCCTGTGAGGGAAGCCTCGGCAGGACGCTGGGCGAGGAGAGGACTCGCAGGGAGGCGAGGTCCAGGACCCCAGAACCCACAGCGCACCAGGGAACACTGCGGATGCAATCTCAGTTCATTCTACAGACACCCGGGAACATCCCAGGGTCTGGGGAGTTCACCCATCAACGCAGTCCAGAGGAGCCCTGAGGGGGCCCAGGGGACATACTTTGGAGGCCAACGTGGAGATTAAAATCTAAGGGGAATACGAGATCTTCCCCCGCTCCTAGCAGACGGACGGAGCAGGCGTCATTCTTGACCTGCCCCAGCAAAGCCCCCAGGGCGGGGGCTGGCGGCTGGGGAAATGCGGGTTTCAGGATTGTTGCTGATGGCACATCAGCCCGAAGGTTGCAGGGTGGTGGACTCTTGAAGTGGGCAGAGCCATGGTGTGTGAGTGTGTCTGTGTGTGTGTGTCCGCCCACCGCCCGGAAGACACAAAGGTGAGCTTTCAGGTCTCCGGTCTGGTAACAGGAAGCAGAACGCATTTGGTTCTTCAGCACTTGGTTACCATCTCCGCCTCTACAGCCCGGCTTCTCCCAAGGCCTAGTTTCTCCATCATGCACTTTTCAGGAAGCTCGTTAATTTTCACTGCAGAGAGTGGACTGCAGAGGAAAACAGCCTTTCAGTGCAAAAGAAAAGACTTGAGTGAGGCCAAAGGAGATGTTTGCTGTTTCAAATTAAATGGGAATACGGAAATTGGAAACCCTGCCCAAGGCCTGGCATCCTGGGGCTTTGGCATCTTCTGGGAGGGACATTGGGGAAGAACTTTCCAGGAGATCTTGAGCGACAAAATAAAAACCCATTTGGACTCCTGCCTGCTGCCCTTTCTCTGCACGATGGGGGTTGGCATCTTGCCTCATTCCTGATGCCTATTTCCAGTGTGTGATGTGTGTGTGTGTGTGTGTGTGTGTGTGTGTGAGACAGAGACAGTGAGAGAGGAGGGTGGGCCCACAAGCAAGAGCAGTAATTTGGGGCATGTGTGGCTGTGGGGGCACAAGGGCTTCAAAGTCTCCTCCAGGCACCCACACTCCTGCTGACACTGACCCCATCACGACACAGCCACCCAGCTGTCATGTAGGGAGGGGCTGGCAACCGGGCTGTCAACACTGACGGTGAAAAGGACGGACAGGAGGGACTTCCCTGGTGGTCCAGTGGTAAAGACTCTGTGCTTCCACTGCAGGAGGCATGGGTTCGATCCCCGGTCAGGGAAGTTCTGCATGCCTTACGCTTCAGCCAAAAAAAAAAGGGGAGGGACGGGAAACGTTACACCTATAAGACACAGTCAGTGCTCGGTGGTTCTGACCCTGGAGGGTGTCTGGAAAATGAATGCAGAACGGCGCATTTCAGAAGAAACCCCCGCTTGGTCCCAGAGACAGATGATCCAGGAAGGCTGGGAGCTGGGCAGATGCTAAGAGATGGACTCTGTGTTGCCGATACGTGTGTACTCAAGAGAGGGACAGAGGGCCCTGCAAGCTCGCCCTCTCCCCCACCCGAGAGCTGGGGCTTGAACTTGAATGAAGACCCCAGCTCCCGAGTCTCAGCCACAGTGTAGGGGCTCCAAGGGCAAACACTTAGCTTTGGCTCTTCTTCACGGGAAGCTGTGGCCCCTGAGGCCAGGGGTGCATGAAGACTAGAGGGGACGGTAAGGGTGGGGGGGGGGGTGAGCACCCTGAAATTTAAGACCATAAATTAAAAGCTCTCTCTCACACCCCATTAGTGCTGAGGCTCCGGATATCTGAAGGCTCTGCCCGTTGAGCCATCACTCTGAGCCTCTGAGCAACTCCAGGTAGAACAGGCAGGGCTGCCCCCCACGTGTTATTGCCACAGACGTGGAAACATGACCTTGGCATCTGCGGGGGCCCCTCCAGGAGAGGCTGCTGCAGGCACCTGCTGGGCCACCCCTGTCCTCTGTGCACTGGCCCCCCCCGGCCAGAGGGCCATCAGGGCAGCGCCATTCTCCCCTCCTACCAATACGTCTTTTCACTTATCATCAGTCTGAGAGCCACACCCATCACCTCATTCATCATTTATGGAGCCCCTACTGCGCGCCAGGCCCCGTGTGAGTTCTGAGAATACAGCGAATCTGGTGGTGGAGACAGACGTGCACCACCATGTAGTAAGGAGTGCTGTGATGGAGGCGTGAACAAGAGGTGCCAGAGCACAGAAGACTTCCTGGAAGAGGCAACGCTGGAACCAGGTCTTCAGTGATAAGGAGAAGATTGCTAGGCACACGGGGGGAAAGGCCACGCTAGACAGAGGGAACGGGACGTGCGAAGACAGAGGCAAGGAGGAGCAGGATGAGTTTGGTGAAGGGCTAGTGGTTTGTGTGACTGACGCCCAGGTGTGCAGGGGTGGTGGCAGAGAGGGACAGGGAGGTAGGGAGGGGGGTTGAGGGGCCTCTCAAGGTGTTGGGACTTGACCCTGGCAATGATATGGAAGTAGGGAAGGTTCTACAAGGAGAGCTGCACTTTGTAAAAGTCACTCGGACTCAGAGGTGGGTGGAGTGGAGCAAAACACGGGAGGCAAGGAGAAGAGGTAGCAGGCAAGTGGGAGGCTCTTGCAATAGACCAGGCATGCATCGAAGACAGTATGATCAAGGCAGCGGCAGCAGTAGGAGAAGAGAAAGAAAAGACACATTTGAGAGATTTTAAGGGGTAAAAATAAGAAGGTTTAGTCATCATTTGGACATGAGGTGAAGGGAGAGGGAGAAATCCAGACTGGCTCCCAGGTTTCTGCTTAGGTAACTGGGAGGAAGGTGAAAGGGACAGGTAACAGAAGAGAGCAGAATCCGGGACAAGGCTGCGTTTAGGCACAGGATGTCCTAGGAGAACTGCCAATAGTAGTTGGGTGGGAGGTGTGGGTGGGAGATTAAGTATGGACATCAGTACATGGCTGGTGGCTGAAGCCGGGGGCAAGAATGGGCGCCTGGCAGAAGTAAGACCAGGCACAGGTGGTACACGCAGCAGGCCAGTAAGCTCCACTTCCACCCCACTGTGTCCGTGAGAACCACAGAGAAGCAGGGGAAACATTACTGATACTCAAACCCCCCATCACACAGAAAGGAATTAAGACCTGGATCCCTAGTCTTTCCTGGGGCCGGGACAGCAGAGGAAGGATGCTTCCCTACAGCGCACTCTCTGAAATAACCCCATCTGGTTCCCGCCCCTTACAGCCTGGGGGACGTGTCTCAGAGCCCGTTCTCTCTTATTACAAACAGCAGGGTTGGGCTTCCCTGGTGGCGCAGGGGTTAAGAAACCACCTGCCAGTGCAGGGGACACGGGTTCGAGCCCTGGTCTGGGAAGATCCTACATGCCGCGGAGCAACGAAGCCTGTGCGCTACAACTACTGAGCCTGCGCTCTAGAGCCCGCGAGCCACAACTACTGAGCCCGCGCGCCACAACTACTGAAGCCCGCACGCCTAGAGCCCGTGCTCCGCAACAAGAGAAGCCATCGCAGTGAGAAGCCCGCGCACCGCAACGAAGAGTAGCCCAGCTCGCCGCAACTAGAGAAAGCCCGCATGCAGCAACGAGGACCCAACGCAGTCAAAAATACATAAATAAATTTATAAAAAAAAAAAAAACAAATAGCAGGGCTGCCTGCACTCTCTGCCTAGACTCCCCGGGCAGGGCGCCCTGGCACCCCAGGCGGAAACCTCCAAGAGATGGGGAGGGGCTGCCAATGTCCCCCACAAAGCCCCAGTGTCTGTGGCATTCCCTCAGTTGTCTGTACTCTTCCCACAGGTGCTGAGGGAAGGAGACAGTGGGAAACAACCAGCCCTGCCCCTTACTTCAGCTCAGAGACCCAAGGGGCCCGAGACCCCGGAGCTGCCACCCGCACAGCGCCCACCGGGGATCAGCCAGGCCAGAGGCAGCTCACCGAGCTTTTTTCTGGTTGTTTTATTTGAAAACCCTAGGGTGTGTCCCCTTCCTCAGCACACCCATCCCTACCCTAACCCCAAGACGTGACGATGCCACACGCACACGAGGCTGTGAGCTGCACACGGAACACAGGGGCTGCGCTCACGACGACATGAAAAAATATACATTATATATAATACACCCGGGGCCCCTACAACCCAGCCACAGCCGGGTCCTGTAGGAAGGGCAGGGGCTGTAGGACCTCAGGCAAGGAGAGGAGGGAAGGGGGCCGGGAGGAGAAGCAGGGATCCCCAGAAGGAAATGGAGAGAGGCGGGCTCATAAGAGAAGCAGGGAAGGCCCGGCTGGGGGTCTGGTGGGGGGCTCCGTGGACAGGGTACAGGGTTTCCTTCAGTCCCCCCTACAACCCATACAGCGCGTGGCCGGCATGGGGAGAGACGGACAGGGGTGAGCGAAGGGGCCGGCCGCCAGCCAAAGTCTCCCACCCCGGGGGAGGAGGAGCCCAGAGGCTCGGAGGGGGGTGGGCTGGGGGACAGGGGGAGGGGGTGGGCTCCGTAGGGCCACGGGGTTCTGAGATTAAAGGATGACTCTTCCAAGAGCTGCTCCCTCTGGGTGTCTCTTCTCTCAGCATGTCCTCCTCTCTCTTTGGGGGGGTGTCAGTCTCACCAGGGAGGAATCCTCTCTCTGTCTGGGGAGGGGTGGAGGCCTTAGTAGCGGTGAGGGGGGGTCTCGATGATGCGTCTCTCGTCGCTGCTGGGCGAGTCGGCTGCCTCGGAGTCGCTGCTGTCCTCGTCCTCCTGCTGGCTGCCCGCAGCGCCCGCCATGGAGGCCTGCCGGCTCTGGTAGGACTGGGGAAGGCAGGGAGAGGCGGAGCTCAGCGGGAGTCCGCATGCTGGGAGCGCGCCCCAGCTGCGCCCCGACTCTGCCGACACCCCCCCTCCCCCCCCGCTCACCTCCATGGGGTTCACGATAATGGTGAGAGCTGAGTCATCCCAGAAGAGGTCGGGATCCTTGGGGTCGCTGGAGGCCCCCGGGGGCCCGCCGGCCCCCGAGACGCGGCGGTGCAGCGAGTGGATGCGCACGAGGCCCAGGACGACCATGAGCACCAGGAAGCCCACGCACACCACGATGATGAGGGTCGCCGCGCTCGGGACCACTGCGGGGAGAGCCAGGCGCACCTGAGCCGACTCCGCTCGGGGGGAGAGTCGAGGGGGCCTGGGCAGAGGGGGTCCCCGAGCAGAAGGCAGGGTCCGTGATGGCCCAGAAGAGGGGTCTGCCCCGCAGAAGCCGGAGGAAAAGTAGAGCTCCGCCCGGGGAAGGGCAGAGACGGGAGGGGCAGAGAGCCCGAGGGAGGGAGATCTGCAAAGGAGGCAAGGGCGGCGGCGGAGAAGGGCTCCCAGCCCAACGCTGGCCCGGGCAGCCCTGTTCTCAGCGCACAGAGGGCAAGGCCTGGACCCTGCCGGGTCCTTCTGCCTGTGCCTTCCCCAGGGACCACGTAGTCCAGGAAGGAGGTGCCCAGAGGCCAGCGGGGAAAGGAGAGAGGCGGCCACACAGGCTTGACAGTGCAAGAGGAGAGAATGGTCTCCTGCATCGTAAGAGGAGGAGCAAGGTCCAAGCGTGGGCTGGCACCCAAGCTGGGGACAGGTCCAGGGGACAGAGAGCAGCCCCTTCACGCACCCACCTGGACAGAGCTCACCCCGCTCAGTG
Organism: Balaenoptera ricei; assembly: GCF_028023285.1. Classification (NCBI taxonomy): domain Eukaryota; kingdom Metazoa; phylum Chordata; class Mammalia; order Artiodactyla; family Balaenopteridae; genus Balaenoptera; species Balaenoptera ricei. Next base: position 6,725,203 of record NC_082648.1, on the reverse strand, counting down.
ACGCCTCCCATCTCCCTGTGGGCTCGAGCCTCCTGGACCCCTGGGGCCTCTGCTCCCCTCGGGGTACACCCACCTCCCCCTCGACCCTGTCAAGCCTCTGGGCCCGCAGCCTCACTTGGAAGCCCGGGCTCAGGGGGGCGTGGACTCTGAAGGGCAGTGAGACGCAGAAGGGCGCGTGGACCCTCACTCGGACCTTAGAGCTGATGGCAGCAAAGCAGACGTGCAGGTGCAGGTACGCGCCCGGGAAGAGCGTGTGGGTGCCCAGCTGGACCGGGCTCACCGTGCCCCGCACCCGCGCCGGGCCTCTGCCGGACTGCACAACTGCCCACACCAGCCACCTGGAGACCTGCTCACACGGCAGCATCGAAGGGACGCGCCGGAGGGTCTCCACCAAGGCACAGGAGAGCCACACGTGCAGGGCCACCCAGCTCCCCGCCAGCTGGGCAGACCAGGAGACCCCCTGCAGGAAGGTGTAAACGCCACAGACCCGGGCCCTGAGGGCCACAGAGCCAACAGCCGTGAGCACAGCCTTGCCCACCTCCTGTACACACACACACACGCATACACGCACACGAATTTACCCACAGCCTCTGAGACTCACATGTTGCAAGACAGAGCAGAGCGCAGGGAAGTACACAGCACAGGAGCTGCCCACCCCTGTGGCACACCCATCCTCCGGCAGCACACACACGCTGCCGCGCGCTCCAGAGCCAGCCAGGTGTGGGAGCAGCCCCTGAGCAGCCATACTAGCCTCACACCTCCCTGAGGCCGCCCTGACGGCGCTCTGCCAGGCCGGGCCCCAGCCTGACCCGACCCATAGCCCACCTGGGCCCAACGAGAGCTGACTCTGCGGAGCAGGCCAGGTGGGCTCCCGGGCACCGGCTCCGGAGAGAGACAGGCCTGGCTGGGTGAGAACTTCTCAACTGCCTGGGGATGGGGGAGGAGACGGGGGAGGCAGAGTTGCCCTTTCTGCTCCTCTGCAGGCAACAGCCCCTCCCGGGTCTCCGTGTCGGTGGGCAAGATCCGAGGGCAGTGACCCCACCAGCAGAATGCCCCTGTGGCTAAGCCCAGGCTCTAGAAGGAGTAGAAACCCCTCCCCAGAGTGGAGGCCATAGCAGATGAACTTGCTCTAGGGGCACGATGACGACAAGCCAAAGCTTCTGTTTTGTGCCTTAATCAAATGCATTTGTTCCTCTGAGCCCCTGGCCTGGTGAAGGAAGTGACAAGTTGACTGCCAGGAATAAGAAATGACCACAAGAAAGACAAAATGCAGACCCTCTATCTGCAGGCAGACAAGTATGGTTAATTAGTTTCTAATCAGCCAGGAGGCCAGGGAGATGGGAGAATCTTTAAATTAGCTACAGACAAAAATCAAGAGTTTAGGAAATACCATCAACCTTTCTTTCTACATTAGACCCAAGCAGTTGATTCTGGCCTTGAATGGCCTCCAAGGACAACACGAACGGGTGTTTTAGTTTTAGCCAGTGGCCCGTGTGAAACTCCTGGTTCCGTGTGATTGTGAGACCGGGTCGAAGCCCTGTCCACAGCCCCACATGGAGCCCCCTTTCTGAAGAGCCTAGAGATAAACGTCCGTCTGCTCTGGGTCCCCGGGCTTCTCCTGAAGCACTGGTTGGTCCCATCATAGGACTTTCCTAACTGCTCAGCTTTCCTTCTGCTTCAGCTACAAGGAAGCTCAGAGTCCAAATTCTGGCCATTCTAGCAACGTCGCAGCATCTCACGGCAGGTATTTTATGAACTGACTTATTCCTTGGCTTCATCATCTTCTTTCCTCATTGTCCTTTCCTCCTCACTTCCAATTTCATTTTCCATTTGTATCCTATTGCACTGTAGGTCTTTCCGCAAAGTCTCAGATACATGTAGGTAACAAACCGGGAAACGGTTCCAAACTTGGCTGCACGTTGGAATCACCTGCGGATCTTTAAAAACCCCTGATGCCTGGCTCCCGACCTCAGACCTTCTGATTGAACTGGTTTGGGTATGGCCTAGGCACCAAGCGTTTTTACTGCTCCCCAGGCGATTGTGACATGCATCAACGTTTGGGAAGACTGGATAAATGTTGTCTTCATCGCTCATCTTACCCTTCTCAGACAGCCTCATTCTCCCTAAACACAACTCCCCCATACCACCCAACCACCCTCAGTTCTCAAACTCTCATTATCCCTCACGTCCATCTACGCTTCTACCCTTCAAGGTCCAAGCTCAAGTTCTGAATGCGCCACCGGACCTTCCCTGGCTGACTGTCCTGATTCACACTGATCTCTCTTTCCTCGTGCACTTAGGAGCTTCAGAGAAATGAAGCCCCTGTCTCACTGGAGGGAATTCTATCTCTTACTCTTTTGCATGGTCAGAGTAATTTGAAATTGCAAAACCACAATTCTGTAACTCCACTCTTGGGGCTGGGAGGGAGGGGAAAGGGAGAGAACACCTTGAAGAGTCAGGAAGGGCACATAGAACAGGTTTGATGAAATGGATCTCCTGATAAGCTCAGGAGATGTCAATCACCAAGGCCCTCAGGTGAACTATGAACTCTGTATCCTACTCAGGCCAAAATCAGGGAAAAAGGCAAAAGCAGGCTGCCCCTCTCAGTTGGGATCTCAGAGCAAGCAGAGAAACAAGGATGAGAGTCTTACCGAGCCCAGCAGCAATGCCAACCTGGACGCACCTTGAGCCTAATCTGAGTGGCAGAACCTAGTATCCAACCCCGAAGAGGCTGAGTGGGATGATTCCCAAGGAAAGAACTGGAGGAAGAGTTAGGGAGTTATGGCCCCCAAAGTTTATTTAACAAAAACAGGTTTAGTTCACTCACACATCTCTAAAGATTGTGTGAAGCTTCCTAGAACCTTCGCAACTTGGTTACGCCTTATACTCCCTCCTCACACCGACTTCCATCTGCTTTGCTGTAGGAATCACAGGAAGAACACTTAAAAAGGCATCTGCAGTTGTTTTCAGAGAGAGCAAGGATGAAGGGAGCCAGTCCCAGGGAAAAGGAAACACAAGAGACAGTGCAGTGGTGGCCACTGACCAAGGAGAGGAAAACAGACTGAATTCCAGGGGTACCAGGGAGCTAGCCTCGGTCAAAGACATACTGGGAAACCCTAAGGAGCTCCCCCAAATTAGGTGCAACTATAAAGTAACGAGACTTTTTTTTTAAAGCATCAAACATAAATGGACAGGGTATAGAGAGTGATGGTTAGAGCACAGGCTCTGGAATCCTGCTGCCTGGATTCGAATCCTGGCTCCACCATGTTTTAGCTGTGTGACCTTGGATAAGGTACTTAACCTCTCTGGGCCTCCATTTCCTTGCCTTTAGAGGGGATAATTCTAGTACCTATTCCATCTGTTGTCTGTAATGATTCACTGGGTTAATAGGTATAAAGCCCACAGGCAGGGTGCCTGGCACACTGATGTGTTCATTATTCTTCCGATTACATGGTTGATGTGTGAGCTGTCCTTTCAGGGTAGGGTTCAGTGACCATGACCTTCCAAGAAAGCATTTTTGGAACTCTTTAGGGAACTGCCTTCAGAGCCTGCGATACGTCTTTTGATTTTTTTAAAAAGTGACAAACCTCTGCCCTTTGAGAGTTGGTTTTATGTTTACAAACACAGAATGCTATTCAGAGCCAACTCTGACAAAAGTGGATGCTGAAGTTGGGTAATACTGAACTGGGCCAAAAGCAAGGTGTGTCCCAAAAGGAACAAAAATAAATGCATCTCATAAATTGACTTTGAAAGCAATTCTAAAAAGGGATTCCAAAAATCACTTCCAGCAACATCAGAATCATTGCAGTTTTTAACAATGTGGGAGAAGATTCATTTTATAATATTAGGTGTAAATATTAGGTTACAAAATAGTTTGATCCCAAGTTTGTTAAAAGAAAACAAAAAAAACAGGCACAGACAAAAGCTGGCACATAATAACACCATATTAACAATGGTCAATTGTGGTGGAATTATGGCTGACTTTTCTTCTTTATACTTATAGTTTCTAGTTTTTCTATAATTAAGTAACTCTTAAATTGTGAATTAAAAATTGCATCACTAGTAAACAATCATGGCCAGGGAATGAGATTGCTTTGAAGGGCAGCGCTCCAGCTGGATGTAATACGTGGAGTGTTTGCATATTTTCTTTTAGAAACAGTCTTATGACTTTATAGATAGCACATAATTACACATGCAATAGCACCAACTTTCTCCTTGAGGATAGGAACTGTATCTATCCTATAAATTTTGTATTCTTAATTGTATTGTGAACAGTGCTAGTACACAGTGGGTGCTTAATACATACTTGATAGCGTCACTATTGAGGATCCCTAGGTCCAGGGCTAACTTGATATTGTTGGGGGAGGGCAGCAGGAACAACAAAGGCTAAACCCACACTGACCATGACCCCAGGCATGAGTACCCCTGTGATGACCCAAGGCTCGTACTCTCCACTAGGCAAAGTGAATGATCTGGGGGATAAAGGGATTGGATCACAGCTGTCAACTAAGTCAAGTTCCACAGGGAACAGAATCCATGGCTCCAGCCCCTTCCTCCCCCCACCCCGCCCCCAAGGCCCAGTGGTGGAGGGAAGGATGCTCGTGCCCACCCACTCCCTCCACCCACCCGCCCGGCTGGACCCACGCAGCCTTACGTACTGGAGTTCCGGTGGGAGCTGGCCAGACTGTGTCCAGCCATCTCAGGCGGGGGCTGGTGACCTCGGTGCAGGAACTGCTGAGAGCTGAGCATGTGGCTGGGGTGAGTGACCCGGTTCACGCTGTGCAGGACGCTGACCTGGGGCGAGGGCGGGCTCAGTGGGCACGCTCGCTTCTCCCCGCCCCTCCTCCACCCACCCCGAGGTCCCAGCTCTTCCCCCACTGCCCCCCAGCTTCCCGTTCTTCTCCACCCACCGCCGGGGCCAGGCGTCCCCTGGGCTGCAATTTCCATCCCCACGCACCAGCGGGTTCAGTCCACCCCACCCCGGTTCCTCGCCAGCGGGGTTAGCTGTGGAAGGAAGGGGACTCTGGGTACCTCCACGACGAATTCATTGCTGGAGTAACGCCCATTCATTTCTGAGCAGGAAAGCCGGAACTTCCTGGCATAGAGGGCGGCCCCGCGTCGCAGCCGGTAACGAGCCAGCCTCAGGATCTCTTCATACACAGTGATGCCCTCCACCCCTGGCGACCAGGAGGCAGCTCAGGGCAGGAGCCAGCGAAGAGGCCTGGAGTCTCTCTCCCAGACTCCCACCAGCTGCCACCCCTCAGCAGGGGTGCGACCCGAGTTCTCAGACGGAGAGCCGCTCCCCTGCCTCCCCACCAGCTCCGACTGACTGGGATAGAGTAACCGTGGCTGCATCTCTGCCTCCGCCCTCCTCTGAGAGCTGGGAGGAGGGATGGCGAGAAGGAAATAGGAACACCCTGCAGGACAGGGGGAGGTGGCAGCAGGGGGGAAACGGAGAGAGGATAACACAGAAGTTCTCAGTGAGGCTCTGGAAGGGAACGGAAACAGGAAGGAACTGACCGCCTCATCTTCTCCTATTCTCCCTGATGGAGGGTCCTTCAGAGAGGAGGACGCTTCCCTGGGAAGCTACCAAAAAATCATTACCACCAGACGTTAAGAGATGAGCACTTGACTTAAAGCTATGCTGTGTCCATGAGATTAGTGAGACGCAAGACAGAGAAGAGGGCGAGTACCAAATGGCTAGAGGATTAGAAAGCTACTCAGAGGACCTCCCTGCTGGCACAGTGGTTAAGAATCCGTCTGCCAATGCAGGGGACACGGGTTCGAGCCCTGGTCCAGGAAGATCCCACATGCCGCGGAGCAACTAAGCCCGCCAGCCACAACTACTGAAGCCCACGCGCCTAGAGCCCGTGCTCCACAAAAGAGAAGCCACCGCAATGAGAAGCCCGCACACCACAACGAAGAGTAGCCCCTGCCCGCCGCAACTAGAGAAAGCCTGCACACAGCAACAACGAAGACCCAATGCAGCCAAAAATAATTAAATAAATTTTAAAAAAAAGAAAGCTACGCAGAGACTGAGCCAAAGAAGAGTGGAGACCAAAGTGGAGGTGAGCTGGGCTGGAGAGAGAAGCTGGGAAAGAACCACCAGGAGCCTAAACCCCAGCCACCTCTAGGGACAATCTGGAAGCCAGAGGACATTCCAGGCAGGGAAGGTGCAAGGGGGCACTTGGCCACACCCCTGAGCCTGGAAGGAGGACCCTCTGAGTTTCCCAGAGACTTGACCATGGGGAGGGGCACACCCAAGGAAAGAGGACAGGTTCTCGGGCCCCACTGACCGGCAATGGTGAGGTAGGCAGACGTGTTGGTGAGCTCCAAGCCTCGCTGCTGCAAGGACGCCGTGTCCAAGAGCAGGCTTTCCCGCTCGGGGTCCAGGTCATCCCCCACCAGAGAAATCTCACAGCCATCCAGGTTGTGCACGATCTCATCCGACATGCGTGTGTCTGTCACTGGACAGGAGGCAGTCAGGATCTGGGTCAGAGCTGAAGGGCCCACCTCATGGCCACGTTTCCTCCCCTTCCGGGGTCACCCCCTGAGAGCTGCCAGCATCATCGTCAAAAACGCCACTACCCATCAACCTTCTGCCACCCGGGGGTCTCCCACTGGCTCTCGTTCCTAGCAGTCAGGGGTTCTAGAAAAGTGAATGAGGGATGATGTCGCTCTCATGTCCAGCCCCAGATTTTTTCCTTCACTCTGGTTCCAGACACAGACCCCTTCTCTGGACACTATCACTCCTTGAGGTCATCCTTACCTGTGCCCTGCCAGCTCTCATCCTTTTTGGCCTCCACCTGGTGAGAAATGGAGCAAGTGATTTGAAGATCAGGGAACAAAGGGACCCCCTCGGGTCCCTCGAAGTCCACAGCTGGGAGGGCAAAATGAGCAGTGCCACTCAGCAGGATCTGAGGGGCGTCAGGCTGGAGCACCACCACGTAGCCCTCCACTTCGGGGATGGAGACACAGGATTCTTCGCTGAAGCACCTATATGAGAAGAGGGAGAGAGGCAGCCTGTGACCCCATCACCCCCCCACTTATAATCTATATTCTGACCACCACTCTGGGCCTTCACCTCTACAGAGAGCACCCCGTGTCAGGGAGGGAAAGGGGAGGAAAGGGGGATAGTGTCTCTGCACGACCATCACCCCCATAGCAAAGCTGGAGGGGTAGATACCCTTTCCAGGGAGGATACCACTGCAGGGAAGGGTCAGGGGCAGAAGGTCAGGCAACCCTGACCTATGGGGATGATGACATCACCAATGCCCTACCCCAAGACCATGGGACATCTATCAAACAGTATTTTACAAACTGAACTTACAGAAATATATATACATACATCGTTCTTCACCCAAGATGTTAAAAAAAAAAAAAAAGTGTGTTCAGTACAATATCTGGTAGATACGTGTCAAAAAATATTCAACAACAGAAGTGGGGTGGGGGTGGGGAGCATATCAAAGGATGCCCTCAAAACTATAATTCAAATATAATTCTCAGCCAAGAACAAAATAATGCCATTTGTAGCAACATGGATGCAACCAGAGATTATCCTACTAAGTGAAATAAGTCAGAAAGAGAAAGACAAATACCATATGATATCACTTATATGTGGAATCTAAAATACGACACGAACCTATCTATGAAACAGAATCATGGACGTAGAGCACAGACTGGTGGTTGCCAAGGGGGAGGGGGTTGGGGGAGGGATGGAGTGGGAGGCTGGGGTTAGCAGATGTAAGCTTTTATACATTGAATGGATAAACAACAAGGTCCTACTGTATAGCACAGGGAACTATATTCAATGTCCTAGGATAAATCATAATGGAAAAGAATATTAAAAAAGAACATATATATATATATATATATATATATATATATATATGTATAACTGAATCATGCTGTACAGCAGAAATTACAACAACACTGTAAACCAACTATACGTGAATTAAAAAAAAGAAAAAGGTGTCCTCCTGCTTGGAGTGTCTTCAATTCATCCTGTCCAGTATCAGAGAAACACATTTCAGTAGGTGAGCTAATCTGACCATCTTGGACCTGCACCCACCATCCCATGAAGCCTCACTGATCCTGGTACCAGACAAACCCTTCCTAGAGGATTGAGCCAGCCCAGACCAACAATAGGACGGCCGCTCGGGAACACGCTCCCAGGACTGCCTCCAGCCAATCAATAATTCTCAGAGTGCTTGCTGCTTTGTGAAGCGTTTTGTCCACATTCTTTCATTTAACCTTCTTTGGCTGCTGTTGCAATAGGGATAAGAAACCAAAGCTCTCGGGTCAAGCATCTTGGCCACATAAGAAATATGTGTCCCAGGCCAGGCTTGAACCCATTCTTCTCATTCCAAGTCCACGATTCTTCCACTAAACCACAGCCACCATGTGGGTTTGCATTAGTCAAATTTATTTGTAAACAAGTGCCCCCTTGGAAGTCCCTGGTGGTCCAGTGGTTAGGACGTGGCGCTTTCACTGCCCTGGACCCAGGTTCAATCCCTGGTCAAGGAACTAAGATCCTGCAAGGTGCACAGCAGGGCCAAAAAAAAAGGAAGTGCCCCTTGAATAAGTAGTCTTCACAGGGGAGGTGGTAATTCCAGAGCAGGGCCTGTGGTCCATACACCTGGGCTAACAGAAATGATTTTGTTGAGAGGACTATCACACGTATTACCGAGCAGGCCCAGCTTGACTACTGTAGCCAGAGGGAGGTTTGTAACCTCAGCGGATACCATGAACGCAGAGCCCCTGAAGGTACCAAACCCACAGTTTGCTGAGCTCCTGTGCCATAAGGAGCAGGGCCTGAGACAGTCTGCACAGTCGTCCAGCGAGACCTGGATCAAAGCCTCTTGGAAAACAACCCCAGCTAACTCTGGAAGCACAGACTCCAACAGACACTCCCACTGTGATGGGTGATCCAAAGGGGACCCAAAGGCTGGTCCAGACCCAAAGGACACTAATGAACTGGTCAAGAGATTAGAATTGGCATGCAAACCTTAAAACAAGAGCCAACATCGTCACCATCACATGAATGGAACAAACACAAACCCACGAGAGTTCAGAGTGGGAGAGGTTGTTTCTGGCTAGGATGGCAGTGGGGCATTTGGCAAGGGAGGGTAGGAATAATCAAGAGAAGTAGCAAGTGAGCTAGCCTTTGGAGGAGGGCAGAAAGTTGACCCTAGAGCGGATGGTGAGGAACACACGAAGGGGAGTAGAGGAACATGAGGCAGGAAACGCTGGGCCAGACGGTCATGGGCTTTGAGTGCAATTTTTGTGCAGTGGGCAGGAGGGAACCATGGACGTCTTCTTCAGCAGGGAAGTGTGAGGATGGACATTCTCATTTCAGATCACTAACCTAGCCTCTGGGTAGAAACTGGACTGAAGTTAGAATACTAGAGATAGTCCACTAGTTAGGAGGCTAGAGCAATAGGCCAGATGAGAGGTAATGAGAGCTGCTGGAGTCATAACAGCAGACATGGAAGAAGAGGAGACAGATGCCAGACATGGGCGCAGAGCGGGATCTAGGTGACCTGGTAACCGATGGGGTGTGGAGGATAAAGACAGAGGAATCAAAGGCGATTCAGAAGCTGCAAGCCGGGGTAACTGCAAGGACAGAGACACCATTACAGGAGCAGAGAATTCAGGGGAGGGGCTAGTTCAGGCATCGAAGTTCATTATTAAGCTTTAGCTCGTTTATCTGAGGTGCTGGCAGAACTTCTAGATAGAGGTTACCACAAGCAGGAAGAAATTCAAGAGCTAGGGAAAGAGAACAAAGCTAGAGAAAAAGATGTGGTAGCCAGATGAGCTTTCCAAGAATCCAAGAGATTTAAAAAAAAAAAAAAAAAAAAAAACCTTAGGGGAAACCTGCATTGACTGAATGGCTGCATAAATCTGGCTTTAAATGGACAGAGGTCCAAGCACTGAACACTGGAAGCTAGGGAAGCCACATGGACCAGGGCAAGGATATGCATCACAGGAAGGAAGGTGCCGCTGGGTATCTGTCTCTCCCTGTTCCTCACACACACACACACACACACACACACACACACACACCACACACCCCTCTATATTTTCTCCTTCAACCTCAAGGAAGTGTTAGGGTAGCACTAACCACATGGTAGCCCTAAAATGGAGAAATGAGACTTCTCTCCTTCTTAACCTCATAAAGGAAAAAGGCCCCTTCCCTCTACTGAAGGACCAACGTCAGGTTCCCAGTCCTTGGATAAGCCTCTTCCCTGGGCAGGAAAGAGGTTGGAGGAATTCAGATAAGCCAGTCAACAAAGAGGGTGTCAACTCCCCCCTGGTGGGGTTGCCCCATGCAGAGCACCACCCTAAGCCAGAAGACAGAGCCCTCCCTCTGACGTGGCTCCTGAGCCTACGAAGGGGATGAGGCCATTCCTTGGTCCCTGAGGGATGAAGCCCTTCATACCTTTGTAGCTGGGTGAGAGCCCTCTAACAGCTGGAGTTCTGACGAGAACACGGTGGGGGGCATCCTCCACGCAGATCTGCACCCACGTGACCTCATCTACCGTGGCTTTCAGCTCCCCACCAGGACCACACCATGGACCAGCAGCCCAATTCCCCAAAGCCCTGCCCCTGCCTTCTGAAGCTCTGGGAGGCCTGACGATCATGCCCGGTCACCGTCCAGGGCTCAGAGCCCTCTCCTCTCCAAACCCACCCATGCCAGGATAGGGACAAGTCAGAGATGTTTCCCTTCAGATAGCTTTTAGAGAAACTGAGGCAGAGCAGGGGAGAAGGGAACACAGGAATCCTGACCCCTACATTATGTGATCCACCCACTGGATGGCAGTAGCTCCTAAAAACTGCCCCATAAACATAATACGGGGTGAAAATGCCTTTGTATAACAATAGCCAGTGTTGACAGAACAGGCACTTTGCTGGGCATTTGATCTGGATTCTATCACTTACCCTCACAACATTTCCATGAGTTAGATTCTATTGTTATCCCTGTTCTATGTCATTTTCTCAGTGCTAAAAAGCTAGTAAGGGGTTTCCCTGGTGTCGGAGTGGTTAAGAATCCGCCTGCCAATGCAGGGGACATGGGTTCGAGCCCTGGTCTGGGAAGATCCCACATGCCGCGGAACAACTAAGCCCGTGTGCCACAACTACTGAGCCTGTGCTCTAGAGCCCGCGAGCTACATCTACTGAGCCCGCGTGCCGCAACTACTGAATCCCACGTGCCTAGAGCCCGTGCTCCGCAACAAGAGAAGCCACTGCAATGAGAAGCCCGCGCACCGCAACAAAGAGTAGCCCCCGCTCGCCACAGCTAGAGAAAGCCTGCGCACAGCAACGAAGACCCAATGCAGCCAAAAATAAATAAATTAAATAAATAAATTTATTTTTAAAAAGTTAGTAAGTAAAAGACTCTGTGTCCATAACTCTTATGCTTTCATGACCTCTCAATCAATCTGTACTTTTAAATACCTAATATACTTAAACCTGGAAGTAATACACAATTTTTCATTTAAAGAATTCAGAATTCTTCACTTAGAACTCAAAAGTCAGCAAACTTTTTCTATGAAGGGCCAGACAGTAAATATTTTTGACTTTTTGTACCAGTCTCTGTCCCAACTACTCAGCCCTGCCATCATAGGGTGAAAGCAGCTCATTTCCATAACCAATATGCAAATGAGCAGCAGGCCAGATTTGATCCTGGGGCCATAGGCTGCCAATCACCAGACTTAGATCATCCTGTTTGATCTTGCAAGAGCTTGATGAATCAAGCAACTAGAGGTCTTTGCCCAAGGTCATCCAGAGAATTAGTACCGAGTCAGAATTAGTGTCAGGTCTCCTGGCTCCCAATCCAGTACCCTCTTCTGTCCCACTTTACATATCAGCACAGAGACACAGAGATTAAAGCCCCCAAATCCTGGAGGTGTGCTTCAGTGGGAAGAGTCATGAACCCTTTACTGGAAAATCTGAGTCTGGTCCAGGCTCTTCTTCCAGCATTGCTGTGTCAATTGGGCAGGTCAGTTTTTCATCCCTAAAACGAGGGAGGTGCACCTAGCCGACGGCGGTGCTTAAGGCCAAGGAGTTCTGACACTGGCTCTGTTCTGTGACTTGCCCGCCCACCCAGCACTCACTTGACGGCAGTGGTGAGGCGCAGGGGCCTGACGCCGGGCGTGGCAAAGCGCAGAGTGTTCATGTAAGCCACATGCTGCAGGGCATGGTTGAAGGTCTCCACATCATCCCCCTCCAGGGTGAGCAGGGACTGCGAGGGGTTCACGTGGACCTGGGCCCCAGACACAGACGGGGCTGAGAGCACGACCAGAGGCGGGAGAGGAAGGGAGCAGAGGTGGGGGTGGGGAAGGGCGGGGTCAGGGGGCATGCCTGGAGGGAGGGGGCCAGAGGAAGGGGCGATACCTTCATGCCTTTGCCCAGGCTCTCGAAATCCCTATAGTCCAGCCCCTCCCGACATGCATAGAGACACTCGATGACCTCAGGGCTCTCCAGGCGACCTGAGCGCACGCTGAAACCGGCCAGGTAGCCGTGGAAGTAGTGGTGGATCGGCAAGGGGTCTCCTAGGGCAGGAACACAGGGGCGGACCAGAGGTGAGAGGAGGCGAGGGGGAGTACGGGGGGAGGCACAAGGAGAGGGGGCTGAGAGAAAGCGCAGCAGGCTGGAGAAAGAAGACGGGAAGGAGCCAGGTGGAAGCTAAAAGAAGAAAAGATTGATGAGCGGCAAGGGAGGCCAAGGGAAGATGGGACAAGGCAGAGCGAGAAGACAGAATAAAACCGGGGGTGGGCGGAGACGGAGGGCGAAAAATAGAAGCCACAGAAGTGAGAAAAGCTCCCGGCAGAGGCAAAAAGAGAAGGAAAGCAGGACCAAAGGGAGGAAAGAGGAGACTCAAGGCAGAAAACGAGGAGAGTGCGCGAGGGGGTCTTCACGGTGCATGCGGGGAGCACCGGGAAGGATGCGCGTGAGCTTCAGGGATGCCCAGCTCTCCCGGCCGCGTGGCTGCCTCCTGCCCCCTGCGCTCTGCGCTCTGCCACGCGGAAAGCCAGCACGAGGACCCGCGACTTCACTCCATGGGCAGGAAAGGACACCGGCGCCCAGCCCGGCTCCATCTGGCCGCCCTCTCCCGGGCGAGCCCGCCTGGCTGCGGTGCTCGGAGGCTCTGCCCCCTGGTGGCGGACGAGGCGGTGAACGGTGAGGCCGGGTAGGACCGCGCGGACGCGGGAGCCGGAGCCCCTAAGCTGAGATGCTAGCTCTCCGGCCTCCAGATCTCACACGCAAGTACCTGCTGTGGCGTCCGTACTGTTGTCGCCTCCCTTTTCCTTCTCTTTGTTCTTCTCCTCTGGGGGAGAAAAAGTGCCAGTGAGCTCAGGGATGTGTGGCCAGATTGACAGAGAGGACGGGGAGGTCTTCCAGGCGTTGCCCCTGCCCGTGTAGGACTTGAACCTCTCTGCTGAATCCCAACCCTTCTTTTGTCATGTCTGAGATTATCTCAGGCCTCTGTTATAGACAAACTCCAAATATGCTGCTGAGGAAACACAAGGGCTCTGGTACAACACATACACACACACACACACACACACACACACACACACACACACATAGATACACTATACACACAAACCACATACACCACATATATACACACACCACATATGCAAATACACCACACACACACACACACACACACTCCCAGAAGGAAAAGATGAAAGAAACAGCTTAAAAGCTAGAAGGTTGCTGACCCTCTGCAGGGTTACCGTCCTCCAGCAGGGGAACGGGCTGTGGAATCATCGTCACTGGGATGGAACGAAGCGGGAAGTGACTGAAGTTACAGAAAGAAAGGTGCTGGTGGTGCCCGAGCAGGAAATTCCCCTGAGTCGGAGGTGATGACCGGTCCAACAGGAAGGAGACCTGAGGGGCTGTGGTCTCCTCCCCAGGAGACCTTTCCCAGCCTCCCTGCCCAACTGCAGGGCTATGCGCTCACGAGGTCAGGCTGCCCTTCCTCCTCCATCAGCCACGGGAGGCCCCAACCATTAGCGCCTCCGTGCAGAAGCTCAGCGGGCCTTACCAGTCCAGCAGGCCCCAATCATGAGCGCAGGCTCCCTTCGGGGCGGGTGGATGAGACCATTGTCGTGGATGAGGGCAGGGTCGAAAGAGATGCCATCAGCATAGAGTGTGACCGTGGGGAACTCGAGGTTCAAAGCATAGTGGTGCCACTCATCGTCGCAGACCTGGGGGGTGGGGAAGGGCAGGAACCTGTCAGTCACATCATCCCCAGGAAACGAACGCCAGGCACTGCCCCACCTCCTGGGAGGCAGGGGACAGTACCTCATAGCCCCTGTCCTATCAACAGGTCCTACTAGTGAATTGCTGCCCACCTAGCTCAAGGAATAATATCCTTGCCCAGAATCTATCAGGCTCCAACCTCGTACCTAAAATTCCTCTCTGCAGGTAAACCTTTAAAAGCATCAACATTCCTAAGAGGAGTACTACACGGTCCGTCAGCAGGTGCTGTCCATCCCGAGTCCAAACAGAACTAAAAGCTGTGGGTTTCTGTGCCATTTTCTCCATCTCCGTTGCCACCCAATCATTCAAGTCCCCAGTCTCTCTCTGTTGCAACAGTCTTGTCTGAGCACTTACACTCTTAGGTGTCTCCGATACCTTCCTCCCATAGTTGCCAAAGGGATCTTCTTCTTTTTTTTTTTAATCTTTAAATCTCGACTGAATTTAATGTTGTCAAACTTAGCATTCATTAACAACTCATTACATTTGAAAAGATTGGATTCTCCTCACTTCACAAATGTTCCCAAATATAAATGACAATTGTTGAAAAATCATAGCTAATTGCAAATTAAATAAATTACTTGTAACCAAATCTTTTCTGAAGCAAAATTAGAAAAATCCTTCCTATTTTTGCAACAACAAAAAAAATTTTTTTTTTTTGGCTGCGTTGGGTCTTTGTTGCTGCGTGCGGGCTTTCTCTAGTTGTGGCGAGCGGGGGCTACTCTTTGTTGCAGTGCGCGGGCTTATTGCGGTGGCTTCTCTTGTTCTCTTGTTGCGGAGCACTGGCTCTAGGCGCATGGGCTTCAATAGTTGCAGCTCGCGGACTCAGTAGTTGTGGCACACGGGCTTAATTGCTCTGCGGCATGTGGGATCTTCCCAGACCGGGGATCAAACCCATGTCCCCTGCATTGGCAGGCGGATTCTTAACCACCATGCCACCAGGGAAGTCCCAAAAATTTACAGTTAATTTGAGAAATACATCCCAAATTTGGTGGAGCAGCACCTTCAAAATTTAAGATTTTTTTTTTTAATTGGAGTGTAGTTGATTTACAATGTTGTGTTAGTTTCAGGTGTACAGCAAAGTGAATCAGTTATACATATACATATACAAAGGGATCTTCTTACAATGTAAATCTGATCAGGTCACGTCCCTGCTGTAAACCCTTCAAAAGACTTCTCATAGGACAAAATCCAAATGACCCCAACCAACAAAGTCCACCATACATCTGACCACTATCCACCTCTCCAACCTCAAACCCAGTCTCTGCCCTCGTCCACTGTGCTCTAACTCCCTGGTCCTCTCTCCATGCTTGCAACCTGCTGATCCCTTTCCTGCCTCAGGGCCTTTGCATCTGCTCTTCCCTCTGCCTGGAACTCTCTCTCCTCACAGCTCTGTCTCATCCTTCAGGATGAGCTTACATTTCACTTCCATCAGGCCTTCCCTGAACATCCAATCTAAAGTGAGTTCCCTTCTCCTTGCCTCCTATTCTCTACCTCAGTCCCTTGCTTCTTCTTTCACAGCATT
Organism: Balaenoptera ricei; assembly: GCF_028023285.1. NCBI lineage: Eukaryota > Metazoa > Chordata > Mammalia > Artiodactyla > Balaenopteridae > Balaenoptera > Balaenoptera ricei. The sequence continues at coordinate 6,709,407 of NC_082648.1, read as the reverse complement.
TATCACAATTTATCACGTGTATATGTCTGCTTACTTTTTAAAAATCTATCTCCCCAACTAAAATGTAAGCTCCATGAAGGCAGAGATTTTGTTTCATCTTAGACCCCATTGTATCCCCAGAACCTAGCAGAATGGCAGGGAATTGGTATTTACTAAATCTCTGTAGAATGAATAAGGGTAAATTAAAGAAAAATAGAAAGAGGAATGTTACCAGTATTAGCAACGTGGGAGAAAGATCCAGAAGAAGCAAATGGCAGAATATCTCTTTAAAAGAGTGCCACAACAGGACAGGAATAAAGATGCAGCCATAGAGAAGAGACTTGAGGACACGGGGAGGGGTAAGGGTAAGCTGGGACAAAGTGAGAGAGTGGCATGGACATACATACACTACCAAATGTAAAATAGACAGCTAGTGGGAAGCAGTCACATAGCACAGGGAGATCAGCTCGGTGCTCTGTGACCACCTAGAGGGGTGGGATAGGAAGGGTGGGAGGGAGACGCAGGAGGGAGGAGATATGGGGATATATGTATACGTATAGCTGATTCACTTTGTTATACAGCAGAAACTAACACACCATTGTAAAGCAATTATACTCCAATAAAGATGTTAAAAAAGATAAAAAATAAATTAAAAAATAAAAAAAGAGTGCCACAGAAAGCAGAAGCTTTTGTAGACAGCCCTCAATTATCCAGTTTGTGGGCTTTCATTCCCCTTTCTCTTTCTTCCACTTCCTGCCTTTTTTCAGCCACTTGCTTACTCAGCCACTCCACCGGGGCTTACGAGAAAAACAGAAGGAGATGGAAACACAATTCATCCCCACGGTCCTTGTGGTCAGCTTGGAGAATGAATAAAGAAGAGGCTGCAACTGTTGGCTCAAGAGATTTTTCTTTTCTTTTTTTTTCTTTTTTGCCCATTTTTATTTATCCCTCATAACCATGAAAATAGTGAGAATTTATAAACATATATATGTGTGTCTATATATATATGTGCATGGATATATAAATATACAAACACACACACACATATATATACTGCTTTTTAGTCTATAAAGGTCTATTACATCATTTAATCCTACAACAACCCTGGGATATAGAATTCTTATTATCCTCAACTCATAGGTAAAAAAAAACTGAGTTGTAAACGTATTTACCAAGATTTCATGGCTAGGAAGTTCCCCTAGCGGGACTCAAACCTAATCTATGTACCTCAGATTACTTATTTCCTCAATTACAACATGCTAACTGCTTGAGAGTCAGGGATCTGCACTGGTAAGGTTCTAGATAAGAAACAGATGAAAGAAAACAAGAGGGGAAAGATGGCTGGTCGGGTTTGGTGTTTGTAGTAATTTGTTCCCTACTTCCTTTTAATCCAGGAGTGCTTTCTGCAAGAGACAAGACTTGGAAAAAGAGAACAAGAAAATGGAGCCAGGGTGGGGGGCAGAGGGGTGTAAAAATAGTCAGGAACTGAAAGTGGAGATTGAAAGAAGGGACACAGGGCAACCCAGAAAATGCCCACCCCTGCCCTAGGACCTCCTCCCCTGAAAGGAAGTTACATCCATCCAGCTTTCCCAGGAGCCTGGCTCTGGCCTCACCTGCTCCAGCTTCCAGAGGAACTTGACTGGCCGGGCACTCTCCAGCAGAGGCCAGTAGAGGAAGGCAATTCTGCAGCCATGGACGGTCAGCGAGTAGTGAGAGAAGCCGTCCTCTGAGGGCAGAGGATGGGGACAGAAGTCAAACACAAAGCGTGGGCAAGAACAGCTTCAAAGCACCAGGAGGGAGGGGATGCCCAATTCTCTTCATCCCTTCAGGTTCTCTCTCTCTCTCTCTCTCTCTCTCACACACACACACAGAGTCCAGCATCGGGCTTCTCTTGGTCACTCTGACTGGCTGAGGGGGGACACTGGCCAGCCTGCCCTTACCCAGATCTTTACCGGTCCTTTGGTTAATACAAACTTCATGGGCAACACTCCTTTTCAGGTCAAGAGAGATGAGCTCCGAGAAGAGGCAGAAATGTAAGAGCAGGTCAAGGCTGAGCCCCCCAAGAGGGCTGTGCTACTGCCATAGAGGGAAGAGGGGTCCTGGGGGCTGGAGCCCACTAGCCCTTAAAGGAGGAGGATGGGGTGGTGGAAGAGGAAGAATGGGGCACGCATTACTCAGGCTCTTCCACGGCGACGGGGGGCTTTAAGGGGAGCAGGTTTGGGGGGCAGTCTACTACACGGTGGATGCAGGCAGCTGCAAATGAGAAGGGCGGTGGGCGGTTCCATCACTCTGAGAGCAGTAGGGTCTCAGCCTGTCATGTTGGGAGTAAATCACAGGAATACGAAACCTAGCACTGCTATCTTACAGATGAAGAGAGAAGAGTGACCCGTCCACAGTCACAGGCTGGACAGCGACAGAGGCAGGACAAGAAGCCAGTCTCTCCACACTCAGACGGGTGCCCCAAGGAAGGCTCACCATTTGGGACAGTGTTACACACGATGGTTTCCTCTTCCTTCTTGCCCTTGTTGGGAGTTACACCGTGCTTCATCCAGAAGGACAGGGTAAAATGGTCACTGAGGCTGTCCTGGGGCCCGGAGCCCAGCCCAGCGGTGCCACCCAGTGGCACCTGCACAGCTTGGGTGCCGTTGAACCAGTAGATAAGGCTGCTGTCCTGGCTGTAGTGCACCGAGAGGCCCGCCGTCCAGTTGGCATTGGGGCCGGGCATGGGCAGCAGATCCACCTCCCCAGGGGCCGCGCCTGCCGGAGCCCCAGAAGGCACAGGTGTCAGAGCGGAGAGGCAGCAGATGGGGAACAGGATGCAGGCAGGGAGAGAGGGACAAGAAAAGATTTCCTACAGCTACTTTCACCGCCTCTTCTGGCCTTTCAGAGATGAGAAAGGAATGGCTAGGAATAGCTCTCCAGTGACCTCAACTCCAACTCTTCATCTCTCCCTGCCATTGTCCCATAATGTATCTGGTGCCTTTCTTGGGCCACAATTATGCATCTTTGCCAACCACATATTTATGTGCTCTTTGGACCACAAGAGATAACCACATGCCGGCGGATATATACATCTATGGATGGGCAAAGGAAGATGTAAGACAGATTCATTATTTCTGTTTTTGGCCATAACGCGCGGCTTGCAGGATCTTAGTTCCCCGATCAGGGATTGAACCTGCTCCCTCTGCAATGCAAGCGCAGAGTCCTATCCACTGGCCCGCCAGGGAATTCCCAAGACAGATGATTAAGAAAGAGGCAGAGGAGGCTCAGGCAGAGGCTGGGGGTAGGGGGCACAGGGGACAGGCCCGGGCAGCCAAGGGGGGCACACCCACCACAGAGTTTCCGCAGTGCCCTCTCTGAGTAGTTGTCACGGTCACAGCCCTTGGCCACATGGTTGGTCTGCAGCTCTATGGTGGCCTGAATGTTCCAGAGAGGTTCATCGCAGGTCTCCAGGCGGATACCAGGGAACAAAGCCAAGCTCCCAGCGCCTGGTGCATATTCAATCCTTTTGTTCCAGCCTGCAGGGGTGAGAGGGAGCTGGCAGTGCAGAGGGAGATGGGTGAGGCAGCCCCTCCTATCCATTCTGCTCTGGCCACATCCACGGACAGTCTCGGGCTCCTACGAAAATAGCCAGCCAGGGTAGGCAGCTACAAGCCTGCCCCAAATATCCCTCCCCTGACTCCTAGCCTAGCCCCTGTGGTTGTCAGAAGGGATGAAAAGGGAGACCAAGGTGAAAGATGGGTTACAAGACAGGTCCCAGAGTGGAGCTCCTCACCTTGCCAGCTGGGTTTACAGGTGGGCTTCACCTGGATCTCCACCTCTGCGTCATCCACCGCCCGCTTCTTCCCGCAGTCATAAGCCGTCACCGTAAACTTGTAGAGCTTCTCGCCACTGTACTGCAGCTTCTCCGTGTTCTCAATGTTCCCTGGGGTGGAGGTGGGGGATGGAGAGGGTCAGGAGCACTAGAGAAAGTCTGGGGAGGCCAGGGAGGACTTGTGAGCTAACAGGGCAGCAGGTGAATTAGACAGCAGGAAGCTGGGAGGAAGGAATCTAGGGAAGGAGGCTCCACATCTGGGAAGGAGGGTGAGGAATGAGGATGTGAGGGGCAGAAGTGGAGGGCACAGCCCCGAGATGTTCTGAGGGACGCGGGCACCCAGGGCTGAGCAGCTGGAGTGGCAGGGGCTCACCGTCGTTGTCGATGAGGAAGGGGGTATTGGGCGTGAGGATCTCGTAGTAGCAGATCTGGCTGTACTGGGGGGAGCAGTCGCCATCGATGGCCTCCACCCGCAGGATGCGGTCGTACAGCTTCCCCTCGGTCACGGCCGCGCGGTACAGCCGCTCCACAAACACTGGGGCAAACTCATTCACGTCATTGACCCGCACGTGCACGGTGGCCCTGCAGGTGCCAGAGCGGGAGGAGGATGAGGAAGAGTCAGCCACAAGTAGGAGTCCAGACAGGGAAGCAGAGCAGGCAGGACCAGCAGGTCCTGGAGCCTGGGGCAGTGGGCACGCTTATCCCCCCAACCAGGGCACCAGGCACAGCCAGGGACAGGAACCACCGGGGAAAGGGTGACTGATGTATGGGGTGAGGAACGACCCCAGGGGATACCAGCGGCCGATTTTGATGACTTCTGTACAGTATGCTATAGGTTGGGGAGAGCCACGTGAGACAGAGGATTCTGTGTCCAGCAGGTTGTTCCTTCCTGAGAGTCAAATACAATGGGATAATCAAGGAAGATGCAGGGGCTTCCCTGGTGGCGCAGTGGTTAAGAATCCGCCTGCCAATGCAGGGGACACGGGTTCAAGACCTGGTCCGGGAAGATCCCACATGCCGCGGAGCAACTAAGCCCATGTGCCACAACTACTGAGCCTGCGCTCTAGAGCCCGCGGGCCACAACTACTGAAGCCCACGCGCCTAGAACCGGTGCTCCGCAACAAGAGAAGCCACCGCGATGAGAAGCCATCGCACCACAACGAAGAGTAGCCCCCCCTCGCTGCAGTTAGAGAAAGCCTGCAAGCAGCAACGAAGACCCAACGCAGCCAAAAATAAAATAAATAAATAAATAAACCTTCTAAAAGAAAAAAAGGAAGATGCAGAATAAAAACCAAATTAAAAGCAACCATATTCAGGGAAGTGGTATTTGTACCAGAGTCACAAGTCATCTGACATGTGCAGTGAGCAAGCCAGCCGTGCCCCCTCCCCCGCCCAGGCCCCCGCGGGGCAAGCAGAGGTTGGGGAGGGGGCTAAGCCCTTCATGCTGAGCCCTGCCCCCAGCCCAGATCCTGGCACCCAGGGCCCAGAGTCAAGGGTCCTGTCTCCAAATGGGAACTGAGTCATCACAAGGAGTGATTTATCTCTAGTGCCTCGTAGTGGCCCAGGAGTCCTAACTGCCCATCTTCCTCCCATTCTCAAAGGAGAAGTGAGCTGGGAACGGATGTCGGAGCCCTGGGCCCCAGCCTTCTTCCTGCCATAGCCATCTCCTGCCCACCCTCACCCACTGCTGTGCGTGTGCATGTTGTGCGTGTGAGTGTGGCACACACTGCAGACGGCTGGACAGTCGGAAGGAATCTGGGTGTGTGCTGAATGTACCATCGTCTTCCTCGTTCTCTCAGCACCCTGACTCCGTGTACTGAGCCCTTTCAGTGTCAGGCACTGCAGTGCCTGCTTTTTATACAAACCATCTCCTTTCATCTTCACAGTAACCTGAAGAAGTAGGCATCATCATCACCCCATTTTACAGGCAAGGAAAAGCAAATCCAGAAAGGCTAAGAAGTTGCCCAAGGTCATAAGAGGCAGAGCCAAGATTAGATCCCACTGAGTTCTACCACATGCTTCTGTCCCCTTGGCTGAAGGCTCCTGGAGGACAAGGCCCCGTCCCTAAACCCCAGGAACAGAGCGGGGAGGGGGTCGATAGTCAGTGACGGCGAGGACAGAGGGTGGTGGGGGGCCCGGGAGGAGGGGGGGGCCTGCAGCAGAGGGCAGGGGGCAGGAGCGTCCTCACTTGTGGGACTTCTTGGTGTTGGCCCCGTCGGGGCCCTCGCCGCAGTCGTAGGCCTGGATGGTGAAGGTGTGCTCCTTCTGGGCCTCGCAGTCTACAGGTTCCTTAGCCCGGATCAACCCTTCTCCTGTCGCCTTGTCCAGGATCACGGCCTCAAAGGGCACCCCAGACCCATGGAGCCGGAAGCCACAGATCTCACCTGGCCAGGGGGGGAGGGAAGGACGCAGCTCCCGCATCACCTCCAGGGTCTCCTTCCCACACTCGCCAACCCCCCTCAGCCTCCCACTTCACCTCTCCTTCCAAACCCCTGTCCCTTCTCTTGCACATGGAAAAGCATTAATTATCAGACATTCAGCTCCAACCCCAGCTTCCCCGAGCAGCAACCTCTCAGAGCCCCCAGGTCTGAGATCTGGCAAAATCTGACTGCGTTGACCCCCACCTGCCCACGTCCTCCTCTCTGGCCCCCTTTATTTTACCACCATTCTTCGCCGTGGCCCGTTTCCTCCTGGAATCTACTTCTCCCTCTTCCCCCACGTCCTCACTGCTCTCCCTCCCAGGACCTCCCCTCTCCTCCCTTGCCCCTGCCCTCCCGCCCACTTCTCTGTATCCCACCCGCCCTCCTCTGCCCCAACCCCACTGACCTGCATAGCGCAGGGGGGCATCCTTGTCCAAAGCAAAGAGTGGTGGGTTCAGCAGAACCGTGTTGTCGTTCTCCATGACAATGCCCTGGTATTCCGCCTCGATCCACGGCTTGTGCTTGTTGGCTGCCCCCCCAGGGAGAGGAGAGCAAGCACCTGTGAGCCGGCCCTCCGCCTCCAGACAACACACTCCAGCATCGCCACCCTATCCAGCCCCTGCAGAAGCACCTGCAGGAGAAAGGACTGAGGACAAGAGGTCAGCCATGAAAGGAGGCAGAGGGTCTGCGGGAGGTCACGGGAGAGACAGTTTCCATGGCCACAGCCTGCCCTGCTGGGAGGGGGACTGCCATGTCCCCTGGGAAACCTGGTCAGAAGGTGGAGACTTTCTTTAGGGATTTCAAGAGCTAGAGTGTGGACCCTGGGCCTTCAGGGAGCAGTGGTGGGCCATCAGAAGGCCCTGGAAAAGGGAAGAGATAGATTAAGGGCAGAGTTGAGATTAGGAAAAGCAGACTAGAAGCTTCCTGAGATCCTGATTGTTTATCATCTCCACCACCACCCCATTTCAATCCTGATCCCTTCTTCTCCCGGCCAAGCCCCATCCTAAGGCCATTCTCCCAGAGGAGAGGGAAGAGGAGAAAAGAGAGAAGGGAAAATATATAGGACAGAGGGAGGAGGACAGAGAGGGGCAGGGATGGAGCAGAGGAATCAATGCCGAACGACTGGGCCCAGCAGAGCCGACATCCTCAGGGATTATCGAACTGGCCTAGAAACACGACAGATCCTCTCCTTGCTTCCCACCCTCACACCCAGAGAACACAGTCATAACCAACACAGTCCTACGTCCCCCAGAAGGCCACCAAGCCCCACACTCCCTGAACCCCGCTTTTATACAGACTCATGGCTGAGTCCTAATTCTCGCCTACCCCACCCCTCTTCCCTTCAGCCACCAGCCAACCCACGATGGATGTGGGACTCACTCAGCCTCCAGATCGCCCCATCTGCTACCAGACTGAACTCAATCACGTCTCCTCCCCAGGACCAATCTCCCACCAGCCTGGTGAGGGGCTCCCTTCCCCTCACCAACGCCAACCTCCACTGCCTGCTCTATTGAATCCCATCAAGCCAACGCCTAAGCTCCCAAAGCACATCCACGATGGCCCATCAGCGAGACCTGGGCAGAGGAAGACACGTCATCAGAGGGAAACTGAGTCTCCAAAAGGAAATTCATCCCCAGTATGTCATGGTGAGCAAGAAATCCTGATTTCCATTCTTTCTTCCAGTGACAACCCCCAAAGCCTTCTGGTATCTGAATGCCGGCCTCTTCCTCGCCGAGGACCCACCATAACCCCCTTCTCTAGTGGCGGAGGAGAAAGCCACAAGATGGTGCCCAGAAGGCAGCAGAGGAAGTGGCAGGAGGCTCAGAGCCGGCTGAGGTCAGAGATTGAGCCGAGGATGGAGGGGCTGCGCACAGCTCACGCCCCACCCTGCCCTTCTGCTGCCTTCCTCTTGGCCCCCGACTCTCTCCTTGTGTCCATCTCCTCTCACTGACTCCTGGGCTCCCTGTCTCTTCCCTCCTGGACTCGCCCCCTCCCCCTCTCCTCACCTGTTCTTCCTGATTTCCCTTTCATTCCTCTCTCTCTCTTTTTTTTTTTTTGTTGGCCTCCACCTTGACCCTGGTCCACCCCCTTCTCATCTCCTCCCACACCTCATCTCCCTTCTCCTTCTCCCTTCCCCTCTCACCACTCATTTAGCACTCCCACACCTCTGCCCTTCCCTGCCCATCTCCACCTACCTGAGCCCTCGGCCCCCACCCCCTCCCTCCCTCCTGGTCCCTCAGAGGGCCTCACCCAGCTGAATTTATCTGCTGTCTGCAGAGAGGGCAGCTCTGGTAACCCTCAGCCCAGCTGTATGCAGACGGAAGGTTATGGATGCAGAGGAACACGCCAAAACATACGTGCTCCGAATTGCTGAGCTGCAGGGAACAGTTTCTCCCCAGGATGGGATGGAGAGGAACCAGATGGATGTACCACACACCCTCAGCCTCGGCACACCCCGGTGGAAACGGAGACCCGCCCAGAGACGTGCATCGCCCCTCAGGGGCAAGTCCTTCCGAGACGTGAGATAGCTCCAGGAGGGAGAGATTGGGGGAGGGGGAGAGAGACCCCAGGATGGGAATGGGGACCAAATGGGAGCAAGAGAAGCACATGGGTAGAGATGGACCAGAGAGGAGGATGTGGGAAGGGGGATGCGAGGGGGAAGAGAAGAGGGCAGGTCTGCGAAAACGGATGGGAAGGGGGATGGTCTGAAGAACCACCTGTCATGTGCCAGGGAGCCTTAAGGGCTCCTGCCCACCCCGACACCCCCCCCCCCCACGCCCTGCCTGAGACCCCTCCTTCAGTGCCCCCGCCCCCCGCCTCACTCACCTTTGTTGCAGGAGCTGGAGGGGAGCAGGGAGCCGAGCAGGAGGAGCAAGAGCAGGAGGGGCATGGTGTGGCGCGGGCAGGGCAGGGCCCCGATCGCTCTCCCCGGGAGCCTCAAGCCCGCTTATTCCCCCTTGGGGGAGGGATGCAGGGGCTCTCCAAGGAGGGGAGGGACGAGAGCAGGCAGCAGGGCAGAGACCGAAAGGAGCCTGCCGCCCACCCTAGTCCATAGAGCAGACCTGAGCAGCCCCCCAACCTGGGCAGCTGAGGTGGGGGACTGGCAGTGGCTTCTTCTCCTTCGCTCTGGAGCCCGGCGTCCTGGCTCTCTCTCTCATGCCCACCCCATCCCCGCTACTGCAGGATGACGTCAGCACGGCCAGGCGAGGATTGATGGGGCCGCTGGCCAATCGGGTGACTGGGGGGGGGGGGCCCAGGTGCTGCAGGGGTGGGGGGAGGGAACCAATGGGACCGGAGAGCAGGGGTGGGAGAACGTGTTAGGGCTTTTTCCCCTGACTGCAATCTGGGGGAGCAAGGGAACTGCGGGGGCTGGGGAGGAAGCTGGAAAGCCGTAGAGGGGGTGGGAAAAAAGAGGGCCATGGGGAGAATGAAGACGCGAGAAGCCCGGGGGTGGGGAGAGCAGACGTCAACGGAGACCTGAGGGAGGCGAGGAGGGACAGTATCCGCGTCACCCCACCACCACCACCATCACCAACTCTGCATTAACCTCTTTTCACAGCCCATTCCATCAGCGAGTCCCTGCTGGGTGCCTCCTGGGAACCGCGCAGTCAAACCCACAACCTGACCCCGACCTACGCTAGCATTTCGTTTCCCAGCCCCAGGTCTCTGAGGAAGCCACGGGGTGGGCAGCCGGGCCGTGGACCCGGTTCTGGGACCGGAGAAAGAGCTCACCCTCCCTCACCCTCCCTCACCCGCTCGCCCCAAATTTCCCACCTTAAACCCTGATGAACCAGCCCAGTTGGTTCTGAAGCCAGGGAGGCTGGTAGGTTCGAGAGGCAAAGAAGAGTCCGCGTCGCGGGGAGGGAGTGCGGGGCGGGGCACACGGTCATTGAGGCGCACCGCCCCCCGCAATGGGAGTACATCTGGTAAGCGTGGGCTGGCCAAGGGCTGCGGGCGGGGGTGGCTGACGGGACCATCAGTGACTCCAAAAGGAGAGGGGAACCTCTGGGTCCCAAGCCGAAGCGCGTAGAATTCTCCCCAACAGCCAGCCGACTCCTCCCTCCCCTGCTCCAGCCAGATTTTGTCAGGCTGCTGACGGCCCCCTCTGCAGTTTCTCTGCTCCCCTCCTAATGGTCCTATAGGACAGAGTCTGGAAAGCCAGTGTCGGGGCCCCAGCTCAGCGAAGCTGTCCGAGGGAGCTGTAGGGGCCAGCGCTGGAGGATTTTCTTCACTGGGGCTCCCGGCCAGCTGGCTGTCTCCCCTTCTTTCCCCACCTCCTCCCCCTCATACCTTTCGGGATCCCCGACTCAACCCCAAGGTCTCAGGATATTGTTAGAACTCACCCTTGGGTGAGTCTGAAAGGACGCCCCCCCTCCACCCAGCAAGACCAGCTCCCTCCCAGGAGAGGCTGCCCCCGGAGTCTCAGGACGGTTCCCAAACCTGCCAGAAATGGGCTGGAAGCCAAAACTGACCTTCCGGATGGCTCAAGTGTTGCCTGACTGACAGCCCCAGATCCTGGTCCAGGTTCCTTCCTCAGGAGAAGCCGAGGTCAGGCAAAAACTTGCCAAGTCCCTGCCCCTCTCTGGAGCTGCAGACACCAGCCTCACACTCATCACGGGGGGAGGGAGGGAAGGAGGAAGTCTGGCAGGAGCTCTTACTGCAACAGGGCCCCAGCTCTATAAAAACCCTGGTAGCACAGACCTTACACAAGCTGCCTCTGTGTGTGCAGAGGCTGGCCAGGAGTCTCCCAGCCCCACCTGTCAGATGACACCCCCTCCCTCCTTGCTCTGTCCCCTCTATTCTCCTGAAATCTTGACCTCCACCTTGGCCAGCCTGGACCATGCCTCCCAGCCTCACCGGCTACTACTGCTTTGTCTCGCAGAAGAACTTGGAGGACTACCTGCAAGCTCTAAGTAATGGCCTCACCCCTCCCGAACCCTTTCACTCCCGTTCTCCCCTCTCCCTTCCTGCCTCCAGTCCCATTGAGGAGGGGGGATGCGAGGGTCTGACATCGTGGAAAGGCTGGGGGTCGGGGCGCTGGGCTCCTTTTCTAGCCAGGGGCATTGCTAGGAAGGAGTAAATCCACAGTCCCAGACCCAGCCGAGGGGATGCTCCCAGCTCCAGGCTGCTGCTGGGGGAGGAGGAGCCCCTGGCCAGCTGGCTGAGAGGACCCTCGTCCTAAGAGGACAGCCCCCGTAGACATCAACATGGCTCTGCGGAAGATCGCTGCTGCTCGAGCCAGGCAAGGAGACTGACCATCGGGGCAACCACGTGACAGTGAAGACCCTCAGCACCTTCCGAAACAAAGTTCTGGAATTCGAGGTGGGAGTGCAGTTTGAGGAGGACTTGAGGATCACAGATGGACAGAAGTGCCAGGTACCTTTTCTCAGGCTGGCGGGGAGGGGGTGTGGATGAGCAAGGGGCACTTAACAGAGTGGGGCAAAATAAAGTGACCTTTCCCATCCAGAGCCGGGGAAGTGATGACCACAGCAGGCTAGGAGTCCCTAGGATAACAGGCTCCTGATGTCACCCACCCAGCCCCCACTCCCTCCAGCTTCTCCCCTGCCCCCTCTTAGCGCCAGCCAAAAGGGCAAAAGGGGCAGGTCACCCTCAGGCCAATGAGCAAACACGTGCTCACCCTCTAGCCTGTGACCCTGTGGACACCACAGTCTCTTTTCCCTCAGCCTCTTTAACCCCACTCTCGTGCAGTCCTTTCTGCTTCTTACGTGTTCCTTTTGGCCTCCTTTGCAGACCCTAGTTCCCCTATTAATCCCTTAAACTGGGATTTCCCCCCAGTAATTTGTTCTTGACCTTCCCTCTCTTGTCTGTATACTATCCATGGGCTAAATCATCTACACCCATGTGTTTGGTTACCATCTATAAACTGCCTTGGACACAGATTCTCCTGCCAGAGGCACCACCTGAGCTCCAGGGCGAAGTTTCAACTGCCTGCAAAATGTTTCCATCTGCATGCCCCAAGGTCAAACCCAAAGTCATGATCTTCCTACACAAACCTATTCCTGCTTTTATATTTACTGTCTCCATCAATGTCAACAACCAGCAGGACCAAAGCCTGGGAGTCACAGTCTTTACCTTGTGTTCCCTTACCGCCATGCTCCCAACATGTGTGCGCGTGTGCACGCACACGCATGCACACGTGCAGCACATGTAATTGGTCAAGAAGCCTGTATAACTTTTCTGTGCTGTCCAGTATGGTAGCTACTAGCCATATACAGATACTGAACATTTGAAATGTAACCGGTCCAAATTGAGCTGTGCTATCAGTGTGAAATACACGCTGAATTTTAAAGACAATACCTAAAAAGAGTGTAAAAGAGCTCAGAAATTTTATATCGATTACATGCTGAAATTATAATATTTTGAATATTTTAGGTTGAATAAAATATATTATTAAAATTAATTTCACCTGTTTCTTTTTGCTTTTCTAATGTGGTTACTAGAAATTTTTAAAATGATATATATGGCTTGCATTTAAGACCTACTGTATTTCTACTGAACATCACTTGTTTACATGGCTGTTATCTGTTCCTTCCTAATCTTTCTCTTTGTCACCACCTTATTTCAGGCCCTCATTTCTTATCTGGTGCCCAGTCTTGACCCTCCTCTAATCCACTCTGCCTACTGCAGCCACAAGGATCTATCTAAAATGTAAAAGTGACCACGACACTCCCTGACTTAAACCCTTTCAGTGACATTTTGTTACTTTCCAGGTAAGGTCCATATGCTCCACATTGCATCCAAGGGCCTCCACACAAACATACTGGGTTAGAGCCCCTCACAACTACCTACTCTTCTTTCTTACCTCTACACTGTTTCTATCCTTGCTGGAAAGTTCCCATCATCTCCAATCTAATTCACTGCCTTGAAGACGCAGCTCTTCCCTCCCCACTCCCACCATCAACAGTCTTGCCTGGTATCACAGATACCTACCAACTGTTCCTCTATCTGATCAGGATTCTGAGCTCCCTGGGAATTCCCTGGTGGTCCAGTGGTTAGGATTCCTCACTTTCACTGCCAGGGGCCTGGGTTCGATCCCTGGCGGGGGAACTAAGATCCCATAAGCCACATGGCACGGCCAAAAAAAAAATCCATAAGATTCTGAGCTCCTTGTTTAGGGGGGGCCTGTCCTATTGGGGGGCCTAACAATGATGATTGGAAGGCCCAGGCCCACCCAGCTGTGATCTGGGGGGTTGATCCTTCATGCTCAGGGACACTGCAGCTGCCCTTGAGACTGAGAAAAAGGAGAAAAGAGATTCCCTGGTTGGCTCCCAAACAATCTCCCTTCTTTCCCAGTATCTCCTCCAGGTCAACCAGAAGTGGCAGAGGACAAATTCTCCGTTCTTCATCCCCTAACCCCCAATTTCACCGCCCCCCATGATCCTGCTTCATCCCTGCTCTGCCCAAATGGTCACTGTCACAAACAGTGGCCTTTAGGAGTGGGGGACAGGAGTCCTGCCGAATCACTCAGAAGGAAGGGACTGGAGCAAGACAGTGTCTGCTGGATGCAAAGCAGGTGGCCCAGCCAGAGTGAGCTGGAGGCATTTGGATGTCCTGCCCCCCAAGTCTCCCTTTATTCCCGCTCTCCCCCATAGACCATTGTCACCTGGGAAGAGGAGCAGCTGGTATGTGAGGAGAAAGGGGAGGTCCCTAACCGGGGCTGGAGACACTGGCTGGAGGGAGAGACGTTGTATCTGGTGAGCAGGGTGAGGGCTGGGAGAGGAGACGCAAATGGGCATGTGTAAGAGGGGGGCCTCCAGCTAGGATGCGTTCCCTTACCCAAATCAAGTCAGTCTGCTACTCCAGCCTCGCCTCCCTTCAAGGAAGGCAACTAAGGAGGGAAAACAGAAGCCCTGGAAAGAGTGGAGAGAGGAAGAAGTGGAGTGGCCAGGGTGGGCCCTGGTTGTAAGTCAGACGCATGTCCGTAAATCATGACCGGAGACATGGAGACTTAGCCACTTCAGTTCCCTGACCCAGCTACCTTCCCTCCTCTGGGGTGGAAAGCTGAGGGTTTGCAACAACGATACAATTCCCCATACATCGAGTGCTCTAGCTGATGTGTCCTGAAGGATTCAATGGAGGTCAAGGACGTTGAGAAAGGGGCTTGGCTGGCAAGAACCTTCTCTGTCCTCATCATTCCTACTCTATCCCCGGGAAATGACCGCAAGAGATGCAGTGCACAAGCAGGTCTCCAGGAAGGTCAAGTAGCCAGAGAGGAGCTGAGGGCCCCCCCGGACCACGGCAGTCCCCAGTCTCCTCTTGCCTGTGTCCCCTTCAAGCCCACATGGTCCCAGGTCAGCAGTCCCTTTCTCAGGTCACTTACCCTCCTTCTGCATCCCCCCTCCCTCCACCCCATGTTCATCTATAACTTGCAGCCCCCAGGCCAAAGCCCTTTCTTTCTCGCACTGCACTGCCCGATAGCGACCTCATATCCAGTTCAAGATCCGGCCTCCCAGATGAGAGAAACAGGCAAAGGGGAAAGGAGCCCAGAGAATAGCGGATCCCCAATCTCTTTCATTCATCTGGCCTCTTATTTTCCATCTAAGAACTCAGCTTTGAGCATTTGAGCATTAGTGGAAACCATACTGGTGGACCTTTTGGAAAAGTGTGACTGGATTCAAGAATTTAAACGGGAGCTACTGGGAGAGGATTTGTGTCCATTTCCTTGTCCTTCTTCTTGAGAAAACTCATGCGCTCAACAGAACCAGGCCCAAGGCATGGCCCCAGCCACACAGAGTTCAACAGACCACGTTGACCAACACCTAATGAGCCCTGGCCATTGTATGCTTGCAGCCTACATGTTGGGGAAGAGGGATGGGTCAGGGCGAGACCTCTGTCCGGTGCTGGGGGAGGCTGGAAGCTTCTAAATAGTGACCTGGCCTCCATGTCTGCTTTGGGAAGGACAGGTGGCAAGAGCTCCAGAATAGACTGAAAAGGGAAGCAGATGAAGGATACAAGGCCGAGGGCTAGAAAGATGAGGGCCATGAGGGCATGAAGGTGAGAGTAGGTGTGAAGGCAACAGGCCTCTAGGGCCCTCTGCCTACAGTCCAGCAAGGCTGGGGACAGAAGGTAAGGGGGACAACTGAAGACAGCACAGCCCCTCCCTTAGGGTCCCAGAATCGCTGCCCTGGAAAACAGCCCAGATGGGTAGGGCCTGTTCAGAGTCAGGGCCAGCTCCAGCCTCTGGTCACCTCCCTACCTCCAGGGGCCTTGGCTCTTTCAGAATAAAAGTCCTTCCTGTAGGGCAAGAGCAGAGAGAAGAGGACTCAAGGTGGGGTGGGGGCAGAGCCTGGCTGGGGGAAAGGAGGGGAATGCTGGAAAGTCCCTGGCCTGTGCCCACTAGATGAACACCCGTGCCCCCTCTTCCTGCAATGGCCAGGCCCCTGCACATCCGAGATGGTCTCTGGGGCTCCAGCCAAGAGCCAGGATTGCAGCACTCATCCCACCACAAGCCTGGAATGAATTTGGAAAGGAATTTGGACAAGAATGCAGAGTGGGGCTTCCCTGGTGGCGCAGTGGTTAAGAATCCCCCTGCAAATGCAGGGGACACAGGTTCGAGCCCTGGTCCGGGAAGATCCCACATGCCGCAGAGCGACTAAGCCCATGCGCCACAACTACTGAGACTGCGCTCTAGAGACTGCGAGCCACAACTACTGAGCTCGTGAGCCACAACTACTGAAGCTCGTGCGCCTAGAGCCCATGCTCTGCAACAAGAGAAGCCACCGCAATGAAAAGCCTGCGCACCGCAACTAGAGAAAGCCCGCTTGCAGCAACGAAGACCCAATGCAACCCAAAATAAATAAATAAAAATTAAAAAAAAAAAGAAAGAAAGAATGCAGAGTGGACCTGAGCAACTTCTTCCCTGCTCAGCCTCTCCGCAGGGTCCCCAGTAGAGTGGGGAGGGCAGAGCGGCAGAAGCTCAGAGGACTGGGGGAATCCTACCTTTTCCATTCCCAGGTGCGGCGAAGGCACAGGAAGATGCTCCGTGTGTATTCACCAGGTCCCAGCCACTCCGAGTTCACAGTGCATATCCAGGCCTCTCCCCATAGGACTGCCGTCTGTGCTCTGCATGTCGGTCCCTCGCTGGGATCTTGCCGGGAGCACATAGGCCTCCATGGTGACTGTTGGACCCAAGCGGAAGCAGCCTCAGTCCCCCAAGACTCCTGTGACATGAGCACCCACACCCTACCTCCTGCGGGTCCACATCCTCCACTGGACCCTCCCCTCCAGGAGCCAAAATCCAACAAGAGGCCTGGAGACCCCAAAGGAACACAAGCAACCAGAGGAGGACTGAGCTGCTTCTGGGCATCTCCAAGCGGGTGGGAGCGGGATCCACCCCGATGCAGGAAGCCAGGGCTGCCATTTCCCCCGTGGGCAGCAGGGGGCAATGCTCGCTGCAGTGGGAGCCAGAGACCCACCAAGTTCAGTCCTCCCTCCTCCAAAACCCTGTTGGATATTTCGTCCCTGCCCCCACTAGACAGACAGACAGACAGACAGACAGACACACACACACACACACACACACACACACACACCCCAATCCCAGCCCACATGCTCACCCTGCGAAGACCCTACCCCTCATTCAAATCTAGCTGCACCACTCACTGTCAGATGGAAGAGATGGTCACCAAGGGCACCGACGTGTGGGTGATGAAAAGGCGGGGGTGGGGTGGGTAGGGGGGAGCTACGGCCACGGATGGGTGGTCCCACCCCACCCCTTCTAGGGACACACAAAGCTGTGCATCCCAGGACCGTCTTTGACCTCATTGACCAGAGTCTTAGACCCCAGGGAGATGATCAAGAATCAAATATGTTTATTTCCACGTGAGATAGAGTGACTGCACCCTTCTAACGCAGCTCCACGCCAGGCCCCTGCCCCCTCCCCGTCCGCCAGGCCCAGAGAGCACCGAATGGTCACAAACAACCTTCCAGCCTGAACTCCAAATGATCCTTTAGCCTTGATTCTTTAGGTCGGTCCAGACCCCTCTGCTCAGAAGAAACTGACCAACATGGACCGGAGGTCAGGATCGGTGTGTGCCCTGAGGCAGAGGACCCCATGCTGCCCGAGGACTCAGGCCCCACGTCCTGGTAGGGGCCCCAGAGGAGGCAGGAGTGACAGTCTAGCTGCGTATCCCCCTGCAACTGCCCCCTCACCTCAGCCACCGTCTCCCGCGTGGCCCCACCCCACGTGCCCAGACCTGCAGGCTGAAAGGGGAGCAGGAAATTCCTCAGCTGCAGAGCACAAAGGCATCCCAGGCAGGAGCTGATCCTGTAACACAGTGGGACCCCTATTGCAGCAGGGGACCCTTAGAGGCCACTGCAAATCCTAGGACCCCAAGAGAGAGCAGAGTCCCGGCCCCCTCCCCACACCCAAATCTTATCCCCTAAGGAGCAAGAGCCACATCTGGGCTAGGCTGAATTACCCAAAAATCAGTGAGAGGCCTGCAGTCCCCGATGTGGCTAAGGATGAAGACCTGGGTGAAGGCCCCTAACCGTGTCTGCCGCTCCCTTCCCACCTCTCCCTGCCCTTCCTCAGGCGCTTCTTCCTCCTCTGGAGACGGATGCTCCTGCCCGGCCTGGGGACCACCTTCAGTACCCCCAGCCAGCTCTCTGGGATGCCTCCCCCAGCCTCCCCCACCATAACAGCACCTGTGCCATCAGGGTCCCCAGGGACTGACCTGGAGCTGTCCCAGAGCTGCGACCATGATCGTGGACAGGCCAGGATGGGGGAGACCTTGCAGGTCCAGCAGGAGGTGAAAGGGTAGTGGGTGAGCAGACTTGATGGGAAAATCAAAGGGTTATGTGAAGGACTCTGACATAGCCAACCTGGGTTTGCAAGGAGGGCAGAAAGTAAGAAACAAAGATGGTAGCCCAGGCCTCTGAGGCCAGGGGAGTGAGCAGTGGCCTGACCTGACCAGGGGCCAGACCAGCACCCATCAGGCCCTCCTCATCCTCCCCGAGATCTCAGCCAACAGGACGGCTCTGGGTCAGCTCTGCAGACACCTGGGCTCCATGCTGAACACCCACCCTCACCAGAGGCCATTTAGGTTCCAGGGGCCTGAGGTGGAGCTGAGCTGTCACACTCACCCTTCCAGCAGCAACAGGGGGCCTCTGTCTTCTCGAGCACTTGCCAGCCCACCGTCTGTCTGTGGGTTAGCCTCCTGCCTCCCCTGACCCAATCAGGTCCGAGTCTCACTGCCCTCTGCCCTCACTCTTGTTCTGGCCACCAGGAGAGGGTGCAACCCTTAGGAGTCTCTGCTCTGTCCCCCGTGGGCAGTGCCCAAGCAGAGGGTTGCCGGCATAGCTAGGCCACTGGGTTCACGCATAAACCACTTGCCTCAGAGGCTCTAGATGAGCCTAAAATGGCATCCAAAATTGGGAGGGAATAACACACAGTGGGCAGGTGAGTCGGCTCCGTGTCAAACAGCTACCTCTCATTCACCGTGTGGACATATACAAGCCACTAACCCTCGGTAAATGAGCCACATTTGCTGGTCACCCAAGGCAATACCCAGAGTACTCGCTTCCTGCTAGGAATTTTGTGAAGTTTCTACATAAAATCACTCAGCAGAGTACCTGGAATAGAGGAAGCACTAATGAACGTTAGCTGTCATTACTTTTATTATCCCTACCTCTTCGCTTGATTGAAATTCTCTTAACTGGACACAAAGCCTTGTTTTCTACAGTTAAGGATAAGGCCTCACGAGGCTCCAGCCATCCCTCCATTCGTGCCCCAGTTTGGGCCTCCCCAGCTCTCCCTGCCCTGCAGATGAGCCAGGAGGCCGAAGGGCTGCTTCACCGTCACCTGCCCAGTTTTCCTTCCGCATGAATATGTGTATCCCTCATGAGTCTGTCTTGCACATCTCTTCTACATCCTGCATTGTCCATGTGGCCTTTCATCCACGTTCTAGACTGTTGCTGAGAGCCGGCCCTTCTCCCTTTCCTCCCTGCATGGAACAGGAGCTGTTGTAGTGCATTGGTTGTCCCAGGCACGCAGGCAAGACAGAGCTAAAAGCACTGCTATCAAAGCCACTGTCGCTGCCTCGCTGTGTGAGCTTGGGCAAATTATTTCACTTCTGTGCCTTTGTCTCTTCACAGGACCGGTCTGTTCGGCCTCAATGCTCAATAACTGATCTACTATCCTGACTTCGACACCCACCCTTCCCCTTGGCTTCCTCTCTCCTTCCCAACTGTTTGCAGAAAAACCTTGCTCACGGTCCTTGACCCAGATGTAAGGAAACTGTTGTCATTCTTAAAGGGGGAGGTACCCAATGGAGAGAGAACCCCAGCTCGGGAAGGGGCAGCTAGGTCACAAAGCACTTCCTCTCCTCAGTGTGGCTCCGCTGTCCTCTGCTGCCACTCACCTCCCCTCCTTTCTTTGTGAGCAGCACAGATGGGGCAAGGGGACACTGTTCAAATAAGGATTTGTTAAAGTCTTGGAGGAAACAAAGGGAGCTAGAAGAGAGTATTATAGAGGTCGATCAGCTGAGGTCCAAGTGCAGCCTCACCCGTAAACTCCTTACTGTGGTAGGAAGGAATGGTGCTGGCCACCGCAGAACTGCCTCACCATTAGCAAGCCAGGCACATACACAGTATGTTTAAAGGGTCCTTTACTAAAAGACTTTATTTCAGGCATGAGAGTCCACACAAAGCCCCTGGGGTGTGGGAGCTTTGGAACTGAGATCTCCAGCCTCTGAACTTGTCCTTTTGGACAATCTGCTGGTGGGGGACCACAGTCCTAGATTCTCGAGACTCACGCTATGGCTACCCTCCCAAGGTTGGAAAGGGCATCCCACCTGGGGCTTCCCCTTCCTGCCCATCCCTCTCCTTTTCAACAGCTTCTTGGTCCTTTTTAACCCTTTGCTGTCCTCCTGAATCCCCACCTTCTCTTGTGTTTGGTCCCCTGTAGGTCATACTTTGATCTGTGCAGTCTTGCTACTTGATGGGGTGGGTGAAGGAGTATTTCAGAGGTTAGGGATGAGGAGAAGAGGATCAGAGCCTGGCTTCAGGTTACTGCATCTGAATTACAACCATACTTGGCAAAAATAACGTCCTGCTAGCTGATCTTCTGCATTTACTGTACTAACATAATCTATCTACTACTTCTGTGATAGCCAGCCTTCAAGACAGCCCCCAAGGATCCCTGCTTCCTGGAATTCCCATCCTTGTGTCGTCTCTTCCCACACTGAATCAGGGTTGGTCTGTGTGACCAATAGAATATGGCAGCGGGGATGCTACGTTACCTCCAAGGCTAGATTATAAAAGACATTTGAGATTTTCAGTACGACATTGTGCCTGTAGTTAACACTTGTACGCTTAAAATTTTGTTAAGAGGGTAGATCTCATGTCAAGGGCTCTTACCACAATAAAAAAATTTTTTTTTAATTTTAAGACATTTTGCCCTCCACTTTACTCTTTCTATCTTAGATCACTCTGGGGAAAGCCAGCTACCATGTCATGGGGACACTCAAGTGTCTTAGGAAGAGGGCCATGCAGCAAGGAACTGAAGCCCCCAGCCCTCAGTCGTGTGAGGGGACCATCTTGGAAGTGGGACCACCAGCCCCATAAAACCTTCAGGTAACTGCAGTCCTGGCCAAGACCTTGACCGTGAGAGACCCTGAGCCAAAACCACACATCTAAGCTGCTTCTGGATTCCTGACCCTCAGAAACTATGTGAAATAATACATGTTTGTTGTTTTAAACTGCTAAGCATACAAGTGATCTATTATATAACAGATAACACATGTTCTCAAATATGAGTTTCACCATAAGTGACCCTCGTCCTATCACCATAGCCTCAATAACTGGCAAAAGGGTTGGGGGCAAGTGACTTAGGGTGATAAATACCTGTCCATCCGCAAAAAGATATGGCTCTACACCCAGTGTCATAGGCCCTTCCATCCTAGCTCTAAGCTCAGACATCTTCTGAGCACCCAGCACCGGGGCCCACATCTCAGCGTCGGCCCCTCTAGAAGTCTAAAGAGAATGGAGTTCAGAGACAGACAGGTGTTGCCTGTCCCTCCTCTTTGAGGCCCACCTGCTGGACTACTGTCTGAGAACCCACCTCTTCACAAGGTAATTGTTAAAAGGAACAACCAGCATCTTCGGGTGATACCCCACCCCTTTCACCAGTGTGTGACCTTACTCTGTGGCTTCAGTAGGACAAGTGCAGCAGAGTCCGACTCAATAAGCCTCATGTCGTTAGAGACAGTGTACATCCAGAGGCAGGGAGGATATCTTAGCTAGAGTCAGATCCTTGCTGGTGGGAAGCTGATTGACAAATTCTGCAGAGGACAGAGCAGCAGGGTCCTGAAGACCAGCAGCAATGAGGGGAAGGTGGTGTCCTGACGTACAAGGCAGGGGAGAGCCACACCCGGACGTGGCTTTACCTCGCAGAGTAAGGAATCTCTGGGATCCTCCCCTACTCTCCAGGGCCAGCACAGTAATACCGGAGCCAGAGGTTTCTTTGCTGAAAAGAGTGGGGTGAGATGGAGGAACATTGGTGGAAGAAGACTTGGTGTAGATGCCAGAAGGTGTAGCCAAATCTGATGACTGGAAAGAGGAGGCCACCAAAGAAGTGTTTTAATGACTCTCTGTTCCGCTGTGCTCTCCCCAACAGAGACTATGGGCATCCCCCCATCCTGCCACACTGTAACTTCTGCTGTCACCCAAGAGAAGCAGACTGCTCACCAGGCCAGATCCACTACCACTGCCAGAAGCCCTATCACCAAATGAAGACCAGAGCGGGTAGTAGCCAGGCCCCCAGGTGAGGACCAGCCAAGCTATCTCAAGGACACCGTCCATTCATAAGGCTGCTCTCTCCGAAAAAAGGCAAGGTACCCAGCAGTGAGGGGCAGGGTCACATGACAATGGCCAGGACTCTCACTGGGGAACAGTAAAAGGGGCAGGGCTATGGTGGGAGTGAACTTCACTCCCTCCCCCCCACTGGCTCAGGAGAACAGGAAGGAGGCTCAGGCACCCTCTCCTGGACCATATGGCTCCACGGCCAACCCCAGCTCCTGGACGCACCTGTCTACCACGGGCTCTCTTCCTCCCTGGGCACCTGCCTTGGAAACTCCAGTACCTGCCTGGTGCACACTCTCCCTCTCTGCCCCATAGCGTAAGCTCATGCACAGATACAGGTGGGTACCTCCGTGTGCCCCAATAACGAATGAGGAATGTACCCTGACAGTCAAGGAGCTTGGGCTTCATCCTGAGGATGAGAGGGCAAAGTCATTGAAGGGCTTTAAGCTGGGGAGGGGCATGATTGGCGGATACTGTAGATAGAGAGCTGACAGAGTAGGGAAGGTGGACAAGAGAGGCAAAGCTAGTGGCTGACCCGCCTTTGGGGTTGACTCAACCCCTCCCAACTCTCCTTAACCTATGGAAGACAACCTGAAACCAGAGATGACTTGGGAATAGGGGAGTGAGCAGGACAGACCTAACTCCAGCAGAGTCACTCTTACCCCTAAATCCCTGGTCTGCCCACATCTCTACTGGCCATTAAGGACAGAAGCCCAGCTGACTCAGGCCTCCTCTGCCCCCTCTGCTCTCCACCTGGCTCCCGTATCTCTCCTCACCTGGTCCAGACGGGAAACTGCTCTGCCCCCTCAGCCCAGGGTCTTCTGAGGTTGTTTGGATTCCAAGAGAGAGCAAACTCCTCTCTAAACGCTGGGGTCTAATGAAGGCTGCAGAAAAACCTCCCTGATCTGGAAAACCCAGCACCGCCCCTCCCCCACACCTCCACACACACACCCCTCCCCCGCCATCCCTGCCCGGTTGGGTCCTTCCCCATGCGGGACAGCAGGTGGCAGCACAAAGGGGAATTGCAAAAATAAAAGCAAAAATAAAAATCCAAACTCTGAAAATGAGTCTGTGTACTAGGTGCGCTCACGGCCATGTTCTCCCCCTGCTTTGTCTCCCTTCCCCATCACAGCTTTGAAGACTGTCCCCCTCCCCGCCTCTGCCCTTTGCCCTCTTCAGTTAATGAGAAACACAACTCAATGAACCCAGAAGCAAGCTCAGAAGGTGTAAGTGAGAATTGGAGATGAGGGGCAGGGTAAAGACAGAGGGATACAGATTTGTCTTGAGACATGAGCTCCCAGGGTTGAAAGGATCTGTGTGTGGCCTGAGCTCATATCCAAGGACCAAGAGTTCTTCTCCATGAATCACATGGATTAAAGATGCCCCCAGTGGGCTTCCCTGGTGGCACAGTGGTTGAGGGTCTGCCTGCCAATACAGGGGACACGGGTTCGAGCCTTGGTCTGGGAGGATCCCATGTGCCGCAGAGCAGCTGGGCCCGTGAGCCACAATTACTGAGCCTGCGCGTCTGGAGCCTGTGCTCCGCAACAAGAGAGGCCACGATAGTGAGAGGCCCGCGCATCGCGATGAAGAGGGGCCCCCGCTTGCCGCAACTAGAGAAAGCCCTCACACAGAAACGAAGACCCAACACAGCCATAAATAAATAAATAAACAAATACTTTAAAAAAAAAAAAAAAGTAAAAAGTCTATTAATTTAAAAAAAAAAAAAAAAGATGCCCCCAGAGCCAAGGTCTAGCACCATCATCGGGATTCATGGCCTCATCCTTCTAATCTCGTCTAGCTTAGAAAGGGCTGTCTGCTCACAATGATCATTTTAAATACATTTATTTTGCAATTATCAAAAGGATTTAATAACATTACAAAAATTTCACTGAACAGAGAAACATTTTTTAAACCATCCGTAGTAATATACTCTAATAGACAGTTATCTTAGACTGGTCCTGTGCTTTCTATTTTTGTGGACGTAGTGTACTTAGAATCTTGCTTCCTTTATTTTTTTTATTCAATCCTCTTACCTATCTTGAGGGCCTGCACACAGATCAGATGTGCTTTTGTTCTTTAGGGGCTCACATTCAGCTAAGGGAAGGGGGACAAAATAGATGATTGAAAGGCTAGAAATTACCAACTGACCCAGTTTGCCTGGGACTGAACCAGTTTTAAGATTGAAAGCTCCATGTCCCAGACAAACCAGGACGATTTCTAATAGGTCACCCTACTAGAAGCAAGTCCCCCCAAATTAAACCGGGTTAGAGTTCAGAATTCCATTTTCACGCATAGAGTGGCCTTTTAGCTCTACCTCTTTGCCTTTCTTTTCTTATTATGTTAATTTATTTTTAGTGGTTGCTCTAGGCAACTGTTCTCAAACTTTATACCCTTAGAAAGTATTGAGATCACTTATTCTTTCTTCTGCGTTATTCATTCTGCTATTCAGTGCCTTTAGCTCAGCTTTCGTCTCTGCAAATGAATTTTCTAATTTTTCTTGACTCCTCCTTATAGTTTCTTGTTCCCTTTTACAGTAATCTGCTCTTCTGTCCATAGCCTTTCTTAACGAGAGTGGCACAACATTGTAAATCAACTATACTTCAATAAAATAAATTGGGCTTCCCTGGTGGCGCAGTGGTTCAGAATCTGCCTGCCAGTGCAGGGGACATGGGTTCGAGCCCTGGTCTGGGAAGGTCCCACATGCCGCGGAGCAACTAGGCCCGTGAGCCACAACTACTGAGCCTGCGCGTCTGGAGCCTGTGCTCCGCAACAAGACAGGTAGCGATAGTGAGAGGCCCGCGCACCGCGATGAAGAGTGGCCCCTTCTCGCCGCAACTAGAGAAAGCCCTCGCACAGAAACGAAGACCCAACACACCCAAAAATAAATAAATAAATAAATAAATTTATTTTAATAAATAAATAAATAAATAAAATAAAATAAAATAAATTTTTTTAAAGTATTGTGGACCCCACAGAGTTTTTGTGTATGTAGGTTATATCTATTCATATTCACTGTATTAGAAATTAAAACCAAGAAGAATTTAAAACACCAGGATACACAGCACACGTCCCGTTAGTTGTCTGGGGTGATGTCGTCACAGCTCATGCAGCCTCTGGTGACCAAGCCCACGGTGCCCTCATGAGAGGAAGAGAGAGAAAAAAGATGTCAAGGACACCCCCGGGTCTTCCCAGACCACAGGCAGAAAACCACAGCTCTAGAGAGAACAGCATCTTGCAATTGGAGTTAATACTGTATGAAGAAACCAGCCCCCAGGGTTTATGCTATAGTTTTCATGTATGTCACGTCCACATATGTTATCAACCTCATGATACAACGTTATGTCTTGCTTTAAACAGGTATATGTATTTTAAAGACATTAAAAAGAAAAATATGCCTTATATTTACCTGCAAATGTACCATTTCCCTTGATCCATTCTCCAGCTCTGCTCATTCACCTGGATTCCTGCCCCTCAGCCTAAGAACTGAAGCATTTTTCCCAGAGCAGGTCTGCTCACGACAAAGTCTTGACGTTTTCTTTTACCTGAAAATGCTTTCACTTCATCTCCAGTCTTGAAGAATATTTCCATTGGAAAAGTAATTCTGAGTTGACAACTTTTTTTTTCTCTCCGTGTTCTAAAGATGTAGTGCCACTGCCTCCTGGTCTATATGGTTTTTGATGGGAAAGCAGTGACATTGAGAGTGTTGTTCTCTGCTTGCGGTGTGTCCTTTATCTCTGGCCTCTTTCAAGATTTCCTTTTTATCTTTGGTTTCTAGCAGTTTGACTCTGATGTGCCTGGATGTGCTTTTTGGTTTACTTTCAATTCTGCTTGGAGTGTATGGAGTTTCTTGAACCTAAAGCTATATGCCTTTCACACAAGCTGGAAAGTTCCAGCCATTATTTCTTTGAACGTTTTTTCTGCCTCACTCTCTCTCTACAACCCTCTTCCTGCTCTGAGGCTTACCTCCCTACCCTTCCTTCCAGCCACCCTGGCAGGGAAGAGGCAGGAGGGTTCTTTTGGGGGAGGTTCCCCAGCCTCTTTCTCACACCAAGTTCTTAGTGGCTGGTGGACAGACCTCAGAGCCTTGGGAAAAACTCATCCTCCTCCATGAGTACGTTGAGATGACATTTTTTTCGTGCTGAAGAAGAAGGGAGTCTCTGATTTCAGTGGAGAGAAGGGGGTGAATTTCAGTGGCGATTCTAGGGGAGTATCTCTGTGTAGCTCATGGGAGCTTGGTGACTGAGGCACTGAGCACAGAGCTGCTGGAAAATGTTCCAGGTAACCAGGGCTCAGACTGGGTCACGGCCACAGAGACTGGGAGAGCGAGTGGGGCTAATGAGGAGGAAGGCCTCTTGCAGCACAGCCGCCATATTGAAGTAGCTACCAAGCACCATTCGCTAAGATGACCGTATAACATTGTCCAAAGGGGAAACTATTAATAATTACACTGGAACAACCGGTGTAAACTAGGACTGTTCCAACCAAACTGAGACATATGCTCTCCCAAAAGATCATCCTAAAGAGTGTTCTGGAAGATTGGGTAAAGTTAGTCCACCAAAGCTACAAAGAGGGGAGAGTCTACACCCTGGTGGGTGAGGCACTAACAATCTTGCTAGACCTATCAGAGTCCCTCAGGGAGATGAGACAGTGATGGAGAGGAGGAGCCCTCCTGCCGCTAGGAATTTCTTCAAATAAAGTGAATCAGGGTGGGTAAAAATAAATGCAGAAGTCACCAGTATTGTGAGCGCGGATAGCGGTTAGATAGGTATAGGATGGAATAGCTATAGTGAAGCTATAGTCAGAGAGACAAAGAACACAACACGTGGCCCCCTGAGCCTTATGATCCCCTCCTCTCAGGGCCGACTCCTGGGGGCTCACGCCATGGCCCCTCTTGCTCATTGGCAGGTCCTGGCTTTTTACCTGCAGGTGTCAGTAGGAGGCTTCCCCTTCTGGGGCTCCATTTGCCTCGTCCTTCTGCTGCAATTGCCCCGACCTAGACTTGTAAGGCCATGAGGCCTCCCTCCCATGGGCCAAGCCATCCTTACGTCAGCCACCTTACGTGTTCTGACACCCAGTGAGAAGGCAGGACCTCAGACACGACTGTATCTCCAAACTTCCAACTCAAGGCGAGGTGGAGCAGTGAAGACCAGGAACTGCGGAGGAGTCCACAGAGGTGAATTCCACTCACCGTCACGGGACTGTTTCTCCCTCCACCACCTCATTTCGATGGGGTCGGGCCCTGGTGCCCCTCCCACGGCCATCGCTCCTCTCCCCAGAGCACCCAGCCTGGAAAGGAAGGGCAGAGACAGAGAAAACCATGGGCTAGGGGACAACTGATAGAGAACCAGGACCATAAAGAAATGGAAATTGAGTCTCTAAAATGCAGAACTTTAAAAAAAAAATGGGCAGCTGGCATGGCTCCCACAGCTTGTCCTTCGAGTTAAGCCTGGGTGTCGGTGGGTGAGAGGTCTTCCCGGTCTCAGAGACATCAAGCCTCAGTTGGAGTAAAACTGTCTCCAGTAATTCAGCTAGCCCTGAGCCAGACAGCAAGTGGTATCTACTC
This sequence comes from Balaenoptera ricei, assembly GCF_028023285.1. Lineage (NCBI taxonomy): Eukaryota > Metazoa > Chordata > Mammalia > Artiodactyla > Balaenopteridae > Balaenoptera > Balaenoptera ricei. The sequence continues at coordinate 6,681,809 of NC_082648.1, read as the reverse complement.
CAGAGAGTTCTGAAAGGCCGTGCTGATGACCACTATGCTTCCAGGGTCTTTCTGCTCGTCCTGCTTCTTGGATTCGTCCCCAGCCGCAGCTCCATTGCCTTGCTTGGGCCAAGCCCTCACCCTTGCCTTGAGGTGAAGGGACCTGTCTCCCAAGTGAAGATGAAAAACATAATGTGTTCCATATCCATTTAACTTTCTCTCTTCTTTACATTTTAAGCTTCCTAGGCCTGCCTTTTTTTTCCCCTCTAAATACTCTGTAATGAAATGCTGGTACTTGGTTTTAAAAAGCAAGACCCAATTGTAAAGCAATTATACTCCAATAAAGATGTTTAAAAAAAAAAGGAAAAAAAATAATAATAAAATAAAATTAAGGAGGAGTTCCACAAAAAAATAAAATAAAATAAAATAAAATAAAATAAAATAAAATAAATAAAAAGCAAGACCCACAAGTGCTCATGAAATAAATCTAAGGAAGACGAGAGTATAATCCCTCTTATCCTGGAGCTGCAGAAAATCAGACATGATTCTGCTTCACAGAGTCAATTCTGATAAAGTGGTGAATCAAGAACATTCAATCTCAATGGTGTGAAAATAGATAATCCTGTTCTCTGTTATGCTTCTGTCATCTTTGCGAGTGTAACTTGTACAAAGGGATCTTTTAAGATATTCAGACATCAGAGATGATTGCTATAGGAGCACTGCAATATCATCTATAAACCTTAAAAGGCTGCAATTCGGGAATTCCCTGGCAGTCCAGTGGTTAGGACTCCATCCTTCCACTGCAGGGGGCACGAGTTCGATCCCTGGTCAGGGAACTAAGATCCTGCATGCAGTGAGGTGCTGTCACAAAAAAAAAAAGTTGCAACTCTGGTTGGCCATTGATAACTTATTACTCTGAAAACAATATTTAAATTAACCGCTTCAATTTCCAAAAAGCTTCAATTTCCAAAAAGCATAAGTACTTGTGAAACTATTGTTTGTTTGTTAGACCAAAAGTATACCTTTGGGACTCTCTTCTCCTCCTTTCTAGCATAAAGGTAAAATCCCATTACTCTGCTTGATTTTTTTTTTAAAGAGTTTTCAACAGCTTAAGAGCCTGCAATTATTTGAATTAACAGGAGAAATCCCTGCCCTGTGCCTTACCAGGAGAGGCAGGAATCAGCCTCGTGGGAAGGGCTGGAAAAAGAAAGAAGGGGGACTTTCCTGGTGGCGCAGTGGATAAGAATCCGCCTGCCAATGCAGGGCACACGAGTTCGAGCCCTGGTTCAGGAAGATCCCACATGCCGCGGAGCAACTAAGCCCGCGCGCCACAACTACCGAGCCTGTGCTCTAGAGCCTGCGAGCCACAGCTAGTGAGCCCACATGCCACAACTACTGAAGCCCGCGCACCGCAACGAAGAGTCGCCCCCGCTCGCCGCAACTAGAGAAAGCCCGTGCGGAGCAACAAAGACCCAATGCAGCCAAAAATAAATTAATTAATTAAAAAAATTTAAAAGAAAACAAAAATAAAGATAAGAAGGGGAAGCAGCAGAACCCTGAGTTCAGTTAACCTGAAGGGATTTGGAATTGGTCTGTGACCTATAGCACCACTTCCCTGGGGTAATCATAAGAGAGACAAATGTATATGTGGGGTCCTCACCTCCGTGGTGACCCTGTTACTAGGTGACAATAAAAACTCCCAAGCCTGACAGCAAGCTACCTCCTCAAGTCAGAGGCTCCCAGGAGGATGGAGCTACATGACGCTTAGCAGAGTGGAAGCTCCAAGAGATTAAGCTTGGATGGAGGAGGATGAGAACAAGAACACAGAGACCTGGAGAAAGGGAAGAAAGCGATGGAGGAGAGGGAAAAATAAAGGCAGAGTAACGAAAAGCAGGGAGCATCCCTGGGTACCTGAGCCGTGCATGGGGCCCCAGAGTAGAGGTCACTTCATGAAATGGGGTGCGGGCAGTTGCCTCCCAAGCTCCCCCGGGGACTAAGGGTGGAGGAAAGATGCTCTAGAAGGAGAGGAACCCAGAGGAATGGTGCTGGAGAAGGACCCTTGTCATTTGGGACGATCCAGAGTGAGCCTGGAAGGAGATGCCTGTTGCTATTACAGGACAATAAAATATTACAGACGTGAATCATGTTCAGCATCTTTTGTATCTTTAGATTGTTCTCACTTATTGGATAGCTGTGTTTTGTTGACTCGTGTAGGGTAGGGGAAGCATCCTACAGGAGAAGGGGAAGAGGGGAAAGTCAGGTCCCAGAAAGTGGCAGCAAAAAGTGCTTAGCAAAGTGATGGTGGGGCTGGAAGAAGGGGGGTTGGAGGGTTAGCGCAGGGGAGGAAGGGAGGAAGCTGGCTAAGAGGCTTTCTACCCAGGTATTCAAGATTCAGCTACATGCACGTCACCATCTCGTATCCAGGCAAGGCAGCATACCAGCCATCAGTGATGGAGAACCCAGCAGCCACAGTCCTGCCTTCGTAGAGCCTGCTAGCTGTCCTGGGGGATGGTTTGGAAGGGCCCCTAGGGGCTCCCAGAGAGACTCTTTTTTTTTCACTCTATACCTTAATTTATTCTTTTTTATTTTCGTTGGAGTATAGTTGATTTACAATGTTGTGTTAGTTTCTGCTGTACAGCAAACTGACTCTGTTATGCATATACATTTATCCACTCTTTTTTAGATTCTTTTCCCATATAGGCCATTATGAGGTATCGAGTAGAGTTCCCTGTGCTGTACAGTGGGTCCTTATTAGTTATCTATTTTATATATAGTAGTGTGTATGGGTCAATCCCAATCTTCCAATTTATCCCTCCCCCCCTTTACCCCCCCATAACCATAAGTTTATTTTCTACATCTGTAACTATTTCTGTTTTGTAGATAAGTTCATTCGTAGCTTTTTTTTAGATTCCACATATAAGCAATAGCATATGATATTGCTCTTTCTCTGTCTGACTTACTTCACTCAGTATGGCAATCTCTAGGTCCGTCCATGTTGCTGCAAATGGCCTTATTTCGTCCTTTTTTATGGCTGAGTAGTATTCCATTGTATATATGTACCACATCTTCTTTATCCACTCCTCTGTTAAAGGACTGAGAGCACTGGCGTGGGTGAGGAGACTTTCTCAGCAAATGGCAGCCTTTGTGGGTGGAGAATAGGGAGGGAAAGGGTACACAGGACTCTGCGATGAAGCCACCATGAGCTAAGACCCTGAGCCCCAGAGGTGCGCAGAACTTCTAGACCAGGCTGGAGTCCACCACAGGACATGACCCTGTGACCTCCAGGGGTGCAGAGGCCGCCCACACCTGCCTGCACCCCGTCCCCTCATCTCTCCGATCACAGTGGGCGTGGAGACTGTTGTGAGCCAGCTCTGTGGGCAGCAGGGCTCCCCAGTGGGCACTCCCCACCCCCTCGCTCACTGGTCAGAGGGAGTCTGCGTCCACGGGGAACAGTTTGCGGGTGACCTCTGAGAACAGGACTCCTAGCCTCCACAAGGGCTTCCTGGTCCCCTACCAAGCTGTGGGTGAGAGTGCCCCCTGGGGGTTCAGGGAGGGCAGCCCCTGCCCACAGACACGGCCCCGGGTATCTGCCTAAAGAAGCTTCGGCCTGGGCCTGACCCCTGCCCTGCGCCAGCCTGACCCTGCTGGACCAGCAGTGTCCAGGGGTTGCGGGCAGGATTCAACGACTACCTAAGTGAGTGCCCCCAGCCATGCTTGGTGAGGAGGGAGGGGGAAGGAGGAGCTCCAGTTCAGGCTCACAAACTTCAGTTTCTACAAGAGGCGGGCTGCTCACAGAATGAGCGGAGAGGTCAGGGAGGGAGAGGTATGGCCCATTAAAGGGGACAGCCTAACTCACAAGGAGCCATCCTACCGGGTGTGATACACACACATGGTAAAAATTAAATAGTTTTAAATAGTGCAAAAGAGTCAAGAGTCAGTGCCCTCCCACCCCTGGTCTCTCCTGAGGCCCAGCGTGGTTTTCGAGATGTTTTTCCTGAGTTGCGGTGGGTGAGCTGTTCCTGAATCAGACAGCAGGTGGCGCTCAAGCCAGAGAATTAGAAAAAGGGAACTGCCGAGAGTTACTCAATGCATTTCCAGTAACTGCTCCCTCCTCCCCCGCAGGGCCTTCTCCAGCCCCACTTCCTGTTCCCTGGCCCCGGCCAGGTCCCCTCAGGGCTCAGATGTCGGGTTCCAGATGCCCGGACTCAGAGTGGGGGAACTGTCTCTGGGGAAGCCCCATTCCACTCGCTGCCCAGGCAACACGTGAGTGTGCCTGGAGGGGCTGGAGAGGCTGGGGAGGAGGAGGGTGGGGACGCGGGAGGGGGCCCAGGGGCGGATGTATACACACACGGCCTCCAGCAGCCCTCCCCGGGGTGCTCAGGCTCAACGCTCCAGACAGGACCCCGTCACCTTTAAATGGCCCTGGGGCTTCCCTGGCGGTCCAGCGGTTAACACTCGGTGCTCCCACCGCAGGGGTGCCGTTTGATCCCTGGTCAGGGAACTAAGACCCCACATGCCATGTGGCCAGAAAAATAAAATAAAAAAATAAATGGCCCTCACTTGTACTCCGGTCGCTCCCTCAGATCCCAGGTGAGGCTGGGATTGGCTGAAGCAGAAAGCAGCCCCTGCGGGGATGAGACTCTCCAGGGAGGTGGGCAATGGTGGAAAACTCACCTTCCTAGCGCGGGCTGACCAGGAGGCTGAAGGAACTGGGGTGAGGGGGGGCAATAAGGGAGTGGCCAGAGGTGCCCAGGCGCCAAGGGCTGAGGCCGCCGCTGCTGAGCCTTTGCCAGGCCTCTCAGCCCTCAGCACTGCCTGCCCCGTTCATGTCTCCGCAGGCTCCAGGCCACAGCCATGTGGTCCCATCTGCCCCCGCCCACTCCCAGGTGGTGGCTGCTCCTCTGGGGAGTCCTCCAGGCTTGCCCCACGCACGGCTGCGTGCTCTTGGCCCAGCCGCTGCCCCAGAAGCTGGCGTCCCCCGGGTACCCGGAGCCGTATGTCAAAGGCCAAGAGAGCTCCACGGACATCGAGGCTCCAGAGGGCTTTGCCGTGAGGCTCGTCTTCCAGGACTTCGACCTGGAGCCGTCCCCAGACTGTGTTCGGGACTCCGTCACAGTGAGCTGGGGGGCGGGGGGGGGGGGGGTTCCTGGAGGGACTCTGCGGAGGGAGCCCAGGGGCAGCAGGAGGTGGCCGGCCCCGAAGCGCGAGGCTTACCTGGGAGGCCAGGTGTACCCAGCTCACAGCCTCCCACCGGAGGCCCGGTGCCGACCTGTGCCCCCTGCCGTCTGGGCCCCATAGACGAGGACAGGGCAGCAGGTCTGGCCCTGCCTTTAGAAGTCTCACAATGGGACACACAAATACTGCAAATTCCTAGAGTCAAAAGCAAGAATTCACACATCATTCTTTAAAAATCCATCGTCAAGTATGTTGAGTGCCTGCTCTGTCTGGCTAGGAAGGTGGATGTAAATATAATAAAAGATTAGGTGACTATGAGTTTCCCTTAGAGGCGCTATGGCAAACCTCACATATGACAAGGGCATTATTCAGAATAAGGACACTTTAAAAACAGTACTTTACGTTATCTTTTTTTTTTTAATAAGTTTATTTATTTATTTATTTTTGGTGGTGTTGGATCTTTGTTTCTGTGCGCGGGCTTTCTCTAGTTGCAGCGAGCGGGGGCCACTCTTCATCGCGGTGCGCGGGCCTCTCATCGCGGTGGCTTCTCTTGTTGCGGAGCACGGGCTCTAGGCGCGCGGGCTTCAGTAGTTGTGGTGCACTGGCCTAGTTGCTCCGTGGCATGTGGGATCTTCCCGGACCAGGGTTCGAACCCATGTACCCTGCATTGACAGGCAGATTCTCAACCACTGTGCCACCAGGGAAGTCCCTACATTATCTTTTGGTTTAAATTTTATTTCTAACCAAATAATACATGTGCATAATTTTTTTAAAAAATCAGAGTACACCAAGGCTTATCATCTCCAGCCTCCTCCCCCTGCCCCCATTGCTGCTGCCCAGGGCAATCATTTATGATTCATGTAGCTGTTTCATCTGGTATTTATGTTCAGAAGTATAAATAATTTCTCTATTAACTTCCAGCTGTAAAAGATGAGGACTAGCTTTATCTCTCTTAGACCTTCACCACCCACGTTTCCCCTCCCCCATCCTCTCAGTTTACCTCTATTATCGTTTTAAGTTAAAACTATATTCATTTTTTACATCATTATGACTTCGAAATATTCACATCTGTGCACATGGTGTACAATTTCCTTTCTCCAGCTTTTGGATTTCCCAGCAGTCAATAACTACATAGTGTTTTTGGGGTTTTGGGGTTTTTTGTTTTGATTTTTAGTTTGCTGAGTTCTCTCTGTAGCAGATCTCCCCCAAACTCTCAGCCAGGAGAGTAAATCTCTCGACGTCTTCAAGTACAAATCTCAGTCTCTCGGTCCTCCTTTGCGTTGGTGACATCCCACCCCATCCCACATGGGTGACGTCCCCATGACTTATTTCTTCAGTCTGAGTTCTTTGCTTTCTAAGCCTTCACATGTCTGGGAGTTCCCTTCTCCCACGTTCTGGAGATTTCGTTTACTTGTCCTGTGTTGGAAGTGACTCTCATCTCCTCCTCTTTCTTGGTTTACTCTCTCCTTTTGGAGGAGCACATTCTCCCCCAGAAAAGCAATGAGGGAACACATTTTAGAGGATCTTATATAGCCCTGAATAGTTAGTTCTCCCCTCAAACTTGGTGGATAGCTTATCTGGATTACATTCTAGGTTAGAAGTCATTTTCTCTCAGAATTTTAATGACATTGTCTTCTAGCCCCAGTGTTGTTATGACTCCTGATCCTTAGTGTTTTCTCTCTAGAACTTTCAGCATATTTTCCTTATTACCAGCGTTCTGAACTTTCACCAGGATATGCCTTGATGCAGATCAGGTCATTTTGTACTCATTGTACAGGGTTCTTTTAATCCAGAGACTCTCTTAATCAAGACCCTTCAATTTGAGAATGTTCTTGTATTAATTTTTAAACCATTTCCAGACATCTACTTTATTTTCTCCTTCTGGAACTCCTATAATTTCACTGTTGTTAGGTTCTGGACAGATTGTCCAGTTTTGTTATCCATTCTGTTCTGTTTTCCATCTCTTTGTCTTTTTGTTCCACTTTCTGGGAGATCTCCTCATTGTAAATACCAACTTTGTAATGATTTTTTTTTCTGCTAACATTTTTCATGTCTAAAGGTTCATTCTAATTTTCTAAACGTGCCTTTTTGTAGAATCTTGTTCTTGTTTCGTAGAGGCAATATCTACTCTTTTCCCTCTGTTGGGATTATTTTAAAACATTTCTCTGCTCCCTATATTCTCTCTTCTTCACCAAGTTCCTTTGTACTGTTCTTTTGTTCTGGCCTCTGCTTTTCATGTTGGAGACTTTCCTGCAATGTGTGATAATCCTTGGCTGTCCATTCATACTTAAGAGTGATGTGCAGAACGCTCTTGGATGCTCTGTGTGGATAGCTGAAATCTGTCAAACGACAGCTTTGAAAATCGGGTTATCCACGAGGTGACCCAGATTTACTGCTGGGGGCCTCCTGCACATCCACAGCAGAAGGGTGTTCTCTGGTGACAGCCGGTTTCCTCAGAGGAATCCTCCCGTCTCCTGCTTACCCCGGTTCTGACACTTCCCAGGGATCTGTGATCAGAACCTGCTGCTTTCTGTTGCCCCAGCCCAAGACTCAGGTTACATGTGTCCATCTCCACTCCACCTTCCAAACGCTGTGGCCATCTCTCAGCGGCTATCACCTCCCCTCACCTTTTTGTCCTTGATCACATATCCATTTTTATCCCTCTGCTGTCATATCAGTGGGATTTGAGGTGGGAGAGGAGGTAAATGCATGTATTTATTTCTTCAGATTTAGCTGAAGTCGGGACTACACTTTATTCAACTCAGCCTATGTCTGTCGAGCACCTACAGTGCCCTGTTCTTCTTAGCCTTGAATAATTTTAATCCCAGCCTGACTCTTCCCTTGTCACTGACGGAGTTCGAGCTCAGGAATAGGACTGTTCCCTCCTTTCTGCTTCCAGAGTAAATCACACACACACACGCACACACACACACACACACATGTGCGTGCACACACACACACATGTGCGTGCACACACACACACATGTCGAATGCAGAATTCAACACACTGTAACCTAGTTCATCTTTTGCCCGTCAGTATCCTCAGCCAGACTCTGGTCTCCTCGGTAGCAGAACTGTGTCTTAATTCATGTGGTGCTGTATCCCCAGCACCTAGCACAGCATCTCCCACACAGAACATAATAAACAGCTGTTTGTCAAAGGAATAAAGGAAAGAATGAATGAAACCCAAGCTTGTCATGCGTGTAGGACGCACAACACAGTGATTTCTGAATGAGCGGGTATTTGGTATCACTTTCCCCACTGCTCTTCTGCAGATACTGGAGAGCTGCCCTAGGACGCAGTGGTGTCCTGGCTGGAAGGGGCCTCAACAGACCATTTTATAGGAGAGGAAACTAAGATCTGGGGAGAATGAAGGAATGAAGATCCAGCAAGAACCCAGGATATGTGGATCAATATGAAAGTCAGCAATAAAATGAGTTGAGCAGGGAGCTGTATGCCCAGGAGAGAGATTAAACATGAAGCGGTGGCCAGGGGAACTCCTTCCAAGGTGCTCTTCCTTGGGTTGGGGAACCCATAGCAAGGCATTTGAGCAGGGTTTTGATTTAAGTTAGGCAACAATAGACAGTGTAACCACACCGTGTACATTTTGTGTCCTTAGATTCCATACCTCGCAGGGGCTTCATTTATAGTTTGTGGGGTAAGAGGAGAGACACTCCAAAAGAAGGACAACAGGGAAGGCCAGGAACCCCAGGGGCTCAGTCTGTGCAGAGGGTCTTCTCACTTCTCAGATGTTGGCCATGGGAAGTTACTCAGAGAAGTGAAATGTGCTGGGGGTGGAGGAAGCCGGACGGGAGGGACTTATGTCTGCGTATTCATGGATTCAAAGCTGTGATGCTGTAGGTACCATGTTGAGCATCAGGGACTCGGTGGGGAGCAAAATAGATGTAGTTCCTGCCTTCTTAGAACTTATAATCCAGTTATTATAAGTTTCTATTTCAATTCTTGAAATATTGTGGGCTGTATGAGATAAGTATGGCAGGCTAAAGAAATCTGCTCGGTATCTGGTCATGGCTGGAAGAAACTTGGGAGCCAGTAATGGAACAAGAAGCAACTTGAGGAAGGCCCCACGGGGTGGTGCGGTTCCTGAGCCCCAGCGGTATGTAGACCTCGAAGGCGGGGCTGGGGTCCAGGCCGCGGCATGACCCTATGACCACCTGTGGTGCAGATTCACCCCCCGCCTGCCTGCCCCCCCTCCCCTTTCAGATCACAGCCAGTGGAATGGATCCCAGCCGCTTCTGTGGGCAGCAGGGCTCCCTGCTGGGCAGTCCCCCTGGTCAGAGGGAGTTTGTGTCCTCAGGGAACAGTTTGCGGCTGACCTTCCGTGCACCCGCCTCTGAGGACAGGACCCCGGGCCTCCACAAGGGCTTCCTGGCGCTCTACCAAGCCGTGGGTGAGTGAGCCCCTTGAGGTGCAGGGAAGGAAGCCCCTGCCCGTAGCCCTGGCCCCTGGTGTCTTGAAGTGACAAGTGGAAGCTGAGGCTGGGGGCTCGGGGCACCTGGGCTCAGCCCCTTGCTGCCCGGCCCGCCCTGCTGGTGAGCAGCACAGTCACAGGGGCACCCAGCTCAGCTCCAGCTCTTGTCTCCCTGCGTATCTACAGGCCCAGCACTTGCAGATCATCTCGTTTTTCAAGAGAAGACAAAAATTCAGATTTTCTAGTGAAATTCTAGATTTTCAAATGGTAACCCCAGGTTTTTTGAAAGATAATACATGCCCACAGTAAAATTTTCAAAAAAATAATCTTCCTCTAATCTCTGGCCCTTAATCCCTGGCTATTCCGTCCAGAAACAACCCTGTTCTCTATTTCCTGGGTATCCTTCCAAAGACATTCCAGGCCACTCGAATATAAATATTGTGGGGGGTGTGTGTTGCTAATAGTCACAATGTTTTAAATTTGCCATTTTTCATTCAATGATATGTCTTTTTTTTTTTTTTTTTGGCCATGCTGTGCAGCTTCTGGGGTCTTAGTTCCCCAATCAGGGATCAAACCCGGGCCCTGGTGGTGAAAGCGCTGAGTCCCAACCACTGGACTGCCAGGGAACTGCTTCAGTGACGTATCTTAAAGATCATCCCACATACACGTGGTTAGCATTGCCTAATTCTTTTTAATGACCATACAATATTCCTTTGATTGATGCATCATAATATATTTAGTCAGTCCTCCACTGACAGGTATTTTTCTCCCACAAACAGTACTGCTCTGAATATCTTCGTGTATACATCTTTGAGCACATAATATGAGGATAAATTCTTAGAAATAAAAAAGTGAAAAACATTTGCAATGTTAATTTTGATATTGCTAAATTTCCCTACAAAAGTTTTGCTAATTTACACTCCCACTAACCATATATGAAAATGCCTGTTTCCCATACCCTACTTTCACAGTTACTTTCAAATTTTATAGCATTAACAGCCTGCAGTGAAAAATAATTCAAATAATAACAAAAAAAAAGAAGAAGACTGTGCTGGGAATTCCCTGATGGTCCAGTTGTTAGGACCCGGCTCATTCACTGCCGAGGGCCCGGGTTCAGTCCCTAGTTGGGGAACTAAGGTCCCAACAAGCCATGTGGCCAAAAAAAAATTTTTTTTTATTTAAAAAATAAAATTAAAGAAAGACTGTGCAGGTCAAACTAAATATGGCCACGAACCAGAATCAGTCCCTGGGTTGCCAGTTTGCAGCTCTGTTCTCGGTCCTATTGACCTCTGTTTTCCTTTAGGTGTGAATCATAGTCAGCCCATCAGCCAGGCCAGTGGGGACCCTGAGGCCATCAACACACCTGGAGACAACTCCACTGAGATCCAGAGCCACTGCCAGGAGCCCTATTATCAGGCTGCGCCCGCAGGTGAGTCCCCACCTGCTGAGGGACCAGCTCCTACCTGCCTCACTCCCCCCCAGGAGGTCTGAAGCCTCTTTCAGCCCCTCCTCCCAATTCTGAGCCTGTTCTGTGCCTCCCTCATTTCACTCCCAGGGACACTCACCTGCACCGCCCAGGTGCCCTGGAAGCAGACACAGGAAAGGGAGGAGGTGCCTCGCTGTGTGCCTGGTGAGTGGGGACCTGTGGCACCATGACGACGGCCACTTCCCAGACAAGCCTCAGCTGTCGCACAGGGCCTGTCTAAGGGCGCAGAATAGAAAGGGGGAGGTGAAGGCAGAAAGTGAGGAAGAAAAGGGGAACCAAGAAGGCCCGGAAAAGGAGAAGGAAGAAGCTCATCCCTTCTCCTTCGAGGATCAAGGGATAACTGGGAAACGAAAAGCCAGAAGGAAGTTAATCAGAGGGACAGATGAGTTGAAATAAGAGAAAACCCTCTTTTGACGTGATCTGCTTTAAGGATACACAGACAGGCTCTCTGTCCCCAAAATATTTCCCCGCCTTGATGCCACAGCGCCAGAAAGCCCAGCATTTTTTTAAAAAAAATTTGTGAGATAAAATTCATATAACATAAAAATCACTATTGCAAAGTGTACAATTCAGTGATTTTTAGTGTATTCACCATGTTGTGCAACCATTACTACTTATTCTAGAACATTTCCATCACCCCAAAAAGAAACTCCAACTCTCCCTTCTCCCATCTCCTGGCAACCACTAACTACTTTCTATCTCTATGGATTTGCCTGTTCTGGACATTTTATGTCAATGGAATCATATAATAGCCTTTTGTGTCTGGCTTCTTTCATTTAGCGTAATGTTTAAAAGGTTCATCCACGTTGTAGCATGTATCAGTACTCCATTCCCTTTTCTTTTCTTTTCTTTTCTTTTTTTGGCTGAGCTGTCCAGCATGTTGCATCTTAGTTCCCCAAGCAGGAATCAAACCTGCGCCCCTTGCAGTGGAAGCAGGGAGTCTTAACCACTGGACCGCCAGGGAAGTCCCAGTACTCTATTCCTTTTCATGGCTGAATAGAATTCCACCTTACAGATAGACCACATTTTGTTTATCCATTCATAGATTGATAGACATTTGGGTTGTTTTCACTTTTTGCCTTTTATGAATATTGCCGTGGTGAGCATTCATGTACAAGTTTCTGTTTGAACACATGTCTTCAGGTCTCTTGGGTATAGACCTAGGAGTGGAATTGTTGGTTCACATCCTAACTCTGTGTTTAACTTTTTGAGGAACTGCCACACTGTTTTCCACAGTGACTGCACCATTTTACATTCTCACCAGCAATAGATGAGGGTTCAGGTCCACCATTTTTGGGTTCTTTGGGGGGGGATGTATTTTGGGTTTTTTAATATTTTGGCCCAGCCTAGAGGCTTGTGGGATTGTAGTTCCCCCACCAGGGAGGGAACCGGCACCCTTGGCAGTGAAAGCACAGAGTCCTAACCACTGGACCGCCAGGGAATTCCCTCAGGTCCACCATTTTTGAAACCCAGTTTTTTGAGTCAAACATGCCTTTCTAACCCAACCTGAGTACATTTCTCAGGTTTTACTCCTGAGCCACAGAAAGCTCTAGGGACAGAGCCTGACATAGTGCTTTGGGAGGGGGAGATGTTAAAAATGCGGAAATGGGACTTCCCTGGTGGTGCAGTGGTTGGGAGTCCGCCTGCCAATGCAGGGGACACGGGTTTTGAGCCCTGGTCCGGGAGGATCCCACGTGCCACAAAGCAGCTAGGCCCATGTGCCACAACTACTGAACCTGCGCTCTAGAGCCCACAAGCCACAACTACTGAGCCCATGTGCCACAACTACTGAAGCCCGCGCGAGAGGCCACCACAATGAGAAGCCTGCGCACCGCAAGGGTAGCCCCGGCTCGCCACAACTAGAGAAAAGCCTGCGCGCAGCAACGAAGACCCAGTGCAGCCATAAATAAATAAGTAAATAAATAAATAAATATTTAAATGGAGAAATGACCCAGAAACAAAGACAGGACACACTGAAGACAAAGTCTGCTTGCTGCATGATTTTGCTCAAGGAAGGTCCCACCAAGAGTCTAAAAAAGTGGCTTAGGACTTCTCTGGCGGTCCTGTGGTTAAGACTCTGCATTTCCACTGTAGAGAGCACCGGTTCCACCCCTGGTCGGGGAACTACGATCCCGCATGCCTCGCGGTGCGGCAAAGAAAATAAGTAAATAAAAATTAAGATTAAAAAGTGGCTTTAAAATGGCTGAGGAGGCAGGAGAAAGAGCACTTCCCAGAAGTAGGTTTTCAGAGGCAGCGTCTGGTTTTTCACTTTACCTCTCCTCTCTCCCAGTCTGCGGAAGGCCGGTCATCCCCATCGCCCAGAACAGGGAGCCCGCTGGTGCCTCCAGAGCCGAGCTGGGCAACTTCCCCTGGCAGGCCTTGACCAGCATCTACGGCCGAGGCGGCGGGGCCCTGCTGGGCGACAGGTGGATCCTCACCGCCGCCCACACCATCTACCCCAAGGACGGCATCTTCCTCGGGAAGAGCCGGCGCGCGCAGGTGTTCCTGGGCCACACGGACATCGATGAGCTGCTGGAGCTGGGCGGCCACCCGGTGCGCCGCGTGGTCGTGCACCCAGACTACCGCCCGGACCAGACCCACAACTTCCACGGGGACATCGCCCTCCTGGAGCTGCGGCACCGTGTCCCCCTGGGCGCCCACCTCCTCCCGGTCTGCCTGCCCGACCGCAAGGCCCTGTACCGCCCGGGCCTGGCGGGCTACGTCAGCGGCTTTGGCGTGGAGAACGGCTGGTTGACCACGGAGCTGAAATACTCCCGGCTGCCCGTGGCCCCGAGGGCGGCCTGCGAGGCCTGGCTCCGAGCGAAGCGGAGGACCGAGGTGTTCTCCGGTGGCATGTTCTGCGCCGGGGACAGCACGCGGCCGCAGAGGGTCTGCCAGGGGGACAGTGGTGGTGCCTACGTGGTGTGGGACGATCGTGCCCGTCGCTGGGTGGCCACGGGCATCGTATCCTGGGGCATTGGGTGTGGCGAGGGGTACGGCTTCTACACCAAAGTGCTCAACTACGTGGATTGGATCAGAGGAGTGATGGACGGGAAGGATGACCCCGGGGTGCTGATCAGGGGCGCCCACCGTGGAGCCCAGATGGGAGAGGGTTGGGTTCAGGACTGAGCCCTGGGCGTGGGGAGGTGGGGACAGAGATTCCTATTCAGGTCACAGCTGCAGCAAACCACTGAGCCAGAGAAACCCGCCGCCTCCCTCAGCACCGCCCCCCCCCCTTCACCTTCCTGCGCGCGCTACACCCACGCGTCTCCTCCCACGCGTCTCCTCGAGTTTCCGCTTTGAACTCCATCCCCCGGGGACACGGCGTCTTCTGCCCTCTCCCGAGAGACAGTCACCTCACCCTCCTGTTCAAGTGCAGCGTGGGAAAGTGGTCTCAGTTCATTTCATTTCTGAAACACTTCAGAGCCCCTGTGGTCGACCTTCAAATAGTCAAATAGTCTTGGCTTCACCTAGCACAACTCCTTGGCTGCAATTATAGTCACAGCTCTTTACGTTGTTTTGTATCTTCTTCTATCAGGCGCTTCCCGTGTGTTACTTCACTGACTCCTCACACCAGCTTTGCAAAGGATGAGTTATTATCCACGTTTTAGCAAGGAGGAAACTGAAGCTCAGGGAGATGAAGGGACTTTTCCGAACCCCACAGCTGATACAGGACAGCGAAGGCAGGTCCTTTCCAGCACACCTCGACAGCTCTCAGGAGTCCTCAAGACCTACTGTATCGCCCACTCCCGGATCCCCGCATCCTTTTAGATTCTCCCTGCTGGGAATTCCTGCCTCAGTGAAGCTGACAACGGCTGGCTCTCACTTTCCTGCTGGCCGCACTCCTGCAGACACCTCGGTGAGCCCAGCCCTGGGCTGGACCAGTGCTGCTGGACCCCCAGTGCTGCTGGACACCCCGGGCCATGTCCCCAACATCAAGCACACTGCTCCCCCTGAAAAGACCAACTCTTTAATTTTTAGAAAGGACTTGATGTCACTTACAGTAAAAGACACAAGTAAAATACAATTGTTCAAATGGAAAACAAATAAAAAGACACAAATAAAAAACAATTGTTCAACTGGAAATAGAAGACAAATACATAAAACAGAAGAGAACAAATTTGCTAGACTTCAAGGTCAAGTTAGCTGTATGGTTAAAGGTTACATTTATCTTTGAAAAAAATAGCAGGATTCAAAGTTATACATACATGTGGTTACTTCTATTTTTTAAGCCTATACATAGTAAAGAATACTCAAAATATTAATCTGAGGGTTTTTTTGTGGTATAATTTTGGCTGTGTTGTTTTCCCCTATGTTCCACTAAATTTTATTTAGTGAGTATATATTAGTTTTATTTGTCTTATTTCTTTAATTTTTTAAAATTTATTTATTTATTTTTGGCAGCGTTGGGTCTTTGTTGCTGCACGCGGGCTTTCTCTAGTTGTGATGAGCGGGGGCTACTCTTTATTGCAGTGCGTGGGCTTCTCATTGCGGTGGCTTCTCTTGTTGCGGAGCACAGGCTCTAGGCACGCAGGCTTCAGTAGTTGTGGCTCGCGGGCTCAGTAGTTGTGGCTCACGGGCTCTAGAGCACAGGTTCAGTAGTTGTGGCGCACGGGCTCAATTGCTCCGTGGCATGTGGGATCTTCCCGGACCAGGGCTCGAACCCATGTCCCCTGCATTGGCAGGCGGATTCTCAACCACTGCGCCACCAAGGAAGTCCCTGTCTTCTTTATTTTTATTATTGAGAACATGATGAGTTTCTCTCTGCCAAGGCAAAAAATATATAGCTATACATATCTATATATCTAGATCTAGACATGTCTAGATATAGACAGGTACAGGCAGATATAGTTATAGGTACAGGTATATAGATATATAGATGTAAATATATCCACAGTGGGAAACATACCATTATGTTAAGAGAGAAACTTTTTTTCTCCCCAGAATCAAACCTTAAAAGGAATGATCAATAGAACAATGTCTTCAATACTGGTTTCAAAACAAATGCCTGAGCAATCTTCACATGGCTGTTTCTTCTTGCTGTCCTTGGTGTACATCAAGGGTATAACACAACATGTAAGTCGAGGTTATTTTGTGTGGTTGGGCAGAGTGGGAATCCCACTGGGACTGAGCTAATGAGGTCCAAGCTTGTCAGTTTCCAGTCACGCTACATGGTACCAGGACAGAACTCAGAACCCCTAGGAGGAATGGGAGAGTTTCTGCCAAGACTTCCCTTCTTGGACCACCTCCTCTACCTGTATATCTGCCATCCTGCCCCGTGGTAAACACACAGCACATACTGCTGTCCAGATACTAATGTGCAATTTGCTAGACAAGATTCCCCTTCTTTCTTGCCTCCTGACCTGCTCCTTATCCTTCTTCCCTATCTTTTGTCCTTCCTCACCTGATAAGGCCATGGATCATGCCGTGGATCATGTCATGGATCAGCCCCGCCGGCAGATTCATTCCTCAGCTCTGACATATAAACCTGCTGGAAATCCTCCAACCCTCCAACCTGGGCTGATCTTGCCTCTCCCACATGCCTGTTCTCAAACTACATTCAGTGATGACTTGGTCACTGCCTAATAGGAAGCTGCCACATCTTCGTGAGCCCAGTGCCTGGGAAAGTGCCTGGCACTTTAAATAGGTAGCTTCCAAATGGATAAGTGAGCAGGTGGGTGGGTGGAGAGATGGAGGGATTAATCTAATAGGGGAAACAAGCAGGATGGACTACAGAGGCCTGAGAACTCAGAGGCCTGTTCTGGATCTGTGTCTCCCTGTGGAGCACACCGCCATAGGGTCTCTGAGCCCTGGAGAGTTGAAGAAAGTCTTCCCCAAAGAGCAAAGGTTTAAAACAGAACACGATGGCCTGGAGGACAAGAGAGACAAGAGCCCTTTCTCCCTCCCAGGGGCCTGGCCTTCTCTCAGAAAAGACAAAGTCACTAGTGGTCTACAGCCACACTGTGTGCCCACCCCTAGGCAGCTGTGACACTCAGGGGCTCAAATTCTTGACCAGTTTCTGAGGATAAGAGGATGTGTCTATCCTGTCCTCAGCTGCCCTTGCTTCTCTAAGAGACAAGTTCATTGGCAGGCCTGAGTTCACTGAGGTGGGGAAGAAGGGTCTTGAAACAGAGCCTGGTGCTGCTTTGGGGTCACAGCAATCCCTGCTCTACGTGTCACTGATGAGTGAAGTAGGCCAGGACCCCAGGGCAACCAAACTTCATTCTCCTCTGTGCCCTCCTGCACTACCCTTCTCCAGCCCTTGTTCCTGTCACATCATCCTGGGCATTGAAACCCTGGCTGTTCCCAGACCAGGGCTGCCAGGCAACTGAGGACAGGAAGGGTCCAGGAAAGAGAGTCACCCTCAACTGCAATCTCCACTGCCCTTTTGGTAGGAACCTGGTACAACAACATCAAACCCCGGGAAGGTTCCTGAAGAAAGAGGGAATTCCCATCAGATTTAGAAACGGAAATCTGGGCCTCCAACCAAAGGCTTTTCTGTCCCTAAAAATGCAGACCCATCTCTAGACCTTCCCCATGTGGCCAGCAGGTGGCACCACCATCAGAGATTTCAAAACCAAAACTAAATTACACTGGAAACAGATTTTTTTTTTTTTTTTCGGTTTTGTTTATGCAAATAGTTCATTCCCTCCAACATTCCTCCCGTAATGGTCCCCCCCTTTTCCCCCTCATTCCCTCCCCCTTCCCTCCTCTGCGTGACCCTGCTCTCCCTGGACGCAGAGTGGATGAAGACGCTGTCTGGAGAGTCAGGGACCCAAAAACAGGCCTTGAGAAATGTGAGTAAGACTGATGGGGACCAAGGAGGGAGGGAGAAGCCAGAGCAGAGAATCCCGGGCACGGGAGGCAACCAGATTTACTCAGGGAGGTGAGAACACACTTCCCCTCCGTATATACCTTACCCTTTCCAACATGCACATGCGTGCACACATGCAAACTCATTCCCCCCATCCCTCCTCCTGAGGACAAAAGGAGACCTCAGACCCAGGAGGTGATGCCACCTGGTCTTCCTCCTCCAGCTCCTAGGGAGCAGCGAGATGGGGGACCCACTCGGCCCTGGAGAGACGTCCTTTTGTGCCTGAAACCATCTTCCGTAGGTGGTTTCTCCCAGAGGCCTTTGCTGAGCCTTTGGGAGCCCTTTCAGAGAGCCATGACTGGAAACCCTCACCCTCAATTAACTGGTCCCAAGCCAGCCCTATTCCGGGAAGGGGAGGGGAGTGATGGGACAGGGCAGAGGAGGAGGCTGGGGACAGAGGTGGAGGGAGTGTGATGACCTCTGGACTGGACACTGCCCTGGGGAGGAACACCCAGTGCCGCAGCTGCAGAGACCAGCCTCCCCACTCCACCCGCCCCCGCCCCCCAGAACATCTCTGTGAGGTCTAGAATGGGCAGAGAGAAAAACACCCGGCGGTATGATCATCCCCACCCCCTCCGCAGCCCCTGCCCAAAACGCAAGGCTGCTGCACCCCTCCAGCCCTACAGATACCTTTTCTCTTTTTGGCAGGTGGCTCTTATACGTCCTGGTGCCAGTCCTGTTCTGCAGGGTGGGAGGCTCCGTCTTCACCCCTCGGAAGCTCTATGGGGAAGTGACCTCGCCTCTGTACCCCAAGCCTTACCCCGACAACTTTGAGACCACCACTGTGATCACGGTCCCCACGGGATACAGGGTGAAGCTCGTCTTCTGGCAGTTTGACCTGGAGCCTTCGGAAGGCTGTTTCTATGACTATGTCAAGGTAGGGGGTCGGGTTGGGTGGGCAGAGGGAGAGCTGGGTGTCTCTGGAACTTGGGAACTTGTGTTCTGACCACCCTGGATAAGACCCCCACCTGTGGACAAAGCCCCAAGCCTGTAAAAGCTGATGGCCAAGTGGGGTTCTGAAAGTCAAGTGATGCCGTGGATGGGTGTCCACTGCTTTGAGAGCCCCTAGGGGAGCGCTGAGGGGAGAGACACAGAGGGAAGGTACGGGCCCCACTCTCAGGAAATGTACTGCCTACCGGAATCAGAAAAACCTTCCCCATCTTCTTACTTGCTAGGAGTCTTTGGGAAATCGCTGTGACTCAGTTTCCCTGTTTCCATGGAGAGTATCACCTTGGCTGCCACCTCACCAGGAACGCAGGGACGTGGGGAAGGGAGACGTTCATGGTCGTGGCTCAAGCGTAGGCTTCAGCAAGGACAGGGAGCTCAGTCTCCTCACCTCTGTCATGACCAAGGGCACCGTCCCAGTCCCATCTTTCTACATCCAATAACAATGAGATTCTTGACTCAGGATTCAGGTAGAGCGTGCACACAGCCCGTAAATACTATTCCAAGGAGACCTGCTGGAGGTTATAAGGGAATAACATGAAAATGAAACATCTTAGCCCAGAGGACTTGAGACGGCAGTGTTGGAGGCGAGGGGTCTTGGTGGCAGGGATGGTGAAGAATGAGGTGGGGGGAGGGATGTCTTCTGCTTTGGAGGCGTTAAGGAGTCTGTGAAGAAAGAGGTAAGGGAAGTTCGGCCACGCTTGCTAAGGCTACCAGGCCCCAGAGGCTCACGTTCAGCTGAGTCCATCACGAGGCATGGCTGGACGTGAGTGGTTTGACTAAGGCGAGGTGGAAGGACAGGACAGAAGGTAAAGCAGACAATCCAGGCTCTAGGGATGAAGGAAAGATAGAGGCCACCAGGATTCCAGTGGGAGGCAGGCACAGGAGGAGATGGGAGTGAAGAAAGGTCTGAAACATGCTGGGGGTCATAAAAGGGGAGGGACGATGTTTGGGGGACAGGATAACGTGCAGAGTTAGCGGATGGAGATGCAGGGGACAGAGCAAAGGCACCTGGGGAAGCTTGCAACAGCCAGAGCCCAGCAGGCAGAGAGCAGCTGGAGGCCGTCCAGCAAGGAAGCATGATCCGCTGGTTGGGACAAGAGAAGGATGACCTTCACTGACCCTCCACGTGGGACGTGTCCCCTCAACAACTGTCTTCCTACCCCACTGTCCTTCTTCCACCAGATCTCTGCCGATAAGAAAACCCTGGGGAGGTTCTGTGGGCAGCTGGGCTCTCCACTGGGCAACCCTCCAGGAAGGAAGGAATTTATGTCCCAAGGGAACAAGATGCTGCTGACCTTCCACACGGATTTCTCCAACGAGGAGAACGGCACCATCATGTTCTACAAGGGCTTCCTGGCCTACTACCAAGCTGTGGGTGAGTGGTCCCTGTGCCCGGGTTCCAGGCCTCGTATTGCACGGGGGCCGGAAAAGGAGAACCTTGACTCCAAAGAAGCAGGAAGCCTGGCCTTCCTTGCTTTTCCCAAGAGAGCTTTTTCCAGAAGACGGCTGTCCACCTGGGCCCTGTCCCCACTGGGCAGTTCCCAGAAAGCGTTAGAGGGGCCGGGAGGTCCAGGTGGCCAGGAGCTGACTTTGTCTATTTAGGCCTCTGGTGAGTGACCTCGCTGAGACCAGCGCCACCACAGAAGTCCCCCGGCAGGAACTGAATCCTTCCTTCCGGAATCTCTTCCAGACCTGGACGAATGTGCCTCCCAGCTCAACTTGGTCGAGGAGAATCCCCAGCCCCGGTGCCAGCACCTGTGTCACAACTACATTGGTGGCTATTTCTGTTCCTGCCGTCCAGGCTATGAGCTTCAGAAGGACAGGCATTCCTGCCAGGGTGAGGTCAGGGTTGGGAGGCAGGGACTGAGCGAGGGCTCACCGGGCCAGCCCGAGTCTCCGGGTGACCCCCCCTCCCGGCTTTGCTCTCACAGCCGAGTGCAGCAGCGAGCTGTTCACAGAGCCGTCGGGCTACATCTCCAGCCTGGAGTACCCCCAGCCCTACCCCCCCGACCTACGCTGCAACTACAGCATCCGGGTAGAGCGGGGCCTCACCCTCCAACTCAAGTTCCTGGAGCCTTTCGAAATCGATGACCACCAGCAAGTACACTGTCCCTACGACCAGCTACAGGTACAGCAGACCTCCCCACCCCCAGAGATCCTGTCCTCTCCTCCCCATTGCCACGTGGCTCCTCTCATCGCTCCTTCCTGCTGGACCCTCTGGCCAATTGGTGCAGAAATGGCCAACATCACACATGAGTTGGGCAAGTTCCTACACACCTGGCAGCTGGGTACTGGGGATCCCTTTTACCCTCCAGCTGAAAACATACACAAAGCAGGATCCCCACCACCAGCACCACCGCCCCAGCCCTGGGGAAAAGTGTCTGAACTGGAGAGGTGACCCTCCCTCCTCCCCCATCAGATCTATGCCAACGAGAGGAACATCGGTGAGTTCTGTGGGAAGCAAAGGCCGGAGCCCATTGACACCAGCAGCAACTCCGTGGACCTGCTGTTCTTCACGGACGAGTCAGGGGACAGCCAGGGCTGGAAGCTGCACTACACCAGCGAAAGTAAGGCTGCCCGGGGCCCCTCACTGGCCAGCAAGGGGGCAGGATGTAGTGGGTAGAAAGAAGGCCAGTGGCTCTGCCATAAATGTGCCCTCCGCTTTCCCTGACAGCCATCAAGTGCCCCCAGCCCAAGACCCTAGACTCGTTCACCATCATCCAGGACCTGCAGCCTCAGTATGAGTTCCGGGACTACTTCATCGCCACCTGCAAACAAGGCTACCAGCTCATGGAGGTAAGAGCCACAGCTGAGGGGAAGGAACTGGCCCAGCATCAGGAGTAATTCACACAGTCAGGCCCACAGCAGATTGAGGCTCAGCCCCAAGTAGAATCATACATGTTTGAGCTGGAAGGGTCACCTGGCCTGTTCCAACTTGACTGCCCATTGGAAACACTTAGGATTTTAAAATACTCACGTCCAGGTCCCCTGCTAGAGACTAGTCTATGGGTCTGGAATGCAACCTGGGCATCAGGATTACTAAAAGCTACTCAGGTGATACTAATGCCCAGCCAAGTTTAAGAGCTACTGGCCTTGCCCAATAAGTCATTGTAGAGTTAGGAACCAAAGAGGCGGGGGCGGAGGTGAAGTGCAAGGAGTGACTCAACAGTGCCGGGATTGTGTACAGCAAGGATTACTACCAAATCCCCTGCCTCTTGCCCCAGGGCTCTGGGTCTTGGGATTTTGGGGGTTTTTTTAAGACCTAACTGACTTTATTCAATGATTCATGAATCGGGCAGCATCCCACCTAACAACCAGAAGGGGTTCCTTTTCTGTACATTGGTGGTCTTACCCCAGGTCCACCACCCTGTCCTCAGCTTTGCAGACTCAGGAAAGAATGTGGTTTTCTCCACTGGTCAATCTCACAAAAGCTGGTAAACTAAAATGCTATTTTTAAAAAGCATGCAGTTGGAGTTACCCCTGGCCAGGGACCTGGGACTGGACATCCCGTCTTTGTTCAAAAGAACCACTTGCAAGACCTACTCTGAATCAGAGAAGAGACCTTTGGTTTGTCCTTCAGTTGTAGCAAAGTCACCCAACAAACATTTTAAGTGTTACTGAGTGTCAGGCAGTGTTCTGGATGTGGGAAGGACAGTAAAAAGAAACATACATTCATGCAGGCTTCTTGGAGCTTACCTTTGAATGTTGCATCAAGCTGAGTTAGCCAGGTAACTGCTCCTTGCTCCAGGAAGGACTCAGTGCCCTAGACCCCTCCTCTCTGCTCAGGTTACAACTCACCACGTCCTACGCCACCCTACGCCACCCTACGCCACCCGCACCCTTACCTTGGCATTTGTCATTCACATCATAGAGTTTAAAACAAGTCACACGGTTTATCTCACATTATTTACATTTCACTGGGACATCCTAGTCCTCATACACACTCTCTTGCAATCTGTTCCAGGGGGAATTGTCTGGGATGACTGTTGATCTTAATAAAACTCATTCATTTTGTCCAGTTACTTTTCATTTCAGAGGGGGCCATCTCCCGCCCTGGTCCCTGCCATCCGCTCACCTACGACAGCACTTAGCATACGTCAGCATCCTCAAGCACCCTTGAAAGTGGCTGGGCTGTGCTAGTATTTTAGGAAAGGCCCTTGCCCTTAAGAAGACTACAGTCTAGGGGCGATGAGGTGATGCAGGGTGCTCCAGAGGAAGAGAAACATGGTCCTACTTCAGGGCAGAAACTTTTGTTTCAATGCAGAGAACACACAACTGGGCTTGTTGTTTTTTTAATTTAAAATTGTGGGGTTCAATTGGACCTCAGTGGAAACAGGCAAGAGTCTAGAGAGAGGATTATTGGGTCTAACAACTAGCCCTAGGTCTGACTTCCTGCTGTGTGGCTCATGTGCGCCCATGTGTAAGTCTGGTCTGAAAGGACCGGCTAGGAAGAAGGACCAAGGAGCCACGTCCATGGGTGCTAAGGTTTGAGGGCTTGAGAGATGACTTTGCATCCCTGCTGCTCCCGTGTGGGCGAGGACCGGAAGGGAGCTGCAGCACCTCCTTGTACTAACAGCACCTCTATCTCTGATCAAACAGGGGAAACAGGCGCTCCTGTCCTTCACAGCTGTCTGCCAGGATGATGGCACATGGCATCGCGCCATGCCCAGGTGCAAGAGTAAGTTGCAACTCAGGGATGTGTCTCCCCCTAGGAGAAGGGAAGAAGGGTCCGACCTAAGCATCTCCCCAGAAAGACCCTCCCCTGACTTGTCCTTTGAAGCCTCTGGCCCATCCAGGAACCAGTCAGCCCTCATCTCAGCAGGACTGACAGGCTGTACCCAGAGCTGAATTTCATTGTATCCAGTTCCCGTACATCACGAGAGCCCCCCACTCACCATATTTCCCGAAGGTTCTCAGCATGTTCTGTGGGTCCACTCCTGCTCTGTGGGCAGACTGCTCACATTCCTCCCACTGAAGTTCCGGAACAATCCTTCCCAGCTCTCATACGGCCCTGTGTTCTCTCCAAGTCAAGAACTGCGGGCAGCCCCGAAGCTTGCCTAACGGAGCCTTCAATTACACCACCACAACGGGGGTGAACACCTACCAGGCCCGTATCCAGTACTACTGCCACGAGCCGTATTACAAGATGCAAACCAGAGATGGCAGAAGCATGTCTGAGCGAGGTAGGGACCCATGCAAATCTTCTCATGGGGAGGGAGAAGACTGAGGGAGGCAGTCTTCTCCCTCTTGTTGGGACATCTTCTGCAATTTTTTCCAGTAGAATCCCTACAAAGTGAATATTAAGATATTTATCTAGGGCACTGGCTTCAGAGGTACCAAGAGGCATCTAACAAAGCTGAAGAAGGAAACACCTGAGCTGATACAAAGAAAGACTTGAATCTCATAAACAGCTTCTTCTCACCACCACCACCACCACCACCATCACCACTACCATCACCACCATCACCATCACCACCACCACCACAACCACCATCACCACCACCATCACCACTACCACCATCACCACTACCACCACCATCACCACCATCACCACCACCACTACCACCATCACCACTACCATCATCACCATCACCACCACCACACCACTACCATCACCACCATCACCACCACCACCATCACCACCACCACTACCACCATCACCACTACCATCATCACCATCACCACCACCACACCACTACCATCACCACCACCACCATCACCACCACCACTACCACCATCACCACTACCATCATCACCATCACCACTACCACCACCACCATCACCACCACCACACTACCATCACCACCACCACCATCACCACCACCACCACCACCATCACAATCACCACCATCACCGCCACCACCATCACCACTACCACCACCGCCATCACCACTACCACCACCACCATCACTACCACTACTGCCACTGCCACCACCACCACCACCATCACCACCACCATCACCACTACCACCACCACCACCACCATCACCACCACCATCACCACTACCATCACCATCACCACCATCACCATTACCACCACTACAGCTTTATCAGTGAGACTTCCTCAGCTTTCTCCCCACATACCCTCTCAGGCTGCTATGTTGTGAACTTCTGCATTTAGGTTTACTAAATTACTCTCAAACTCATCTATGGGTATCTTTAAAACTTTTTTTTAATAAAAGAAATCACATGCTTTGTACAATAGGTGTGAAACATGCAAAAAAAGGGAAAAAATCTTATTTATAGGCTATTCAAGGTGTTACTTAAGAGCTGAGCTTTGAAGTCAGACAACCCCCACTTTGCATCTTGGTTCTGGCACTTAGAAATTATGTGACCTTGTGCAGATTATTTAAACTCAGTTTCCTCGTCTCTAAGGTGGGGATAATGATGCATATCTGAAAGCCTCACGGTGGTGCTTAAATGAGATAATGCAGATAAAGTTCTGAGCAATGAGCACCGGCACACTGTCCGTGATTAGCAAACATAGCTACCAGGAATTCCCTGGCGGTCCAGTGGTTAGGACTCCACTCTTTCACTGCCAAGGGTGTGGGTTCAATCCCTGGTTGGGGAACTAAGATCCACCCAGCACCGCCAAAAAAAAAAACCCAAAAACCATAGCTACCATTAACATCTACTACCCAGCACCAAGATGCAATCACTGACGGAAGTTTGATAAGTTCCTTGCAGGTTTTGTGTCTACTTTCACAAATAGGGATCATGTCGAATATAATAGTTAAGTATTCTGATTTTTCCACTTAGCATTAAAACAAAAATATACGTATGGAGCCTCTTAACACTTTCAATATCCCATCCACATATATTTGAAACTTTCCCTTTGATTCTTGTCCTCTCCCTCTCCGCACTTGTGTGCTCACTGGCCCCTGCCCACGACCTCCCAGCCTGAACGCAGCCCCTCTCCCCTCAGGGCGGTACACCTGCACAGCTCAGGGCATTTGGAAGAATGAGCTGGCCGGAGAGAAGATGCCTCGGTGTTTGCCAGGTGAGTGGAAACCCTCCGCCGTCCTCTGTGGCCCTGGCAGCCTTGCAGGGCCTCCGAGGAGGCATGGCACAGAGACGGGAGAGGCACTCCAGCTTGAAGCTGAAGGTAGACATGGGGTGAGGGAGGAATCAGGAAAAAGGCGAGGAGACGCCCCAGCAGAAGGGCAGAGGCACCCAGAGATCTGGACCTGTCCCGACATTCCTGGACTTTTCACTGAGCAGGTGGGAGATCAGGCATAAAAAAAAAAGAGCAAGACGGACTTCCCTAGCGGTCCAGTGGTTAAGACTCCACGCCCCCACTGCAGGGGGCACGGGTCCCGCGGCGCGGCCAAAAAAAAAAAGAAAAAGAAAAAAAAAGAGCGAGAAAAGCCCCAGGAAGAATAAACAAGAACGAGGAGAAGAGGCTGACCAGACGCCAAAGACGGAAGACTAGGGAGGGAGGAGAGAGAAGAAAGGGCCCTGAGCCAAAAAGAGGGGGCGAAGGGGAGGGGCCAGCCCGCGGTGCCGGGCGCTGACTTCTCCCCCCCCGCCCCCTTCTCCCCCCCCCGCCCCCTTCTCCTCGCCCCCCGCCCCCTTCTCCTCCCCCCTCCCCCTTCTCCTCCCCCCGCCGCCCCCCCCTTCTCCTCCCCAGTGTGCGGGAAACCCGTCAACCCTGTGGAGCACAAGCAACGCATTGTCGGGGGCCAGAAGGCCAAGCTGGGCAACTTCCCCTGGCAGGCCTTCACCAACATCCACGGGCGAGGGGGCGGCGCGCTGCTGGGCGACCGCTGGATCCTCACGGCCGCGCACACCCTCTACCCCAAGGACTACGAAGCGCAGGGCAACGCCACCGTGGACGTGTTCCTGGGCCACGTCAACGTGGAAGAGATCACCAAGCTGGCCAACCACCCCGTCCGCAGGGTCAGCGTCCACCCCAACTACCGCCAGGAAGAGTCCCACAATTTCGAGGGGGACATCGCCCTCCTGGAGCTGGAAAATAGTGTCACCCTGGGCCCCAACCTCCTCCCCATCTGCCTCCCCGACAACGAGACCTTCTATGACCAGGGTCTCATGGGCTATGTCAGTGGCTTTGGGATCATGGAGGAGAGACTTTCTCACAACCTCAGGTTTGTCCGTCTGCCCATCGCTAAGCGAGAGGTTTGTGAGAGTTGGCTCCGGAAAAAAAATAGGAAAGACGTGTTTTCTGAAAACATGTTCTGTTCTGGGGACCCGACTCTAAAGCAAGATGCCTGTCAGGGGGATAGCGGAGGGGTCTTTGCAGTGAGGGATGAGAAAAATGATCGCTGGGTGGCGACAGGCATCGTATCCTGGGGCATCGGCTGCAGCAGGGGGTACGGGTTCTACACCAAACTACTCAACTACGTGGACTGGATCAAGAAAGAGATGGGGGAGGAGGACTGAGCCCAGAATTCACTAGGTCAGAATCCGAAGAGCAGTGTGTAAAAAAAAGAAAAAAAAATAATCTAACCAGTTGTTGACAACCACTAAGAATCCATATTAAAATCACTGATGCAGAAAGACACTGTGTGAAATAAATCCTCTTTTCTATAATCCCATCCACACCCTCCACCTGAAACAACCCAAAGGTCACCTTTATTCCCCCCACCCCCGCCCCAGGGCTGCAGAAGATACATTCCACAATCTCTACCTAGCACTGTCCTCTTCCATTTCTATAACCATCGGGTAATTGAATAGAACTCCTTCCAAATAAAATTTTATGAGAAAGCCCATTGTGTAAAATGAATTAAAAGCAGTATTTAATAAATATAAAAATATTTAATGAGATCATATTTAAAATATTTTCCTTAGGAAGGCAATGAGAACAATTAAGTTTATGCCCACATTTACAATTAGAGTCGTAGATAACAATTTATTTCTGTATTTTGTTTTGCTTGTACAATATGAAGAAAATCCTTATTTTCCCACATGCATAGTTGCAGGTATAAGAGTTTTTTTAACAGCTCACTTTCCAGTCTCTAAATATTCCTTAAGAGAGGAGTGATATGAAATTTTGGTTCCCAAGTTGAGTCACTAACAATATTTTAAAATAATTTGTATTCTTTAAGATATATTTAAAGACCAGAGAAGTACCCAGAACTTGGGATAAGCATTATAAGTATTTATGGTAGAATATTATCATGATATTATTGCACAACTGAGTCTTCTGGACTCGTCTGAACAACTTTACACGAGCTGACTCACACAGGCCTGAACTCAAGAAGACCAAGGCAGAGTTAAAACATTCCCAAGTAATGACGAGTTTTTAAGTCCAAATTCGGGTCCACAATCCCTTAGCTGACACCCTCAAGGCCAAATGCCTTTCAATGTTCAAGATTTTACAGATTTCAGAAATGCAATATACCATCTATGTAATGTAATGTAATGGCCCCAGCAACACCCTGTAAGAACACAGATGAATAATTCTGAAAAACATTTGAACATTCACAGTAAGTGAGATAGATAAGGGCTCTAGACAACTACCCACCAGTTACTGTCAGGTTTTGCCACTAAATAAGTTTTGGTGCCAAACTTATTAAAACACTTTCTGTTTTTAAGAGCATTTTAGATGTTAGGATTGTGGACTTGTATAGGTGGAAATGAAAACGTTTTCTCATATAGTCTACACAAAAGCATACACAAGTGGTGTGGGTTACATTTAAGGAGCATACATTGATTGCAGTTTGGTTTTTTTTTAATAAATTTATTTATTTATTTATTTTTGGCTGCGTTGGGTTTTCATTGTTGGGTCTTCGTTGCTGCGTGCAGGCTTTCTCTAGTTGTGGTGAGCGGGGGCTTCTCTTCGTTGTGGTGCACGGGCTTCTCATTGCGGTGGCTTCTCTTGTTTCAGAGCTGGGGCTCTAGGCGCGCGGGCTCCAGTAGTTGCGGCATGTGAGCTCAGTAGTTGTGGCTCGCGGGCTCTAGAGCTCAGGCTCAGTAGTTGTGGCGCACGGGTTTAGTTGCTCCACAGTATGTGGGATCTTCCCGGACCAGGGCTCGAACCCATGTCCCCTGCATTAGCAGGCGGATTCTTAACCACTGTGCCACCAGGGAAGTCCTGCAGTTCTTTTAATGGTTAGAAATGTTTTCAGAAATGAAACACCTTCAGGACTCTAATGGAGGCAGGAGTTCAGTGGGTGGAGGAGATGGAAATGGTTAAAATTTAAAAATTCAATTCTATGTTATTTCTAAGGTTCCTGGCAAATTTAAGATTCTGAGTCCCTGGTCCTTACTGTAATCATCAAATGTGATCTCAGGAGAATCCAGTGACTGCTCTGACCTTTCTAGTTCCCACTCTTTTCCCACAAAGTCATGTGCATCTTATTCTTCAAGTGCACTGGAGTAGAAAAATAAGGACAAAACCAATACTCTCTGAATAGAAAACTAACAGAAAAAAAAAAAACAAATTGCTTTTGGACTTTGGGGGTTAACCTAACTCATAACAAGGAAAATATTTAAATTAAAACACTATCTTTTTACCAGTAAGATTGGCAAAGATAATATATTATATTGGTGAAGACGTAGAGAAAACAGACACTCATGAATTCTTTTTTAATGTAAATTGGTACAAACTCTATAAACAGCAATTTGGCAACATGTAATCAAAATTACCAATCCACATGCCTTTGACCCCGCAATTCCACTTCCATGAATTTTTCCCACAGATATTCTCACATATGAGTTAAATGACCTATGTACAAGGTTAGACAACCCAGCATTGTTCATAATGGCAATGTATTAGAATCCTGAATTCTGAAAGGTCTGGTACCAAAGTTTCAAGTAAATTATGGAATATCCAAATAATGGAATACAATGTAGCCATTCAATCCCTAAGAGAAATGAAAAGCAGAACAGTGTATATAAAATACTACCATTTGTATAAAAAAGAAGAGTGGTTTTATATTGCTTTATATGTATAAAAAATTGCTGGAAGGTTATATAAGAAATGGTGGTGGTCTCTGGGGGAGAAGAAAAGTTATCACTGTATTCTCTTCCTATCTTTCAAAATTTTGAGCCATGTAGATGTTTTATCTATTCCAAAAAACAGGTACAAAGCTGTATTAAAATATTTTTAATTAAAAAAAATTTTAAGGAAATAGCCTCATTGAGAAAGTTGACATTTAGCAAAGATTGAAAGAAGTTAGATATTCAGCGATCTAGGTGGAAAGCATTCCAGGAAGAGAGAACAACCAGTGCAAAGGCCCTGAGGCAAGAACATGCTAGATCCACTAGGGAATTACAAAGGCAGCCAAAGCAGAGTAATACAAACTTACATTTTGAAAGGCTCACTCTGGCTGCTGAATTGAGGTCAGACTCTATGTGGAAAAAAACATAAAAGGGACCAGTTAGGAGGCAATTTTGGTAATCCAGCAAGAAGTGATGGTAGCTCAGACCCAGTGGCAGCAGTGGAGGTGATGCAAAGTAGTCATATTATGGATAAAATTTGCAGAGAGCCAAAAGATTTCGTGACGGAGTAAATACTGGAGAGAGAAGAATGAGAAAAAGAGAGAAGTCAACTAGATGCAGAAGATTACCAGGGGAGGAGGTTTGATGAAAAACATGAGTCCTGTTTTGAACATGTTCAGTTTTTTAATAAATGCCTATCTGATTAGGGCCAAAATGGAATAACAGGGATCAGATTGACCCACCCTCCTGAAACAAACAAACAACAGCAACAACAACAAAAACATCAAATATATGAAACAACGGTTTTCAAGACATGGACTTCAGGTACCAAAGACAATGATTCCTGGGAGACCGAACCCTGTGATTGCCCCAGCTTACTGCCTTGAGAGAGGTTCCAAGCTGAGGTGCTAGAAGGAGAAACCCAAGCAGGGCTCAGCGGACTCCCTGAGTTGAGGAGACAGAGCCGAAGTGCACAGAACTGAGTATCAGAGAGGAGACAGCCACACAGAGAAAACACCATAAGATCCCTACAAGTATTCACCCACAGGCAAGGAAATTACTGAAGGATGGAGAAGAAAGCCTTATGAGATGATGAAAGGTAATAGTACCCTACAGATGGCCAAAAAGCACATGAAAAGATGCTCAACATCACTAATTATTAGAGAAATGAAAATGAGGTATCAAAAAACTACAATGAGGTATCACCTCACGCCAGTCAGAACAGCCATCATCAAAAAATCTACAAACAATAAATGCTGGAGAGGATGTGGAGAAAAGGGAACTCTCCTACACTGTTGGTGGGAATGTAAATTGGTACAGCCACTATGGAGAACAGTATGGAGGTTCCTTAAAAAACTAAAAATAGAACTACCATATGACCCAGCAACCCCACTCCTGGGTATATACCTGGAGAAAACCATAATTCGAAAAGATACACGCACCCCAATGTTCATTGCAGCACTATTTACAATAGCCAGGATATGGAAGCAACCTAAATGTCCATCAACAGAGGAGTGGATAACGAAGATGTGGCACATATATACAATGGAATATTACTCAGCCATAAAAAGAAACGAAATTGAGTTATTTGTAGTGAGGTGGATGGACCTAGAGTCTGTCATACAGAGTGAAGTAAGTCAGAAAGAGAAAAACAAATACCATATGCGAACACATAAATATGGAATCTAAAAATAAATAAATAAATAATGGTACTGATGAACCTAGGGGCAGGACAAGAATAAAGATGCAACTGTAGAGAATGGACTTGAGGACAAGGGGAGGGAAAAGGGTAAGCTGGGACGAAGTGAGAGAGTAGCATTGACATATATACACTACCAAATGTAAAATAGATAGCTAGTGGGAAGCAGCTGCATAGCACAAGGAGATCAGTTCAGTGCTCTGCAACTACCTAGAGGGGTAGAATAAGGAGGGTGGGAGGGAGACGCAAGAGGGAGGGGATATGGGGATATATGTATAAGTATAGCTGATTCACCTTGTTATACAGCAGAAACTAACACAACATTGTAAAGCAATTATACTCCAATAGAGATGTTAAAAAAAATAAAAGGAAGATGTGGTACATATACACAATGGAATATTACTCATCCATTAAAAAGAACAAAATAATGCCATTTGCAGCAACATGGATAGAGCTAGAGATTGTCATACTGAGTGAAGTAAGTCAGACACAGAAAGACAAGTATCACATGATATCGCTTATATGTAGAATCTAAAAAAAAGTGTACAAATGAACTTATTTACAAAACAGAAGTAGAGTCATAAATGTAGAAAGCAAACTTATGGTTACCAGGAGATAAAGGAGGAGGGATAAATTAGGAGATTGGGATTGACATATACACACTGCTATATATAAAATAGATAACTAGTAAGAACCTGCTGTACAGCACAAGGAACTCTGCTCAATACTCTGCAATGGCCTATATGTGAAAAGAATCTAAAAAAAAAAAAAAAAAAGAGTGGACATATGTATATGCATATGTAAAACTGATTCACTTTGCTGTATACCTGAAACTAACACAACATTGTAAATCAACTATACTCCAATAAAAATTTTTAAAAAAAAAACTAATCGTACCCAGCAATCACCAGGGCTGGGAACAGAGCCTGATCCCACCAGCCAGACTGGAAAACCTTAGAATTTATGGGGCATTGGGTAGGGTATGCAGAAAGGTCTTGCCTCAGTAGCAGGGAACAATGGGCCCTAGGTTAAATGCTGCTCTGGTCCCAGCTAACAAATGTTAAAAGCGAGACCAAAAGGATCAAACTGTTTCCAAGTAACTTAACTGAGTCCCAGAACAAAGCTCAAAAATATTTACAGAATTACAAAAATATCCAGCACCCAACATGATAAAATTCACAGTCTGGCACCCAATCAGAGAATATGAGATGTACAAAGAAGCAGGAAAATATGATCCATGATGAGGAGAAAAATCCACCAAAACCAACCAAAACTGATACAGATGTAAGAGTTAGCAGACTGGGACAGTAAAACAATTGTAATAACTGTATCCTGTGTGTTCAAAAAGTTATAAACATGTCTATTAGACACCCAAGGAGAGGTGCTGAATAGGCTGTTTGATGTATAAATTTGGAGTTGATGGAAGAGGTCTGAGCTAAAAATGTAAATTTCAGAGTCATTGGTAGGTATAGAGATGGGTGTTTAAAGCCACCGCTTGAATGAGGCCTCCAAGGAAGTTGGATAGAGAAGAGAAAAAGACCAATGACTATGCCCTGAGACACACCAGAATCAAAAGTCTGGGAGAACAGCAAAAATCAGCAGAGGAGGCCCAGAAATAGTGACTGCTATGGAATGAATGTCTGTGTCCACCCCTGCTCCCCACCTCAAAATTCATATGTTGGAGCCTTAACTTCCAACATGATGGTGTTTGGAGATGGGGTCTTTGGGAAGTAACTGGGTTCAGATTAGGTCATCCGGGTAAGCCCCTCATGATGTGATTAGTGCACTTACAAGAAGAGGAAGATTTCTCTCCCCACACAAGTACCAAGGAAAGGCCATGTGAGCACCCAGTGAGGCTCTGTCTGCAAGCCAGGAAGCGGGACTTCACCAGGAACTGAATCTGCCAGCACCTTGACCTTGGTCTTATGTCTACTGTTTACGCCACCCAGTCTATGGTATTTTGTTATGGAAACCTGAGCTGACTAAGGCAGTGACCACTGAGGTAGGAGGAAAACCCAGAGAGTCCAAAATTTCAGAAGCCAAAGAAAGAAAGTGCATCAAGGCCAAGGAGTGATCACTTGATCAACTGGGCAAATGTCACTTATAGGTCGAGATGAAGACAGAGGATTGATCCTGGGATAAAGCAATGTCAAATGTCAAAGTCAGAGGTGATGCAGAAAAGCACAGTTTGGTGGAACAATGGGGACAAAAGGCAGACTGGAGTTGGAGAGAGAGCGGAAGAAGAAGTGGAGACAGAGGGTAATAATCAATGATTTCAAGGAATTTCCTGCAAAAGGGAACAAAGAAATAGGGCAAGCTTTCAGAGGAACTGGAGTCAAGGGAAGATTGTTTTTAAAGATTAGGGAAATAGCAACATGTCTATATGCTGATGGGAATTTCATAATAGAGAGGGAAAATGATGATGATGTGTGGAGGAGGGGTGAGATGGAATCCAGGTGGAAGCATGGATACGTTATCTAGGGTAACAGGCAAGCAGAGTTTAAGATGCTTCCATTTCAGTAGGTGTGGTGGTAGGAATGTGTCGACGTTCTCTTTTAATTCTTCATTTGTCTTGGTCAAGTAGAAAATAAGGTCATCAGCTGAAAGTGTGGATAGAGAAGGATTTGGGGATTTGAGGAGAGAGAAGAAGGAATGAAATAGTCATCCAGGAGAGTGGAAGACAGAACAGGTTAGGGAATTTTGATCACCTGGGAGCATAAGGGCCCACTTGAGATTCAAGATCATGACTTAAAAGTGAGACAGTTGTTCTCACTTCTGTGAGACAGTTGTATGAGCTCGGTCATGTGTTTTCCCCCAGCCAATATCAGCTGCACCGATACAGGCATAGAGGAAACAGATTCGATTTTGCCAAGTGAATATATTGAAACCATAGAAGGGCAAGGGAGTCCAAAATGTATGCAAGAGAGTTATTATATGGAATTTAAGCTGGGCAAAGAGGGGATTGAGCACGAAGTGGGTGATACGCAGTAAATATGCAGAAGATTTGATGTATTAGGGTTCCTGGTGTCATGGTATATAGAAAGTGTGGCCCTATAGGAACAGACCTGGAAGAGTAGGAGGTGATGGCAAAAGAATGGGGTGTGTGAAGTTGAGATTACTGGAGAGGTTTCAGGTATTGGTAATGACAGGGTCTATCTAGGCATGAACATGGGAGTGTGTGGCTGAGGTAGAGTGGAAGATAAGATTGTTGGAGAAGATTCATGGAACCACAGGGCCACAGTTTTAGAAGGATCACCTATCTGTATGTTGAAACTGCCAAAAATTAAGACAGGAATAGTGTTAGAATGACAGTGAATCAGGAACAAAGGTCATTGAGAAATGAGGGGAATGACGTGGGTCCCAGGAGGTGACTGTAACAATGAGTAGATGTGCATAAGATAGTCTGATGACATGAGCTTCAAAGCTGAGAGGCTGAGAAAAGAGGGGGAGGATGGGCTGTACGTGGCAGTGAGGATCACGGAAGGCCCAGTGAAAGGGAGGCTGTCAGGGGGGAAATACCGTCACCAATTGAGAGAGCAGCAGGAGGGCACCAGAGTTCAGGGAATTGGCTCTGGGGCCAAACTACCTGGCCACTTTCTATCCATGGTAGCTTAGCAAGTTACTTAACCTCTCCGAGCCTCGGTTTCTTTGTCTATAAAATGGGGGTAATAATAGTATCGCATACAAATCTTATACAATAGTATCTCATGCAATCTCATATAAATATTAAAGAGTTACAGCCATAAAAAAGAATGAAAGAATGTCATTTGCAGCAACATGGATGTAACTAGAGATCATCATACTAAGTGAAGTAAGTCAGAAAGAGAAAGATAAATACCATATGATATCACTTATATGTGGAATCTAAAACATGACACAAATGAACACATCTATGAAACGGAAACAGACTCACAGACATAGAGAACAGACTTGTGATTGCCAAGCAGTGGGGTGGGGGAGGGAAAGATTGGGAGCTTGGGGCTAGCAGATGCAAACTGTTATATATAGAATGGCTAAACTACAAGGTCCTACTGTAGAGCACAGGGAACTATTTTCGATATCCTGTGATAAACCATAATGGAAAGAATATGACAAAAAATGAATATATATATATATAACTGAATCATTTTGCTGTACAGCAGAAATTAACACACTGTAAATCAACTATACTTCAATAAAATTTTTTTAAAAATATATTAAAGAGGTAAATGAGGTAATACATGTAACAGGCTTAACTCAGTGTCAGGCACATCGTGAGCTGTACTGGGGAGCGATACTCTGGTGTCTTACTGCCTTGACATCCACAATCAGAGGGGAGGATCCTTCTTTGTGACTATGATTTTAGAATCACAATTTTTACCCCTTTCCTGTCCCGACACACATTTTAGTCAGTCTGGTGGAATGCAATAAAAATTGCTACTATCATTAAAGGCATTTCCAGGGTCCCAAGACAATTTTAAACCCCACTCTCAAGTAGTTCCTCCCATTTCTGGCTGATCATTGAAACATCATGAAGAAGGAGCAAAAGTCCTTCAAAGCTTTAGATGTAGGTCAGCCTGGTGAGTTGATCTCTATTCACACTGAAGGATAAAAGATGATAGTGAGGACAGCATAGGAGGCCAAAACAAGCAGCCAAGGACCAGGAAAGGAGGCTGGAAAAGGCTCAGGGCCACCTAAGACACACTGAGACAACTTCTTAAATTGCTGGGGGAAAAACCCTACATTAAATTGTGTCACAAGTAGACACATACATACACGCCCAAGCAGATGTAGAGTTCAGCTAGGCCCAACCGAGTTAATTTTTTCCAAAATCTCAATAAGTGTATCTCTGTCCAGCCTCTTGGGTTCAGCCCTTCCCCACTCTCACTACCTCTGCTTGGTTCCATGAAAAGACCAGATTCTCTCTTTTGGGGCTTCTTTGGGACCCTGGTCTCCAGTGATCCCAGGATTGTTTTTCTTTTATCCTGAGTTTTCTCTCCATTGTCTACTTAGGCACTTCTTTGCTTTTGTCCCTGTCTTCTGTGAATTTTTATTCTAACCATCCTCTTTTTTTTTTTTTTTTCCTGTTGGAAACCTTAGGTTCTTCTTGCTTCCTGTCCAAGAGAGATCAAGAAACATTTTCATTTTACCCATGAATAGAGAGTGCCCAGACAAACCTGAGCATTGTGCCAAAAATATTTCAAATTCAGTCCCAAGCAGTGAAGACCAAAGAAATAATTTGCTTTCGCACTAAACATAAAGGAAAACAGAGACCGCAAACAGCCTATTTTGAGGTCAGACAGAATACAGTGGTTAAAATTAGAACTAGCACCTTACTGACAGTTGTTGGTATTCTATGTCATTTGTATTCCCTTGTAGTACAAGAGGTTTTTCAAACAGGACCTGAACCCCCAGGAAAGAAGAAAATAGGGCACTCTCTCTCTTTAAGTTTATGTTCTCCCCTTTGGGGTTCCTCCACTGTGGTTCCTGTGACCACAACTTCACCATCCCCCATCATTTATCTAGTCTCCCCCTTTCTCTGGCTGAAAGGTGGGTACACTCAAAATCAATTCCCTTGACCTCTTAGCACAACTGAGAAAAGGCTGGTTCTTTCAAAAGTGTCTTTTTAAACTTGTAAAAGAAAATTAAAAAGTAAAGAATGTGACCATAAAGGGGTAGCATGAGGGAGATCTTTGTGGTGATGAAATAGCTCTGTATCAATAGAAAAGATCAATGAAACTAAAAGCTGTGGGGTTTTTTTTTTGAAAAGATAAAATAAACCAATAGCTAAACTTTCCAAGAAAAAGAAAAAAAAGAGAGGACTCAAATAAATAAAATTTTAAGTTAAAGAGGAGACATTACCACATAAAGGTTCATAAGAAACTACTATGAACAATATATGCCAACAAATTGGACAACCTAAGAAGAAATGGATAAATTCCTACAAACATACAGCCAACTAAAACTGAATCATGAAAAAATAGAAAATCTGAACAGACCAATTACTAGTAAAGAGATCAAATCAGTAATCAAAAATCTCTCAACAAACAAAAGTCCAGGACATGATGGCTTCACTGGTGAATTCTACCAAACATTTAAAGAGTTATGCCAATCCTTCTCAGACTCTTCCAAAAATAAAAGAAGAGGGAACACTTCCAAACTCATTTTACAAGGCAAGAATTATCCTGATAACAAAGCCAGAAAGAACACTACAAGAACAGAGAATTATAGGCTGATATCCCCGATGAACATACATGCAAATATCCTCAACAAAATAGCAGCAAACCAAATTCAACAGTACCTTAAAGAATCAAAGAATCCCGCCATGATCAAGCGGGATTTATTCCAGGGATTCAAGGGTGGTTCAACATCTACAAATCAATCCATGTGATATGTCACATTAACAAAATGAAAGATAAAAATCATATGATCATCCTAATATATGCAAAAAAAAAAGCATTTAACAAAATTCAACATCCTTTCATGATAAAAACTCTCAACAAACTGGATATAAAGGGAATGTATCTCAGTATAATAAAGGCCATACATGACAAGACCATAGCTAACATCACACTAAATGGTGAAAAACGGAAGGCTTGCCCTCTAAGATCAGTAAAATGACAAGGCTGCCCACTCTTACCACTTTTGTTCAACATAGTACTAGAAGTCCTAGCCAGAGCAATTGGGAAATCAATCAATCAATCAATCAATCAATGGCATCTATATCAGAAAAGAAGAAGTAAAGTTGTCTCTATTTGCAGATGACATAATATTATTTTTTTAATGTGCTGTTTGTAGATTTTTTAAAAATATTTATTTATTTATTTGGCTATGCCGGGTCTTAGTTGTGGCATGCACTTAGTTGTGGCATGCATGCGGGATCTAGTTCCCTGACCAGAGATAGAACCCAGGCCCCCTGCATTGGGAGAGAGGAGTCTTAACCACTAGACAACCAGGGAAGTCCCAGATGACATAATATTATATATAGAAAATCCGAAAAGTTCCACCAAAAAAAAAAAAACAAAAACTATTAGAACTAATAAATGAATTCAGTGAAGTTGCAGGATACAAAATCAATATACAAAAATCAATTGTGTTTTATACACTAACAATGAACTATCAGAAAGAGAAATTAGGGAAATAATTCCATTTACAATAGCATCAGAAAGAATAAAATACTTAGGAATAATTTTAACCAAGAAGGTGAAAAATCTATG
The DNA here is from genome assembly GCF_028023285.1 of Balaenoptera ricei. NCBI lineage: Eukaryota > Metazoa > Chordata > Mammalia > Artiodactyla > Balaenopteridae > Balaenoptera > Balaenoptera ricei. The sequence goes on along the minus strand of NC_082648.1, from coordinate 6,643,118 downwards.
TGTTGAAAACTATAAAACATTGATGAAAGAAAATGAAGACACAAATAAATAGAAAGCTATTCCACGCTTGTGGATTGAAAGAATTAATATCGTTAAAATGTCCATACTACCCAAAGACATCTATAGATTCAGTACTATTTCTATCAAAATTCCAATGCCATTTTTCACAGAAATAGAAAAAAAATCCTAAAATTTGTATGAAATCACAAAGACCCTGAATAGCCATAGCAATCCTGAGAGAAAAGAACAAAACTGGAGGCATCACATTTCCTGATTTCAAACTATATTACAAACCTATACTAATCAAAACAGTATGGAATTGGCATAAGAACAGACACGTAGATCAATGGGACAGAATAGAGAACCCAGAAGTAAACCTATGCATATATGGTCAGTTAATTTTTGACAAAGAGCCAAAGATATACTATGGGGAAAGGATAGTCTTTTCAATAGATGGTGTTGAGAAAACTGGATTTGCACATGTAAAAGAATGAAACTGCACCCCTATCTTACACCATACACAAAAATCAACTTTATTTTAAGTCTTTAATCCTAAAGACTTGAATATAAGACCTAAAAATATAAAACTCCAGAAGAAAACATAGGGCTAAACTCCTTGACATTGGTCTTGGCAATGATTTTTTTTTTTATTAAACAGCAAAAGCAAAGGCAACAAAAGCAAAAATAAACAATTGGGACTACATCAAATGAAAAAGCTTCTGCTCAGCAAAGGAAATCATAAACAAAATGAAAAGGCAACCTACATAATGGGAGAAAATATTTGCAAAACACCTATCTGACAAGGGGTTACTATCCAAAACAAACGAGGAACTCATATGACTCCATAGCAAAAAGGGAAATAACACAATTTTTAAAAATGGGCAAAGAACCTGAATAGACATTTTCCAAAGAAGACATACAATGGCCAACAGGTACATGAAAAAGTGCTCAGCATCACTAATAATCAGGGAGATAGAAATCAAAACCACAATGAGGGAATTCCCTGGCAGCCCAGTGGTTAGAATTCCACGCTCTCATTGCTGAGGGTGCAGGTTTGCTCCCTGGTCAAAGAACTAAGATCCTGCCATGGCCTAAAAAAAAAAAAAAAAATTGAAATATCACCTCACATCTGTTAGGATGGCTATTATCTATTATTACATCTGTTAGGATGACTATCAAAAAGACAAGAAATATCAATGCTGGCAAGGATATAGAGAAAAAGGAGCCCTTGTACATTGTCTCTGAGAATGTAAATTGATACAACCACTATTAAAACAGTATGGAGGCTTCTCAAGAAATTAAAAATACAACTACCATATGATCCAGCAATCCCACTTCTGGGTGTATATCCAAAATAAATGAACCATTATCTCAAAGAGATATCTGTATTCCTGTATTCATTGCAGCATTATTCACAATAGCCAAGGTATGGAAACGACTTAAGTGTCTCTCAACAGATGAATAGATCAAGAAAATATAGTGTGTGTGTGTATACACACAATATATATTATATTATTCAGCCTTAAAAAGGAAGGAAATCCTGTCATTTGCAACAACATGGGTGAATCTGGAGGATGTTATTTTAAGTGAAATAAATAAGCCAGGGAAAGGCAATACTGCATGATATCACGTATATATGAAGTATTAAAAAAAAAAAAGTGAGACTTCCCTGGTGGTCCAGTGGTTAAGACTCTGCACTCACAGTACAGGGGACCCAGGTTCGATCTCTGGTCAGGGAACTAGATCCCACATGCCGCAACTAAGACCCCATGCAGCCTAATTAATTAATTTTTTTTTTTTTTTTTAAAAGGTAAACTCATAGAAACAGAAAGTAGAAAAGAGGTTGTCCTGGGGTGAGGCATGGGGGAAATAGGGAGCGATGGGTAAAAGGGTACAGACTTTCAGTTATAAGGTAAATAAGATCTGAGGATCTAATGTATAACATGGTGACTATAATTGATAACACTATATTGTATTATTGAAATTTGCTAAGAGAGTAGGACTTCAATGTTCGCACCAAAAAAAAAAATTTTTAAGGATAAATATGTGAGGTGAGAGATATGTGAATTAACTTGAGAGATGAAATCTTTTCATAATATATATGTATATCAAATCATCACATTCTACACTAATTAATTTAAAATTTTATTTGTCAATTATACCTCAATAAAGCTGAGAAATAGTTTTCTCATATTTTTAATTTTAAAAAAGAACAGCTGGGGACTTCCCTGGTAATGCAGTGGTTAAGAACCAGCCTGCCAATGCAGGGGACGCGGGTTCGAGCCCTGGTCCAGGAAGATCCCACATGCAGCGGAGCAACTAAGCCTGAGCGCCATAACTACTGAGCCTGCGCTCTAGAGCCCACGAGCCACAACTACTGAAGCCTGCGTGCCTAGAGGCCGGAGCTTTGCAAGGAGAGAAGCCACCACAATGCGAAGCCCGTGCTACCCAACGAAAACCCAAGGCAGCCAAAGATTAATTAATTAATTAATTAATTAATTAATTAATTTTTAAAAACCAAACAAACAAACAGCTGCCCTCCACCCGGGCCCTGCGCACCTCGCCCCCCGGCCCACGCGGCTGGGACTCCGGCCCCTGAGAGGTGGGACAGCGATGGGCGAGGCTGCTGGGCTCTCCCTGCTCCCAGAGCCGGCCCCAGCATCGACGCTCGCCACATGCTGCAAAAGGATGGCAGAGCAAAGAAGAACTTCAAGATATTCAGATATGTGAAGCTGATTTCCATGGAAACTTTGTCATCCTCTGATGACAATTGTGCCAGCTTGCTTCTGATAATTTTGCGAACACAAAACCTAAATTCAGGTCAGCTATCAGTGAAGAACCGGCAAGTGTTTTTATGAGGACTCTGCTAATGAATCTTCCTGCACCTTTTCAGAAAGTGAGGTGCAAGATGTGTTAGACCACTGTGGATTTTTACAGAAACCAAGGCCAGATGTCACTAACGAAATGGCCAGTGTTTTTCATACCGACTCTGAGGATGAATCGTTTTGCGGTTTCTCAGAGGTGGAATGAGGCTGCGGGCAGACCGTGCGGGCTGTCGGACCGAAGTCAGGGAAGACATTCCGGACCTCTCCGGGTGGCCATGAAGTTCCCAACTCGAAACACCGCGGGAGGGGCTTCCCTGGTGGCGCAGTGGTTGAGAATCCACCTGACAGTGTGGGGACACCGGTTCAAGCCCTTGTCTGGGAAGATCCCACATGCCGCGGAGCAACTAAGCCCGTGAGCCACAACTACTGAGCCCGCGTGCCACAACTACTGAAGCCCGCGCGCCTAGAGCCCGAGCGTGCTCCGCAATGAGAAGCCCTCGTACCGCAACGAAGAGTAGCCCCCGCTCGCTGCAACTAGAGAAAGCCTGTACGCAGCAGCGAAGACCCAACACAGCCAAAACTAAATAAATAAAATAAATAAATTTAAAAAAAGAAAAAGAAAAGAAACACCGGGGGAGCAGCCAGCAAAAGAGCAGCGGCCCCATCCCCACCCCGAGCCCTCAGAGAATTCCGTGACCGATTCCAATTCTGTTTCAGAAGACGAAAGTGGCATGAATTTTTGGGAGAAAAGGGCTTTAAATATAAAGCAAAACAAAGCAATGCTTGCAAAACTAATGTCAGAATTAGAAAGCTTCCCTGGCTCCTTCCCTGGAAGGCGTTCCCTGCCAGACCCCAGTTCACGTCCAAAGACACCCCGAAGGCGCACATTCCCAGGTGTAGCCTGCAGGAGAAACCCTGAGCCGAGAACTCGTCCTTTCACCAGGTCAAGGTCCCAGGTCCTTGGGTGGCTCAGCGCCCTGCCCACAGAGGAGGAGGGGGGGCGGGGGGGGGGGAGAAGGAGGAGGAGGACATGTTGGTGAGAAATAGGAAGCCCCTGGCCGGCTACATGAACGAAGATGACATGCGCCAAAGTCGTCGCCCCGGCTGCATGACCCTTCCCTATATATTCGCTCCATGGACGAAATCGCATGGGAAGAATTGGACAACATCTGCAACAACTCTGGAGAGAAGATCTATAACCGCTCATTGGGATCGACTTGTCATCAGTGCTGCCAGAAAACTATCGATACCAAGACAAACTGCAGAAACCCAGAGTGCTGGGGCATTCGAGGCCAGTTCTGCGGTCCCTGCCCTCGAAACTGTTTATGGTGAAGAAGTCAGGGATGCTCTGCTAGACCCAAACGGGCACTGCCCACCGCGTCACGGGATCTGCAACTGCAGCTTCTGTCAGCAGGGAGAGGGGCAGTGTGCGACAGGGGTGCTCGTGTATTTAGCCAAGTACCATAGCTTCGGGAACGTGCATGCTTACTTGAAAAGTCTAAAACAGGAGTTTGAAATGCAAGCATAATAATTGGAAAATCCACTACCTGCCTTCCACTTCACAAACCTTCCTTGCTAAACTTTTCAATTTTGTCACGTGATTGAAAGCCAAGTTAAGAATTCTGATGATCAGTCTGTCTTATAGGCAAATCAAGTTAATATCATTAGACACGCAAGTGTGTCTGAGCATCACAGAGATATAGTGCCAGCTGTACTCTGCCCTCCTACAGTTTCTCCTTTGCTTTCCCCCCTACCCCTCGCCCCATGCCATCCCCCCTCTTATTTCCAGTGGTTCTTTTCCATCATTTAGTTTCAGAATCCTCTTTAAATGACAATTTTATGAAAGTGTGTTTGATTTAATTGGTATTGAAATAGCCCTGGAATCCACCCATAAAACCAAGCACTTAGAAATGCAGTAGTAGTGTTAACTAGCTACATCTATCAAATTCCAGAGACTAGTCCTCTAACTTGCTTACATGAAAACACTGGGTCTGATTTAGTGTTTGTTGACATTTTTAACAGAATCAAGGCACAAAAGTCTTAAAACCATGTGGAAAAATTAGGTGATTGATGACAAGTGGAGTATATGACTTTGGAGGCCTTTCAGGAGAATATTCCATGTATGTGCTTATTATTCAAGTTGTCACACTTGAAGCTTAGTTGCTGCTGATTTCTTCCACCAAGTGCATCGGGCCCACACGGTCACGCCCCGAAGGTTCTCGGGCAGTGCTACACTTGAAATCATTGTAGAAAAGCCATCCTGGGGAATTGGGACAGGGAGGTTTCAGGAGTAGGTCGATTTGAATTCATGGAATAAAACTTCAGGATAATTGTAGTTTGCCAAGTTTATTTCAGTTCATATCATAAGGTGTTTCAAATAAATTCTTGATTATGTTGCATGGAAAATTGGAAAAAAAAAAAAAAAGAACAGCTATGCAGAAAGTAAAAAGTCACATTTTCATAGAATATTTTTCTGATTCTAGAAATCATGGTAAAAGCAACTTTTGAGAATCCCAAAATTCCTCAAGCCCCTTCTGGGCTAGTCCTGTTTCAACTAGGGTCCTTCCCGTAAAGTCCTCTTGGCTCCATTTTTTTCCCCCGGCGTGAGGAACTTATCCACCAGTCCATTTTCTTCTGACCAAAGAAATGTGACAATTCACCTGCTTTTTTAAAAGTTAAGTCTCTTCCTGAGTTTCAGGTGAAGCACACACGTTATTCCCAAGCGACTTGCAAGGCCGTACGATTGATGTCTTTTAAGCCACAATGAATGATTTTCTAGCCCTTCTAGGCCTTGGTGATGAGCCTTTCCCAGCTCCAAAGTCTCTGATGATGATTCACTTAAAACCCCTCCCTGCCCCTCACCCAGGGAAATGAGCTGGTAGTACAGTTAACGAAGCAAAAAAAAGACCCATCCTACTGTCCAAGGCAGCAGCCACAAGCGAATCCTTTCACCAATACCTCGGCCCATCCGCGAGGGCAGAACCCAGGTAGACTAAAGATTCTCTCTGGCAGGGATGGACTTCCTTTTTCTGTTATTTGTCAGATTCCAGGTTGATTTTTTTTCTACTCCTCCAATTATTAAAAAGAAGGAAAAATTCTACATCACAAGCATGTTTCTTAATATTTTTCCAGTTCTTTTTTTCTCTAGAGGAATCCCCCTTCTCCTGCCCAAAACTCTGTAGTCCAGGGTACATTGTCAACTCTATGGCACATGTAATGACAGGCAGGTAGGGGAAGGTAGTTGGCAGGTGTAGAGTTAAGGAATAAAGTAAATGGCTTTATGCTGCTTGGTTGATTTGACATGATACTTCCAGTAGCTTCCTATTGTTGGTTTTTTTTTTTTTTTTTTTTGGCTGTGTTGGGTCTTCATTGCTACGCACGGGCTTTCTCTAGTTGTGGCGAGCAGGGGCTACTCTTCGCTGCAGTGCACGGGCTTCTCATTGTGGTGGCTCCTCTTGTTGCAGAGCACGGGCTCTAGGCATGCGGGCTCAGTAGTTGTGGCGCACGGGTTTAGTTGCTCCGCGGCATGTGGGATCTTCCTGGATCAGGGCTCGAACCTGTGTCCGCTGCCTTGGCAGGCAGATTCTTAACCAGTGGGCCACCAGGGAAGTCCCATTTGGTTCTTCAGACCTTTAGATTAGAGTTCTGGTTACTTCATCATGTGTTAACCACCAGCCTAAGGTCAGCTGTTGAATTTTGCTCTTTTGGTCCATGGAAGATCAAAGTCCTTTCTTGATGGGCCACAAATATACCCCTTTTGGCTTCTGATAAAAACTGTTCTCCTGAAAGCCACGTGTCACGTCAAACAGACCAGAGTGTCCCTGAACTCTTAATCTCAGGCCATGGCTTTCGTAAGACACCTTGTTAGTGCAATGGCCACCCTAAGATAGCTCTCCTGTGCTCAGTTTAAAAAATACTAATCTCTGCATAGAAAACAAACTTATGGTTACCAAAGGGGAAAGCGGGGGGAGGGATAAATTATGAGTTTGGGATTAGCAGATTCCAAACTACTATATATAACATAGATGAAAAACAAGGTGCCACTATATAGCACAGGGAATTATATTCAATATCCTGTAATAAACCCTAATGGAAAAGAATATGAAAAAGAATATATATATATATTTTCACAAGATTGTAAATCAACTATACTTCAATTAAAAAAAATACTAGTCTCTATTGTCTGGTCCTGTTTCACCACTAATCATTTTGTGGGGATGAGGAGTGGTTTGTTTGTTCACTTGTTTGTTTTTCTGTTCCCTTGGAAAAAAGTAGAAGAGAGTCTTTGGGTCCCTCCTCACCAAGATGAGCTATAACATCTCGGTGCAGAGTTCGATCCAGGGAAGACGTTGTTGCCTGACTGACAAATTAACCAAAACCACCAGGAAAGCAGATGAGCACATGCTGAATTTCTTTTGTTTTTCTTTTTCATTGAGTCATAATATTGTATTATACAAATGCACACTAAAAGAAAATTCATTTTCAGGAGACATATTGAAACAATTTATACCACAAAATTTTAGACTTAAAGATCTTAAACAGCCAATTCTGTGGCTGTCTGAGTGAGGTTCAAGTACATTTGATGAATTTCAAAAACAGAACACGGTACCTTGTGTTGACGTTATGCTAATCCACAATACTCAGTAGATGTCCATTGGAAGAGAGGACAGAAACTGAATTCCCTGTTTTCATGACAATTAAATATTAGCTGCTAGGGGCCCGAATTTCCAGGACACAGCAGCCCATCCCACTCCCTTTCTATGGTGCTGAAGTCTTGATGTGGAATAAGACAAGTCAGCCAGAACTGGGTTATAAACATGCTTTATTACCAGTAGATAGTAGACACTGATAATGATAAACTGCAAACAGGTAAAGGGGAAACAAAAATCAAGGGTGTGCCCCACAATGAATTTCAGAGTCAGAACTGGAACAGGAGGCAATCATCAGGAAAGAGGGCTCCCGGTGGAAGAGTACAAGGTAAGCGTCCCTTCCCACATTGTTGTCCACAGGACAGATTCAGGGCAGAGGACCCCAGGAATTCCAACTACACTGAATGACCAACACAACGACATGATCAAACCCCACCTCCAACCAGGTATCCCAACAATCAAGTTCTAGTTAAATCATACTCCCATGTCTTCTCCCAGTCATGGTGAAATAATGGGATTATTGTGAGGAACAGAAAGCAACAGATGGGTCACAGCCCTTAGAGAGGCTGGTGGGACCTGTATGGTTAGCCTACACTGGGGGCACTATTTTCCTGCATCGTCTTCATGATCCAGTCAATGTAGTTCTTGACGCGAGTGTAGATCCCATAGGTACCACACTGGGGGCCCCAGGACACCAAGCCAGCGACATAGAATTTGGGGTTCTCTTCATTAGGGACCTGTAGAGCAAAGGCCCCACCGCTGTCCCCTTCGCAGCTATCAACACCCTTCTCACCTCCAGCACAGATCATGTTCTTAGTGAAAACAAAGGAATTTATATCTATTCCGGGATTTAGCCCCTTCACCTCCCGGCACTTTGCTAAGGGAGCAACGGGTAACTTTGCTCCTCTGAGCTTAATAACATGATCTTTGGTATTTGTTCGGCCCCAGCCTGAGATCAGCCCCAGATCTCCCACTGAGGGGTTGTATTCTGAGGAGGTGCCTGGCAGGCAGATAGGGGAGACAGTGGGTCCCATTTTCACTGGGTCTTGCAGCCGCACCAGCGCAATGTCATTGTCAAAATTCTTCCGTATTTCCGAGGCATCCAGGACCTTCCAACCGGGATGAATAAACACTTTCTCAGCGGTGAGCATCTGGGCATTTGCCAGTTGCGAGGTGACCACTGAGGTGGATCCAACGTACATCACTGGGTCACGGTTTCCCTCCACGGTGTGGGCAGCTGTCAGCACCCAGTGCTCATCAATGAGAGCCCCGCCGGCCCGGGGGTTCGAGAAGAAGACTTGCCAGGGGAAACTTTCAATCTTTGCAATGGAGCCTCCAAATATCCTCTGTTTTTCTGTAAAGGGCTCACCAGGGACGCCACAGACTAGGGAGGAACAAGAACAAGGTGGGAAGGGAGCAGGGTAGATTGCTGGCCCCCTGCAAATTCTACAACCACTCAAACACCTGCTGGACCTCAGCGTTCTCAGCACAACATAGCCAAATATTTGGTCAACCATCTCAGTGCCTGACTCATCCTGAACTTACCTAAGGACCAAACATCCCACTTTGCCAGTGCCAAAAGCAGGCTTGTGGGAAAGACTGGTTTAAACTGAGGCCGTGTGCCAATTACTGAACCCAAACGAGCCTCACACTATGGACGGCTTAACTCACAGTGTGGGGAGGACACTTCACCCCAGGCTCGGCACATGGGGCCGGGGTCCCAGCTGGGAGCCAGAGCTGGGCAACCCTGTCCTCATATAAGTGGTAGGGGAGGCGAGCATTCTACCTTCCTCTGATGGCCAGATCAAACGCTTATCACCTTCTTTTCTCAAGTCCTAATTGCAGCTGAGTCCCTCCTAGTAACCCGTGGAGGGTTCTCTTTTTCCATCTTTCATCTCATCCCCCATTGACTGGATCCAGGTTTGATTGCTTTGCCATCGCCGAATATAACTAAAACGGAATTTTATTTCAGATAAAGTGGGCTTTCCTAAATCCCTCACTAGTCAGCCTGAATGCACTCTGAGTTGAGCATAACAGACAGACCTGGGTTCAAAGCCTACCCACGCCCCTTCCTAACTCTGTGAACTTGAACTGAATTCCCTCAACTGTAAAACGGGACCGATAACACCTACCCCAGAGCGTTGTTGCAAAGACTTAACTGAATGAGATAATAAATGCAATTGTTTGATTGCATTTGATTATTTGATTGAGAGCTAGCTCGGTACCTAGCTCTCAATCACACTGTTGTTACTAAGAGGATGATTATTATTATTCTGGCTTTGCCTGGGAGCTTTCTTCTACTCAACTCTGATCTCTATGCAACCCCTTATTTCTTTTATTCCTCTATATCTTGTTACCAGATAGACTTTTAATATAATAACTAGGCTCTCCGAGTAGTCTTGTTTCTGAGTGTTGATTCCTCACTCTCTTATTTCAGGCCCTGTTTTTAGCAATCCTAGACGCCCTTACTACATCTACATTACCAAACCTAACTGGCCCAGACTCTGACACCAATTGTCACAGGCTGACTTTTCTCTTTCCCGTCCATCGGCCTGACAGTGTGGTTGATGAATTCCCCAAGGCCCTGGCAGGTCCACGGCCCAGCTTTGTCTCCACCTGACTGAGCTAGACTCTGGCAGCCCAGACTGTCAAGTCCCTTCCCAAGAAGATTACAGCTACTTTTAGAAGGTGAGACCCATGCAACCGCACCTGTGGCCGTGCTCTCTACCCAAACCTGGGCCCTGATTACCTGGAACACATTTTGGCAGCTCTGCGCCCAGCAGCTCATTCACCCAGCTCCCGTTGCCAACGCAGCGATACTCCTCTGGAACAGCACAAGGGACAGGGGACACACTCACCATCACATCTTCTGGAGTCCGTCCCCCCCCCACCCCGCCTTTTCGTTCAGAGCCTTAGCACCTCTGGGATTTGAGGAGGCGATCAGATCAAACCAACTAGAAAAGAATCTTGAGAACATCCTCCAAACAATCCCTCTGGCCCCTATCCTGCCAAGGGAGGGGAAGGAACAGTCTCCAAAGCAGAAGGAAGAGGGTTATGGTAGAGGCTGGGAAAGTGTGTCAAGTGGGAAAATAAATTAAATTAAAAGCAATGAAGTGGGACGTATTGTGAGCCATCCAGACCTTCATCCAGCGCCACCAAGGCCTCTCCATAGAGAAAGTCAGGCGTCATAGAATAGTGACTTGAAGCTGGAATCATTACTCCTATTCTACATGAAATAGTTGGTCAGGGGACTTCCCTGGTGGCTCAGTGGTTAGGACTTCATGCTTCCACCACAGGGAGCACCCAACCCTGGAAGACTGTGTGATTCACCCTCCAACACTCTCATTCTTTCCTTCTCTTTTCTTTAGTCAAAGAAACCTACCGCTTCTTTCATTTTCCATGTAGTAATATGGCTTCTCACAAGTGTAGCGAGTGACAGAACCAAATAGAGTATTTTCCGGATCTTCGACTCTACCATGCTGAATGGGTTCAGGAGCGCCACAGTCCACGGCTACAAGAGGAAGGCAGGAGAGAGATGGTCAGGATGGCCACTTCCTCCCAGGAGGAGTCACTGGGCCAGTCCATCCTCCCAGCCGTGTTCCTCACTCCTTCCCCACTCCCCACATCCATAAGCACACCTGGGATGAATCCCCCCATGTCAGCCTCTCTGTGGCCATGGTCTCCAACTGGCATCCCTCAACACCCTAGCCCACTGAGTCCTGCCAGGTCTGATAGCCCCTTGAAAGCTACAAGGATGAACCTGATTCTCAGTGGTTGGTGAGGCCTCTGAAGGAATGGACCCATATAATGCTATTAACTCTACCAATCTCATAGCCTCTTTCTTTGGAAGAAACCTGCTAGTCTGGTTGGCCTGGGATCAGATCAGGGCTGGGACTCCATGACTGACTTCCCTTCAAAAACCCAATCTACTCTCTCACAAGCCTAAGAGGAAACCATGCATTTGTATCTTAATGCACTAATCTTTCCATTCCCTTTGGGAGGAAAAAAAAAAAAAAGTCCCATTTTAAAGAGGTACATACGTTGACACCGCAGTTTGGAATTACTCCACTTTCCATTGCTTTGGCAAGTAGAATAGAAAGATGTCGAGCCAACACTTCCCTGGACAATAATAAACATCTCCATTAATTTATAAGGAGAGATTTAGGGAATCAAAATCCAGAAATGGAATCGATCTCTGGCCCTGGATCAATGAGGAGTCCTCACCACAAGAAGCTTGGGGACATCGTAGCAGAATGACCCAAAGTACCCAGGAGTTGGGGCTAAAAGACAACTTTGTCCCAGCCTATCAGTCCCCCTGCCCCAGGAAGACCAAAGCCAAAAAGGGAATGTCAAGCTGCCCAAGGATCTTCATGATTGACAAGGAAAGACTAAAGATCCTGAGCGGTTCTCTTTATGGAGAAGGTGTTAGACCTTGCTGGAACAAGAACACTCGGTAAACGATTAGACAATTCCAGTACACCCATCCTGACCTAGGGACTAAAGAGAAGACTCTAACAGTGTTTTACCTGTACAACTTCAAACCCATCCACACAGGTTATCTTCACCACATCTTTGAACACATATTTTGCTCTATCAGGCTCCCAGAAAGAATTGGCAGTGACTTCTTTAGGACAAGGGATTGCTTGGAAAGGATAGGAAACAACTTTTTACCAAATAGTTGGAGAATCTCTATGATATTTACATCATTCTCACACTTTCTACAGTTGTTCAGTCATCCTCAATCCTGACGCCCAGCATCCCAATACGGAGGTGTCTAAAATAATATGACAGGGAATGCCCTGGCGGTCCAGTGGTTAAGACTTGGCACTTTCACTGCCGAGGGCACCTGTTCTATCCCTGGTTGGGGAACTAAGATCCCGCAAGCCACATGGTGTGGCGAAAAAAATTATTAATTAATTAATATGGCATTACAAATGAACCACCCCTAAGCTGTCTGCATTCACAAGTCCAATTGAAAGATTCCTAGAAGTTGAGGCATTTCTAGCAACTACTGACAGGTTTAGATCCTGCTGAGGAAGTGGAGTATTCTCAGGATACCTATCCATACAACAATCTACCTGTTTTGATTTTACATTGTGCAAGGACTTTGGTACCACCAACCAAAGAGCAACTTCTAAGTTACTCACGATCTCCATGGTAACGAAATTTCCATCCCTTTTTTTGCTCTGTTTCATCAGTTTGGAAGATGATATTTAGAGCATTACTCTTGGTTTCAATAGTTCGTGGCCCAGGGAATCCATTACCACAGTAAGGACCAAATTGCTGGTTTCCTGCAACAAACTGAAGAGAAACAAAATGATGAAATCAGAAGAGAGAAAAAACTGAAAGAAAAAGGCAAAATGGAAGGGATAAAAGTAAAATAAAATAAGGAGGGGAAAAAAAGAAAAGAAGGGGCAGAAAGCTATATAACTTGTCTTCAAGGAGAAATCTCTCTGTGTGAGTTGGGAGAAAAATTCATCATCCATCACGCACAAGTAAACTGTCAGCGCAGTGGCCCACAGAATCAGCTGGTTCCACATCAAAATCTTCTCTCTGCATAGTCACCACCACTTGGAACCCCTCCTCCAACAGGATCTGATAGTCACACCTTGAGTTCTCTGGGTATAAACTGGGATAATTGGGACTTGTGAGCTCCCCAATCAGTGTGGTGAATACATTCCCACTGCAGTTGACTAAGGGAGAAAAAGAGAAAAGGAGAATCAAATATAGGGTCAAGCAAAGGAGTCCCTGCCTTTTTCTATGATACTTCTCATGAATTGACAGTTCACATTGATTGACTGTCACACTGATTGATTGAAGCCCACATGCCACAATTTCATACCCAATACATATCAGCAGAGATATCCAATACCTATTGGGTTTCTATCACATTGCTCATGATAGAGCCTTTCATGGTTATGGAGAGCCCCAGGTTGACTCTTCACAGGCACCTATCTCTCTTCTCCAATTAATTAACTTGACCCTGTATGTTTGTCTTCCTCCACTCTTGTAGCTCCCCTTCAGTTTATGGGTAACTAAAACTAGATGTCAGACTTCCCTGGTGGAGCAGTGGTTAAGAATCCACCTGCCAATGCAGGGGACACGGGTTCGGGCCGTGGTCCAGGAAGATCCCACATGCCACAGAGCAACTAAGCCTGTGTGCTACAACTACTGAGCCTGTGTGCCTAGAGCCCGTGCTCCGCAACAGGAGAAGCCACCGCAATGAGAAGCCCACGCAGTGCAACGAAGAAGAGTAGCCCTTGCTCACCACAACTAGAGAAAGCCTGCGTGGAGCAGCAAAGACCCAATGCAGCTAAAAATAAATAAGTAAATAAATTTATTTTAAAAAGGAAAGAAAGAAAGAAATCAGCTTGTAAACTATTAAAAAATAAAAAATAAAAATAGATGCCAAGACAAGGCTGAGGCTAATCAAAATCAAAGGGTAGACAAGCCCCCTACTGAAGCCTCAAGCCATTCCAAATTCCAGGGAACACACACCCTTCTTGATGCCAAGCTCACCTCCGCAATTCTTCATATCATCATGGAGGAAGTATTCTGGGGGGCAGGAGCAGAAGTAACCACCAATGAAGTTGTTGCAGAAGTGGCTGCAAGGGGCATCTGCAAAGTCTGTGCACTCATTTACATCTACAAAGAGTAGAGAAAGATTGAGGTCAAGGACAGAGACCTAGAAGGAAGAATGAGGTTAAGCCCCACACTGCAAGGGTAAGAAAAGTAGGAAGGGTCTGTTGCTTAAAGACATTCAATGAATCACATTTCAGGAAGGTATTATTCTATATTACTCTTGTGAACTATGATTCCAGAGTTGTGCTCTACCATTGCACAGCTATAGTGGAGCTCTCAATGCCAGAGACTCTTGACCTTTCTCACAAACACAGCATTTCAGCTCCAGAGACAACACTGTGCAAGTTTAACTTGATAATATCTTCTGCAGGGAGGAACAATTAGTACATGTATTACTTTATATGATGTTGGCACTTCTGTCAAATCTAAACAATACTTTGGCTTTATGAGATGTCCTGACTTCATTTTACCCTGGAGATAGCTGGAGACGCACACAGAATTTGAAAGTTTGTTTGCCATATGTTAAATGGGTTTGAATACCATGCATTCCTTGTGTGAGTCTTGGCAAGTTATTTAACTTCCTTAGTCCTTACTTTCCCTATCTTTAAGTAGAGATAATAACATCTAGTTTAAGAATTGAGGTGAAGATTAAATTAATATAGGTAAAGTTCTTAACACAGTGCCCAGTTCATGGTGGTTCTCAATAAATTACTGCTTATTATCTCTTTTTTATCATTACAATCATCATCACCAGGATACAATTATGCATTTGAATTTCACAAAAGCAATTCATGGAGGGATCCAAGCCAAGTCAACACTTCATAAGAGTTATAAACAGAACCCTCACTCCCTGCATTGCTCAATGTTTGTCCGGCTTCTAATCATGTGGTTGGATCAATGAGGCACACAGAGGGGTGAGCCTTACCTACAGCAACATAGTACGCAGCAAACCCAGTGAAACGTTCTTCGTTGGAGAAGTCTGACTTGAAGATGACCTGGAGTTTATTGTATGGGAGTTGGAACTCTTCCACCACTGGGGAGTTGGGATTCTTGCCGGTCCTCTGTCCACAGAGTTTCCCTTCTTCAAGGCCTCCTGACATTATCTAAGAGAAGAGTCAAAAGAAGCTAGGAAAGGGTAATATTTTGGTATGGAGGTCAGAGAAAAAGTGACAGAGAGACTGGACCATTTCCCATCTTAGGACTATGTGAGCCCAGCTCACTGTATGCCGGTGGCACCCCCTCCTGCCTCCTCTCAGTCCACCACCCCAGCCCCATCCTTTACGTGCTTATTACAATATACCTGCACTGAGTCATATGCGCAGTTCTCGGACAGCTCTATGTCCAGGTGGGTAAAGTAAAGGTGGATCCCGTACCCTTCAGGAACTTCTATATCCCAAGACTTCTCTACCTCATTGGGGTATGCCTGAGGATAGTTGGGGGACAGGATCTCCCCGTACATAGTAGGCTCAGCATAAACCCATGCCAAAAGGGAAAACAGGACAATGCACCTGAAAAAATAAAAAAGGCATATGGAGAGGTGGGTGACCCAGGTGCCAGCGGACAAGTGCAGGGAGAAGGGATGGGAAAGGCGAAGGGCACCAGCACATGGAGGAGAAACTTGGGTTGGAATGAAGCAAACAGGCCTAGGTCAAAGCAAAACCCAGGCTTCAGATCTGAGCCATTTTCTTGAGAAGATGAAGGGAATGGGGTCCATATACATCTCCATAGACCCGTGATCACTCACCACATCTCTGGCAATTTGTCCATCCCTGGTGAGCAGCTCGTCTCTTGGTCCTGGCTCTCTGTACCTCTAGACTTTGGACCTAAAGCGGTGGCAAACCTGGTTGTATTTGTCTAACAAGCACACAGGCACCTGCTTGGGTGGTAAGGGGTCAATGTCACCTTGGTAAGAATAACACAGAGGTTCAACAGAGTCGTATCATTAATCATCACTGGACGACACCCATCCTCTCACACTCGCCCTGGTTCTAGACTGAAACTACATCTTATCCTTCTCCTCTGGCTTCTCAGGACCTTCTCCCAGTTTTTCTCCAAAATAATGAGTAATTTCTCCCAGTTTTCTGCTTCCTCTGTTCTCCTCCCTCACACTCAACACCCACCCCAGCCCCGACAGTCAGTCTTCCTCCTGCCCTAACAGAACAATAAATATCCCCTTTTCCGCTCAGGATTTCAGGAGTCTTTCCCCATCATGACCATCCACCTACGATACGTCTCCCTCTTCCTTTGACAAGGATCCCCCTTATCACCTCGAACCAGCTCTTCTGACTGTGTATTATTGCATGTATTTCTCCCAGCGACCACTGATGGAGGAATAAGCTTCTTTTCCTAGGGGAAGGCAGTGACCTTGGGAGAAGTGGTCTGAGACAGGGTTGGATGTGGAAGGAGAAAAGGGACAGCTGAATGACAAGAAACATGAAAAGAAAGGAAAGGTATTCCCTCAATTTCCCACCTTAATTTTCCAGTTGTTTTTTTTTTTTTTTTAACCTTTACTAAAAAGACAAGCCACCTCCCCATAGTTCTTAGAAAAGTCTTGCCAAATATGCTTCTAACCCTGAAAACAGTGGTAGGTGGTGGGGTGACATGGGGGTGGATGGGGTCAACCTAAGAGAAATAAGTGGTCTATATTCTC
Organism: Balaenoptera ricei; assembly: GCF_028023285.1. Taxonomy (NCBI): domain Eukaryota; kingdom Metazoa; phylum Chordata; class Mammalia; order Artiodactyla; family Balaenopteridae; genus Balaenoptera; species Balaenoptera ricei. Next base: position 6,626,412 of record NC_082648.1, on the reverse strand, counting down.
CCTCTGAGTTCTGCTCTTTCCAGCCCTCCATCTTTGCCCAAAACCTTCCTATGTAAAGTTTTCTGCCTTCCTTTTTCCTCCATCAAAGCTCTGCTCTTTGATTTTAAGGTTTTTACCTTCAGAAGCTGATGGGAACAAGTGGGTCAGTCCCGTCTCTCTTGCCAGTGGGCGTGCCGGGCAACACTGCCGGCTCCCAGGAAGAGCAGCACAGGGCCTGGGTGCAGGAACCTCCACCTCCCTGTCCTGGTTCCGTTCCTGTGATTCTCTGCCCCAGTGTGCATGTCTGAAATTCCCTGATCCAAACAAAGAGGCGGGCTGGGAGACCATGACTTAGGGAAAGGGGAACTCAGCCTTGATCTTGGAGCTCCCTCTGCTTTTGAAACAAGAACTGCATACTGAGGCCTGAGATTCCTCTATCCCAGGCCACAGGGGGAGAAAGGAGGGACTGGGGAATTTCACCAATTGCCTAACGCTCTTTTTTAGCCAAAGGGTGTGTTACAGAGTTTTCGGGGAAGTCAGGTGATTTGTGGGAAAAGGAGGGCATTAATACTGCAGGGAAAAGCCAAACCCAGAAAGTCCAGCCCTCCAACTGCGTATGAATCATGAATTAAGGGAGAGGAGTTATCAGAAATGCAGGTCATCTCTGCCTTTAAAGCAAACGTAATGGTTGGATAACGACTTATACCTAGATCCCAGATGCTGGGGGAAGATGCTTTTTCCTCTTCCTAAAATCCTCTCCACATCTTCACACATCTAAATGATATCTACCCATAAACCTGCAGTTCAGATACAATCCAGAGTCCTTTATCCATAAGCCTTGGGTCGAGATATGCTTCAAAATTCAGAATTTTATGATCTTTTAAAAGACAGTGCAGGGAATTCCCTGGCGGCCCAGTGGTTAGGACTCTGCGCTTTCACTGCCCGGGGCCCAGGTTCGATGGATCCCTGGTTGGGGAACTAAGATCCTACAAGCCGCGCAACACGGCCAAAAAATAAAAATAAAAAAAAAATAAGACAGTGCCAATGCGGTATACAGACCCAATGTCCCAATATTAGGTAACATCTCCTCCTGTCCCTCCCCCCGCAAGGGGCTGAGATAACACTCCAACATCAAACATTAATATTTCTGCAGCTAAACAGGTTGATCTTCACAGTGAGTAGAATAACTAAAGTTATTTAGTTATCATTATATATTATATTTATAAATTACTTCACATTAGTTTAAATTAGGTTTTTCTGCCAAATGAGTTTTGGTACCAAAAAAAAACCACTTTGTTTCCAGAGCCTTTTGGAATTTAGAGCTTCAGGTAAGGGACCAAGGGGTGGTGGGCGTGTACAACTCTTCCACAGAGACTTCCCTGACCTCCCAGCTCTCCTTCTGTCCCTTGTCACTTTCTACCCCTGTCTTAGTGACTGTATTCCAACAAATCTACAGCTTCATCAAGTGAAGATGCTCCGTTATTTTACATACCACTAGACATTTTTAAAGCTGCCAATTAAACTATGATATATGATTGATTATAAGATGCATCCGATTTCAGAAGTGTTGAAATGTGGGCAACTATTCTAAACAAACAATACTGGCTGTGTGGAGCCTGGCCTTCTTCAGAACAATTTATCACATTTAACTTCTATTCCAAAGTTATTGACATGAGAGCAAGTTTTTAAGCACAAATATCAGCACTTGATGGCACTGTTTGGGCTATTAACAACAATTGCACAGGGACTTCCCTGGTGGTGCAATGGTTAAGAATCTACCTGCCAATGCAGGGGAAAAAGGGTTCGAGCCCTGGTCCGGGAAGATCCCACATGCCGCGGAGCAACTAAGCCCGTGCGCCACAACTACTGAGCCCGCGTGCCAAAACTACTGAAACCCGCGTGCCTAGAGCCCGTGCTCTGCAACAAGAGAAGGCAGCACAATGAGAAGCCCACACACCGCAAAAAAGAGTAGCCCCCGCTCACCGCAACTAGAGAAAGGCTGTGCACAACGAAGATCCAACGCAACCAAAAATTTTTTTTAAAAAGTAAACATGCAAATAAATAAATAAATAAATAAAATGAGACTTTGTTGATACTTTTGTTGTACTACTTCAAATTTGCATAAAGCGGTGCCATACTCTATCTAGTGTCTTGATGAGGTGATAAAAGAGAAATAGACATGTGACGTGTGTAATCACTAAGTTTAAAAGTCCTATTTTTTAAGGAAGCCTATTTGCTCTAAAATACCGGGGGCAGAGGTGGGAGTGAGGGGGGATTACAGATGAAACAAAACTGGCCATAATTTGTAATTATTGAAGTGTTGGGTAATGGGAGTTTATTATATTATTTTCTTTAGTGTACATTTGAAATTTTCTGGGATGAAAAGTTAAAAATAAATAAAGAAGGCTTTTTTTTTAACATAAAAATAAAAATGTGGGGACTTCCCTGATGGGACAGTGGTTAAGAATCCACCTGCCAATGCAGGGGACACTGGTTCGAGCCCTGGTGCAGGAAGATCCCACATGCCACAGAGCAACGAAGCCCGTGCGCCACAGCTACTGAGCCTGCGCTCTGGAGACCACGTGCCACAACTACTGAGCCCGCGTGCCACAACTACTGAGACCCACGAGCCTAGAGCCCGTGCTCCGCAACAAGAGAAACCACTGCAATGAGAAGCCTGCGCACCGCAACGAAGAGCAGCCCCCACCCGCCGCAAACAGAGAAAGCCCACGCACAGCAATGAAGACGCAACGCAGCCAAAAATAAAAATAAATAAGATAAATTAATTTATTTTTAAAAATTAATACAACATTGTAAATCAACTATACTTCAATAAAATAAATTTTTAAAAATGAACGATGCTCAGTGAGTACCTGAGAAATGAATGACTACGTGAGTGCACCAATGAGTTCAGACCATTTACTAGCTGCTTGTAACTGTGTGACTTTTGAAAAGTTATTTAACCTCTCTGAGCTTCATCATGTGTAAAATGGGAATGGTATCACCTACCTCAGACAAAGCTATCATTGTCAGGGCCTGTTGTAGCCATGATTAAATGAGATCATGTACGCTACACATTCAGCATATATCCAGCACTCAGCAAGCCCTTAAATAAACAACAATAACTTCATCTCCAAACACCAACAGCAGAGTACCAGCATCACCTTCCACAAAAGCTTCAGAACATGCTTCAGTATACAGGGAGAAGGAAAACGAGCATCTTACCAAATTGTCCAGGGTCCCTTTTCCTTTTCCCTTTCCTTCTGAACTCAACACTTGCCAGAAAAGTTGATGACTCTCTCCTACCCACACATGTGTTTAGTCTTCTCTTTTTCAATTTTGCCATGCAACTGAAACATTTTTTTTCTCTCTCTAACTCTCAAGGAGACAACAAATCACACATGTGATGTCAACTCTGGGCCCCGCCCCCTTCCCCAGTTCAACAAGGACTCAAGCCAAGACCACTTACAGTGACAGCCTTGGAAGAGCAGGGGTCATGTGGCATAATCTTCCCGGTACCATGAGGATTCATAAAAACGCTGGTGCTTATTGTCACCCTCAGGGTTGTCTGCACCCCAGCCTGTGTGATAATGCTGATACACAAACCAGAAATTAGACCTGTACATGTTACTATTAAATATAATTAACACATATGTACATAAATATGAATAAGACATTTTAGAAAATAATCCCTAGTGTAACTGAAAGTCATAACTATTCTGTTCACAGCATTAGGGTCTCTGAAGGGGCTGGATAATAACATCCCTCTTCCCATTCCAAGTTCTAGAGAAACTGAGAAATAAAACAAAAGCAGCAAATGGAGGTCAAAATTCTCTCTTTAAGACCAATAAAGGGGACTTCACTGGTGGTCCAGTGGTTAAGAATCTGGCTTGCAATGCAGGGAACACGGGTTCGACCCCTGGTCGCGGAACTAAGATCCCACATGCTGCGGAGAAACTAAGCCCACCTGCAGCAACTAAGACCCAACGCAGCCAAAAATAAATAACTAGAATAAATAAATTTAATTTCAATAACAAATTAGGGTGACTTTGGGGCACAGGCAATGCCAGCAAGCTTACCTACAATAAGTATATCACCTTGAAACCAACCTAGTAACTTTTTGAGAATTTTCCACTCTCAGACCTTTGAACAAGCCACTCGAATTCAAGGTCAGACTTTCCAATTTCCTCCCTGGCCCTGAATGAAGAATGGAATTTGCCAGTTTAGCACTCCCTACCTTAACCAGGCACTCACAACTTAAAGCTGGAATCTCCGTAGTGCCCTGCAGCACTTGCAAAACTCAGCTTCCCTGCCGGAGGTGTTTCTAGAAGGAAATATCAGGATTAAGGAGGAGAATCCCACCCTGTTGTCAAAGATTCTAAATAGAAGCCACACTTGCCAAAATACCAATTCATGTATTGTTCAGTAAAACTAAAAAGTGATAGTTCATTGATGTACTTCTTTGATGTAGAAAAATCATTAAAAAAAAAAAAAGTAGCTATATCCAAACACAAATAAGAAGCCCCAGTGCCCTCAAGGAATTTTCTAGTAATAGGAAGACAAGAAAATTGTGTGAAATTCCTATGGTAATAGTTGTAGTGGTTTTTATTTTTTTTAATTTTTATTTTATATTGGAGTATGGTTGATTAACAATGTTGTGCTAGTTTCAGGTGTACAGCAAAGTGATTCAGTTATATATATACATGTATCCAAATTCTTTTCCCATTTAGGTTGTTACAGAATATTGAGCAAGGTTCCCTGTGCTATACAGTAGGTCTTTGTGGGTTATCTATTTTAAATATAGCAGTGTGTACATGTCAATCCCAAACTCCCAATCTATTCCTCCTCCCCACCTTTCCCCCCTGGACACCATAAATTGTTCTCTAAGTCTACTAGTCTGTTTCTGTTTTGTAGGTAAGTTCATTTGTAACAGTTTTTTTTTAGGTTCCACATATAAGTGATATCATATGATATTTGTCTTTGTCTGACTTACTTCACTTAGTATGATAATCTCCAGATCCATCCATGTTGCTGCAAATGGCATTATTTCATTCGTTTTAATGGCTGAGTAATATTCCATTGTATATATGTACCACATCTTTATCCATTCATCTGTTGAGGGACATTTAGGTTGCTTCCATGTCTTGCCTATTGTAAACAGCGCTGCAATGAACATTGGGGTGCATGTATCTTTTCAAACCATGTTTTTCTCCAGATATATGCCCAGGAGTGGGATTCCTGGATCATATGGTAGCTCTACTTTTAGTTTTTTAGGGAACCTCTATACTGTTCTCCATAGTGGCTGTACCAATTTACATTCCCACCAATAGCGTAGGAGGGTTCCCTTTTCTCTACATCCTCTCCAGCATTTATTGTTTGCAGATTTTTTTTTTTTTTTGCTACACCACGTGGCATGTGGGATCTTAGTTACCTGACCAGTGATCGAGCCGGTGCCCCCTTCAGTGGAAACGCCGAGCCTTAACCACTGGACTGCCAGGGAATTCCCTGTTTGTAGATTTTTTGATGATGGCCATTCTGACTGGTGTGAGGTGATATCTCATTGTAGTTTTGATTTGCATTTCTCTAATAGTGATGTTGAGCATCTTTTCATGTGCCTCTTGGCCATCTGTATGTCTTCTTTGGAGAAATGTCTGCTGAGGTCTTCTGCCAATTTTTTGATTGGGTCGTTTGTGGTTTTTTTTTATACTGAGCCGCATGAGCTGTTTGTAAATTTTGGAGACTAATCCCTTGTCAGTGGCATCATTTGCAAATATTTTCTCCCATTTTGTGTGCTGTCTTTTCATTTTGTCTATGGTTTCCTTTGCTCTGCAAAAGTTTTTGAGTTTAATTAGGTCCCATTTGTTTATTTTTGTTTTTATTTCCATTGCTCTAGGAGACGGATCGAAAAAGATATTGCTGAGATTTATGTCAAAGAGTGTTCTGCCTATGTTTTCCTCTAAGAGTTTTATAGTATCCAGTCTAACATTTAGGTCTTTAATCCATTTTAAGTTTATTTTTGTGTATGGTGTTAAAGAATGTTCTAAATTCATTTTTTTTCCATGTTGCTGTCCAGTTTTCCCAGCACCCTTTATTGAAGAGACCGTCTTTCCTTCATTGTATAGTCTTGCCTCCTTTCTTGTATATTAACTGATCATAGGTGTGTGTGTTTATTTCTGGGCTTTCTATCCTGTTCCACTGATCTATATTTCTGTTTTTGTGCCAGTACCATACGGTTTTCATGACTGTAGCTTTGTAGTATAGTCTGAAGTCAGGAAACCTGATTCTTCCCACTCTGTTTTTCTTTCTCAAGATTGTTTTGGCTTGTAGTGGTTTTTAAACATGCTCCAAAATTCTTTGACATTCCTATGTCCCCTCCCTCTTGAATGGGGCTATGAGCTTGTGACTGCTCCTACAGTAGAAAGTACAGTGGAAGTGACTGCATGACTTTCAAAGCTAGGTTAGAAAAGGCCATCTTGCACCTACCCAGTCTTTGTGCTCATGGAATGCTCACTCCCAGATGCCATGCTGTGGGGAAGCCCAAGCCACTTGGATGTGCTCTGGCTGAGCCCACTGAGTTTACAGCTGTCAATCAGCATCAATCTCAACGACTCCAACCCCATCTGACTGGAACCACAGGAAACCCTTATGTGAGAACCGCCTAGCTGAGCCCAGTGAATGCCCAGAACCACGAGAGATAATAAAGAAATATTAATAAGGGAATTCCCTGGCGGTCCAGTGGTTAGGACTCTGTGCTTCCACTGCAGGGGGCACGGGTTGGATCCCTGGTCAGGGAACTAAGATCCCACATGTCGTGCAGCATGGCCAGAAAATAATAATAATAATAATAATAATAATAATAATAATAATAATAAAGTATTAAGTCATTAAGTTTTGGGGTGATTTCATTATTCAACAATAGGTAACTGGAACAGCAGTAGAAATGGGATGTTACAGGAGTACATAAAAAGTATTCCTACCCCAGATATGGTTGGGGAAGAATTCAGGAATATTTCCTGGAGAAAATAACTCCTGAGTTCCTTCATCCTCTCTGAGTCAGGCCCACCCATCCTCAGAGAATGGCCACTTTCATGCTTTCCACAGGAAGCTGAGCATCCTTTCCCACTAACCAACCCAGGGTGCAGCCTGTCTCTCCAGTGAAACACTCAGGCGTGGGACTCTGGTCCTGACCTCAAACACACACTTCAACCCATCTCACACACTCTGCAATTCTTTCTCTAGGAAGAGCTTAGGTCTTTTTTGAAATTCGAAGTCTGAATTAGAATACTTAAAGATCACCTTCTAGGCCTTCCCTGGTGGCGCAGTGGTTGGGAGTCTGCCTGCCAGTGCAGGGCACATGGGTTCGAGCCCTGGTCTGGGAAGATCCCACATGCCGCGGAGCAACTAGGCCCGTGAGCCACAACTGCTGAGCCTGCGCGTCTGGAGCCTGTGCTCCGCAGCAGGAGAGGCCGCGATGGTGAGAGGCCCGCGCACCGCGATGAAGGGTGGCCCCCACTTGCCGCAGCTGGGGAGGGCCCTTGCACAGAAACGAAGACCCAAAACACAGCCAAAAATTAATTAATTAATTAATTAAAAATAAATAAATTAATTAAATAAAATGAATTTCTTTTAAAAAAAAAAAAAGATAAATGTTGACACCTCTTTAAAAAAAAAAAAAAAAGATCACCTTCTAGGAAGCCCACTTCCTGTTCCCATTCCTCAAAAGCTCTATAAGCTGCATTCATGTTTTCCTTCCCTTTGAAAACCCTGCCAAGCACCCTACACCAGCCCAGGGCGTCTCTTCAACTTCAGCTTCCTCATACTAACTAGTATTGTCAGAATCTGCAGTGATCTCTGAACCTTCATTTCCATTCCCAAACACCCATGTTGCAGGTATATACAGTAGCAAGACACATAAAAATTTTAGATAAGTCCCTGTATTAATTAGGTAGGCTAATGCAATAACAAATAAACTTTAAAAAATATTTGGCTCAAACGAAATGGAAGTTTATTATTTACCCACATAAAAAGTCCAAAATGTTTCCAGGTCAGCAGGACAGCAAAGGCCCTCCGTCCTCAGCACATTCCCTCCAGGGCCACCATGAGAAAAGAACATGGCGGATCAGAGAGTGGAAGATTTCTATGGACCAGGCCTAGGTGTGGTACACACAACTTCTATTCATATTCCATCGGCTAGAACTCAACCACGAGGTCACATCTAACTGTGAGTGTGTGCCCAGAGAGATGAGGATTTGGTGAGCAGCTAGTAGTCTCTGACACAACCCCCGAATGTATCCCATATTTCCCCAAGCTGTGGATACAAATAAGGTCCCATTAATACTTCTCAAGCTCTTCCCCTTGTGGGGGAGGAAAAATTTTCCTCTACCCTTTTCTGTTCTTCTGGCTGGTCTAAGAATTAAACTGACATGAGGGGACTTCCCCAGTGGTTAAGAATCTGCCCTCCAAGACACAGATGTAGAGAATGGACATATGGACACCAAGGGGGGAAAACTGCGGTGGGGTGGGAATGGTGGTGTGCTGAATTGGGCGATTGGGATTGACATGTATACACTGATGTGTATAAAACTGATGCCTAATAAGAACCTGCAGTATAAAAAAACAAACAAAACAACTAATACTAAACTTTCATTGGGTTATTTGTATGGAAATATGTTAATATAAATGTTTCAGACATTAAAAAAAAAAAAAAAAAGAAGAATCTGCCCTCCAATGCAGGGGACACAGGTTCGATCCCTGGTCGGGGAACTAAGATCCCACATGCCTCAGGGCAACTAAGCCCACGTGGTGCAACTACTGAGCCCGCGTGCTCTAGAGCCTGTGCGCCACAACTAGAGAGAAGCCCAAGCACCACAACTAGAGAAGCCCATGCGCTGCAAGGAAGAGCCCACACGCTGCAACGAAAGATCCCGCATGCTGCAACAAAGATCTTGCGTGCTGCAACTAAGACCCAATGCAGCCAAATAAACAAATAAATAAAAGTTTTTTAAAAACCTGACATGAGACAGATTAACAGGAGAAAATCAAATTTAATTGCATACATACAGGGGTTCCGTAAGAATACGGGGCCCAAGTTAGGCTACTGAGAGGCTCATATGCCATCTGAAAGGAGAAGGGGGTGGGGATGGAACTTCAAAGGGGAGGAAGGCAATTCACATGGATATGGAAAAACAAATGTTTGGTAAACAGATGTTCGCTGGGCCATGCAGAGACAATGGGACCCAGAGAGGACTCTGATCTCTTGGCTCTGCCTGACGTGTAGCCCCTATTCTTTGTAGATATCTCTGGTGAGCATGCTTGCCCTGGACCAGGCCCTTTATCTAAATTCTCTCAGGCAGTTAAGGAGGAAGTAAAGAGTGACTTCCTGAGTCTTCTGTTTCTTAAAATTAATCAGCCTGAAAGAATCCTCATGCCGGAGAGATACGTTTCGGGGTGGCAGATTTTGCTTCCCTATACCCGCTCCCCACTTACACCAGGTCCCCATGTTCACAAACTCTCTATCACCTGGCAACTTCCTCATCAGGCTGTGGGAGACTGTAACAACCCCAGCAGTGCCGTCTCCTGGAAGGAGCTCCTGCTGTTACCCAGATGCCCATTAAAGGCTAGAACCGCACAGTAACGTAAAGAGAAGCAAATACCGTCTTCTTGCTTTTTTTTTTTTTTTTTTTAATGAGCTTGAAGGTTCAAAGAAGACTTCTTAGAGCAGGATACCCAGGAGCTTAAATTTTTATTTTTTTAAGTTTTAAATAATTTTTTTTTGGGGGGGGCCATGCTGTGCATCTTGTGGGATCTTAGTTCCCCGACCAGGAATGGAACCCATGCCCCCTGCAGTGGAAGCACAGAGGCCTAACCACTAAACCACCAGAGAATTTCCCCCTTCTTGCTTTTCGGTTATTCCTTTTAGGGAGTACCAGGGCAGCCTGTAGGTGCTCCAATGTCTGGTAGAGTTTTCAGTGACATGATTCCTACATCTTTTACATACAGGCTCTCCAGGTATGAATTGATCAGGGTCGAGGTAAAAACCAACTTGAGTGACGGGCACTGGGCAGTAATAAGAATGCAGTCAGTCAGCCAGTCCATCAGTCAACATTTACTGAGTATCTACTATGTGCCAGGCTCCGCTAAGCTCCGGATGCACAGTGTACCCAGAATGACATAGTCCTTGCCCATATAAGAGTCACAGCCCAGTGTGGAGAGTCTCACTTCAACTCTGATCCAGAGATTTTGTTATGAGTTGAGCATATCAGACCAAGTTCCTCCTTGCCTTTGGTTGCATTCTCTCCCAGGAAGCTCCTTGTGCAAATAGATTACTGATACACTCACCTTGCCCATTCCCCAGAGAGAACCGGATAAGAATGAATCCCAAGTCAGGCTGGGACCACCATCCTCTGCCTCTCACTACACAGGTGAACTGATCAGAAAGTATGAGGCCACTGAGAGAAAATATGCCAAATGTGTTTGGTTTGCCTTATATAGTACTGGCCTACCCAGAATTTTTAAAATTTTTTAATTAGTCACCAAGATTAAAAAACAGAAGGTTCGGGACTTCCCTGGTGGCTCAGTGGTTAAGAATCCACCTGCCAATTCAGGGGACACGGGTTCGAGCCCTGGTCCGGGAAGATCCCACATGTTGCAGAGCAGCTAAGCCCATGCCCCACAACTACTGAACCTGTGCTCTAGAGCCCCACGAGCCATAACTACTGAGCCCGTGTGCCACAACTACTGAAGCCTGTGCACCTAGAGCCCATGCTCCACAACAAGGGAAGCCACCGCAATGAGACTCCTGTGCACTGCAACAAAGAGTAGCCCCACTCGCCACAACTAGAGAAAGCCCGCACACAGCAACGAAGACTCAATGCAGCCAAAAATAAATAATAAATATTTTTTTTTAATTATAAAAAAAAAATAGAGGGTTATACACACACACACACACACACACGCTTCCAGCTTCTTTGAAGGAAACAGAATATCTAGCCTGCAATTCTACATGAGGCATACTCTATAATGTTTTCCATAGTCTCTACCACTCCCTATTGTCCCTGACTCTGAGGTCAACAGTCAGTTGTCATTCGTCACTTTGTTTTTCCTAGAGAAAGAGTAAAGGGAACAATGTTTATAGCCCTGTATATATCAAAAGTGGGAAAACAAGTTCACAAGATTAAGAAAAGTGGGACAGAACCTATTTCTTTATGGAAATAAAGAATATTCCTACCAGATTATTACGAAAAAAACTTCTGCTGAAGACACCAAAGGGGAGCAGAATATGACACCCCAAAATATGCCTCTTTGGCGTAAGGATTATCTTGAGCTGGTTTTTGTTTTTTGGGTTTTTTTGGGCCACTCAGCGAGGCTTGTGGGACCGTAGTCCCCCGATCAGGGATCAAACCTGGGCCTTCAGCAGTTAAAGCAACTAGTCCTAACCACTGGACTGCCAGGGAATTCCCTTGAGCTGGTTATTTTTAAGAACATCAGAGAAGCTCTGAAACCAAGTAGAAGTTACGCTTTTGTAAGGGACATTTACCTTTGTAAGGGAAATCCCCATTTCTAAGTGTGTCTTCCTCTCTGTAGCAGGAAGAGGCCAAAAACTGAATCTCTAGAAACTCTTATCAATGGAGAAGGCAGGGACTGAGTACATAACAACCATACCCTCCTATGCTTTGCTTGATGTCCTCCCTTAACTGGTTGCCCCTCCACCAACATCTTCTGTCTTTAGTGGAAGATGGTATTGAAGGCGATGACCTGGGCCATTTCTGGGAGTTACTCAGTTTTCCTAGGCATCTCCCAGATATACAGAAGGTATACATGTTTTTAAACTTCTGTTTTGCTTTTCTCTTATTAATCTGTCTTTTATTACAGGGGTGTCTCAGCCAAGAACCTAGAACATAGAGGGGAAATTACTCTTCCTCACCCATAGAAGTATTATATACACACTCACCCAGCTCCTTCTTATTACAAGTGGTTGATTAGGAGTATCCAAAGGAGATATTTTGAGTATCTCTAATGCCAGATCACACCGTGGACTATCAGTGCTCTCTTTACTACTGGAAATGGTCATTTCTCACAGTTTTTATTCATAAGTGTCATTTTGGATTTGTTTGCTTATTTCTCATCTTGGCTCTCAAACCATGTTGGAAAGCGTAGGGGATGTTTTTCAAGAGAGTTAGCAGCTTCAGTTCAATCATTGCATCAGGACACTTTCTAACCAATTTGATGCATCCTTTGCTCTATCACATCTCTTTTTTTTTTTTCCAGGTGCACAGCATAGTGATCAGATATTTCTATACATTACAAAATGATCACAATGATAAGTTCAGTTACCATCTGTCACCATACAAAGTTATTACAATATTCTTGACTATATTCTCCATATTGTAAATTTCATCCCTGTGACTCACTTATTTTGTAACTGGAAGTTTGTACCTCTTACTCTCCCTCAACTATTTCACTCATTCCCCTCAACCCCCTCCCCTCTGGCAACCACCTATTTGTTCTCTGTATCTATGAGTCTGTTCCTGTGTGTAGTTATATTTGTTCAATTGTTTTGTTTTTTAAATTCCACATATAAGTGAAATCATATGGTGTTTGTCTTTCTCTGTCTGACTTATTTCGGTTAGCATAATACCCTCTAGGTCCATCCATATTGTCACAAATGGCAAGATTTTGTGCTTTTTAATGGCTGAGTAATATTCCATTATATATGTATATCACATCTTCTTTATCCATCCATCTATAGATGGACACCTAGGTTGCTTCCATATCTTGGCTATTATAAATAATGCTGCAATGGGCATAGGGATGCATATATCTTTCCAAATTAGTGTTTTCATTTTCCTCAGAAAAACACCCAGAAGTGAAGTTGCTGGATAGTACGGTAGCTCTATTTTAAATTTTTTTGAGAAACCTCCATACTGTTTTTCCATTGTGGCTGTACCAATTTACATTCCCACCAAAGGTGCACAAGGGTTCCCTTTTCTCCACATCCTCACCAACACTTGTCATTTGTTGTCTTTTTGATAATAGCCATTCTGACGTGTATGAAGTGACATCTCGTTGTGGCTTTGATTTCCTTCACTGTGCAAAAGCTTTTTAGTTTGATGTAGTCCCACTTGTTTATTTTTGCTTTTGTTGCCCTTGCCTGACGAGACATATCCAAAATATATATATTGCTAAGACCAAAGTCAAAGAGCATACTGCCTATGTTTTCTTCTAGTCTAACAAGACTGCTCCCACTTCAGATGCTAATGACAAGTCCAGGTTGTTACCTTTGCTTCTGACCAACTGGCTACAAATCAGAGGCTCCCACAACCCCTTCTTGGATTTGATTAATTTGCTAGAGCAGCTCCCAGAACATTTACTTACATTTACCAGTTTGCTATAAAGGATACTATAAAGGATACAGATAAACAGCCAGATTAAGAGGTACATAGAGCAAGGTCTAGAAGGGTCCTGAGTATAGGAGCTTCTGTCTCCTGTACTGAGATGTACCAACAGGGAGGATGTACCACCCTCCCCAGATGTGGATATGTTCACCATCCACGAAGCTTACCAAATCTAGTCGTTCAAGAGTTTTTATGGAGCTTTAATCTCCAGCCCCACTCCCCTTCGCAAAGGTCAATGGGAGGGTCTAAAATTCCAGCCCTCTAATCTCTTGGACTTTCTGGTGACCAGCCCCATCCTGAGGCTATCTAGGGACCCCACCCTAAGTCACCTCATCAGCATAGGCTCAAAAGGGGTTTCTTACGCCCCTTATGGATGACAAGACACTTTGATCACTCAGGAAATTCTAAGGGTTTTAGGAGCTCTGTACCAGACACCAGATATGTTTGTTACACCACACTACTCAGTCCCCATTCTATATCAGGCCCCTCACTCTACTCTGGGACCTACAAAGACCAAGCAGACAATGTGAAAAAGTAAACTGGGTCTTTTTTTTTTTTTTCCATGATGGTGCTGTGGGGGGAGGAAAAATAATTTTCCCTTTATCCTTCCAGGTTCTTGGCTTAGACCCCTATAATAAAAGGCAGATTAACAGGAGAACTCAAGTCCCAGCAGGCCCCTAAGTGTGAGGTACTAAGTGTGACAGGTACACCCATGGACAGGCACACTGCAGTCTAAAAGATCTACTTGAGTTTTCTAACTTGTACACAGAGAAATTCAGGGACCATGTGTGGGAATGGATAGTATTGAGGGTGCGGGACAATGGTGGAAGGAACGTAAAGTTGGAGCAGGCCAAATTTGTTGTTATGAGCTCCCTAAGCAAAGACTCTGCATTAATGTTACAGTTAGGAAGGGCTCTAACAGCTTGGTTGGTTGGTTGGCTGAAACATGTACCCAAAGTTTTCACACAGTGAGTGAATAAGAAATGCCAGACCAGCCTTGGTTTAATGAAGAGGAAGGTGAGACAGGAAGCAGCAAGGCACAACCTTTAAAAGAATGACAACCATTGAGGACACAACATAAACTGGTTAGAACCAACTAGATCCAAGATGGCTGATGAGGGACTTCCCTGGTGGCACAGTGGTTAAGACTCCGCTCTCCCAATGCAGGGGGCCCGGGTTTGATCCCTGGTCAGGGAACTAGATCCCACACGCATGCCGCAACTAAAAGTTCACATGCCACAACTAAGGAGCCCCCCTGCTGCAACTAAGGAACCCGCCTCCTGCAACTAAGACCTGGGGCAAGCAAATAAATTAATTAAATAAATAAATTTTAAAAAAAAACATTGTCTCCATGAAGGAGACACGCCATTATTAAAAAAAACAAAAAATGGCTGACGAGTTGACTTCCACTAGACCTTGAGCTTTAGTATCCGCTCATTGTAACACATCAGAAAGCTAAGTGACACACCCACAGGCTCCATGACAGTTCTGAGGCTGACCATAAAAGGCCAAAAAGTGGGCGGTGACCAAATTCTTGGAAATCTCCACCCCTTTCTCAAAATAGTTGGAATAATCCTCCCACTCATTAGCCTATGAAATTACCACCCCTATAAAAACTGACAGCCCTGTACCCTGGGACCGCTTGCCTTCTGAGATGGCCCACACTCTATGGAGTGTATATCTCCTTGAATAAACCTTCTTTCACTTTACTGTGGCTCACTCTTGAATTCTTTCCTGCGCGAAGCCAAGAACCCACACTTGGCAGCCATCCCAGGGACTCACCTGAGACCTGGGACTCAACCATCCTCTCCAGCCCCACTTTCTCTCCTGCAACAAAGGGATTCAAAGGCTCAGGGAGATTGGAATGTTCGAGTAGACTTGCCATTCAAGACCTATTCAGCCACCCTGGGAGGGTCCAGAAGACTCTTTCGCCACTACTGTGAGAAATAAATTTGTGAGGGGAGCACCAGTATCCTTGAAGCACTCTGTGATGGCCCTTCCCCAGAGGCCAGACCTCACAGTGAGAACTGCAGTCACTGAACTGGGAGACCTAAATGCAATGGGCATAATTGAATTCTGGGGTGGCAGGGGCCAAATGGCAGCATTCAACCCCCAAAGACAAGGTGGGTGGGGTTACCATAATGGACAGAAAGTCAAAGCAGAGATCAGAATGGTCTGACTGGCATAGACTTATGGCATTGACTAGTTGATCAGAGTGTTCCAGAAGTGAAATCGATAGGAAGCCTACTAAATTCTTACTTGATCTGGATAAGCAGAAATGTTTTAGGTCAAGTGAACAAAAGTCTAACCCGAATCTTAAAAACAGAGTCTTGGGCCCTTAGTCATCCCAGACTTGAGCCAGTTTATAGACCTTTGAATGAAGGAGAGGCTGGGTGCCCTCGAGGAAGCATCCTGGTACACTGTCAGAGACTTGTACTGTTAATCTTTCTCCCAGCCCTCCCCAAAGGGACCTATAGCCTTTTACCAGGGTAACTGTGTCTAGGGGAAAAGGAAATCATCAGACTTTGGGTGATACTGGACACTGGCTCTGAACTGACAGTAATTCCAGGAGACCCAAAACATCCCTGTGGTCCACCAGTCAGAGTAGACTTATGGAGGTCAGGTAACCAACGGAGTTTTAGCTCAGATCTTTCTCACTGTGGGCTCTGTGTGTCCCCAAATCCATTCTGGTTATTTCCCCAGTTACAAATGCATACTTGGATTAAACATACTAAGGGAATTCCCTGGCAGTCCAGTTGTTAGGACTCCATGCTCTCACTGCCGAGGGTCCAGGTTCAATCCCTGGTCAGGGTACTAAGATCCCACAAGCTGTGCAGTGTGGCAAAAAATAAATAATAAATAAATAAATATAAATATACTAAGCAGCTGGCAGAATATCCACACTGGCTCACCTGTGGAGTGAGGGCTATTATGGTGGGAAAGGCCAAGTGGGAGTCACCAGAATGGCCTCTACCTAGGAAAATGGTACACCAAAAGCAATACCACATTCCTGCAAAGATTGCAGAAATTAGCATTGTCATCAAGGCCCTGAAAGGGGTGATGATTTCCACCACGTCCCCATTCAACTCACTTATTTGACCTGTGCAGAAGACAGATGGATTATCCTAAGTATAACCAGGTGAGTGACCCCAGCTGAAGCTGCTGTACCAGATGTGCTCTCATAGCTTGAGCAAATGAACATCCCCTGGTACCTGCCATGTGGCTATTGATCTGGCACATGCTTTTTTATCAATACAAAACAGAAGCAGTTTGCTTGCAGCTGGCAAGGCCAGCAATACACCTTCACTGCCTACCTCAGAGGCATATCAACTCTCCAGCCTATGTCATAATTTAGTTCTTGATCTGGATTGCCTTGATTGATTGATCTTGATTCCCTTCCACAAGATACCACACTCATCCATTACACTGATGTCATTATTCTGATTGACCTAGTGAGCAAAAATTAACAAATACTCTAGACTTACTGATAAAACATTTGCATGCAGAGGGTGGGGAAAAAATCCAACAGAATTCAGGAGACTTTACTTCAGTGAAATTCTAGGAGTCCAATGATGTGGGGCCTCTTGAGATATCCATTCTAAGGTAAAGGATAAGTTGTTGCATCTGGCTCCTCCTACAATCAAAAAAGAGGCACAATGCCTATTGAGCCTCTTTGGATTTGGGAGGCAACATAATCCTCATTTGGGTTTGTTACAAGTAACCAAAATCCACTAGTTTTGAGTGGAGATTAAACGTGGGGATACCCTATAACAGGTCCAGACTGCTAGGCAAGCCGCTCAGCTACTGGGTGCCTGTGGTCCAGCAGATCCAATGATGTTGGAAGTGGCAGCGGCCGATAGGGATGCTGTTTGTGAAACCGAGTCCTATGATTCATTTATAATTAAAACTAATGCCTGGGTTTCTCTTCTTGTCTTTCTCATTCCTCTTTTGTTCCCTTCTGTCTTAGCGCATACCAATTTGACCACATATTTGCTAATCAATAAGGAGAATGAAGATCAGGTGACTTGAGCTACACTTTCCGATAAGCATCACTGTTTATGTGCTATTTAAGTTATCTTCCAGGGCAAGATGGCCTTTTCCAGGGTCCTCTCCCCACCCAGGTCAACAGACCAAAGAGCGTGGACTGCAGATGACTAAGATGATTAACCCCAGCTCCTCTGTTCTTCCCCTTTAAAAATCCCTAATTTAGAGACCAAGTTGGAGTGGATCCGAGACTTGCTCGGCGCCCTGCAATAAAATCCTTACTCTGCTGCAGACACCCACTGTTGGGAATTCCCTGGTGGTCCAGTGGTTAGGACTCAGAGGTCTCACACCGAGTTCCCTGATCTGGGAACTAAGATCCCTCATGACACACGGCACGGCCAAAAAATTCAATTCAATTCAATTCAATTTTAAAAATACCCACTCTCAGAGTTTGGCTTTTTGTGCTGTGGGCACATGAGCCCTTTGTTCGGTTTCATTTGGAGCCTTCAGCAGGCCCCTATAGGTGAATCGCAGGGCAGGCTCTTAGGATTTTGAAGCAAAGCCCTGCCATCCTCTGCAGATAACTACTCTGCTTTTGAGAAACAGCTCTTGGCCTGCTACTGGGCCTTAGTAGAGACTGAACGCTTAACCGTGGGCCACCCAATTACCATGCGACCTGAGCTGCCCATCATGAACTAGGTGTCACATGACCCACCCATAAAGCTGGGTGTGCACAGCAGCATTCCATCACCAAATGGAAGCGGTCCAAGCAGGCTCTGAATGCACAAAAAAAGTTACATGAAGAAGTGGCTCAAATGTCCATGGTCCACACTCCTGCTACACTGCCTCCTCTCTCCAAGCCTGTACCTATGGCCTCATGGTGAGTCCCTACAATCAGTTGACAGAGGAAGAGAAAGCGAAGGACTGGTTTACAGATGGCATCACAGGATACACAGGTAGCGTTTGAATGTGGACAGATGTCCCTTTCTGGGACATCTCTGAAGAAAAGCGGTGAAGGGAAACCCCAGTGGGCAAAACATAGATTAGTGCAACTGGCTGTTTATTTTGCTTGGAGGAGAAATGGTCAGATGTGCAATTACATATCAATTCATGGGCTGTAGCCAGTGGTTTAGTTGGATAGTCGAACACTTGGGAGGAACACAATTGGAAAATAGATGACAAGGAAATTTGGGGAAAAGGTATATAGTAGGCCTCTCTGAATGGGCAAAAAGCATGAATATATTGTTGTCCCATGTGAATGTTCACCAAAGGGTGACCCCAGCAGAGGAGGATTTTAAGAATCACGTGGAAAAGATGACCCATTCTGTGGATACCAGCCAGCCTCTTCCCAGCCACCTATCACTGCTTAGTGAGCTTTGAACTAAGTGGTCCTGGTGGCTGGGATGGAGATTATGCATGGCCTCAGCAACATGAACTTCCATTCCCCAAGGCCAACTTGGCTATGGTCACTGCTCAATGC
Source organism: Balaenoptera ricei (assembly GCF_028023285.1). Classification (NCBI taxonomy): domain Eukaryota; kingdom Metazoa; phylum Chordata; class Mammalia; order Artiodactyla; family Balaenopteridae; genus Balaenoptera; species Balaenoptera ricei. The sequence goes on along the minus strand of NC_082648.1, from coordinate 6,607,575 downwards.
CCAATCTGCCAACAGTGGAAACAAACACCAAGTCTCCAATATGGCAACATTCCCCAGGGGTGATCAACATGGTGGCAAGTTGATTACACTGAATTACTTCTGAAACCACACAACTCAGATTGGGACTTGAACCCACAGGCCAGGACTCGAACCCAGCCAAAACCCAAAGTGGGACGTGAACCCACTGTCTTTTAATTGAGATCACACCACACATGTGGTCTCAGGACTTGATGAAACTCAGATTCTTTAAGTCTCATCGCAGAAAGAATTCAGTGAGAAACAAAGTGATAGGTAAGAAGTGGATTTATTTAAAGAGATACATATTCCATAGACAGAGTGTGGGCTATCTCAGAAGGTGAGAGGCCCTAAAATATGGGGTATTTTGTATTTATGGGTTAGGTAATTTCAAAGGCTAATGAGTGGGAGGATTATTCCAACTATTTTGGAGAAGGGGTGGAGATTTCCAGGAATTGGGCCACTGCCCACTTTTCGGCCTTTTATCATTAGCCTCAGAACAGTCATGGTGCTGGTGGGTGTGTTATTTAGCATATGCTAATGAATTACAATGAGCGTATAATGAGGCTCAAGGTCTACTGGAAGTCGAATCTTCTGCCATCTTAGACCTAGTTGGTTCTAACCAGTTTTTGTCCTGTCCTCAATGGCTATGTCATTCTTTTAACGGTTATGCTCTGCCCCCTTCCCTCCCGTTTCACTTCCATCATGGAAGGCCAGCATTTTGTTCTTACTGCGATTAGACACTTCAGATATGGATTCGCCTTCCAACTTGCAATGCTTCCGCCAAACCTATAATCTGTGGACTTACAGAAAGCCTTATCCACCATCATGGGTGGATAACATTGCTTCTTATCAAAGAACTCACTTCACAGCAAAAGAAGGGCAACAACAGGTCCATGTTCATGGAGTTCACTGGTTTTATCATGTTCCTCACCATCCTGAAGCAGCTGGCTTGATAGCTTTTGTAGACTTTTGAAGACTCAGTTACAGTGCCAGGTAGGTGGTGATGGGGCTCAGGACAGGTCACCCCAAGATGTGTCAGGCTGACATGCAGATTATTTTGAGCTGAAAACAGCAAGACCTAAAAGACTCAGGAAGAACCTTTGAACAACTCCCCACTGTTATTGCCCAAAAGAATTTAAAATAGGAGGGCTGTCCCAGGAAGGAGTTATAGATAACTATAGTAAAGTATAAATTAGGTGTGGTAGACAGGGAGAAACCTAGCAAGGCCCATTTGATCAAAGTCCTCTCTGTGTGCCATTGTCTTTGGATCTGTTTGCCAAATATTAACTCTTTTTATCGTCCTGTGAATTACCTTACTTCCCTTTGAAGGGTCAGACTCCTTGTCCTTAGTCTAGAATAATATATATTCTTCATCTTGCCTTGCTCTCTTTGGAATTCTTCATGCTTATGTGGATTCCCCAATGCGCATGTAATAAATTTGATTTTCTCCTGTTAATCTGCCTTATGTCATTTTAATTGACAGCCAAAAAGAACTAAGAGGGGAAAGAGGAAGAAATTCCCCTCCCCCACAGTGGTTTTGGGGAAGAAGAAATTGTCCTCTACCCTTCTAGGTTCTTCTGGCTGGTCTAAGAATCAAATTGATGTGAGACAGAGTTACAGGAGAAAATCAAACAAAAGTTTAATAGCATGTTTACATGGGAGAGACCCAGGAAAACTGAGCAACAAAATGGCCAAAACCCTCACCTTAAATAGCATCTTCAGCTAAAGACAAAAGAAAATGGTGGGGACAATGGATGGGACTTCAAAGGGGAGGAAAGAAATTCATATGGAGGTGAAAAAACAAATGTTTGGTAAACAAATGTTTTCTGGGCTGTGCAGTTACTGGACACAGAGTCGACTCTGATCTCGGGCCCTGCAGAGAGTTTCCCCCACCACACTCAGCCCATATTCTTTGCAAATATCTCTGCTGATAGGTCTATTCTAGAAACAAACCCTCTATCTGAATTGTTTTAGGCAGTTAGGGAGAAGGTCAAATGTTCTTCCTGAGTCTTTTAGGCCTTGATTATTTTCAGCTCAAAATAATCCACATGCCAAAGAGACATTTGGGGATGACAAATTTTGCTCCCCTACAGTGGTCATAGCTGGCAAGGCTGGGGCAAGGTCCTCCAGAAAGCTGGATATGCTCTGAATCAGCATCTAAAATATTTCACCCACAGCCAAGATTCATGGGTCCAGGAATCAAGGGGTGGAAATGGGAGTGGCAGTGATCGCTACTAATCCTAGGAACCCACTAGCAACATTTTTCCTTCTTGTCCCTGTGTCCTTATGCTCTGCTGGCCTGGAGGTCTTGGTTCAGAGGAAGGAATGCTTCCACTAGGAGACACAACAATGATTCCATTGAACTGGAAGTTAAGACTGCTGCCCGGCCACTTTGCCTGTTGATTTAGAGGCATGAGGAACTCAAAGAAGGGAGTTATTGTGCTGGCTGGGCTGACTGACCCTGACTTCCAAGGGGAAACTGGACTGCTTCTCCACAATGGGCATAAGGGAGAGTAAGTCTGCCATACAAGAGATCCCTTAGGGCTTCTCTTCCCATTACCATGCCCTGTGATGAAGGTCAATGGAAAACTGACAATCCAATCCAGGCAGGACTATTAATGACCCAGACCTCTCGGGAATGAAGGTGCGAGTCACTCCACCAAGTAAAGAACCACAACCAACTGAGGTGCTTGCTGAAGGCAAAGGAAATATAGAATGGGAAGTAAAAGAAGGTAGTTATAAATACCAACTATGGCCATGTGACCAGTTACATAAAGACTGTAATTATCAAAAGTATTCCTCCTTGGAACTAGTGATGTAAGCCTCATGTCTACTCGAAGAAGGCGGTCTTTTCCCCTCCCCCTCTCCTTTGACTATAAAACTGTAGGGGCTTCCCTGGTGGCGCAGTGGTTGAGAATCTGCCTGCCAATGCAGGGGACACGGGTTCGAGCCCTGGTCTGGGAAGATCCCACATGCCGCGGAGCAACTAGGCCCGTGAGCCACAACTGCTGAGCCTGCGCATCTGGAGCCTGTGCTCCGCAACAAGAGAGGCCGCGATAGTGAGAGGCCCGCGCACCGCGATGAAGAGTGGCCCCCGCTTGCCACAACTCGCACAGAAACGAAGACCCAACACAGCCAAAAATTAATTAATTAATTAATTAATTAAAGAAATATTAAAAAAAAAGCAAAATTGTACCCCACTTAATCCACAGGGCAGAGCTCCCTCGCCTGCCTGCTTGCATCTCTTACAAGCGTCCTATATTAACAAATCTACTTCTTGCCTATCAAAAAAAAAAAGTATTCCTCCTTACTTTGTTATGAATTTATATACGTACATATTATGTTTTTTTCCCTCTTATTCCCTTATCATGTACCATAATATATATTGACTTTCTTTCATAGAATTGTGATTTTTTTTAACTTAGGCTCAGTGATTTCCCCTCATTAGAATGAATCCCCTGCTCCTCACTAGCCTCATGACATCCATACGTCATGTTATTTATACCTCCCCTTGCATTCTTTCTTTCTTTGGCTGCGTCGGGTCTTAGTTGCAGCATGCGGGAATTTTTGTTGCTGCGTGCAAGCTCAGTAGTTGTGGCACACGGGCTCTAGAGAGTGCGGGCTTAGTTGCACTGCAGCATGTGGGATCTTAGTTCCCCGACCAGGGATCGAACCCACATCCTCTGCATTGGAAGGCAGATTCTTAACCATTGGACCACCAGGAAAGTCCTGAACTTAAGTGTTTTTAATTTTACATCATAGTATTGAAGTTATGAGAGATCAAGGAGAAGAGTAAACATCACTCAAGGACTTTACCTCATCTTCTGGGGAAGGGGTTGGTGCATTTTCAGTTGCACACAGGATGGTTGTATCACGTTAGGTGGAATGATGACCTTGTTGTCTTTATTTGGAGAATAAGTATGGCTTAAGGACACGCATATGAGTGCCACATTGACAGGGGGTAGACTCGTGATGATTAATTTTATGTGTCAATTGACTGGGCCATGAGGTGCCCAGATATTTGGTTAAACATTATTCTGGGTGTGTCTGTAAGAGTGTTCCTGGATGAGATAAACATTTGAATAGGCAGACTGAGTAAAGCAGATCATCCTCCCCAACGTGAGTGGGCCTAATCCAGTCCTTTGAAGGCCTGATAGAATAAAAGGCTGAGTGAAGGAGAATTTGCTCTCTCTGCCTGCCTTTGAGCTAGAATATTGGTCTCCTCCCGCCTTCAGACTCAGACTCGGCCTGAAAATAACACCTTCGGCTCTCCTGGTTGTCAGGCCTTCAGAATTGTACTGGAACTGGACCATTGTCTCTCCTGCATCTCCAATTTGCTGACTGTGAATCTTGGGACTTCTCAGCCTCCATATTCGCATGGGCCAATTCCTTATTTTATATATATATACTTATATATATGTAGTTGACCCTTGAACAACATGGGGGTTAGGGATGCCAACCCCTTACACAGTTGAAAATCTGTGTATAACTATACAGTCGACCCTCCGTATCAGTGATTCTGCATCTGCTGATTCAACCAACTAGGGATCGTGTGGCACTACAGTATGCATATAGTAAAACAAAATCTGCGTATAAGTGGACCCACACAGTTCAAGCCTCTGTTGTTCAAGGGTCAACTATATACATTTATCCTACTGGCTCTGTTTCTCTGCAGAGCCCAGACTAATACAGAAGCTTAAGCATGTTCTTTAAAGACATAAAACTATTCAAAATATAGATTATCTAAGAGTTTTTTTTTTTTTCTTGGCCGTGTCACGTGGCTTGTGAGATGTGGGATCTTATTTCCCCAACCAGGGATTGAATCCGGGCCCTCGGCAGTGAGAGCACAGAGTCCTAACCACTGGACCACCTGGGTATTCCCTAAAAGTACTTTTTTAAGCAGACCATTAGAAAAATACTTTTAGGGACTTCCCTGGCGGGCCAGTGGTTAAGACTCTGCGCTTCCACTGCACAGGGCACAGGGTCGGGGAACTAAGATCCCACATGCCGGACTTCCCTGGTGGCACAATGGTTGAGAATCCGCCTGCCAATGCAGGGGACATGGGTTCGAGTCCTGGTTCGGGAAGATCCCACATGCCGTGGAGCAACTAAGCCCGTGCACCACAACGACTGAGCCTGCGCTCTAGAGCCCGCAAGCCACAACTAATGAAGCCTGCGCGCCTAGAGCCCGTGCTCCCAACAAGAGAAGCCACTGCAATGAGAAGCCCGCGCACTGCAACGAAGAGTAGCCCCCGCTGGCCGCAACTAGAGAAAGCCCGCTAGCAATGAAGACCCAATGCAGCCAAAAGTAAATAAATAAAATTAAAAAAAAAAAAAAGATCCCACATGCCACATGGTGTGGCCAAAATAAATAAATAAACAAATAAATAATTTTAGAAAAGAAAAGAAAAATACTTTAAAACAAAGAGGAAAACTTCTCATAAAGATGGCAAATTAACTTGCCTCTTGTGCCTAAAATCCCACTAAAATATAGCAAAGGGTGGGGCGGAGAAGGTATAAATCTATAGGAACAAAGTGAATGGAAGAAGAGCAGATGAAACATTTAAACACAGTTTTGAAAAATGGAAAGAAGGTGGGGTGTAGTGATGATACCGCCCAGGGGAAGTAGCTGATGAGGAACCAAAACAGGAGGAATGGCCTGAAAGCCTAGACTCCAAAAAGGTGGACCCTCAAGCCCCCTCCCTACCTAGCACAGCCAGGGAAGTACCCAACCCCACCACCACCAGGCAGAGAATTGATGCTATATTCTCTGCGAAAATGGATAGGAAAGCCTCTGGACCCAAAGACATCAAGCATTGCATGGAACAAGAGAGAGATGTACACCCATGAAACAGACGTACATCTTCCAGGCAGGAGACTGGCAGACTCCTCTCTGAAGAGACTGAATAATCCTAAAGAATAAAGCCTCCAGGGACTTCCCTGGTGGCGCAGTGGTTAAGAATCCGCCTGCCAACGCAGGGGACACGGATTTGATCCCTGGTCCGGGAAGATCCCACATGCCGCGGAGCAACTAAGCCCATGTGCCACAACTACTGAGCCTGCACCCTAGAGCCCGCGAGCCACAACTGCTGAAGCCCGCGCACTCCAGGGCCTGGGTGCCGCAACTACTGAGTCCGCCCACTGCAACGAAGAGCGCAGCAATGAAGACCCAACGCAGCCCTAAAATAGAATTTAAAAATTTTTAATAAATAAAAAATAAATAAACCCTCCACATACAGACATTTGGAAGTTTCTAGGTCAAAAGGAGAGCTCCCAGCCCAATCCCCTTCAGGGAAATTCACCAGTCAACAAGCCCTACTCAGGGCCCATGTATCCAATCAACTTTGTAATGCCTTGTTTGTATTTGAAAGGACAGTCGGCATCTTAAAAGAGATAAAAGAAACAAAAGGAAAGCAGAAATCCTGAGGGAAAAGGAAAAATGCAGGGAATGAAAGACGAAGAAATATAAATAAACAAATAAAAAATCCCCCAAAATCCCTAATTAATCTTCTCAGAAGGATAGTATAGCAAAGTTCATCCATAAAACAAGAATGCTGTGGGAAAAAAAAGACACTCTCTCAGCATAAAGAGTTCTTGAAAATTAAGAATATGAGATGGAGGGAATTAATTCCCTGGAGGTCCGTGGTTAGGACTCTGCACTTCCACTGCAGGGGGTGCGGATTCGATCCCTAGTGGGGGAACTAAGATTCTGCAAGCTGGGCAGCGCGGGTTAAAAAAAAAAAAAAGGTTATTAAAAATGAGATGGAGAAGGGAGAGTACATGTAACTATTAAGGAATAGTTGGTGGCCTTTGTGTGAATAGTTTCATAAGTAGTGAAAATGAGTACCAAGTTCTAATAGGCATAAAGACTGGTGGGTAAGTGTCTTAGTCAGGGTAAGTTAAAGCAGTAACCTTAAATCTTGGGGTTTAATACCACAAATGTGTACCAAGTTCTAATAGGCATAAAGACTGGTGGGTAAGTGTCTTAGTCAGGGTAAGTTAAAGCAGTAACCTTAAATCTTGGGGTTTAATACCACAAATGTTTATTTTTTGCTTAAGTTAAGTGTTGAGCAAGATGCCAGTTGGGCGGCTTCCTCCATCTCATACTATACCAGACAGGACGCATGGCCTCTGTATGTGTTACTATCTAGGGAAGAGAGAAATTTGGGAGTCACACTGGCTGTGCACCTCCTGGGCCAGGAAATGACACTTCATTTCTGCTTATATTCCATCGGCCATAACTAGTCACGTGGTCTCAAGCTTACTGCAAGGGGGTTGAGAAGTTGTAAACTGATACCTGGATATTGAGTGAACTCCGACTAGACTGTTTCTCCACAAGTACGGTAGGGAAGGAAAAGAGGGCAGTAACCTCAGAGAAAGGCAAGATGTTTTAAGGTGGGAAGCCCTGCAGATAGTAATAGATAGTAGAGGTCAATGAGCCAGAGGAAAGGGAGTAGAAGGAAATACTGAACTCGCTAAAGAAGGAAGGGCAGGGCAGGGAAAAGCAGTAATGAGAGAGGAGGGATTTCACTAATACCTTATGCTTATTTCTATACAGACACATCCACTTTGGTTTATAATTATCTTTTCATGCGTCTCTTCCCCCATACACAGAGCTTCCTGTGGGCAGGGACTGTCTCTTATCGATCTTTGCATCGATGGACCAGCACAGAACCTGACTTACTAAGCCCTCCATGAATGTGCTTCATTATAAAGTAAGAGGCCATATAATCTTAATCTTCTCCCACTCACCAGCTCAGCAGCTAGTGTAACTGGAGAAACAGGTGCTGCGCCGGAACAGTAGGAAGAATGAAGGGAATGTAGCTGATCAAACACCTGAGGGGAAAGGCAAACAGGAACCTGTTGTGTCAACGGAGATACAGCCTCTTGCCACACAGACTCTTGTCTTGGAAAACCAGAGGTGTAAGAAGGGGCAGACATATTACCTAATTGCATAAAACGAAAAGAAACCGACTTCCTCTATTTTTAAATAGGGTCCAACTAACTAGATGCTTTAATAAATATATTTACTTATTCAGCAAATCAAAGATTTTAAGAGTCTTAAATAACATTTAGCCAAACACTTCAATTAGGCAAAATCTAGTGAAATTGAAGGTGTGCAAACCTTACAACTCATGATTCCCCTCCTGGTTATAAACCCTAGGGGGGTGTTTTCTACACTGAGCAAGTAGTGATATCAAGTTAGTGGATCCTGATGAGCAATTTTTTTAATGAATTAAAATAGAATAGAAAATATAAGAGAACACATCACATACACACGCTGCACGCATGCGTGTACATATTAGTTGCATAGTGTATGAGCATGTGTGTATACTGGATAGCAATGTGTTTCCTACAATAGACTCCAGTTAATTAAAAAAAAAAAAAAAAAACCGTTTGGAGTTACAGCCCTAGAGAAATTTTCACTGTTGCTTAAAGGAGAATGTCCACAGCAGCCATGTTTGTAATAGAAGAAATACATGAATAGGAAGTGATCCAAGTATTCCTCAACATAATCATGAAAAATAATTGTGGTATAATCATACAGTGCAATGTTACTTCACAGTTAAAACGACTATATTACAGCTACATGTAGAAACATGAATGTCTCAATAAAGATGTTAAGCATAAAAACAAGTTGCAAAATGATACATTCACTGTAACCATAAATATAAAGTTTAAAAGCATGCAAAACTATTTTATAATTGTTTCTGGATATATATACAGAGTGTAAAGTATAAAAATAGGCATGGGGTTGATAAGTACCAAAGTCAGAAAGGAGGTGACCTCTGAGAAGGGAATGAGGGAAATGCCCTGTGGAAGGGATACACCAGGCTCTTCAGCTGTACATGTGATGTTTGTTTCTTTTCTTTTCTTTTTTTTTAATTTATTTTTGGCTGTGTTGGGTCTTCGTTTCTGTGCGAGGGCTTTCTCTAGTTGCGGCAAGCGGGGGCCACTCTTCATTGCGGTGCGCGGGCCTCTCACCCTCACGGCCTCTCCTGCTGCGGAGCACAGGCTCCAGACGCGCAGGCTCAGTAATTGTGGCTCACGGGCCTAAGTTGCTCCGTGGCATGTGGGATCCTCCCAGACCAGGGCTCGAACCCGTGTCCCCCCGCATTGGCAGGCAGACTCCCAACCACTGCGCCACCAGGGAAGCCCTGCTGTTTGTTTCTTAATCTGGGGGATGTTATATTATTCTTGACTTCTCTGATTTTTTTTTTAAATTTTGTCCCCCCAAAAAGAGGAGGGAGGTGAAATTTAAGGTTTCAATTCTGTCTCTGCCACTTACCAGGGAAGGAACTTAGCGAGTTCCTTAATTTCTCCAAGCCTCTGTGTCTGTAAGAGGACATCGTAATAATAAATATCCTGTTTCATAATCAATTAAGTGAAATAATATGGATATCAGAGCTGCATAAAGCGCGAAGTGCTATAGAAGTATTAGCTGTAATTGTACAAGAATGCTCCACGAATTCCAGTGGTTACTGGAAACTCTTAGTGTTCCTTTGTTAAGTATTGTCACGGAACCTTGTTCCTTTCTCTTGCAATTACACTCTTTATATGACCGTGCGCCATCCCCACTCCACAGCTTTGGGCTCAGAGCCCAGCACAGGCCCTGGCACATTTTCGTTAGTCTAATCTGAACAGTGGAAGTAAGAATGGGAAGCAAGGTAGGAAGAAAGGACTTTTATTTTGTCTTCAGTCTCTATCCTCTTTGCACTTTGATCTTGAACCTGTATTACCTGAATAGTAACAAACTAGTTTGATTTTTAATGAAAATCATAAGGATTAAATCAGCATATCTTAACTTCATCGTCTCTTGGGGGAAGGTAAAGTTTTAATACAGGAAGTTACATGAAATCAAAGGAGCAGGCAAAGAGCGCTGGGGGCGCCGGGCTCTCCCCACCCTCGGGGAGGGAAGGCGGCATGTCTAACGGTTCAAAAACGGCCGAGGCGCCGTTAGGGGGCGCTCGCGAGGCCGCGGCAGGAATTCCCGCCCTCCCGTTACATGCCCCAGTAACCCCGGCGCGCCGGCGACCGAGAGTAACCTCGCGGTCGGGTGACGGCCCCCCCGCCCTGACTCTCGCCTGCTCCTTCTCAGCCAATGGGGAGGCAGCGCTCGAGCCGGCCGGACTCTCGCCCGCCCCGACTCCTCCCCCGAGCTGTTAGAACTGAGTTGTACCTTCGCCGCGCCGCCGGCTTCTGACTTTTCCAATCACGGGTCTAGTTCCCGATTCCAAGCCCCGCCCCCGGCCTGCCCCGCGTTCATTCTAGGCCCGAGTCACCTTTGCCTTACAAACATTCGGCCCCGCCCCCTGCCTACCTTGCGGCGTGAGGCCCCGCCCCCTTCCCGGGCCGACCAATGACCGGCTGATCCCGGAGCCGCTGGGCGGTCCTGCAGCCAATGCGCACGCCGTGGGCGGGCTCCGGGCCGGAATTGGGGGTGAAGCTCCAGCGTTGTGCCCACATTCGGGGCGCGCGGAGCTGAGGGGTCCCCGGGGGGCGCCCGGAGCTAAGATGGCGTCCGCAGCCGAGGGGGACGTGGGAGTGGTGGCGGAGCTGGCGACGGTGCTGCGGTGGGGTTTCCAGAACCTGAGCCTTAACAAGTTGGCGACGTCCCTGGGCGCGTCAGAACAGGCGCTGCGGCTCATCATCTCCATCTTCCTAGGTAAGGACCCCTCGCGGAGTCCCCAAGGAACGGGGAAGTGACCGCCCCCTCTTCCCGGAGCCGCTGGGAGGGCTTTGTGGGGTGCAGATGTGAATCCTAGAACACACCAACCAGCTGTGGAGAGGAAGACGAGTCTAGTCCCGAGTCGTGGGCGCTGTGCCCTCTGAACCTCTTCACCTTTCCGTTCGGCCCCTGCTGTACCCTTCTGGCCCCTCATTAGGCGCCACCACCCTCTCATCCTGCCATGCTCTACCCTGTGTCCCGGCGACCCGTCCTTATTTGTCTCTCTCTGGAGTTCTACTCTCTTTCCATGTGTACTGCTGTTATTAATATCAACCGTCACACACGTGCGCTTCTTATTGGCAGGTATAGGCCCCCTAACTTAGATATTTTAGTCCTATGGGCCCCCTCAGCCCCATACTCCATGCTTGCATATTCTGAGTGTCTCTTGTGCATTCCCAGCTTGTATTACACCTTCATCTTTTTGTCCCGCTTCTAATGTTTTCTTCTTATACCATATTGCTTTTTCTTTTCCTTAGCCATACACCTGTCATTTACCCTGGAATATCGTTTTAATACTGGGCTTGGGAAACAAGAGTGGCAACCTCTTAAAAACTACCCATGCTACCCCAAGCGTTTATTGCACACGTGGTTCAAAGGATGTTTTGTATCTGCATTTATGTCACAACAAACTGTATTATAACTGGTTTATAGGCTTTTTTACTGCATCCGTCCTCCGTGGTTTTTTAATACACGGAAGCAGCATGGCACGATGAGAGAAAAAAAAAATGTGTGGACTTGGAAGGCAAACAAGCCAGACCCAGCCCTGCTGCTGCTTACAAACTGTGGGTCCCTGGGCAAACCACTTAACCTCTCTGAGCCTCAATTCTCTTATTTATGAAATGAGGACGATAATGCCTATCTAATAGGACTGCTGTAAAGTCTTGTAGGAATTCAAAGGTGAAGAGCTGATACATAAATATTTGAGTAGCTGGAAGGTTTTAGGAAGGTTATGGGACATTAGCTAGGAGAGTAGGGGTGGGGAAGAACTAAGCACACAAGACTGGGGGGCAAGAGCGGGTCTGAACCACAAGAAATTTGAGATAAGTTGGGCAGATGTAGAAAGCCTTAAATGCCGGGAAAGAAATTTGGAAGTTATCCAGTAGTCAGTAAAGACACTGACATATATCACCTAACCCGATCTAGATAATGGGAGAGGCATTAATTCATATTTAAACAACCTTGGGTAATGTCATTGTCACTTGCCTATTACACACCAAACCAAGATAATCTTCCTTTCTTCCAGATGAAGGTCACCTTTTCCCTCCCTTGTAGAACTGTAAAATTTTATAGGCGGAAGGAACGTTTGGTTGTGTGACTTGCTTCATGTCACGTCACCCAGATCTAACCCAAATTTATCAGTACCTCAATCTAAGGTTCTGTGCACCACACCAACTTTGAACTTCCTACTTCTTCATCCTTGTCTCTGGCCCAGTTATTTGTTGGGATTCTAATTGGCAATTAAGAGTGTTTACATTTCATTCCTTAGGAAGCTCACTGTTGATGTCTCAACTATAAATTGAGAATGTAACACAAGAAGCAACAAATTATAAGGGGCAACCTGTAAAATGGAGCTGGGGCTGGAATTAGGACTTGGAATCTGTCCTTTTAGTGCTGACATAACCAAATACAGCCTGTGCACTCCTGGTGGACTACTGTATACTATCATGGTGCATACAGCTGTCTAGAAAATTGTTTTCTCCGTATCCCACCCCTCTAACCTCATCCTCTCATTACCACCAAGCATCGAAGTAATAAACACTTGGCATAATACATCTACCACACTCCTGAGCCCCCTTGTCCATTGTACCATTTCCCACATCCCCCCTTCCTATCCCACATGCGCTATTGCCTTCAGTACCTCACAGTATATCTCACGTTTAGATCAACTTGGGGTTCATGTTACCTCAGATCAGGCATAGGTCTTGCACGTGGATGTATAGGACTGTATTTTCTAGGTTTATGTTAAATACATACATAGAAACATAAATTGATAAGCTTGTTGACAAGTGTGTGGAAGAAAGGGTGCATTCTGGTTGTAAATAAGTTTCTCTTACAAAGATGTTATCACTTCTGTGTATTGTAACCTAGAAACCAGTAGCCTTTCAGCAATGGAGTTCCTGAACCAGCTCTCTCAGGGAGCTGGGATACTGGAGGAAATCCTTGCTTGAGGTACCAAGAAGGCCTGTAGTCCGAAATGATTTCTGACTCACTTTCTTCACTTTCTACTAACGAGATTAATTTGGGTTAAAAGCACCTAAATGCAGGTGCTGTGAGGGAAGAGTTAGGTATTATATATTGATATCAGACATTCACATTTTAAAGGGATAGTCTCATTACTTTTTTTTTTAAATTGTACTCGACTCTTCTTTTTTTAAGGGAACTTTAATTTTTATTTATTTATTTATTTTTGGCTGCGTTGGGTCTTCATTGCTGCGCCCAGGCTTTCTCTAGTTGCGGCGAGCGGGGGCTACTCTTTGTTGCGGTGCTCAGGCTTCTTGCAGTGGCTTCTCTTGCTGCGGAGCACGGGCTCTAGGCGCTCAGGCTTCAGTAGTTGCAGCACACGGTTTCAGGTGTGGCTCGCGGGCTCTGGAGCGCAGGCTCAGTAGTTGTGGCGCACGGGCTTAGTTGCTCCGCAGCATGCGGGATCTTCCCAGACCAGGGCTCGAACCCATGTCCCCTGCATTGGCAGGCGGATTCTTAACCACTGTGCCACCAGGGAAGTCCCAATACCTAAACTTTTTGAAACATCATTGTATCCTATGATCTTTGGAATAAACAAAATGCTCTCAGATTCTTTATGGCTTAGTTTTCCCCATTTGCTAACATCTCTTGTTATTCTCCAAATATTATTATCATTACTGAATCATATGATTACCCCCTCATTACTATTTTAATTAGATAGTCTCATTACTTTTTCCTTAACATCTTACTCTCCCTATTTGAGTTCTGTGTGCTGATCTTGAGGTGGGCCAGCCAGCATTAGCCTTTAAACCTTTTTAACTGAGACCCATGATAAGAAATACATTTTACATCATGACCCATTACACACATAGGTGACTACTTGCATTGGAAGCAAAAGTTTCAGGAAACATTACCCATCCTGAGTATAGGCAGTGTGTTTGGCTATTTTCTGTTTTATTTTTTAGTATTGTTGATGACCTGCTAAATTGATTTCATGACCCATTAATGGGTTACAACAAGCAGTTTGAAAAATCCTGAGGTAGAGGCTGTAATTTTTAATATTCCATACTTCGAGGAAAGGGTAAGCTTACGAGCACTGCTGCACTGGAGTATTTTGAACAGGCAGGGGACTGTTGTGGGAGGCATGTCTGTGTTGCATATGACTTGCCAGGAGTTTTGGTGGAAGATAAACTCTGCTGTGAGCTCTGGTGCTGGCAGGTGCTACTGGAAAACATCTCGGCCTCAAAAACTTGGGTCTCCTCGTTCCTTAGCATAATTAATAACATGAATTGTCCCAAACGAATTCAGTAAAATGTACCTACTGTGGGTGAAGCCCTGTACTGGACCTTTGCGAGGGCAAGGGCGGTGGTGCAGAATGAGTAATAGGGCCGGGCACCCGAAGGTATGACATTCTGTCTGTTGGGGGCAGGGAATGGGCACAAGATAAGTACTGTCATAAGTACCACAATAACAGGCGGAAGTCTAAGTGCCATCACAGAGTTACAGAGCTTTGTGAGATTTAAACACTGGACCTTTAATGAACTTTGAAAGTCGTTGAATAAGGTTTCAGCAGACGGAGATGGTGAGACGGAGGAATAGGATGAGCCAGGGGCACCGAGGCAGGGACGTGTGGTTACACATTCAAGGAACAGGAAGTGGTCCAGTTGGACCGAAGCAGAACCTAAGTAGAGAAGTGGTGGGAAATAAGACTGGAAACGTGGGTCGTGGAGCCTTGAAAGCCAAGGCAAGGAGTGTGCGCTTAAGCAGGTGATAGGAGCCACGCCAGATACTTGAAAGGGGAGCGATGTGGCTGGCACTGTACTGGGAGCTGATACAGCAGTAGAGCCTCTTTTGGAAGGTGGATCCCGTGGCCACTTTCATCTACACAGCTGCTCGAGCCAGAAGCCTAAGAACCGGCCTTGCCGCCTCCCTTTCTCTCTCTCTCCCCTCACCCCCATCACCAAGTCCTATCAACACCACCTCCAAATTGTGCATCAGATACACCACTTTCCTCCATCACCACGGCCACTGACCGTCTGTCACCGGAACCGCCTGAGCGGCCCCCGATGGGTCTCTGATTTCTTCCTGCCCACCCAATCCCTTTTCTGAGAGCAGCCAGGGTGGTCCGACCCTGCGCCTCTCCTACTCAGACCCCTGCAGGGGCTCCTGTACAGCCCTGGGAATCTCCTGCTCCAGCCTTGACTCAAGCAAGTTCACAGCCTTGTAGCCACGTGGCCTTCCCCCAGTTCCTCAGAAAACGCATCAGGTCCTTTCCAACCTTGAGCCTTTGTACTTGCTGACCCCACTGCCGGCAACGTGCTGCACTCATTACCCACCTGACAGAGCCTTTTCGTCTTTCAGGCCTCAGTTCAAATTTTCACTTCCTCCGAGAGTTCTTTCCTGTCTCTCATTTTAAATTAAGTCCCCTGCTGTACTTTCTCCTACTGACTGAAATTTCTTTCTAAGTATATATGCCAATGTGTAATTATATATTTGCAGATGAGGGCAGATATCATGTAAGTTTTGTTCGTCACTGTGTACCCAGAGTTTAATACAGTACCTAGCTTATGGAAAAGGCCCAATAAATACTTGTTGAATAAGCGAATGTGTGAATGAATGACTTGGCAACTGATTACATGGAGGATAAAGAAGTAGTTGGAAAAAAAAAACAAACTCAGTCCTTCTGCCAGCGTAGCTGGAAAAGTGACAGTGTCTTTCACAAATGAGAGGTCAAGAGGAGATGGTGCTCAGTGCCAGGGAATGATCTAGTTTTGGACTTGCTTTAGGTTCCAAGGGCACCTCCAGGTTGTCTTGTGAAGCCTAGTCTTCAGTTCAGGAAAAAATTTGGACTAAAGATATAGTTTTAGGGACTTCCCTATGGCGCAGTGGTTAAGAATCCGCCTACCAATGCAGGGGACACGGGTTCGAGCCCTGGTCCGGGAAGATCCCACATGCCGTGGAGCAGCTAAGCCCGTGTGCCACAACTACTGAGCCTGCGCTCTAGAGCCCTCGAGCCACAACTACTGAGCCTGCGAGCCACAACTGCTGCAGCCCACGTGCCACAACTACTGAAGCCCACACGCCTAGAGCCCGTGCTCCGCAACAAGAGAAGCCACCCCAATGAGAAGCCCACGCACCGCAACGAAGAGTAGCCCCCGCTCGCCACAACTAGAGAAAGGCCGTGCAGCAACGAAGACCCAATGCAGCCATAATTAATTAATTAATTAATTAATTTTAAAAAGATATAGTTTTAGGAGTCAACAGTGATATCATAATTGAGTCAGGGAGCGACTGAAGCTTACACAGAAGAGAATCTAGAGTGTGTTGACGTTGCTGCCCTTTGCTGATAATGACGGTGGCTGACATTTATAAAGATGATAATATGTGCTCAACAATACCCCACCTAAGCTTGCCAATTACCCCTAAGATATTTACAGTACTCTTACCATCTCCTTTGTGTAGATAGGGAACTGGGACCTCCAAAGGTTGAATAACTTTCCTAAGGTCACACCTGTTTCTACCCACCTCTAAAATCCCTGCTCTTCACCACCTTGGGATTGGGAGGAGCATGCAGGGGTGGGAAAGACAAAGACCCTCGGTATCCTTCACTCTTCTCATTCTACGTGATTGAACGAAGATGTAATCAGCATGTGAGATACCTCTCTGAGGCCATAGCTGGCGCCGGCCAGATGAAGCAGATGGCCACCCCGCCCAGCGCGAGCTTCCTCCCCAAGCTTGGCCACAGCTGTGGCTTGGCTGGTAGACTCATCAAAAATGGCACTTGGGGGTAAGGACTCATTCCTCGGAGGTTCCGAATTAGCACCACTACGGTTAGCAACCTTTAAAATCAAAGGAGGTCCTGCAGTTAAGCTCCCTTTGGACCAAAGTCAGGTCTGGCCCTTCAGAACTAAATCATCATTCAGGGCAAAAAGCTTTCTTCGGGTAGCAATATGAAGAAAACCAAAGCTAAGCAAGATGGAAATTGAACTGCATTAACTAAACAAATGGGACTTCGGACCATAATACAAAGCAGGTTCCAAAAATTCTATGATTGTGAAATAAGGGAGTCGTCCTAAATGACTTTCAAAGCCTCTTCTGATCCTAAAAGGCTAGGTACATTCTACATTTTAGACTTTATTCTAATTCATAGCCACAAATTTCATCATAACCTAAAGCTTCCTGTTGGGGATTTCTTTTAAATATATTTTTCAACTACTTTTTTTTTTTTTTTTTGAAAATAAATGCTCCAACAAACCAGTTTGACACATTCATGACTTTCAAGCAATTAATTAGAATTTTACTCATTCTCTTTTTTTTTTTTAACATCTTTATTGGAGTATAATTGCTTTACAATGGTGTGTTAGTTTCTGCTTTATAACAAAGTGAATCAGTTATACATATACATATGTCCCCATATCTCTTTTCTCTTTCCAACTACTTTTTATCTACACTCCAATATCTTACATTGCACAAAACTTCATGTTTGAATGCCAGTATAACTTTAATGTCAAACAGAACCATTTCTTTGCAGAGGCATGTGTAAATGAGGGCCCATGAGGTTATACACAGAGGGTAATTTAACAAAAGCAATTACATGCCCACTGACATTAAATCTGTCTGGGCAGCCATGGGAACTCACTGAAGGAGTTCCGTCCAGCAGCCTTTTAAAAATGGGATTTGGTCTTCAAAAAGGAAATGGCATTTCAGCTGGACCTTAAAAGGTGTGGAAGATTCTAGTCAGGTGGAAATAAAAAGGGGAACTTTCCAGTGGCAAAGAATAACGAGCATGTATGTGGAGAGCAGGAAAAGTGAGAAAATTCTGAGGCACAGCAAGGAATCCAGTTTGGCTAGAACAACAGAGACTCCATAAAGGAGGAGCAGAGAAGAGCCTGATGGAGTGTTCAGGTGTGTGGGAGGTGCAGGTGGCTGAGTAAGCTGGCAGCATGTGCATCATCTTCAGAGACCTGCGGGCCTAGGTGCACGTCTCTAAAACTAATTAAGATTAAATATGTACTGGGACTTCCCTGGCGGTCCAGTGCTTAAGACTCCGTGCCTGTACTGCAGGGGGCACGGGTTTGATCTCTGGTCGGGGAACTAGGATCCCTCATGCTGCACGGCCCGGCCAAAAAAAAAAAAAAGATTAAATATGTACTAGCTCTTTCACCATCGACCAATTACTAAACTTCAGCCATCCTTTTCCCTCACGTTCCCAAAGGCCAATTTTACTAAAGAAATTGAGGTTAAGAGTTAAGCAGTGTATCTGATAAATAATTTTTTAGTTATGTTTAATTCATAACAAGCAGCAATATTTTGAGATAGAATACAAAATTTACCTGCATTTTTAAAAGATAATATAGTCATCAAAGAGCTTTTTTATTTCTAGAGAACTGCCTAAGCAGATCCTTCGCATGTGTGCGTTCACTCTCATTCTGCTCTGGCAAAGCGTGAGAAGCATTGCTCCTTGGGAAGCTCTGAGGACTAAATGAGATGAACTGTATAAACTCCTGAGCAAGCCTGACCCAGGGTAGTTTTAAGTAACCGTTCTCTCCCTTCCCTCAGTAGATCTTCGTCTCCTTCCTTTTCGAGGAGACCAGCAGCATCAGCTTTCCTAGAAACTCGTTAGACACGCAGATTCTCAGGTCCACCCCCAACCGACTAAATGAGAAACCAAGGATGGGGCCCAGTGATCTGCAGTTTAACAAGCCCTCCAGGTTATACCGGTTCCCCTGATGTTTGAGGATCACGGGTTTAGTGTGTGGCTTCAAGTATCTGTTTTGTAATACTTGATGTCCTGATAGTACCTTAAACTTTTTGAAATGTCATTGTATCCTGTGATCTTTGGAATAAACAAAATGCTCTCAGGTTCTTTATAGCTTAGTTTTCCCCGTTTGCTAACATCTCTTGTTATTCTCCAAATATTATTATCATTCTTGAATCATATGATTAATGTCATTATAATAATGACATTATTATATCATTATCATCTTTATTATCAGAACTATCATCATTACCCACACCGTCTGTTGTGACTTGGAGCTTTAACAAAAATTAGGTGCCCTCGTTGCAGCTGCCAGGGAAAGATGTTCTAAGTGAACTGTCCTCAAGCAGAGAGGTTTTTTTTTTTTTTATAAATTTATTTATTTATTTATTTATTTTTAGCTGTGTTGGCTCTTCGTTTCTGTGCGAGGGCTTTCTCCAGTTGCGGCAAGCGAGTGCCATTCTTCATCGCGGTGCGCGGGCCTCTCACTATCGCGGCCTCTCTTGTTGCGGAGCACGGGCTCCAGACGCGCAGGCTCAGTAGTTGTGGCTCACGGGCCTAGTCGCTCCGCGGCATGTGGGATCTTCCCAGACCAGGGCTCGAACCCGTGTCCCCTGCATTGGCAGGCAGATTCTCAACCACTGCGCCACCAGGGAAGCCCAAGCAGAGAGTTTTTAAGTTCGGGGTGTGTGTTGACATTTTCCCAGCAGTTGCTGAAGTCAAGGGTAAGGAGATTTAGGGCCCACTTGGAGTTCTCTTGATGAAGCAATCATAGCTTCCTAGAGACCGTAAAGCCTAAGATTTGTGTAGCCCAAAAGATGTTGTATGCATCTTTATTTACCTCTATTTTCAAAACAAGAAGGGGAAGCAGGGGGCGAGTAAGACACTAAAAATAAGGATAAGTAATTTCTGGATAAGAATTTCCTTTTGGTTTAAAATGGACTGCTTTTTAAATCTAAGTTCCTCCCTATTCAAGCAGTGGCTTTGAAGATAAGTGAGATTCATGAAACTCTGGACACCCTGAATGAAGGATTCTGTCTGAGAACCATGTGTACTATAATTGTTAGTAATAGAGGCTTCTGATGGAAATGTCATTGCGTTCGAATTATAGGGACAGTTGGCCAGAAAGCGGGTAGAAGGTCAGGCCAGAAATGATCAGACTCAGGTTTTGTTCTTGATTCATATGAAGTCAAGTAGATGGTTTAAATGCCTGACGCTAACCATAGGCTAAGTTTAAATTAAAAATAAAAAGCTTTGTCAATTAAAGATACTTTTCAGTATCAAGTAGCTCTCATGTTGCTACAGCATTTTGATAAGAAAAGTATACATAGTCAGACGTAAATAAAGACACAGATGTAGAGAATGGACTTGAGGACATGGGGAGGGGGAAGGGTAAGCTGGGACGAAGTGAGAGAGTAACACTGACATATATACACTACCAAATATAAAATAGATAGCTAGTGGGAAGCAGCTGCATAGCACAGGGAGATCAGCTTGGTGCTTTGTGACCACCTAGAGGGGTGGGATAGGGAGGGTATATGGGGATATACGCATGCATATAGCTGATTCACTTTGTTATACAGCAGAAACTAACACAACATTGTAAAGCAATTATACTCCAATAAAGATGTTTAAAAAAAAAAGTATACATAGTCATACCTGCTACATGAAATTATAAGTGGTGAGATAGTAATTTTGCAGGCAATTAAGAATTCACTATAAACAAAAAATAGAGGACTCGTGTGCATATGTTGTGTGCAAATCTGAGGAGGATATGAGAGCCCAGGAGGCTAGGTTCTGGTCACTGTATATTTGTATGTGCTCTAATGAGAAGTGGCTTCCATGTAGACGTGCTAAATGGCTTATAGCTCTTGAGGTTTCCAGTTTCTGCTGTGATAGCAATTCTAAACTCAGATGGACACCACTCTGGATTACTGTCCATAAATATAAAACTTCTGTTTGCAAGCCAGCAAGCAGAGGCCAACTGGAACGGTGCCCTTTAAGGCTCCTATAGCTTATAACTCAGACAAAAGTAGAACAGACTGATTACAGTTTGAGGACAGCATACAGGGCCCTGGTTTAAAATATTTGACCCATAAGGGCTGCTAGAAATCCTCATTCTTTAGCTAAAGGATAATTTGATTCCACTCTTTAATACTTCTTTAGTTCTTCTGAAAGAGTAGGGAACAAAAGCAAAACATATGAACTCCTATATAGCATGCATTTGTATTATTTATACTGAGCCTAACAGAGTAATTAGGGGGACCTGGTCATCATCTCACCAGAAGCTCCAAATTTCTTCAAGTCTTAACCTCTTGTTTTATATTTTTAAGGTATGTGTGTTTTTATTACATTCTAAAATATATAATTTTTCAATATTTTTGAAAATTCTTCCCAAACCTTCAAGTAATGTTGAGGTGCTGATTTAGAAAGAAGATTATTTCCAGTATAGATGGTCAGGGATAAAGTGAACTTCATCAGAATTAAAAATTTTGTGCATTGGGACTTCCCTGGCGGTCCACTGGTTAAGACTGTGCTCCCAATGCAGGGGCATGGGTTCGATCCCTGGTTGGAGAACTAAGATCCCACATGCCTTGTGGTGTGGCCAAAACAAACAAACAAACAAAACTTTTGTGCATCAAAGGATACTATAAAGAAAGTGAAAAGAATGAGAAACAGAAAAAATTTTAAAAAAGGAGAATGAGAAAATATTTGTAAGTCATATATCTGATAAGGGTCCAGTATCCAGAATATATAAAGAATGCTTATAACTCAACAATAAAAAGACAAATAACACAATTAAAAAATGGGCAAAGTATACGAATAGACATTTGTCTAAAGAAGACATACAAATGGCCGATGAGCACATGGAAAGATGCGCAACATCATTAGTCATTAGGGAAATGCAGATCAAGGTCATAATGACATACCACTTCACACCCACCAGGATGGCTATAATCAAAAAAAAAAAAAAGAATAAACAAGTGTTGGTAAAGATGTGGAGAAACTGGAATCCTCATGCATTGCTGGTGGGAATGTCAAACAGCTCAGGCACTGTGGAAAGCAGTTTGGCAGTTTCTCGAAGTTAAACGGTTACAGTATGACCCAGAAGTTCCACTCCTAGTTATGTACTCAAAAGAATTAAAAGCATATGTTCACACAAAATCTTGTACACACATGTTCATAGCATTATTATAATAGCCAAAAAGTGGAAATGACCCAACTGATGAATGGATAAACAAAATGTTATACTCGTAAAATGGGATATTCAGCCATAAAAAGGAATGAAGTACTGATACCTCCTACAGCATGGATGAACTTTGAAAACATGGTGCTAAGTGGAAGAAGCCATACACAAATGGCCACATAGTGTCCGATTCCACTTATGTGAGATGCCCAGAATAAGCAAATCCATAAAGACAGAAAGTATTGATCGGTGGTTAAGTATTGATAGATTGGTGGTTGCCAGGGGATGAGAGGAGGGTTGAATTGGGGGTGACTGCTGAGAGGTGTGGGGTTTCTTGTTAGGGTAATGGAAGTATTCGGGCATTAGGTAGTGGGAATGGTTGCACAAAACTGTGAATATACTAAAATTCACCGAATTGCACACTTGAAGAATAAAGAATGACTATGTATGATCACAAAGGTAGAGAAAGAGAACCCAAAAAATAATTACAACCATTCAGATTCATAAGGACAATTAGAGGGTGTGATGCTGTTATCTTTTCTCCTGTTAGAATCTTAGAATCTTAGCTGGTTCAGAAAGAGTTTATTGTTTCACTTGCTGGAATACTTGGTGAGAAAAGTATTGTTTTTTCAAGATAAGAAGCGAGAGGAGGGGCAGACAGGTCAGAGAGCAGAGAAGATGAGGCTGGGGGCTCTGCAGGCCTGGCCAGCCCTCTACCCCCCCTCCCTATACCTGTGCTCCCAGGTGAGAAGCATCTCTGCTAGTTGACTTGTGCACCCCTTCCCACTCCTGGACTTAAATAGGTGCCCTGGGTCTGAAATACTTAGCCTTAGCGGATAATCACAGGATCTTTCTACTCCCTTCCCACCCCCAGGGCCCCACTCCCTTCTCTTCCCGTCTGCCCGAATTCCCGTCCCGGAAGTTAGTTACTCTCCTTGAGGTACTCGTTTCAGCCACTGTATTAAAAAAGTGAACAACCCCGGAAGAGGAGTTCCATGCTACGCGGTGCTGCCTTACTCCACATACTGAGCTAGGGGCGACGATGCACCCCAGAGTCCAGACTCACAGCCTTACCGCCCCTTCTCTCCACAATTTGCTTCCCAGCCCTTGCATCCCAGCTGGCCCACCCTGCCTGCTACCAGCCACAGTCCTGCCCAAGCCTTCTCAGCCTCACCCCTCCCAGGCCTGAGCAGCTCCTGAGGGCCAGGATCCTGCTGCCACCATCCCTCCTGCCCCCAGCCCCCCACCTCAAACGCCCACCAGAACTTCTTTGGGGAATATGCCTATTATTTGGAGGACCTTGGATGAAGCCCTGTGTCCACAGAATTTTGGGAGTGGCAGAATTTTCTGGTGTATGCCTAGTTTTGTTGTGGTGGTTGACTTTTTTTTTTTTATAAATAATCCAGGGTTTGTGGGACCTGAAGCTTCTATAATCTTGGTGAACTTCTTTAAGAAAAAGAATACAAAATTATCTTGCATGTTTTTATAAAAACGTATGACCTTGGGAACACATCGCTAGCTCCTGCCTCCACCCCCCCCACCCCCCCACCCCCGGTCTTAAAGGGGCCCATGCAGATGAAGGGCCTCAGCCTGAAGCCTGATTAAACTTCCTGGCAAATTGGCTTCTTCTGGGAGTACTGGGTGCAACTGAGACCTTTATATTTGAAATTTGCTATAGGCTTACTTTAAATCAGATTGAGGTGGGCAAAGGCCAGAATTTCCCACCTCTAGGTTAGAGGCTTGAGCCTGAGATTTTATATCTTAAAACTGGTTAAATGAATACTCAAATTTTAAGAAATTAGCTATAGATATGCTTATATAAAATATTTGTCCAGGGGTCTTTCCTGGTGGCTCAGTGGTTAAGAATCCGCCTGCCAATGCAGGGGACACGGGTTCGAGCCCTGGTCCGGGAAGATCCCACACGCTGCAGAGCATCTGGGCCCGTGTGCCACAACTACTGAGCCCGCATGCCACAACTACTGAAGCCCGCACGCCACAACTACTGAAGCCCGCACGCCTAGAGTCCGTGCTCCGCAACAAGAGAAGCCACTGCAACGAGAAGCCCACGCACTGCAACGAAGAGTAGACCCGCTCGCCGCAACTAGAGAAAGCCCACGCGCAGCCAAACACAGCCAAAAGTAAATAAATAAAATAAAATAAATTTATATAAAAAAAGAAAGAACAACACTGTGATAAAAAAAAATTTTTTTTTAATATTTGTCCATACGTAAATATTTTTTAAGTGGCCTCAAGGAAGTACATGTATAATGCTTTTACAGATATTTTCTCTTTTAATCTGCACAGCAGCCTGCAAGATGTCTAATATTTTCCCTGTCGGCTGAAAGAAAAACGCACAACCTAAAAGTTGCAAGTTAAGTTTTATTCAGGGACCTTACTGAGGACTATAGCCCGGGAGACAGCCTCTCAGATGGCTC
Source organism: Balaenoptera ricei (assembly GCF_028023285.1). Taxonomy (NCBI): domain Eukaryota; kingdom Metazoa; phylum Chordata; class Mammalia; order Artiodactyla; family Balaenopteridae; genus Balaenoptera; species Balaenoptera ricei. Next base: position 6,583,267 of record NC_082648.1, on the reverse strand, counting down.
TGAGGAACTGCCCCGAAGAAGCAAGGGAGGAGCCAGGATATATAGGAATTTTTTGCTGGGAAAAAACATGTAGTCGAGCATCACAAGATGACTGCTAATCACAAAGAACAGACATCTCAAGTTAATGATTTTAGTGCTTTTCTGTATATGGGACGATGCAAGAATCTGGGCTGATTGAAACTATTCCTTAGATATATATCTTAACTATCTAGGGCCCGTATCCAAAGCCCAGAATCCTTCCAGTTTTTCTCCATCCTGAATTCCCCTCTGGGTGCATTATCGGTGGGTGACTGCACTGCCTGATGGCTTGGTCCCTGTAGAACTGGAATGGGGGGCAACATTCTTTTCTTTACATCCCTATTTCAGAGATGAAGAAATTAAGGTGCAAAGAATCTAAGTGATTCGCCCAAGCAGCAGAGCTGAATTTCTAAACCAGATTACTCTGATTCCTGAGTCCGGGGATATTCTAGCTAGAATCAGATAATCTGGCTAGAAGTTGCCACCATGTGGTTTGCTAACTTGCAAAGAATTAAAATGTGATAAAATGCACTGAATATAAGCAACAGGAGTGCCATTTATCTTTGCTAGAAAAGGCATTTCGGTGTCTTAAAGTGCATCAAAGTCGGTCAACATCTGTTGTCCCCGTTCCACTAAAAGGAAGAACTGCTAGTCAACAGCCTTAACATTCTTTCGGTCTATAAATTTTTGTCGTAACAAAATAACTACGTGACCATTTGAACAATCTGTAGTAGTACAGAAAAGACTGTAATCCAGATGTTCACAGATGAAGACGGTGTTCCGAGCATCCCTTTTGCCATCTGATCAGGCTTGAGATACTCCTGAGGGCTGGCCACTGCCGGGTGGCTGACTTTTCCTGGGCTCAGAAGCCAGTGAGCGCCTGAGTGTCTGCTCCCCATAGGGTCACACAGAGGGGATTGGCGGCTTCAGGGCTGGTCTGTTGTAGTATTATAACTTTCCAGCTTTGGCAGCAGGTTCCACCAGCCCGCCGGCATGTGTGTCATTGACACTAAGCTTAAGAAGTCCTTGCTTGTTAATTACCAGAAGCACGTGGTTTGAGTGGAGCAATTGAAGACTGACTTTTGGTGGGACTTTGGGGCAGTTCAGGTTTAGGTTGTTTATTTGGGTTAAGTGACTAAAAAAACTAATATTTCTTAATATTCATAAGAACACTTTTCCTTTCTTTCTCACAAGTAACAGCCGTTTACTAGTTTACCCTTAAGATGTCCCCTCTGTTCTTCATTTTTTCCCAGGACATTTTGATCATTTGTCCCAGTTTCCCTGAATCCTCTACTACAGTTGTCAAAACATTTGAGATACTCAGCTGGAGGTCACTTTCAGAAATGAACTGCACAGGGAATTCCCTGGTGGTCCAGGGGTTAGGACCCGGCGCCTGCACCACTGTGGGCCTGGGTTCGATCCCTGGTCGGGGAACTAAGATTCTGCAAGCCACGTGGCATGGCCAAAAAAAAATTGGAGGAAAAAAAAAAAGAAATGAACTGCACAGTATGAGGGTAGGGACAGGGAGTCCCCAAGAATTGATGAAGAAAGAAAGTAGGGAAGAGCACCTAAATTTAGCACTGAAATGAAGTTTTTGAATGGTTTTAGATAGGAAGATAAGCAGACGTGTAAACATGGGCCTGTATGCGTCTGTGAACAGAGAATCAGAGGATAATACAGCTGTAGCTTTAAAAGCACACAGCTGGTTGTTAGAGATGCACTCGCAGGCCACTGCCAGGTGTCAAGGCATGCGGCAAAGTTTCAGCATGGAAATCAAGTGATGTGGGTTCTAATTGGAGCTCTGCTCTGTTAACCTGAGGCATGCCAGTTATCCCCTTTGGGCCTTAATTTCTTATCTAATGAAGGGTTTGGAGTCAGTGATTCCTAAGGTTTCGAGGGTTCGAAGAATTTGGAGCTTATGAATAACCATTCAGCATATGATTCAGCCCGAGCCATAGAGACTGTCAGAGTGGGGAAGGTGTGTTGGCACCTTGGCCGTTCTATCAACAAGGCTTAATCTGCAGAACAGAAACAGGGCCATTGTGAACAAATTCCAAAGGCGAGCTTCATCCCCACCTCAATGTCCATAACCTCCCAGTGTTCTTCCAGCTGGCAGAGTGATCAGTAACTAAGCTCGAAGCATTAAGTGCCTAATCAGTTACCTATCACCGAAAAGAGACAGTGTCTTCACCCTTCACGCAGGGCTTCACTCTACTTCCTATTTCTACTTGTCTTCCTTTTCTCTGTATAGTTCTTCAGCACAAGGAATTTCCACTTTGGTGAAAGAAAAGAAAGGAAATTTGAGTGGCAGGTCTTCACAGTAGAAATAAGAATGATAAAATTATCATGTGAAAATATTTGATAAAAATAATCTACAAATAAGCCATATTCAAAAGCAGTCCTCTTTTATATTCTAGTCTGTGATTCTTGGGAAAACTGAACTGAAATTTGATCCTGAAAGTGGCCTTCCAGTTGCCCAAAGCAAAATACCCATTATCTATGGGAACATTACATAGTCTAGAAAAATTTCAACATCCAGATGATGCAAGGCTGAAACAGGTTTTTCCAACCATCTCCTTTAACTAGAAATGCCAGAGTCAGCATAATCTTGTCAGTAAACAATCCCTAAGAGCAGTGATGGATGGACAGAGCCTTTTTTTGAGATCCTCTGTCCCCCATCCCTTTATCTCTGACCATAAGCATGAATTTTGAGTTTGAGATGACTTTTAGTCACTTTATTCTAAGGAGCCCATTGACACTCTGAACCAGATCTTCTCACAGGAGGTGCGGGCAAGTTGCCCTGGGCTGGGGGTATGCTACCACGTTCCTGAAGGCCAAGGAAGAAATAGGTAGGCAGGAAACAGGGGCGATGAGCTAGACCACAACTCTTGGAGGTTGACTGCAAAAGGACAGTAGCTGGAAGGAGCAGCACAGGGCCGAGGGGCGGGGCTAGAGGGGCGGGGCTGTGCCTTTGGAAGGGGGCGGAGGGAATGTGCGGAGCGACTGAGTCATGCGTGGATCCAGCTTCATCAGTCACAAGCAGTCAGTACAGGTTAGATAACCGCTTTGATGTGTTTGATGTCACTGTATTCGTAAAACGCAGACCATAAATGGTTACTTACCTCATATAGTTGCTGTGAGGACTAACTGGGGTCATGTGCCTAAATTTCGTGTAAAACTCAATGCATGACACACGGTAAGTGCTTGATAAAGGTTAGTTGCCGGTATTGATGATAATACTTGTTATTGGGAAGAAAAGACTGAGGAAGCTGGCAAGAAAGATCACAGATGAAGTTCCCACCTAAGAGTGGTTGGGGTAGATAGAATTCAGAGGATTGGGACCAAAGGGAAGGAGGAGAGGGTGTTTAAAGAGAAGGGAGGGACATCTTCCTCTGAGTCTGGAGAGAAGGAAAAAGCTTGGATTTCAAGCAGAGCTTCTTCAGTTTTCCCGCGGACAGCTCCCTGAAGGCCACGGTGGAAAACTAAACAAAGGTATCCTCTCCGGGGCTCAGGGACTCAGCCTAAAGCAGCTGTTGAAAGACAGAAGTGTCATTGAAGCCTCGTGTTGTATCTTTAAAATACAGGACAACTTGGCATTCCATTTTGTATAATGGATTTGGTTTACCAGTTAAATTACTTGAGAATTTTTCCTGCAGAACTTCTAGTAAAGTGGGCATGCCACACCTGTCTCCCAGCTCCTATCAGTTGCTCACGTTTAGACAATGAAACACGGACATTGGCGGCGATGTTCTGAATCAGAACTGGGGAGCTCTCTGCCGTGCTCCTACGCAGTCCCAGCTTCCGAAGAAAGAGGCGTGTTCCACAGCTAAGGAATTGCCCACTCCTGTTTTCAGTAACCTTTCCAAAGAGAATCAGTCGGGTTGACTGATTCCCTGGGGGTGGGCTGGGGTCCCTCCAGCCCCCCGTCTCACCCAGCTCCTCCTACACCGCCGTTCTTCCCGAGAGACAGCCCTCATCACCCATTTCACTGAGGAGAGGAAGGTTCTTTTCCTGAGCTTGCTCACCTGCCTCCCAGGTTTCTCTGCCAGTCTCCTTGCCTCGCCCTCCAGTCTCGGGAAGAGCCAGGGCTTTTTCCCTCCTTCTGCGGTAAACACTTGTTGCTCTCCCACACATACTGTCCTCACCCACTATACGGCTTTTCTTCTTTCATAAAATACATATGGGGACGTCCCTGGTGGCGCAGTGGTTAAGAATCTGCCTGCCAATGCAGGGGACACGGGTTCGAGTCCTAGTCCAGGAAGATCCCACATGCTGCGGAGCAACTAAGCCTGTGCACCACAACTACTGAGCCTGCGCTCTAGAGCCCGCGAGCCACAACTACTGAGCCCGTGCACCACAAGTACTGAAGCCACTGCAATGAGAAGCCTGCGCACCACAACGAAGAGTAGCCCCTGCTCACCGCAACTAGAGAAAGCCAGCGTGCAGCAACGAAGACCCAACACAGCCAAAAATAAATAAATAAATTTATTTTAAAAAAAATAAGGACTTCCCTGGTGGCGCAGTGGTTAAGAATCTGCCTGCCAATGCAGGGCACATGGGTTCAAGCCCTGGTCTGGGAAGATCCCACATGCCGCAGAGCAGCTAAGCCCATGAGCCACAACTACTGAGCCTGCACTCTAGAGCCCACGAGCCACAACTACTGAGCCCACGTGCCACAATTACTGAAGCCCGCGTGCCTAGAGCCCGTGCTCCACAGCAAGAGAAGCCACAGCAATGAGAAGCCCACGCACCGCAACGAAGAGTAGCCCCTGCTCACCGCAACTAGAGAAAGCCCGTGCAGCAACGAAGATCCAGCACAGTCAAAAATAAATAAATAAAATTTTTTTTTTAAAAATAAAAAATAAAAAACAGCATGCCATCTCCCAAGAATACACAAACAGAAAGAATCCAGAGACATCCCTCCCCCGCCAAAAACAAAAAACAAAAAAAAACACATGGATAGAACTTCTCTGTCTTAGAAATGCTTCCCTTCACTCAGTGGCCACACCCTCTGGCCAGAGTCTTTTACTGCCTGCTGCCTGGCGTCCACGTCCAGCCTGCATTTCCTCTTGGTCCAGCGCCCGCTTCTTAGCTGGCCCCCAGGTCCCGGCCCCCGTGCCCCTCGTGCTGCTCTGTTTCACGGTGACTAATGACCTCATTGTGAACGTCTTCCTCACCCTCCTTAGACTTCGGCACATTCGATGTTTTTAAACTCCTTTCCTACCGCAGAAGTCATCTTCCTTTCTCACATGGGTACCGTCCTCATTTACCTCTTGTTCTCTGTTTTATCTCCGTTTCTTTTGCTTGCACTTCCTTAAGTGCAGGCATTTTCCAGGACTCAGCCCTCCCTTTGCGGCCTCTCCCTGTGAGAGTTTATCTGGCTTCAGTTGTTGCCAGCAGAGCCAGCTGTCTCCTCCGATCTGTGTGTCTCTGTCAGTGGCATCACCTTCTGACATGGAACCTTGAGGCCAGTGGTCTTCCCATTGGGGTCCATGTACCCTAGGGGTACATGAAGACTTTCCAGGGATACGTGGGCACAGATGAGGGACTCCATTTTCAGATTTTCAGCTTCCATATGTATTCTTTTCTAAAATTGACGTGCTTGAGACTGTGTCTGCTCTGAAAGTTCTCTTACGGTCACTCTTCACCAGCCTTTAGAGAGGAGACTTCCCCAGTGGTCCAGTGGTTTAGACTCTGTGCTTCCACTGCAGGGGATGTGGGTTCGATTCCTGGTCGGGGAAGTTCTGCATGCCGCACGGCGTGGCAAAAAAAAAAGGAGAAAGGCCCGGGGGTAAGGGGTGCCCCAGGGAAACATTTCACAGGAGCCACGAAAGTGAAGCAAAGAGGAGCAGCCCCTTATTTTATCCAGGCGACAAACTCATGACGACCCTCTGCCTTATCGTTCCATCTTAGAAGTAGAATTCAGAAACAAGGTGGTTGTCATGAGGGAGAAGTATTAACTTGTTTATTTGAATTAAAAAATGAGGTTAGACCCCTTTTGACAGAAAGTGATCAAGCTGATTGGTTTGCCATTTAGATTACACGGCAGACATTTTCCATGTGTACTTAAAGCACATCTTCAATATACATTTTTAAAAACACATCATTTGCTGTTGTTTAAACTTACAGACACAGATGCAGAGAACGAATGTACAGATACCAAGGGGGAAGGTTGGGGGGTGGGAGGAATTGGGAGATTGGGATTGACACGTATACACTGTTGATACCATGTATAAAATAGACAACTAATGAGAACTTACTGTATAGCACAGGGAACTCTACTCAGTGCTCTGTGGTGACCTAAATGGGAAGGAAATCCAAATAAGAGGGGGTATATGTATATGTATCACTGATTCACTTTGCTGTACAGTAGAAACTAACACAACATTGTAAAGCAACTCTACTCCAATAAAAATTAATTAAAAGCAAAAAAAAAAAAAACTTATAAATGTTAGATGGCAACTTACAAATGTGAGAAGGCATCTATAATTTTTCAGAATTCTTTCAGGGGCTATTCCATCAAAAAAGTTTGAAGACCATTGTAGGGGCTTAACCACCTTTAATTTATCCCTTTCCATCATACCCCTCATTCCAGTCATTCCTCGTGATTTTTTTTCCTATTGTATCAATTTCAGACTCTGCCTGGTTTTCCAAACCTTCCTGTCCCTTCTCGTGGTCAACCTGGTCTTGTGAAGTGACTGTTCCATGCTGTTTCCTACCTCCGTGTCTTTAGTACATAATTCTCCTGCCCATTCCTTATTTCTTCTCTGTTCATCCTAACTGCTGTGTTCATTATTGACCTCTCCTCTAACCTCTGCAACATTGGCTATTCCATGCAATTAGCATTTATAGAACATCGTTGCTTGATTTTCTTTTCTCTCTATAAAGCTCCTTAAGAGTCTAAAAGCATCTCTTACACTCTACCATATTCTCCTTTTGCCTAATGCATTGCTGACCACATAATGGATGCTCTATAAATATTTTATTGACTGCCTAGAATACAGTATTTGTTCATTCATTCTTTTATTCTTTCTTCCATACAACAGATATTTTTGAGACCTTTTTTGTACCAGGAAAAGACCTTTTTTATACAAGGCACTTGTGGTACAGCAGGGGGAAAAAAGAGACAAAAATCCTTGCCTTCAAAGACCGATACATAAGTAGAATACGTAGTATGTGAAAGAGTAATAAGTGTTGAGGGGAAATAGAAAAATGAAGTAAGAAAGAAGAACAGGAAGTGTGCGTTGGTGGCATAGAGGGTGGGGTGAGTGTGTGCAATTTTAGATACATGGTCAGGGAAGGCCTCACTGATAAGGTGACATTTTAGTAAAAATCTGAAGGGCTGGAGGGACGTGAGCTTATCTGTGAAAGAGCATCCCAGGCAAGGAACCTGTTAATGTGAAGCCTCTAAGGTTGCACCTGCCTGGCACTCCACGAAGGGCAGCCGAGAGAAGAGATGAGGTGGGGGAGGGAGGAACAGATCAGTCTGGTAGCTTCTGATGGGACTTCGGCTTTTGCTGAGTGAGACTGAAGGCCTAGGGGGAGATTAGTCAGGAGGCGACTGTAATAGTACAGCCCAGAGGGACTTCCCAGGTGGCGCAGTGGTTAAGAATCCACCTGCCAATGCAGGGGACACAGGTTCAAGCCCTGGTCCAGGAAGATCCCACATACTGCGGAGCAACTAAGCCCGTGCGCCACAGCGACTGAGCCTGAGCTCTAGAGCCCGCGAGCCACAACTACTGCAGCCCGAGCGCCTAGAGCCCGTGCTCCGCAACAAGAGAAGCCACTGCAAGGAGAAGCCCGTGCGCTGCAACGAAGAGTAGCCCCCCACTTGCTGCAACTAGAGAAAGCCCGCGTGCAGCAACGAAGACCCAACGCAGCCAAAAATAAATAAATAAAATTTTCAGAAAATACTATAAAAATTTTTTTAAATGGTGCAGGCCAGAGATGGCATTGACCTGGACCAGGGGAAGAAGTGGTCAAATTCTGGGTTCACTTTGAAGGTAGCACAGACAGAGTTTGCCGACTGACTGGTTGCAGGGGGAGGGTGGGGTCCAGGAAGGGTGAGAAGGTTGCAGGGCTTCAGCCTCGCGTGAGCAGAAGGGTGAGGTGGCGCTTGCTGAAATGAGGAAGCCGAGGGGGAGCGGGCTTTGTGAGGGAGATGTGTCAGCAGTTCAGTCTGACACCTGTTAAATTTGAGATATCCGTTAGGCATGCACCCAGTCCACATTGTACACGAGTGTGAAGAACAAATTTGGGAGCCATCAGCGAACAGATGGTATTTAAAGCCATGTGGCTGGGCTTCCCTGGTGGCGCAGTGGTTGGGAGTCTGCCTGCTAATGCAGGGGACACGGGTTCGAGCCCTGGTCTGGGAGGATCCCACATGCCGCGGAGCAACTAGGCCCGTGAGCCACAACTACTGAGCCTGCGCGTCTGGAGCTTGTGCTCCGCAACAAGAGAGGCCGCGATAGTGAGAGGCCCGCGCACCGCGATGAAGAGTGGCCCCCGCTTGCCGCAACTAGAGAAAGCCCTCGCACAGAAACGAAGACCCAACACAGCCAAAAATAAATATATAAATAAATAAATAAATAAATAAAGCCATGTGGCTGGATGAGATCGCCGGGCACTTCTCTGTTAAAGCAGAGGTTGAGGCAGTCTCACAGTTACTGAGTATCTAATATGTACCAGGCTTACTATATGAACCCAAACCTAGATATTCATTTTACTGATGAAACTGAGGGCCAAAAAAAATGAACTCATCAACCAGCCTGAGGGAGCAGCTAGTAAGTAGCAGAACCGGGATTCAAACTGAGATCTGTCTCAACTCCAGAGTTCGTGTTCTTCTAACCATACGGTCCCTTAATTTAATAGTATGTTGCATTTTAGAAAAAGTGCTCTTGGCAAACCATAATCAGTATCCTTATAAAATAAATATGCTATGACTCTTCTTTTGAAATGAAGATGGGAAGGAAATCCCTTAGTCATTTGTCACATGGAATGAAGATTAGATTCAGAAGCCCTGATACCCACTTTCACCAGAATTTCTCAGTTAAAGTTGTAAAGCTTGCTTTACAAACTCCCTGTAACTTTATGTGAATGTGTATAATTTTTGTGACCACTTACAATATTTTAGGCTGTGCTAACTACTTTATATGCATTATCTCCTTTAGTCCTTACAACAACTCATTGAGGCAGGTACTGTCCCCATTTTACAGATGAGGAAACTGATGCTCAACATCAAATGGCTATTAAGTGTCAATTACTGTTGGTCAACCAATCAAAAAATGAAGTATACAGGATAGTATGCTATGGGAGATCCAAAGGTATAGGAGGACTTGAGGAAAAGAGATTGTGAACGTGTGATAATTTTAATATAAAACAAGAATGTAAGGAATGGCAATTTGTTATATACAATGATTTGCCAAATAAGAGTCTTTGCTCTAAGTGCCATGCATTTAAGGCATGAGTCCATAACGCACAGGGCCACGAGTTCACCGTGGTCTGCGGTAGCCTTAAAGGAGGAGACACTTGAACTGGGTTTCCGAGAATGGGTAGGACTCTATTGGGTAGAGGAGTGGTTGGAGAATGTGTCCCACCCAAAGGCATTGGCACAAGCAAAGGTCTAGAGATGAAAGACATAAGATGTATTTGAGCAAAAACTAGCATATCAGTCAGCTGGAGCAGGGAGATAGAGGCTTTAACCGGAAATGTAGTTTAGAAGATAGACCTTGAATCTTCGGCTTGGGAACTGTTGGAGTCGTTGATGTTTTCTGAGCAGGGGTTACAGGAAGAGCCCTCTGGTGGAGGATTGTTGGAGGACGCGGCTGCAGGCAGAGATGAGGTCACGGCAAGAGTTGAAGGGGGAGTGCTTGAGGGCCTTCACTGCAGATGTAGCACAGGAAAGGAAGGGGATGTGACGGTGGTGAGAAACACCGGAAAGGAGGAATCAACAGGATTTGGTGGCTGGGTATAGGGAACCAAGGAGAGGGAAGAGGCAAAGACAACTTCAAGCCTTTGAATGTAGTTGTGTGGCCTGGACAACGGTAACACCATTAACAAACAAAAGAAGAAGCCAAGAGAAGACCGATTCAGGGGGAAAGTCCATGTTGTAGTCACACAGAATTTGAGATGGTATGTGATATCAAACTGGAAATGCCCAGCCAGGAAGTAGGAAATGTGGAACTGAAACTTGAGAAGTCAGGATTAAAGATGTGGACCTGTCTTTGGCGTAAAGATCACATTAAGTTACATGAGACTGGATGGAGTTTCCAGAGGACAGTATAGCAAGAATAGCAGAGGACCAGGGCTGACTCCTGGAGGTCAGCTGTATTTAGAAGCCAGAGAAAAGCCTTGGGTGAAAGAGACAAAGAAAGAGAGGTTGGCACGATCTATTTGAATTGCGTCGCCACCCTTGGCCAAGGCAAAGCTCAAAGCAAGCACAAAGAGTGAAAAGTAAACATTTAGGAACTTCTGTAGCCATTCCATAGTGCCACATCATCCAAGCCCATGACTTTGTATTTTACAAAAGTATTGGTCCACAACGCATAGGAAATTTTGAAAACTGGTCTACACCACTGACCGAGAAGGGCTAGTCAGGGGATAAAAGAGCCAAGAGGTCCACTCCTAAGTATATACCCGAGAGAACTGAAAACACACCACACCAAAAGTTGTACAGGAATGTTCATAGCAGCCTTATTCTTAATACCCCAAAAGTGGAAACAACCCAAATGTCCATCAACTGATGATTGGATAAATGAAGTATGGTCTGTCCAAACAAAAGAATATTATTCAGCCATAAAATATAACGATGTACTAGGGCTTCCCCAGTGGCGCAGTGGTTAAGAATCCGCCTACCAATGCAGGGGACGCGGGTTCGAGCCCTGGTCCGGGAAGATCCCACATGCCGCGGAGCAACTAAGTCCGTGTGCCACAACTACTGGGCCTGCGCTCTAGACCCCGCGAGCCACAACTACTGAAGCCCACGTGCCTAGAGCCCGTGCTCCGCAACAAGAGAAGCCGCCTGAGTGAGAAGCCCGCTCACCGCAACGAAGAGTAGCCCCCGCTTGCCGAAACTAGAGAAAGCCTGTGCACAGCAATGAAGACACAACACAGCCAATAAAAAAATTTTTTAATAAATAAATTTATATTAAAAAAATAATGAATTACTGATACATGCTACAACATAAATGCACCTTGAAAACATTATACTGAATGAAAGAAGCCAGACACAAAAGGCCACATATAATATGACTCCATTTATATGAAATACCCAGAATCGGCAAATCTGTAGACAGTAAGTGGGTGGTCACCAGGGCCTGGAAAGCGACTGCTAACAGGGATGGGGTTTCTTCTGGGGGGTGAAAACGTGCTGGAATTAGTTGGTGGGGATGTTGCACAACCTTGTGAATGTACTAAAAACCACTCCGTTCTACACTTTCTTTTAAATTTTTATTTTATTTTACTTTTTATTTATTTATGGCTGTGTTGGGTCTTCATTGCTGCACGGGTTTTCTCTAGTTGCGGCGAGCGGGGGCTACTTTTTGTTGCGGTGCGCGGGCTTCTCACTGCGGTGGCTTCTCTTGTTGCGGAGCACAGGCTCTAGGCACGCGGGCTTCAGCAGTTGCAGCACACAGGCTTAGTAGCTGCGGCACGCAGGCCCTAGAGCGAGTAGCCTTCAGTAGTTGCGGCGCCAGGGCTCTAGGGCGCGTGGGCTTCAGTAGTTGTGGCGCACGGGCTTAGTTGCTCCACGGCATGTGGGATCTTCCCGGACCAGGACTCGAACCCGTGTCCCCTGCATTGGCAGGCGGATTCTTAACCACTGCGCCACCAGGGAAGCTCCCATTCTACACTTTGAGTTTGATGAATTTGATGGTATGTGAAATACATCTCAATAGAATAAGAAAAAAAGCAGGGAAACTGATATCTCAAAACCAACGCCAGAGAAGCTTTCAAAAAAAAAAATACAGAAGGAGCAGTTGAGGAAAGTAGGGAGGAAGAAAAGGCAGTTGGATTTGGGGCATTTTAACCAGGAAGATTAAGCCGAAACGTTATTCCGTGTCAGCAGTTCTCAAAGTGTATGTAGTCCATGAACTCCTAAGGAGTCCCTGAGAACCTTGAAGTCATTTTCAGAATAAAATTAAGATGTTATTTGTCACTGTGTTGACATTTGCACTGATGGTGCAGAAGCAGCGATGGGTAAAGCTCTGTTGTTCCCTTAGTACGAATGATGGCAAGATGTTGTTCCCTTAGTACGAATGACGGCAAGGGCACCAAACTGAACCAGCACTCCCTGCGTTCTTCACCACCGGTCAAAAAAGGGCAGGTGCACTTAAGAATTTCCTTATACGGTAGATATCGATAGACAGTATCCACACTAACAAAAGTTGTTTGAGGTCCTCAATAATTTTTAAGAATATAAAGTGATGCTGATAAACAAGGATGTACTGTATAGCACAGGGAACTATATTTAATATCTTGTAATAACCTATAGTGGAAAAGAATCCAAAAAAGAATCTATATACATATATATACACGTGTGTGTGTGTATACATAAAACTGAATCACTTTGCTATATACCTGAAACTAACAAAACATTGTAAATTAACTGTATTTCAATTTTTTCAACATGGTTTAAAAAAAGTGGTGCTGAGACCAAAAGGTTTGACAGCCGTTACCGTATGCTAAGGGTGTTCTGTCGGCTCTTGGTGTGGTGTCAGAGGTGGTTTTCTTCTTTTGTTAAAATCGTATCAATACCTGGCTAAGCCAACACATAGCAGTTCTGTCTAGTTCCATCTTCTCCCTCACACCTGCCAAAACATGCTCTGTTTTCTTTTCGTCAGGGTCACATGAACTACTGCCTGATCAATCGGGGTCGTATCATATTCCCACAGAGCCCAGAAATAGCGATACGGGATGAGAGGCAAAGAAATTCATCAGACTTCTGTGAAAACAGCCCATTTCTGTTTCTTCAAATGGAACTTCAGAACCTTTAGGATTAATGAGTAATTTCACAACTATCATAATACAGAGAAGGAGCAGTTCCACAAGCAATGTCAGTTGATAGATCCGAGTTTCTGACTCAGATGGCACTTGGGCTTCAGTAAACACCCAGAGGCAGGCTGGGGAAATGAGCTGGATAAATAGGCTCCATGTTGTGACTACCGGAACCCCTGAAGGGACCAAGTTCAGTGCGTCCCAGCAGTCTGCTGTAGGGTCACAGCATTGTGAATGCCCTTGGTTCTGTTCTTGGAATGTTCCCATTCTAGTCAGGGATCCCTGGGTTTAGGGTGCAGGTTGGGTCTTCATCTTTCACCGTCTAATAGGTTTCTGCAGGGCCCTCCTTTAAACAAACAATCAAATAGAAGAAACAGTTACAGTGTGGCGGCCAAACAAGCTCTTAAAAACCTCCATTATAAAGCAGAAGCTAACACACCATTGTAAGGCAATTATACTTCAATAAAGATGTTTAAAAAAAAAAAAAAAAAAAAAAAAAAAAAAAAAAACCTCCAGACCAGGTTTATAAAGCCAATGGCCTGTTTGGTGCCATTAAAAGAAAAACAGCAACCCCCAGTCATGGAGCTCAGGATTTTATCTTCAGGACCAGTAATACTGCTGCCCTGCCCAAGGGTTTAGGAAGGCAGAGCTTCTTAGCCCTGGCTGCACCTCAGAACCACTCAGACCTACTGGATCAGACTCTGCTGGGTGGGTGGACGGGTGAGGTGCTGCTTTTGTTGTCTTTTTAGAGAGTATTCAGGTGACTGTAGCTGCTGTATCAAGCCCTGGCTCCCACAGAGAAGCGCTGAGACTCAGAAGCGGCTCGGAGGACGACACCCTCCGCGCAGACAGCACATCCCTCAAGGGGTGGCTGGGTATCCAGGCTCCGAAGCTGGCCGAGCTCAGCAGCAGCCGGGAGGAGGGTTCGGTGCTGACACGCTCAAAACCAGCTCCGGGTTGTCACAGCAACTCACCCAGCACAGCTCCTTCCTCCCCTTCGCAGCTTCGCTCCAGGCTCTGCTGTTCTCTGTCATGATCTTGACGTTCTTGGTAACCCGGCCTGCTGCATTCTTTTTCTTTTTCTGCCAGTTGCTCCATCTCTTTTTTTTTTTTTTTTTTAGTTAATTAATTTATTATTTATTTATTCATTTCTGGCTGTGGTGTTGGGTCTTCGTTTCTGTGCGAGGGCTTTCTCTAGTTGCGGCAAGCGGGGGCCACTCTTCATCGTGGTGCGCGGGCCTCTCACTGTCGCGGCCTCTCTTGTTGCGGAGCACAGGCTCCAGACGCACAGGCTCAGTAGTTGTGGTGCACGGGCCTAGTTGCTCCGCGGCATGTGGGATCCTCCCAGACCAGGGCTCGAACCCGTGTCCCCTGCATCGGCAGGCAGATTCTCAACCACTGCGCCACCAGGGAAGCCCTGCTCCATCTCTTTATCGTGCGTTTCCTGGTGCGCGATTAGACTTCCCCTGCGTGGAACTCACCCACCTCCACTCCCCCCAAATACACCTGAAAACAGGAGAGAGCAAAAGGGCCTTGAGTGGCCAGAACAGCTGTTACCAGGCCTGGCACTAAGTCTGCAAGCAAGACACCAAGGCCCTTGCTCTTGTCTTAGATCTTTGTTTGTTTGTTTGTTTGTTTTACACCTTTAAAACAAAGTTAAGCCTTCTAAGGCCTGCAGTAAATTAGAAGGAGGGAAAGGGACTATTCTTGGCACTGAAAGCTCAAGAAGTGACTATAGATCCCTGAATAGCAAGGAAAGGGGCAGAAAAGTGTGAAATATGGAGAAAAGGACTCAGAATGCAGGACAGTGTGGGCCCTGTCAGGGTTCTCTACATCCCAAGAGGTCATAAAGCCGTCGTGCCTCTAGAGTAGTTATGACCCAGATTACCAAGAAAATGTCCAGTTATATTCAATTTAAGGAGGCAGAGTAATGTGTGTTGTGTTTTTTAATTTCGAGCATCCCAAATGATAAAGGGTTTTAGTGATTTCACTTGGTCAAAGGTTTTTAACCCTTTAAGTGCTTTAAGAGGTAAACTCTTAGCTGTCCAGAACTTATTTATGAGTACTCTAGGTAATTAAGATCTACCCTATTTGTTCTTTCTGGTCCTTTATACCCCTATTCCTAAAACATTAAACATAAAAAGCAAAAGAGTTAAGACATTTGGGTGTTATTCTATATACTTTCTATTACCTGGCTCTGGTTCTTAGCAATACTGGCTGCTAATCCTGCCAAATTTCTGCCCACGTGGTATGTGTGAGACTTGTCCTATTTCTTTACTCGTTCATCTGACTGAAAGGGTCACAGTTTCCTCCCTCTCTTTGGCTAGCAGTCCTATATCACTTCATCTCAGATAGCTAGAAAATAAACCATTCCATGCCACCTCGTCCCTCATTCTGTGCTACACAAGCAGAATACCTGGCATATAATAGGCACGTAATAAACATCTGTCAGATGAATGAGTGAGCAAATGAGTCAGTAATCCACAGAATATCTACAAAATCAACTATTTGCATGAAGCTATAAATTTGGTAAAGAGCGTAGCCCATTATGAGAACAGCTTTCAAAAAACACCAGCAGGGCTTCCCCAGTGGTGCAGTGGTTAAGAATCCGCCTGCCAATGCAGGGGACATGGGTTCGAGCCCTGGTCCAGGAAGATCCCACATGCCGCGGAGCAACTATGCCAGTGCACCACAACTACTGAGCCTGCGCTCTAGAGCCCGCGAGCCACAACTACTGAAGCCCGCGTGCCACAACTACTGAAGCCCGCGTGCCACAACTACTGAAGCCCACGCACCTAGAGCCCGTACTCCGCAACAAGAGAAGCCACCACAATGAGAAGCCCGCGCACCGCAACGAAGAGTGGCCCCCGCTTGCCACAACTAGAGAAAGCCCGCGCACAGCAATGAAGACCCAACACAGCCAAAAATAAATTAAAAAATAAATTTAAAAAAAAAGAACACCAGCAAATCCTGGCACCAAGAAGATAAATGGTTGATACACTGTTGTGTGAAAAAACTAGGATACATGAGTACACAGGTTGTGATCATAAGTTAAAAAAAAAAGTTATGGGAAAAAAGACTAGAAGGACATAAGCTAATATATAACATGATTATCCATTTAGTTATTCACTTAAATAATTGAGCACTTTATGTATGACAGTCATCTACGCCTTGCAGAGTTAACCAAACTCACAACTATATCGCCAATGATAAACTAACTGCAACTTATGATTGAAAAGTAAGGGGAATTCCCAGGGGGTCCAGTGGTTAGGACTCCAGGCTTTCACTGCTGAGGGCACAGGTTCGATCCCTGGTCAGGGAACTGAGATTCCCGCAAGCCACGTGGCCAAAAAAAGAAAAAAAAAAAGTAAGAATTGCAGCAGCTGTAAACCATGACCAACTCAGAACACTAATTATGCAATGATAGACTGGGTAAAGTGTCCTTCCAAGAAACAGTAGGGATCCCAACTCTTCGCACATGCGCTACTGCAGTAGGAAGGTTGCCAAGCACATCAGCCAGACTTCTTGATGGAACACTGAATGTGGGTCTGTAGTAAAACCAGGGAACATGCTAATTTTAGTTTAGGAATAACAAATGTTGTTGGCCCTTTTAATTCAGTAAGCAACCCTTGGCCGTGCATCATCAGTTCACGGCCCATCAGGAGATCCCCTGTAGTTCAGTCAAGCCCCGGGACCATACTTTAAATCACAGCTTGACAAGACATTTTCCCAGTATACCTAGATGGATTTATAACTTGGTCGATGCCCATTATGTAAGGAGTATCTACATGTATCCTGTAACTGCTATGCAACTGTATATGCCGTCAGCAACCCCAGTTTGTAGCCGTGAATAATTTATATTCTCTTTTTTTTTTTTTAAGGGAACTCCTTTATTTATTTATTTATTTGTTTATTTTTGGCTGTGTTGGGTCTTCGTTTCTGTGCGAGGGCTTTCTCTAGTTGCGGCGAGCGGGGGCCACTCTTCATCGCGGTGCGCGGGCCTCTCACCATCGCGGCCTCTCTTGCTGCGGAGCACAGGCTCCAGACGCGCAGGCTCAGTAGTTGTGGCTCACGGGCCCAGTTGCTCCGCGGCATGTGGGATCTTCCCAGACCAGGGCTCGAACCCGTGTCCCCTGCACTGGCAGGCAGACTCCCAACCACTGCGCCACCAGGGAAGCCCTATATTTATCCTCTTAACAATCTGACTGAGGGACTTCCCCAGTGGTCCAGTGGTTAGGACTCCACGCTGTCCCTGCAGGGGGCGTGGGTTCGATCCTTGGTCAGGGAACTAAGATCCCACATGCCAGGCAGCCCAAAAAAAAAAAAAAAAAAAAGTAAAGAAAAAGAAAAAATAATCTGACTGATAATACTCTGCTAGTGATGAAATTATTATAGATCATAAAGGTGTAAAATGGTGTTTCTGGGCATAGTTGGGCACCCTGAATCCCTTGTATCATTTCAGAAAAATGCAAGAGAAAATTCCTAGCAATATTTAATAAGCCATAAATGAAACCTAGTCTTCAGACCCAGTTTGTATTGCCTCAATATGAAATATCTTCAGTTTTAAATTTGTATTTACAAAGAGACTTCTTTTGATAATTGGGGATGCTGTTATTGTCTTTGTAGACATCCGTACAATGCATGTTTCTTCCTCTCTGGGCTGAGTTTCATGCCAGATCAACTTCCAAAACAAACCTGGGAGGACCCCAGACACGAGTAACCCTCTTCTGCTCTTCCTCCCCCTCCAGGTTACCCCTTGGCTTTGTTTTATCGGCATTACCTTTTCTACAAGGACAGCTACCTCATCCATCTCTTCCACACCTTTACAGGCCTCTCAATTGCTTATTATAACTTTGGTGAGTGAACTGAGCACTGTGATTACGGGGAACCTGGGAAGGAACAGACCTGAACAAAATTTCCTGGAGAGAATTTGATGGAGAGGGGAGTTGTGATGCTCTGGTAGCAGAGGGTTTGTATGGGCAGGGACACAGCTTAACTTCTCCCTTCACAGGCATTCCTCTCCCCGGTAAAAGCATGTTGAGAATGGTTACCCTTACCAGACGCCATCAACAGAGAAGCACCAGTTTGTCTCTGCTGTGGCCGGAACTGGCCGACAGACCCAAGCGGTCCCCCAGGAGCATCCCTTACGCCCAAAGTTCAGAAATACAGGAGCTCCCTGGCAGTCCTTTATATTTATACAGTTAATTTCCTTCCCTTCTTCCAAAACATGAGGCTATTAAAAAAGAAGAAAAATCCTAATACCAAAGTTTTTTATATATATATATATATATTCTCTTTGTGTTTAGAAGTCTCAGGAAGGGTGGGAATGCAGGAAAAAAACAGGCAAAAATTTGCTCTCTCCTCCGCATCCAGGAAACCAGCTCTACCACTCCCTGCTATGCATCGTGCTTCAGTTCCTCATCCTCCGGCTGATGGGCCGCACCATCACTGCCGTCCTCACTACCTTTTGCTTCCAGATGGTAAACGTCTTTCCCTGGGCAGCTCAGGTCACAGCTGACAGCAGTTGGGCGCGGGGAGGATGGGGACTGCGGTGTAGAAGAAGCCGTGGACCGGGAGATCGGGTTTCTAATCCTTTCTCCCCACGACACTTGGCAGTGTGGCTCTGGGTCACTTTCCAGAAGCCCCAGGTGTTTCATCTGCAGGCTGCAGTGACGATGCTTCACCCGCCTCCAGGACGGGGTGCCGGCGGTCCTTTGCATAGGACTGTGCCATTGGGGTGCTTTGAGTCTGACCAGATTAGCCCAGCCGTCCATGAGGGGAGTCACTTAAAGGCAAGGCAGAAAATCCACGTAGAATGAGCCACAGAGTGTAAGCATTGAGGACGTCTCTTCCCCTTAACAGGTTCAGTTTCTAGACCAGGAGAAAGGAAAAGTGAAAAGAATACATTGGATTTCAGAGCAGGGAGAAAATAAATCATAGCAACAGTAGAATAAATATTTGCCCCTCTCCTAGGCCTATCTTCTTGCCGGATACTATTACACAGCCACTGGCAACTACGATATCAAGTGGACGATGCCACATTGTGTCCTGACCTTGAAGCTGATCGGTGAGTGGTGGGGCCCTGCCTTCCCCTCTGACACCCAGGCTCCTCTCATCCGACCGTAAGCTTACCCCGGGCCCTGCCCCGTGCGCTCCTGGCCACGTCCTGTGTCCCCTCCCTCCTCTCCACCCACACCTTCTCTCTCTGCTCAGGTCTCGCCATCGACTACTATGACGGAGGGAAAGATCAAGTAAGTACCCCTCCCTCCGCAGAGACGTGAAGGAGTTTAACCAGAGGGAAGGAGGACGGCTGTTGTTATCCCCACGCCCTCATGCCCGCCCGTGTGATCGCCATTTCGGGCCGCACTGATCAAGGACCGACAAGTCTGATTGCCCGGGTCCAGGTCTTCTTCAGAGTCCAGAGATCAGGGCCAGCAAGGCACTGGGGATAGCAGCGGCAGCCGGCCTAGGCTGAGCTGTGCCTGCACATGCCCATTACCCGCTGAAGCACCGGCTCTTCTCCGTACTGTCATCCCCTCAAAGAGGCTCTATGTGAAGAACCTGGATCAGTGGGGACAAGGGTGGGGAGCCCTCAGACTGGCTCTTGGGGTCCTGAACCATTCGTTCTCTTCTCGCCATAGAAATCCCTGTCCTCTGAGCAACAGAAATACGCCATACGCCATGTCCCTTCCCTGCTGGAGGTTGCTGGCTTCTCCTACTTCTATGGGGCCTTCTTGGTGGGCCCCCAGTTCTCAGTGAACCACTACATGAAGCTGGTGCAGGGACAGCTGACTGACCTACCAGGCAAGATACCAAACAGGTAACGGCCCCCTTCAGTCAGGACGTCTGCGTAGGCCTCTCGCCCGACACAAAGCCACTTCTCAAGTGACTTCCTGAAGGCTGGCCGGCTGCATTCTCTGGCCTGGCCCTGGCTCATGGCCTGTGATGGGCGCTCCGTGCCTGCTCGCTGCAGGAAGGGGGCCCTTTTCAGCTTGGGTCACTTCCCGCCATCCCTCCCGACCCTGTAGTACAAACATTAAAAATTCACTTTTATGCCATAGGATTTTGCCTGAACCAGTCATGTCCCTGCCTTTAAAACTCACTTTCCCAGTTTAAAAAATACTGTTAAATATATCAAAATCTATATATATAAAAATATATCTTACAGTAGAAGATTGATAAGTTACCAGGAAAATCCCTTTGCTGAGAACTTGTCCAGCCTGCATTTGAGCATCGATCCAGCCAGGAGAGGAGGGAGCAGATCCAAAACCGGTCCTTCCCCGTCTCTGCATCGGGCTTTCAGTCCCGATGTAGCCCGAGCACATGGGGGAGTCCTCGAGGTCCACGGGACCCCTGAGGGCGAGCACCCCAGATTCCCCGGCCCGCCCCCCGTTGCCCCACCCCCACCCCAGAACTCGCAGCGTCTGCACGCTCCATCCTCACGTCCAGCCCTAAGGCTGCGCTCACTCTGGGAAGCTGCTCCCTCGTGAAGGTCGGAGGGCGAAGGGAGGGGCCTCCGCCCGCGGTGACCCTGCTTGTTCCTTTCCAGCACCGTACCTGCTCTCAGGCGCCTGAGTCTGGGCCTTATCTACCTAGTGGGCTACACCCTGCTCAGCCAGTACATCACAGAAGACTATCTCCTCACTGACGACTACGAAGTGAGTGCTTCCCGAACAGCAGCAGTGCGACTGCGCCAGAGATAGACAGTGGCCAGGCCAGGAGCCCGTAGATAGCCGAGAAGTGGGTAACACCACCTACAGACGCGTGTTGGTTTTGCTCTAGATCTGAGAGTTGGTGTCAATGCCAGCCGGGCCGGGACCCGTTCATCAGCCAGCACTGAACGACCTTCGCGGGCACAGGGCTGTGCCAGGTGCACTTCAGCACCCCTGACCTTCCCCCAGCGGCTCGAGCTCGCCCTCTTACAGCCAGGCGGCTCGAGCCCCCTCCGGCCCAGGCAGACCAGGGCTCTAGGAGCTCAGGACCCGGGGAGGGGGAGTGCTGGCTCGGGCTCCGTCCCAGCTCTGGGGAGGTTGGTCTCCTTCAGCTGACGTCGAACGTGGATGTAAAAGTCCCCCAGCACTAGTGTCCCAGGTGCCCGGCTCTTTAGGAGAGGAGTTGAGGACAGCACTGTTTGAGGGCCTCTGCGAGGGCGCTCCCTGCTGGGCCCCCTTGGCCTGTTGCAAAGCAGTTAGGCAGACCATCGGGGGGCACGGAGTAGTAGTCAGCCAGACGTGTGAGGGCGGGGAGCACGGGGGGCCCTTCCTGGCCTGGCGGTGTCCCTAATGCCCATGCCTTCTCTCCTGTCAAGAACCACAGCTTCTGGTTCCGCTGCCTGTACATGCTGGTCTGGGGCAAGGTTGTGCTGTACAAATACGTCGCCTGTTGGCTGGTCACGGTAAGGAGAGAGGGCCCGGGGCCGCGGCGAGACGAGCTGCAGGCTGGGTAGGGCGCAGAGCGGCGGGGTCGCTTACGCCGTGGCTCCCTCAGGAAGGCGTGTGCATCCTGACGGGGCTGGGCTTCCACGGCCTTGACGAGCTCGGGAGGGCCAAGTGGGACACCTGCGCCAACATGAAGGTGTGGCTCTTTGAGACAGACCCCCGCTTCACGGGCACCATCGCCTCTTTCAACATCAACACCAACGCCTGGGTGGCCCGGTAAGCGCCCAGCCGGGGAGGTCGCACGTCACTTCCTCCAGCTTTGCCCGCTTCGGGGGGCCCCGCCCGTCAGCCACTCTCACACCCCAGCCACACCCACTTTTGTCCCCAACCCAACCCCCCCAAACCGTCCCTGTCATTTTTTTTTTGTTTTTTTTTGTTTTTGGCTGCATCGGGTCTTCGTTGCTGCGCGCAGGCTTTCTCCACTTGCAGCGAGCGGGGGCTACTCTTCGTTGCGGTGCACGGGCTTCTCATTGCAGTGGCTTCTCTTGTTGCGGAGCACGGGCTCTAGGTGCGCGGGCTTCAGTAGTTGTGGTGCACGGGCTCAGTAGTTGTGGCTCGCAGGCTCTAGAGCGCAGGCGCAGTAGTTGTGGCGCACGGGCTTAGTTGCTCCGCGGCATGTGGGATCTTCCCGGACCAGGGCTCGAACCCGTGTCCCCTGTGTTGGTAGGCGGATTCTCAACCACTGCGCCACCAGGGAAGTCCCATCCCTGTCATTTTTGAAAGACAGAAACAAGGCATACATGGCCTTGAGTGCTGGGTTTTCACCCCACTTCTGCTGCTGGCCTTACGTTCACAAACACTTCCTCAGTCCCACGACTGGGGGGACTGTCGGCAGCGTGGGTGCAGGGCCGGCCCCGCTCACCGCTGCAGCCTCAGCACCAGGCGCCTGGCAGGCCCTCCGCCATTACCCGTTGTACCAGGCGGGGCCCCAGCTGAGCCTTACGTCTCTTTTCTGTCTAAACCACGACTCGTCAGCTTCACTGCCTTTCATTTTAAAGTGATCGGAGGGGCTTCCCTGGTGGCGCAGTGGTTAAGAATCCGCCTGCCAATGCAGGGGACACGGGTTCCAGCCCTGGTCCAGGAAGATCCCACATGCCGTGGAGCAACTAAGCCCGCGCGCCACAACTACTGAGCCTGCACTCTAGAGCCTGTGAGCCACAACTACTGAAGCCCATGCACCTAGAGCCCGTGCACCGCAACGTAGAGTAGCCCCCGCTCACCGCAACTAGAGAAAGCCCACGTGCAGCAACGAAGACCCAGTGCAGCCATAAATAAATAAATAAAGTGATCGGAGGGCACTGCCTCCCCTCCCCCAGGGGGCCCGGTGGGAGCAGCCGCCACCCCTGCACCCCTAAGGACTCCAAGAACCCAGAGGCAGGATGGATCTGAGTCTCATCCTTTCTCACCCTTCTCTCTAGTTACTTCTTCAAACGACTCAAGTTCCTTGGAAATAAACAACTATCCCAGGGCCTCTCATTGCTATTCTTGTCCCTCTGGCACGGCCTCCACTCAGGGTACCTGGTCTGCTTTCAGATGGAATTCCTCATTGTTATTGTGGAAAGACAGGTAAGCCTTAAGGGTGGTGGATGAAAGGGGCCTGAGAAGGGGTAAGACGCTGAGCCCTCTCCCCTTCCTCCACAGGCTGCCAGCCTGATTCAAGACAGCCCAGCCCTGAGCAGCCTGGCCTCCATCAGGGTCCTGCAGCCCCTCTACTATCTGGTGCAGCAGACCATCCACTGGCTCTTCATGGGTTACTCGATGACTGCCTTCTGCCTCTTCACGTGGGACAAATGGCTGAAGGTACACAAGGGCCTGCCTGCCAGGAGGGGAGGGAGCCACTGAAAGCTCAGGCAGTGGGGCTGAATCCAGGCCCTCTGTCTACCGCGGTGGCCTGTATCCCTCCACAGGTGTATAAATCCGTCTATTTCCTTGGCCATGTCTTCTTCCTGAGTCTACTATTCATATTGCCTTATGTTCGCAAAGCAATGGTGCCGAGGAAAGAGAAGTTAAAGAAAATGGAATAATCTATTTCCCTGGTAAGATCCCTCCAGCTGAGCTGAAACTACCAGGTTACAGAAGAGAGCAACAGACCGGGGTGGGGGGTAGTACTGGAGATGCGGGGGGAACCTCGCGGGGCCTGGCTTCCGGGAACCACAGCATGGGGCACTGACTGCCGGGAGGCGCGCCCGGAGGGAGCTGGAAGGGCTGCAGACCAGGGACGAGGAGGGCGAGGCCGACCTGCTTGCCCGCCTTCTCCCCTTGCAGGTGGCCCAGAGCAGGACTGGTGCAGAAACGACTCGCCTCCCTTCCCACAGCACTCCTTCGTCCCAGAGCACAGAGAACCAGAAGCCAGGGTGCGGGAAGACGGGGCTCCCCCAGCTGTGCCTCTGCTGCCGGCCACGTCTCCATCTGGGGCCAAAGGGGAGACTCTCGTGGGAGGAGTAGAGGGGTCCATTGTCTCCCCTCTGGGCTCCCCCATGCACGTTGCCTTATCTCTCCCCCTCTAGCCAGGAATCTGTTGTGGTTTTCTTCCGCCAATTTACTATGATTGTATATGTGCCGCTACCTCCGCCCCCCCCCCCCATGGGGGGAGGGGAGGGGCACGGCCCCGCCTGCTCCACTTTTCTACCTAGGACTGTACCAGATAAAGTCACCTCAGTGTGTTGTTTTTCACTGCTAGCGCTCCTGGATGCTTTCTTTCAGACACAGCCCTCCACACCTGCCATGGCTGAAATAATCAGGGCTCCCTCCTTTAGGGCACAAAGCCCACCTGCGAAGCCCAGGGCCAAACTGCAAACACTGTAACCTCATGTGTCTTCCTGAGGTCTGAGGGGTTACGCCAGGTCACACCATCAGAGGCTGCTGAGCTTAGGAATCCCCAAAGGACAACCAGGTTTGCAAGAACAATGTTTATAAGATAAACAAATAGCAGGTGTATAGCCTGGACCCGT
This sequence comes from Balaenoptera ricei, assembly GCF_028023285.1. NCBI lineage: Eukaryota > Metazoa > Chordata > Mammalia > Artiodactyla > Balaenopteridae > Balaenoptera > Balaenoptera ricei. The sequence goes on along the minus strand of NC_082648.1, from coordinate 6,558,867 downwards.
GCAAACCCCGGTCTCGGTGCAGGAAGGGGGTCGTGCAGCAGTCAGCTGAGCACCGGGGCGGGGAAGCAATGTCCACAGTCTCTGTGTCAGGGCAGGGCGCTTCTGTCAAATGACCCCCCAGGCTTCTTCAAAGGCTGTGGTGAGCTTTGCACAGGTGAGGGCAGCAGAGAGGGGGTAGTTGCTGATGGACACCATCTTCTCTGTGTACTCCACGTCCACCTGGGGAGAGGGCAGTCAGTCAGCCGACTCTGTCACTCCGTCACACGTTCAGCCCTTGTCTAGGGCAGGAAAACTACCATTTCCCAGTGCTGTTTAATACCAGTGTGGGCAAAGGACGGAGACGGCCCTGGCTTTGACCATGACACATATGCCAGCATTCCTCAAAGGATGCGCCCTGGGGGCAGGAAATGGAAGCTTCATCTGTCCCCAACTTATAAGGACAAGGATCGTCAAAACGCTAAGTGCTCCTGGGATTCTGTCCTGAGCTTCAGCTCCGGGAAGAATCTAAGAGCTGAGCCCAGGCCTTACCCTGCCGTGGGCGAAGGCCCCCACCACAAAGACAACAGGGTCGCTGCTGGGCACCAGCTCCCGCACATCGCCGATGACCGGGACAGAAAAAGAAGTGCCGATTTTCATACACCCAACTGGGAAGTGACGTGACACTGGATTCTTAATCACCTAAAGAAAAACAGAGAAATCAGCCCCAAACACATTCCAAGAGCACTACCTCCAACCAGTAGCTGTCAACACCTCACCTTCAAGAGCTTCTGGGGGCCATCAGCTGCTCGAACGCTGAGTTTGTGTAAAAGCTGAACTAGGGCAGAAAAAAGAGTTCAGAGCTAGCCAGAGAGCCTGCCTTTTATGCCCAGTAATTTAACCAGGAAAAACCTTAGGTGAGCTGAGCTCCACGTGCCCTGCGTGTCTACACAACTGAAATGTCATGCACAAGCAGCTGTCAAGCACATCACTGGTTGTGTGGTGACAGGCCCCCTCCCTGCTCCTCAGCCAGGAACCCACGCACGCTGTACCCACTGTGCGTGGGAAGAAAGCGCAGACCCCCTGTTCTGGAATCAGCCACATGTGCCCCTCCCCCACTTAAAAATTCCACACTTAATATATCCCTTTGCCTCTTCCTTCATCACTACTGCCAAGTTTAAGTCCTAAGGCTTCTCTCTCACCCATGAGGCCACAAAAGCGGTCAAAGGTTCTGGGAATTCGAGTCTGGGGGTTCACTTCAATCAGCACATTCTTCTGCGTGTGGATATAAACCTGTAGCAAGCCAGCCCGGTTCAGGGGACTGTCCATCAGCATCAGTAAACTCTGAGGGAGGCAAAGACCAAGGCACGGTTAAGACAAGAGAAGTCGCACGCAGCTGCCTTACCTTCCGTACAGAGGCACGGGGGCCTGAGCTCTGTCCCTGGAGTTACCTGGTGAGCTATGTCTGGTCTCACTTCCCCAGGGTCCCGTCCGTTCTTCAGCAACAGGGACTTATGCTTGTCACAGTTGAGCAGCTCATACGTCTTCCCCACCTGAAGAACAGGGAACAAGATCAAGAGCAACATAAGCTGCTTTCACCTGGAACAGCGGTTCTCAAAGGCGGTCCCTAAACCAGCAACATCTAGAAACTTGTTACACAGTCACATTCTCAGGTCCACCCCAGATCTACTAAATCAGACACACGGTGTGCGGCCCCAAAAGCCCTCCAGGGGATTACTGTGTGGCCACGTCCTCCCCTTCCAACCCCCATCCCATTACTGGTCTTGGAGGGAAAAGGGAGGAAGAGTGCAGCCTGTGATTCCACACGATCTAAACTGGATTGAATTTTTTTTAATTTATTTGTTTATTTTTGGCTGTGCTGGGTCTTCGTTGCTGTGCGCAGGTGTTCTCTAGTTGCGGCGAGCGGGGGCTGCTCTTCATTGCGGTGTGCCAGCTTCTCATTGCAGTGGTTTCTCTTGTTGCGGAGCACGGGCTCTAGGCGCGTGGGCTTCAGTAGTTGTGGCTCGCGGGCTCTAGAGCACAGGCTCAGTAGTCATGGCGCATGGGCTTAGTTGCTCCGTGGCACATGGGATCTTCCCGGACCAGGGCTCGAACCCGTGTCCCCTGCATTGGCAGGTGGATTCTCAACCACTGCGCCACCAGGGAAGTCCCTAAACTGGATTTAATTTTAAAACCTATGGGTATTAGGCAAAACCAGTGAGGGATTCTGGAACCAGGCAGAAGTGAGGTTAATGAGCAAGATTGAATGCTTGTTTATCACAAAAGCATTATGTATACACTGGGCAAAACATACACAGTCACTACCCTCAGTTTGCTTATAACAAACATGCACAAAGAGCTGCAAATCTGAGCAGGAAGAAATGTGAAAATTCTAATGAGGCAAGAGGTAGTTTAATCAAGGAACACTCTCATAAGTAAAACAAAGAAGGATGGTTCCAGTTTTAAAGCATGTGAGCAACCGCTAAAAGAAACAATTGCAAATCAGAACCCTGAGGAGCATTATAGGGTGGTCAATAAAAAGTTTAAAAACATGGGCTTCCCTGGTGGCGCAGTGGTTGAGAATCTGCCTGCCAATGCAGGGGACACGGGTTCGAGCCCTGGTCTGGGAAGGTCCCACATGCCGCGGAGCAACTAGGCCCGTGAGCCACAGCTACTGAGCCTGCGCGTCTGGAGCCTGTGCTCCGCAACAAGAGAGGCCGCGATAGTGAGAGGCCCGCGCATCGCGATGAAGAGTGGCCCCCGCTCGCCGCAACTGGAGAAAGCCCTCGCACAGAAACGAAGACCCGACACAGCCATAAAATAAATAAGTAAATAAATAAGCAAATATGGGGAAAAAATAAAATAAATTAAAAAATAAAAATAAAAACACACCAGTAAGTACAAACACAGGTTTTGAAAAGGCCAAGTTTTTATGTATCAACACAACATTTGTATGTCCGGCAACATCTTGAGATATGACTCCAAAAAGTTTGGGGGAAGAGGCATATAGATTTTGAAATTAACTGAGTACCTGAAATAACAAGAATGTCACAGAGAGTAAAACAAAGGACCAAGAACTAAGTCCATGGGACACTCTTAGTTATAGAAGAAAAAGAACCTCCTGAATAGAAGAATCTAGTTTTGACCCATTAGTAAGTTATAACCAGGGTTTCGTTCTCTTAATGGAACAGAATAGAAAACATCAGAGTACTTCAAATGTAGTCATGGTAAGTAAAGGCTTATGAAACTTTCGGCTTCATATAGTTGAGTGTGCATACTGGCTCACGATGTAATTTTTTTTATTGTGGGCTGTGGTTAATAAGCTTGAAAACCACTAACTAGAATAATCAGGGAATGAATACCATGTGTATTCTGTAATAGGCACTAGAGATACAAGAATTTTTAAAACCTTATTCTCTGTCCTCATTATAGCCTTCTAGTGGAAGAGACAAACTAAACAAGCACATGAGTATTTAATTCGAATTGTGATAAACATTACGAAGGAAAACTAAACGGTTCACTAAACGATTATGAGGACCTGATTTATACGAGGAAGGGAGTCATTTCTATGGGAAAGTAACATTTAACCTAATAACTGAAGAATGAGTAGCCTAATAGACTCAATAATTGTTAAATGAATAAACATTAAGTAAGAATTAATAAAGCAAAGAGTTGAGTAAAGGGTGCTTGCAGTTAAACAATATTATCTGCAGTGACCTTAAGGTATAAGAGAACGTAGTGCTTTCAAAGAGCTTAAAGAAGGCCAGTGAGGCTGGAGTACAAAGAATAAATGGAGGGACTTCCCTGGTGGTGCAGTGGATGAGACCCTGTGCTCCCAACACAGGGGGCCCAGGTTCGATCCCTGGTCAGGGAACTAGATCCCACATGCATGCCGCAACTAAGAGTTTGCATGCCACAACTAAGGAGCCACTGAGCCACAACTAAGGAGCCCTGGAGCCGCAACTAAGGAGCCTGCCTGCCCCAACTAAGACCCAGCACAACCAAATTAATTAATTAATTAATTTTTTTAAAGGGGGGGATATACGTATACACATAGCTGATTCACTTCATTGTACAGCAGAAACTAACATAACATTGTAAAGCAATTACACTCTAATAAAAAATAAACAATTTTTAAAAATTGAAAAAGAATAAATGGAGAGTGCAGGCCCAGGTGAGGCTTGCAGAAGCAAGAGGTATCAGCACAAGGAAGGCAAAAGCTAACAGTATGGAAGATTTCAACCAGCTATGGAGTCCATCACCCTTGGAGTACCATTAATGACAACTGGCCTAATTTATTCCAGAGCATGCTCTAGGAACTTTAATTTGCCCACAACATTTTCAACTTCCTAATAAGTAACCTGAATCAAGAATAATAATAACAACTATTTCCAAGTGACAGAAATTATTCTAAACCCTTTCCACATATTAACTCCTTTAATCCTTCCAACAACCCAGTAAAATAGGTACTACTGTCATCCCCACAGATATGAAGAAATGAAGTGGTTACGTGACACTCAGAATTAATAGCCTGGGAAGACAGCGGCAATGAAGTGAGAGATGAATATATGAACCTATAATTAGGTTAGAAATATCAATTATAGAAGAAAATGAAAGGAAACCTGATTAGATGGTCATTAAAAAAAAAAAAAGTTTTCTAAACTACAAGCTTAATAAAGTGCCATAGTGGTTGAGGAAGAAAAGATGGAAATGAATTGCACTCAGATTACTATGGCAATGTACTACTTTTAAAGCACTTTCATTACAGTTCCCCTGCAAAGTATTAACCCCCGCTTTACAAACTTGTTTTCTCAAAATCACACACTTGAAATAAGTGTAAGAACCAAGATTAAAATCCGGGTCTGGCTTCTAAACCAGTGCTATTTCTTCTGGCCCTACTCACTGAACAAGTTGTTCTAAACAGTATGAGAAACAATATCAGAAAGAATGAGAACACTGCACAAATTTTTAAGACAGGGAACTGCCGGATTTGTTCGGGAGAAGAGCCAAATGATAAGTAAAAATAAAGATGTGAAAGTATTAATGATAATCTGGTCCAGGCAGTGTTTTGAAATGTACAGTAATAGAAAGGAGAGTGACAGACACCTTTCAACGTATTAAAACATTAAGTCCTTAACAAATAAAAGGGTGGGAAGACTGAGCTACAGTAACTACCTTTCCCCTCTGCCTAGTAAGCTTGTCTTGGGATGAAGCGGGACGACGCGATGGACGAAACCCCTTCCCCTTAGACGACTTTGGGGTTGGGGATGGGGTTAGGGTTACCACAGAATCCTAGTAAATCAATCGGAAGCAAGCATGTGACGGCTGCAATGGGATTCAAGGGCAAAGAAAACGAGCACTGCCGACCCATGTTAAAGGAAGAGACAGTCGACTAGGCCACTCTTTCTCCAAAAGCATGTTTCACCTGTCTCCGCTTTCTCCATCCACTTTGAGCCCATCACCCTCACCCAACCCGGTCCCATCCTATCGATCTACGCTCTTCACCCCCTAGTCCGCAACTACCTTGACTGTCTCCAGACTGGCCCCTTCCAGCACCACAATGAGCCTACGGCCTCCGATCTTGCTTCCCGCCCCGAGTCGGGGCCGCTTGGGCGTCACAGCCTCCCAGTCCTCTTCCTGCTCCGCGGCGCGCCGCTCACGAGGTTGGAATCCACCACCGGGCGCTGCCATCTTGCAACCGGACCGGAAATTGTGTAACGTCCTTAAACTACAGCCTCGCGCTCGGCCCAATTGCAAGCTTCCTTCCGTCTGCCATTTTGAAAGTGGGCGCTCGGAAATGGCGACGGCTGGCTGCAGGTGCTCCCGAAGCCGCTCTGGGAGGGCAGGGTTCCAGAAAGGGGAGGGAACTTCCAGAGGCGTACTTCCTGTGCCTCAAGCTCGGGTCCGCCGCAGGCTGGGGGGAGAGTTTAGAAGGGAGCGCACTTCCGGTGCCCTTTCTCCCGCGAGCACCTGGGGCCCGGACCCTCGTGCGGAGGGTGCGATCCGTAAACTGGAGAGCGGTAGAGGCGGGCCGGCACCCCCTTCGGACCACTGGTGCCGCCGGCCTCAGGACCGAACATGGCCCAGAACTTGAAGGACTTAGCGGGACGGCTGCCCTCCGGGCCCCGGGGCATGGGCACGGCGCTGAAGCTGCTGCTGGGGGCCGGCGCCGTGGCCTACGGCGTCCGCGAGTCGGTGTTCACCGGTGAGCAACCTCCGCCTGCCCTCCGGACTCCTCCCGACCCTTCCCGGACCCCTGCCCAGCCCCGCCAGGTCCCCGCGCACACCCAGCCCCTCACCCCGCCCCACCAGAGGCTGGCACGGACTCCGAGCCCGGCCTGGGCTGACCCCTACCCCTCTCCCTGCAGTGGAAGGAGGGCAGAGAGCCATTTTCTTTAATCGGATCGGAGGCGTGCAGCAGGACACCATTCTGGCCGAGGGCCTTCACTTCAGGTAATGGCTGGCAGAGCGGACTGACCCTGACCCTTCAGCCTTGAACGCCGACCCACCTATGGCTGTGGGAGGACTTTCAGCGGGATTCCAAGCCGCTCTTTACCCTCCCCACCCTATCTCCCAGAACAGTGCGTGCCGGCCAAATCTTCAGGAGCACATGCTGTTTGTTGTTCTCCGGAGGGAGAAGACAATTTCTTTTTGACCGTGGTCATTAAGAGGAGGAGCAGGCCACGAAACATGTGGTGAAGGAAAACCGGACAAAACTAGGGAAACTGTAGTCTTTTAATCCCTGTCCCTGTTCTCTCCCCTCCAGGATCCCCTGGTTCCAGTACCCCATCATCTATGACATTCGCGCCAGACCCCGAAAAATTTCCTCCCCCACAGGCTCCAAAGGTAGGTCTGGGCACTGGGGCGTCACTGGCGGTAAACAAGGGAGCCTGGCCAGAGACTAGGCAAGATGGGAGTGTCAGATCTCTTGGGCCTTGGTTTCCACCTCTGCAAACAAGCTAAAATAAAGGTACCTGCTTCTGGAGTTCAAGCAGTACCTTCTGGACACGCTGTGCGTTTGCACATTTTTCAACTGTTCCTCCTCCCCCCAATGTAAACTCGGTGAGAGCATTGTTTGTCCTTTGTCTTAGTCACTGCCTAGATCAAAACCTTGTTTTAAAACCTTTCTTTCTTTTAATTCTTTGACTCATTAATCTACTGGTACGCTCTGTCCTGGGGAAACTTGGCCGCACTCTTCACTGGTGCACCTGTTTCCTCCTAGACTATTCACAGAAGCTGTGCCTTTGAGATTCCCCAGACCAACCCTTACACACATACACACACACACACACACACACACACACACACAGGTACCCAATGAGGCAGGTAGCTCACCTGTAACGTACTGTTTTGCACGATTTTTAGTGCAGGTTGCTTAACATTCCCGAAACCCTAGGCCCTAAGAAATCAAGGATTCACAAAACACCACCTTTGTTCTCAAGTCCTTACCATCTAGTTCAGGATTATGATACAGTGTAACAGAGCCTAAAGTAGAGGAGCAAAAAGAAAGGTCAGCTTTACTGGAGGAGGGTTGTGGGTAGAGAAGACTTGACAGTGGACAAGGACGCATTTGGTCTGTGCTGAGTCACTCCTCCCCGCGGGGCAGTTCCGGACCGCAGGGCATTGCCCTGGGTATAGAGAGAAGCCAGAGGAGAAAATGCTTGGGGAGGGAGGCTTTGCTAAGAAGCCAGGTGAGGCCCCCGTGGCCTTGCCCAGCCACTGCTGACCTCACTCTTAGACCTGCAGATGGTGAACATCTCCCTGCGGGTGCTGTCCAGACCCAACGCCCTGGAGCTTCCCAGCATGTACCAGCGCCTGGGGCTGGACTACGAGGAGCGAGTGTTGCCGTCCATCGTCAACGAGGTGCTCAAGAGCGTGGTGGCCAAGTTCAACGCCTCGCAGCTCATCACCCAGCGGGCCCAGGTCTGACTCCGGCTCCCATCACCATCTGCATAGCGTCAGCATTTCTCTCCTAGGCCCAGCGCACTGGGTGTTAGGAAAGGGTAGTGACCCGAGGTCCGTTGCCACCAAAAAGCTGTGTAGATGGCCACCGTGGGAAACAAGGAGAGCCAAGATTGGAGCTCGATAACAGTTAGTGTCGGGCGGCGTGGGAGAAAAGTGGTCGAGGCGTGCGTGTGGGGTTGGTACAGCGTGGAGGACTCAGTGTGACCCAAGTCCTTCCCAGCTCAGCTGGCCTAGTAAGGAACTAAGAAAGAGTTAGCGCACTTTCTGCGGTTTTCCGGAGATCTAGGATTCTGATGATCACAGCAGCACGCCTTCCTTTCAGTTCTCCAGTCCCCTCAATGCCCCTCTGCCCTCCCCTCCTCCCCCCGGCCCGCAGGTGTCCTTGTTGATCCGACGGGAGCTGACAGAGAGGGCCAAGGACTTCAGCCTCATACTGGACGATGTAGCCATCACTGAGCTGAGCTTTAGCCGAGAATACACGGCTGCTGTAGAAGCTAAACAAGTGGGTGAGTCGCAAGAGGAGTCAGGCAAGGGTTTCTGAGGAAGCAGGAGGAGGGATGGGGTTCCTGACACCTTGCATCTGCGACCCCGATTCTCTCCCACCACAGCCCAGCAGGAGGCCCAGCGGGCCCAGTTCTTGGTGGAAAAAGCGAAGCAGGAACAGCGGCAGAAGATCGTGCAGGCCGAGGGTGAGGCTGAGGCCGCCAAGATGATATCCTTCTGCTGCAGAGCTCTCAGCCCAGCCCCTGGAACACTCTGCTTCCCATCCGGCCCTGTGGGCTGGCTGATGAGACTAAGGCGAATGCGAACCGTGCTCTTTGACCCCTGGGGGTTGGGGTGCCGGGTGGGATCTGAAGTCTTAGTGGGGCACCTGAGGCCTGGCTCCTCACTGTAAGGCAGATCAATAGCACTGCTGGCCTTGCCTCCATCTGTGCTGCTGCCTCCTGTTCCCAGCAGCTGCCTGCGGGGAGGCCTACAGGTGGGGGCAAAGTAGGGCTGGGCACGAGCCACCTGAGCGCAACCTTGGATCTGACAGCCCAGAGGATGGCTGAGTGAGCGGAGTCATAAGGGTGCAGCCCCAGCTGAGATCTGGCCTTGTGTGAACCCTTAACCCCACCCTGCTCACCTGGGAGAAGCTCTGGGCAAGAACCCAGGCTACATCAAGCTGCGCAAGATTCGGGCAGCCCAGAACATCTCCAAGACGGTGAGTGTGAGCTCAAGGCCGCCTTGAGGGGGGGAAAGTGTTTCTACACGTTGAAATGAGGGAATTAGGATCTTGCTTGTTCGGATTTCTATTCAAACTGGCTTCTCTGACACTCCTTCTCCCATCAAAAATGATGTTCCCTGGGTGCCCCTGACATTTTGTTCATGCCTCTTGTGGACCTAACACATCACAGTTGCTCGCTGCTCTGGATCCTTGTGTGAGCGCAGAAACCGTAGCTCTCACATCGCCACATCCCTGTTCGTAACCCACACGTGTTCCACCAGTGGTTACTGAATTGCAAGGGTAGGAATCAAGGTCTTTTTTGCTTGGTACAAACAGTCATCTTACTTTCTGCCCTGTAGATCGCCACATCACAGAATCGTATCTATCTCACTGCTGACAACCTCGTGCTGAACCTACAGGATGAAAGTTTCACCCGGTGAGAGACATGGCCTTCAGGTGGGGTGTTGACACAGAACAAGGGCTGGAGTCTGGCCGCTTGGGCTCTGGCGCCTGTTACCAGCTTACTCGTGTGACCCTTGAAAACACCATGTCTCTGAACCAGTTAGAAAAGTGGGTGGTTGACAATTCCTAACTTGAATCTCACGGGATTGATTTTATGCGATCCAATGGGATTATTCATGTAAAAAGCACTTTAATTGTAAAGTTTTAAGTGAGAAGTGGTAAAAGATGATATTGGCTGTTTTTCCTTGGGAGCTGCTCTGGGGCACGGAAGGATGCTAGGAAAGCAGGGGTGAGAAATGGCAGTGGCCAGGGAGCAAGTCTTCTTTCCAGAGCCTGAGATTCCTGGCTTCCAACATGCTTGTCTTTTTCTCTTGGGAGCGAAGGAGGGTTTAGAGTTGAGTGGGGCATGAAACTGTCGAATCACGTGTACCTTTCTCTTGTCGGTCTGTGTTCCCTGTTCATCTGGTGACCTGGCGTCCAAAGGGGAAGGTAAGTTGATGGTGCATCCTTGTTTCTATGGGGTCCTGCCTTTTCCCCACTTCACCTTTCTCACCTCCCCACCCACACATTCAGGGAGGAGGGTAGTTGAGGAGGGAGTGGCCCGAGGTCCTCTGCCTCTCACAGGTACGTCCCCTAATAATGTCACCGTCTGTCTCACTTCCACAGTGACAGCCTCATCAAGGGTAAGAAATGAACCGCTGAACAAGAACTCCACCCCCAGGGAGGAAGTGGATCTTTTTCTTCCCCGGTTTTTGAGGAGCCAACTTGGGGCCCTACCCAGCCCCCACTGTCCTGCGATGGTCCCTCTGCATCTGTCCTCCCAGCCCTTCTCGGATGAAGACTGACCATTTTCAGGGGAGTGACATTCCTCCCGGTGTCGGCCAGGGGTGTTGGGACAGTGTGTGATTTCCTGCAGGGTTGATTCCTCCCTCGTGGTCAGAAGCAACAACCACCACCCCAGAGATTCTCAATAAATGTTTATTACTTAAGCTGAAGTCAAAGCCTCTGGTGTCTGAACTGGGCTGGGGAGGCACGCATGCGCACGCTCACACCGCGCACCCCTGGGTCCTTCCTCGTCTCTTCCAGCAGGGGGCGCGAGGACACCGGCCAGGGCAGGTAGGCAGAGCCGGGGCCTGCTGCTCTCACCCTGGAAGCCGGCAGAGCCGGATCCAGAACAGGACCCAGGGTGGGAACTGCGAGTCCTGGAGTCTGAGGCCAGCTGCACTCCCCACCCCACCCTCCTAAACCGCATCACCCCTTTGTTTACCAACATCTCCTTTTTCAAAGGCTGGAGCAGCTGTGGCTTTGCTGAGCTAGACCAAAAATCTGATGACCCCAACAGGAGCTGCTTCCTTGGTAACAGGGCTCCATGCAGCTGTGGGGAGACCACTTGTGCTCATCAGGGGGTTTACGTGTTCAGACGGCTGGCGGGCCCTGTTGCCTGCTGCAGGCTACCCACACTTCCGTCTCTCAATCAGGGCTCGACCTCTGGAGGTGGGCTCTTCACTCCCACAGCCCTGGGCCCCCAACAGGACAGGCGCCTCCTCCCTCCCCGGCGCCGCCCTCGCTGAGGGTTGGGCGGCCACGAAACGAAGCCGCTGGCTGTGCCCACGTGCCACCCCAGCCGTGCCCACGTGCCACCCCAGCCGTGCCGGGGCGAAAGTGTAGGCGGGAATCCTGGAATTCTTAGTGGCGGGGTTAGAGGGCACAGGGCCTGGGTTCACCTTCAGCTGCTTTGGTTTTTGAAGAAAGTAGATTAACTGTCCCCTGCTCTGCAGGTTGACTGTCATGAAAGGGACGGGGAGACAAAGCAGATGTGGCCGCCCCAGCCCTGAGGAACTGGAAGCCCGAGGTGAGAGGTGAATGAGCAGAACGAGGCCGCCCAAGTCCCATCCACGTTTTATTTCCTTCGCATTCCCGAGGCAGGAAGAGGATGGAGGTGCCCAGAGAACCAGCGTGTTTCCAAGTCCCGCTGTGTCTCCGAGGCAGCCATTTTGTCTCCTCCCATTGTTTCCCTTTCCTAGTGACTTACCACCCCCCCATCCCCAGGGGTAAAGGTCAGAGGTTGCTGGTCTGGAGGCCTCCGTGGTCTTCAGGGCTCCCTGAAGGTCGATGGCGAGGGCACCGGCCGGGGGCCATCTTTACCAGACAGTGTTAGGAGCTTCACCATTAGACCACCCAACACTGTGCTGGAAGATGGACCCAGAGCCGGCCACAGGCGTCCGGGCTGAAGCTGGCCAGTCGCTCCAAGGGCCCTGGCCGCAGGCCAGCTGAGGTCTATTGAAAGTCTGCGAGCCAATCCCAAGCTCAGGGTCAAGCTGTGGGTTCTGGATCCTCCAGATGACAAATCACACTGGGTTGGGGGAGGGGCTGGGGCCATTGTGTCCCTTCCGTGGGCAACCAGCCAACAGCCAACCGAGAGCCACCTCTTTCTCAGCACCCTCTGCTCAAGAAGAAGGGGCCTTCAAGGCTGTGGGGAGGTTCGGGAGTGGGCGTCGCAGCCAGCTGGGCGCTGGGGGCCTGGGGCGGTGGACGTCGCTGGCACAGGGGCAGGGGCCTCCATCATTACCCGGCAGTATTAGAGACTCTCAACCAGCACCCAAACACTGCTGGGTAAGACGGGGGCCCCCACCCCACCGCCCGGCCGGGCCGGCAGTCCTCGCCCAGGCGCCCGGTGGAGCTGCGGAGCCCTGGCTCCCCTCCCCCACCGCCCGTGTCCCCAGGGACACTTCCGGGTGAGCCCGGCAGCCGCCACCAGGCCCACCCCGGGTTGCCGATCCACTGAGGCCGGGTCAAGGCTTCGGAAGCCCCCCGCCCATCTCTTCCCCGCCCTGAGCCCCCTCCCCGCCCCCCGCAGCCTGTCCCTGCCCCCCAGGCACCAGCTCACCGCCCTCAGCACCTCCCGACCCCGGCAGTCCCTCGCTCCGCCCCAGGACCCTTCTCCCGCCGGCCTTTACCTGTCACCAGGCCGCCTGCCCCCCAGGGAGCGAGGGCCACGGAGAGGAGGAGGAATTGAGGCTCAGGATTCAAGGCCTAGAAGCCGCCCTGGCCTCCACTCTTCCTCCTTCCTTCTCTCCTGCCGGGCAGCGCAGGCTCCTACCTGGGCCCCGCCCGCCGCCCCTGCGCACAGGTGTGTCCTCCAGCCATAGGCTGCACCCCCCGCTGCCTTAACCCCTTCCCTCCCAGCGCCAGCCGCAGGCGCCTCCTCTGAGGCCTGGTCACCCCAGCAGGCCCCGACCCTCGGCCGTGGTCTCTCCTCTCGTACGTACCTGCCTCCTCTGCCCCGGGGCCCAGACCAGGCAGCCTGTTGTCGGAGGGACAGAGGGACGGGTTGTCTTCGCCCCCTTCGCCTTCCTCCTTGGCCTCGCCCCACGGCCACTCCCACCCCCAGCTAGCCCCTTCCCCCAGGCCCCTGCCAGAGAACCTGAGGGCAGAGAGGGCTCAGCTCAGCAGGGATTGGGTTGTGCCCCTGCCCGGTGCCCACCTGTGCTGGACATCCCGGCCTGTGGAGGGCAGGCGGCTCCCCCCGGGGCGCCTCCCTGTCCTCACCCTTAGTATTGGGGTGCCCGCCCCTGCCAAGAGTCCCAAGCTGGCCAGGAGCGTCGGCACTGACCCGGCCGATTCAAGTTCTGAGCTGCTCTCCTGCAGCCCTGGCTCTGCTCTCCAGAGGGACCGGGCACCCCGCCGGGCAGAGCTGCCCCTGGACCCACCTCACAGCCCTGGAGAGTCCAAGTCCCAGCCGCGGGGCAGTCAGCCCGAGGGCGGTGAGAGGGGATGGGACCCGCCTTTCTTTTGTGTGGCTCAAGCTGGGATAGCAAGGGCGTTGCTGGGAGAGGGGCCCTGAGGCCCACAGGTGATTCTCCACCCACGCACCCCCTGGAGGGCCATAGCTCGTGGGAGCTGAGCTGTGCCGCCCAATCCCAGCTCTGCCCTCTCGCTCCCTACCCGCCCCCCCACCTTTGTTGGCGTCCTTCTTAATTCTTGTCTGTATTTATTCTATGTCTGTGGACTGTTTCTGGGACTGCCTGCCCACCAGGACAGGAATTGTCGGGTTCACCATCATGCCCCAGCACTGCTCCAGTGCCTGGGACACAGGGACGCTCAATAAACAAAGTGTACGCTGAGTGAATGACCACCCAGCCTCAGCCGGCCCAGCAGCAGGAAGCCGGGCCTTCCCAAGTCAGACTCTCTCGGGCTCAACTCCCTAGGAGACTAGCGTTATCAAGCAACATGAAGCCTTAACGCAAAGAAGGAGTCATCGCTGTTGTCCACTCTGGACCCAGGGGAAGGAAGAGCGAACAAAAATAAAACTGAAACTCTGACCAACAGCCTAAGGGCTCTTAGTAGCCCCAGAAAGGGAGGAGCGTGGCGCCCCTTTGCACACCAGGTGCCCGGGGGAGGGAGGTTGGCCCTGGGCCTGTGTTAACTGGCCGTTTGTTATCGATCTTCTTAGCTCCCGGATGTAGAAGTCAGGCTGGAGAATGTGGTTGTGTCCCCCTCGGGGTGACCCTGGCTGCGTCTCCAGGAATGCAGGCTCTGGGGCCAGAAGGCCTGAGTTAAAATAAAAGCTTAGGTTCGCTGCTCAGTAGTTCTGTGGCCTTGAGCAAGTTATTTAATCTCTCTGTGTCTCAGTTTCTCCCACTGTAAAATAGGAATGATACAGGTACCTCGGTTCAATGACCACTTTTAGTCTTTTCAACAGCGCCTGACACATGGCGAGAGTGGAACGAATGTCACCATCCCTGATCTCAGTGATCTTCACAACCACCCTGGCGGGACCATCCTCCACTTTAAAGGGACGAGATGGCGGAGGAACCCGGCCCACACTCACACTCGTGTGTCAGACTGTGAAGGCCCAGCTTTCTGTGTCCACATGTAGCACTCCCTGCCCACCTCCCCCCCCCACCCACCCAGGCACACAGAGTTAGAGACCCACACACAGTGACCTAGAGGCTTTATTTACAAGAGAAAGGCCTGGCCCTGCCAGGGGCCTTGCTGGGCTATATACAGGGGCTGGGAGAGGGAGGTGGGAACACGGCCATTTAAATTACAATGGAATTGGGGGCCAGGCTCCGAGGTTCAGGCTCTGGGTCTTCCACTGGAGGCCTCTGCAGGGACGGAGCTGAGGCTGCAGAGACAGGGAAGGAAGGGGTAAGAGGGGGTTGGACCTGGAGGGGGGGACAAGACACAGGTCTGGTTGGGCTGGGAAGACAGGGTGAGGCCGCAGCTGCCCCATCCATCCCATCCCGGGGAGAGCACGGGGCCTGGGGGGCCCCTGAGGGCAGGCCCGGGAGGGGCTCGTACCGTGGCCGCCGCAGGACAGGCCCAGCTCACTTCCTCTTCAGGGAACCCTTGCTCTTCTCCTTGTCCGCTGACCGCTGCTTCTTCACCTTCTCCTCTTTCTTGTTTCTACTGTGCACGTTCTCATACACGTCCTCCTTGTGTCTGCAGGCGGGGCAGGCAGGTGCGGGCAGTCAGCAGACAGGGCAGGGGTCTCCAGCACCAGCAGCCCCTCGGGGCCACCCCATCTCACAGGTGAGCAAACTGAGGCCAGGAGAGCGAGGAGACCAGTCCTGACAGTGTCCTTACACTAGACTAGAAGCTCCTCTGGGGGCGGAGGCTCCACCTCACACATCAGTGCCTAGCACAGGCCCCACGTGGAGGGCACTCAGGAGACACTTGTGAGCACAGGTTGTAAGAACCAAGCTTGAACTTGAACCCGAACCTCCCTGGAAAGGACGGGTCGGGCTGGGGAAGAGAAAGGGGCAGATGCTGGGAGGCGGGAGGTGGGGCCACTCACTTGGAGGAGGTGCGGGCGGCCTTGGCATGGGCATTCTTCATGGCTGGGGGGTAGGTAATGTTCCCGTACTCCGACTCCCGGCCCTTCTGGGACTGTGGGAAGAAGTGTGGTGGGAGGCCGGTGGTCCCAGCAGCACCGGACAATGCCCACTGCCCCCCTCCCTCGGCCCCACCAGGCCATGCTCTGCCCGCACCTGCATGACCTCCAGCTTCTTCTTGGTGGTTTCGATGAACTGGGCGATGGCCACGTAGATGAACTTGTACTGCGCCTCCGTCTGCACCATGCCCGAGCGCTGGGCCCGTACCATCTGGATCGTCTTCTGGATGTCGATGTCACAGTCCAGGCCTGGCAGGGAGGGCAGCTGGACGTCAGGCCCTGGGCAGAGGTGGTGGACACGGGGGGCTGCTCCCCCACCTGCCCCCGCATCTCCCACAGGTCACCCTCACCCTTGGTGGAGATGCTCTCCATAAGCATGTCGATGACGATGATGGTGCCGGTGCGGCCGATGCCGGCGCTGGGGAGAGAAGGGGCACCATCAGAGACCCAGCCTGCACTAGCCGGGAAGCTGCGGCAGGGCAGGGGGGGCGGGGTGTCAGCGCAGCACCCGCAGGGGCGGGGCTTAGGGAACCGGGCGAGATGTGAGATGCAGGAACCAGGCAGGGTCACTGGGAGGGTAGGCAGGGTAGAAGTCTGCCCAGCTCTGCACCGGTGCTCATCACTCCAGCCAAGGGATTTGGGGGCAGAACCTGGCTCTCAAGTGCTAAGACGCTGCTCCCCAGACACGCATCACTTTCCTTCTTCCCAGCACCACACTCCACCGCCTGCTTCCACCCCTCACTCTGCCCCCCACCCCAGGAGGTCTGGGACCCTGTTCCCCGACCACATCCTGCCTGCTCCCCTGGTGCTCTGGGCCTCCCCGGCCCTCTCCCACAGCCTTGGCCCCAGCGAGGCTGCCCTCCTCGCCGCGGGAGCACCTTCCGGCAAGGCTCCATCTCCCTTTTTCTTCAGATCCTGATGGCAGGGCAAGGGCAGTGTCCAAGACAGCAGGCCTCGGGAGCCACTGGGCTCAGGAACCTTGGGGGAGCATCGCAGCAGGAAGTCTGCCTTCTCCCCGCCCTCTGCCGCCAGCCCTGGCCAAACAGACCCCAGGAGCCTCAGGACCGCACATAGAGCCCAGTCCCACCCCCTCGGCTAGGCCAGTCAGGCCAATGCCCTGAGGTGCACTGTCTAATTTCAAACCCAGATTGTCAAAAATAACACCCCCTCACCCACTTCCTTCCTGTAACGTCTAAATTAAGGCCATGGGGATTTCAAGAAGGGGGGGGGAGGCACGGCCTGGAGGCAGAGTCCCTGAGGCAGCACGTGGGGGGCACCTCCAGACTCAGCCCCCCGGCCCTGCCCCAGGACGCGCAGTTGCTGGTGGGGCAGAAGGAGGAAGCCCCAGCCCTCACGGCCCCGGGGTCACGTGGAGGGAGCTGGAAGGGAAGAGGACAGAGCAGATTCCCATTTCCCCGTTCCCTGCCTGACGTGAGCTATTAAAGCATTAACAGCTCCATTCTCGGGCATTTACTGTATTCCAGACGCAGTGAGAGGGTCTCACACTCGCAACAACCCTATGAGACCCTGATCTTACGGACAAGGAATCCGGGGGTCAGAGAAGGGAAGTCCTTTGCCCAAGATCGCACAGCCAGTGAGTGGAGGAGCTGGCATTTTGAGCAGCGGCGTCTGTCCAGGACCCTGTGCCTGCTGCCCCCCATCCCCCCAGGCCAGGCCCGTCTGCGGGACGCTGCCCCTCAGGCCTGATGGGGCACCTGCTCCTCCTTGCTGACCCCTCGGCTTCCCACCTGAGCAGGAACGGGGCCTCCTGACCATGAACATGAGGGTCTCCAGTGGAGCTAATGGTGCATGAGCCCAAGGGCTGAGTTGGGGGCACTGGCGGGAAGGGAGAGGTAGGTCGCAGCAATGAAGAAGCCTCAGCCCGCCACCCAGGGCTGCAGATGGAAAAGAGAAGGGATGGGGAGCTACACCAACCCCAAGGAGAAACACCAGAAACACCGGCTGAGTAGGCGCGTGTGAGAAAACAGGAGTGACCAGGACCTGGGTCTACCGTGAGCCCTGCTCCAGGCTCCCCCACTGACCAGTGGTGACCTGGCAGGAGGCTGGGCCTGCTTCCTCATCTGTGTGTGGCAGGGTTGGACTAGATGCTACATCCAGGGAAGTCTCTGAGGAAGCCCACCCCACCAGGCACAGGATCAAACAATGGGCTTGGTTCAAGCTTAAGTTCCACCCATGGGTCTGGAGTCATCAAGGAACCCAGGGACTTCCCTGGAGGTCCAGAGGTTAAGACTCCTCGCTCCCAATGCAGGGGGCGCGGGTTCCATCCCTGGTGGGGGAATTGAGATCCCACATGCCACGTGGCATGGCCAAAACAAAACAAAAAACAGTATCAGGGAACCCAGAAGAGGTGGAGGCCAGGGGAGGCATTAAATGAGTTAATATGTAAATTGCTTACAAGTGCGCATGGCACTTAGCAGTACTCACTTGCCAGCTACTACTTTGATTATTATTGCTAATATCATCATTATTATTCTCACCTGCAGTGCACGATGATGGGCCCTGGGTGAGGCAGACTTTCCTGCCGCTGGTTGATCTGGTCCAGGAAGCTGAGGACACCCCCAGGCTCGCTGGGGACCCCGTGGTCAGGCCAGCTCAGGTACTGGTAGTGCCAGATCTCCCGAACCAGGTCCCCCTGGGTCAAGGACATAGTCAGTGGCCCCTGCTCCCACGCATGGCCTCATTCGACCCAACCAAAGAGAACAGGTGTGAGGAGGGCCCCGGGCATGGGGCAGGGGCCACTCACATTGTCCAGCGGGGAGACCTGTAAGGTGCGGAGTTTGTACTCAGCTGTGTCGTGTTCCCCGCAGTTGGTTACAGCGTAGAGTCCATAAACGCGCTGAGTGCCCACCTCTGGCCAGTATGGGACACATTTGTTCTGAAAAGGGAGGGTGAAGGTGGGGACTGAGGCCTGTGCCCACCTCAAGCAGGGCCTGAGTCCCTGGTGCTGGCCCCGTCAGCATCTGATGGATGAACAGATGAACTAGCCAAGAGTCAGAGACATAGGGCCTGGCTCGGCCTCTTACAGGTGGTGAGACCTCACCAGCCACTTAACAAGTCATTCAGTGCACGTTGGCTGGCACACGCACTGAACCTGAAACTGTGCAAACCAGGCTGGAGTTACAGACACAAGTAAGACGCAGCCTATGCCCCTGTGCCTGCAGGAGCTCACAGAGAGATAGGTGAGCAGGGAACCAGAGCCGCTGAGGAGCCGGGGGGAGGGAGAGACTAATCCTCCCTCTCGGAACAGAGGAAATCAGGGACGGCTTCACAGAGGAGGGAGCATTTGAGCTGGGTCTTCAAAAAACGAGGAGTCGGGCTTCCCTGGTGGCGCAGTGGTTAGGAATCCACCTGCCAATGCAGGGAACACGGGTTCGAGCCCTGGTCCAGGAAGATCCCACATGGCCACGGAGCAACTAAGCCCGTGCACCACAACTACTGAGCCTGCACTCTAGAGCCCTCGAGCCACAACTACTGAGTCCACATGCCACAACTACTGCAGCCCGCATGCCTAGAGCCTGTGCTCCGCGACAAAGAGAAGCCACCGCAATGAGAAGCCCGTGCACCGCAACGAAGAGTAGCCCGCGCTCGCCGCAACTGGAGAAAGCCCGCGCGCAGCAACGAAGAATCAACGCAGCCAAAAAGAAAGAAAGAAAGAAAATTTAAAAACAACAAAGCGAGGAGTCTGCCAGGCAGAGAGAGCGCAGAGCCAGGAAGCCAGTCCCTAGCAGAAATGAGCTCGTGCAGAGGCGTGGAGGCCTTAGGGGGCCTGGCCGCTCAGAGGCAGCGAGGGCTGCAGGAGCAGCCATCAGGCCCGAGTGCCGGGCCCGGCAGGGTGACTGTTCTGAAGGCAGCTGGGGGCCGTGGCAGTGTTCCCAGAGGGAGCCGCCTGGTGCAGTGTGTGCTCTGCACGGGTCACGGCCACTCCACTGCAGAGGGTGCCGTGGGAAGGGGGCGGCCTGCAGGCAGGGAGGTCGCTTGCCCGTGGGGTGAGGGTTTGGGGCTGACTCCAGAGACTATTACGAGGCCGAGAGGACAGGAAGGGCTGCTGCCCAGAGCGGGACAGAGGGACACTTTAAGGAAAGAGGCCGCTGGAAATCTGGGTCTGGTGGTCAGGGGAGCCCAGGGTGGCAAGCAGGGATCCGGGAGTCAGCGTGTACCCAGGCCTCGTGCCTCAGTTTCCCAACAAGGTAGGACCCTTGCCCTCCGAGGTGCCCCAAGTCTCTTTGGCTTAATGGTGGTGGACGACTACTGGGGCTTACCCGGCCCTTCTCCACCTCCCGGGTGGTCATGACGATGACACGGGTGTTCTCCTGCCACACCATCTGCCAGAAGTCGATGACCGTGGCCTCCAGGCAGCCCTGGCTGGCGATGTAGGTCTTAGCATTCTCATCGGGGCCTAGCAGCTGGTTCTGGACGCGGGTGCAGAGACACGCAGGACCGTGAGCCCCTCGCACCCCTGCCACATTCAGCCACCCAAGGCAACAACAGCTCTGGCTTCGCCCGTGCATCTTTGGACCCAGCCCCCCAACGAACGGGGGTCCCCAGGGCCCAGGCCCCCCTCCCCCATGACCGGCGGGCACACCCACCTTGACGTAGTTGGCGTTAATGTAGTCGGACCCAGGGATGTTACTGTCGCGTCCCTGCAGGACCACTCGGCTGTGGTCGACTGGGAGCGGGCAGAGAGGAAGCAAGAAAGGCGTGGGTCAGACCCTTCCTGAGTTTCCAGGCCTTTCTTGCCCAGAAGCCACGAGCTCTCAGAGCCCTGCGGGCAGGCAGGGATGGGGGATCTGTATGGGGTGGGGCTGGAGGTTTCAGAGGAAGAAGGGGGTGGGGGTGGTGTGCCGGAGGCCCCTCTGGGAGGAGCAGAGGCTTTCTGGAGGAGGGGAGGCTCTACTGCGGGTGGAGAGGGGTCCCCCCTTGAGCTGGGGGAAGAGACCCTCTGAGCTGGGGGGAGGTCGGCTGGCAGAAGGGGAGTTTCCTGGGTGAATGGCTGGGGGAGGGCTGGAGGCTGCCAGGGATCGGGCACTCACACGGAAGGATGTTCTTGTAACGGTTCTTGCTCTTGTTTTCTGGCCGCTGCCCTTCCAGCCGCTGGTGCAAGTTCTTCACCTCCTGCTTCTGCAGACTCTGTGGGGCAAGAGGGGGAAATGGAGCCCCAGGCCCTGGAGAAGGGCCGTCCACGGGTGGCGAGGACGTGGGGCAGATCAGAGTAAGGGGTGGGGAGAGAAGGGGACGGGGTCTGCCTGGGACCCCAGGCCCTTTGTCCTGCTGGTCCCATCACGCACCTCAAACTCCTCCCAGAAGCCAGCCTTGGCTGTGTCCTCCGACTCCTGCTTCTTGTTCAGTTCCAAGACCCGGTTCTCAATGTCAGCTGCGTTCACCCTCGTGGCGTAGTATGGCTGGGGCGAGGGAGGGCAAGAAGTCAGCCGCTTCTAGAGCTCAGAAGCTCAGGGGAAGGAAGGAGGCAGCCAGGCCCACCCCTCACCTGCCGCAGGTAGACGAAGGCGCCCGAGGCCTCCTCGATCCCCGTCCTCTTGAAATGCTCCACCAGGTCCGTGAGGCTGTCGAAGGTCTCCGAACCGCCCACTGTGTAGCGTCCACCCTGAGGGGGGCCGAGTCAGGCCACCTCTCAGGACCCGAGTCTCCCTCCCTGAACCCCCAGCCTCAGCCTGAAGCCCAGGCTGACCCTCTCCACGGGCAATGCTGGAGCACAGATGGGACCCCCAGCAGGATGCCGCCCCACTACCCAGATGCCTTACCTCACACATGACCTTGATATGGGTGACTCTGAGCGGGGAGCCCGGCCCAGCCTTGGGCTGGTCGCTGAGCACGGACAGCACAAAATCTCCAGGCTGGCTGAGACTTTCACGCACGAGAAAAGTCCAGGGCTCACCCTTGGCCTGCAGCAGTGTCTCTGCCTGCCCTCCAGACATGTGGCCATGGTACCACCTAGAGAAGACAGCATCCGGGGAGTTGAGACCGAGGCCAGGGGCAGGTGCTGGGTAGACATTCACGGAGGGGGCAGGGAAACCGGGCACCTGCCACGTGCAGGCACTCTGCTATATGCTTTCAAATCCACCACCATCACAAAAATGCTGAGAGGTAGATACTACCCATTCTGCAGATGAAGAAACTGAGGCTGGGTGATTGCACACTGGCCCAAGGCCCTTGCTGATAAGAGGCGAGCCTCAGGACTTCTAAGCAGGCCCACCTCTGAAAGTTTAAGACAAAGGCAGACAGGCAGGCCATATCCAGAATATTTGGAGGGGAGAAACCCAGGAAGGGTCTCCATGAAAGGCAGGGCTGGGCTAGGGAAACAAATGCAGAGGCCAAACCACAGAGAGTGCTGGGGATGGGAGAGACGGAAGTCACAAGGGAGGCATGATGGGGAGAAGTTCCCCAGGGGGAACGGGAAGGCAGACAACCCCGCTGGGTAAGAGTGGTTTGGGGGCTCTGGGGTGCCTGGGATGATGTCACTGAAGGAGCTGTTAGAGGGGCTCAGAGGGGCTCAGAGGGGCAGAAAGCAGAACTAGGACCTTTCCCCAAAGCACACCCCCTTCCCAGGAGGAAACTGTAGCCCCGCAATGCCCAGCCCCACAGGAAACCACGTGATGGAAAAAACACAAAACTCCTTCTGGGGAGAGAGTGAGAAGTGAGGTTGTGAGGTTTCCTCAGCCCAGGGACCAGGGGAGGGGGGGCATTTTCCAACCGCAGGAATGGGGAGAAGGAGGGAGGGGGCCAGTCTGTCCCACCCCATCTCACTCCTGCCCCAAGGAGACTGCAGCTCAGAGACTTCCAGAGTCTCCTGCCCTGTCCAGGACCCCCTGGGCCACCCCATCCCATCACTCGGGGATAGGCCAGGTCCCCAGGGCTATGGAGAGGGGGCTAACCCGCCTCCCCCAGGCCCCAGGATGAGGAAGTTTCCATGCAAATGTCAGGCTGACCACAGGGGAGAGCTAGCCAGTGAGGGGACAAATGCAAATTCCCGCAGAGGGGGTGGGGCAGCTGCGAGAACACAAGCTGAGGTTTGGAGAAAGAGCCTCCTCCACACACTCCCGGGGTCAAGGGTGAGCCCAGGCCTCCTGGCACAGGTAACCAAAAGGGCCTCTTAGGGTCAGCTGCCCTGGTCTTGATTCCCTCGGTGCTCGACTTCTCCCAGCCGCAGTTGGAACCCAGGCTTCAGGCCCCTCCCAGGGGGTCTGCTCAGCTCCATCCCTCTTCCAGCTCCACCCTCTTCCTGCAGCAGCCAGCAGGGCAGATCCTGGCCCAGACGAGGAGGAAGCCAGGACATGAAGAGCTCAAGAGAGTCTGGGTGGAAAATCCCCATGAATGTTGCAGGTGGGGTGCAGGAAAAGGGGCAAGAGGGGGCAGACACCAAGGAAGGGCAGTCACCAGCAAGGTCATCAATGTGGCTTCCCTCCTGGAAGAGGTAGCTTCACAGGAAGTGGATCAGTGGCTCCATGTTCACGGGAAAGAGGTCTCCAGGGGTGGGCCCCAGGGCCTTTACCTCAGCCTCATCCAGGGCTAAGTTTCAATCACTGACTTGGAAAAAATATGAATGCACATTGGGAGGCACGCATGTCAGAGAGACTGAAAGCGGACAAAATCAAAGTTCAGAATCATTTCAACAATCGATACACAAATACAGGACAAGGGCAAGTTGACTTGACCCCAGGAGTGTGAAAAATAAACCCAGAGTTGTTCAGCTGCCCTTCCCCTTAATAGGAGCTGTCACGGAGATGAAGCTATAAAATGAGCCATGGACTCACGGACCAGGACCCTAACCATGTCCTGCTGAGTGTTAGGGTCCCACCACCCTCCACCTGTGCACTGGGGAGACTGCATGGGAAGTAGCCAACCCAGTTCTGGGGACCACATCTTTGGAGCCAAAAAGATGGAGCCAAAAAGATGCCTGGAGCGTTACCCTGTGCCCAGGTACTAGGCCCCTTACACACCTATCACACAGTTTTCAGTGATCTGGGTTCTGGTCAAGGGACTCGTCCAGCTCCACCCAGCCCAAGGGGGCAGACCTGTCCTCACGGGGTTGCTGAGATGAGGCACCAAGTGTCCTCATAAACGCTGGTCCCTATGCTCTTCCTCAACATCAGCCTCTCCCTGTATTAACCCCTGCTGGGGAGGGAACAGTTACAGGAGGGCAGATTCTGTTCCAGGTAAGAAGAAGTTCTTTCTAACAACAGAGCCAGACTGCTGGGAAACACAGCCACGAGGAGTGGCCTCTCGGGCACTAGCAGAGCCTGGGCTGCTGGCAGACAGGGACCCTGGAGAAGGGCGAGGTGACCTTCTCTTCCTCAGGGGTTGATGGAAAGGGGCCCCAGGATCACATGGAGGGAAGAGGCCCACAGAGCCCTGAGAAGGAGCGGGGGCGGGGGGGGGGGGGCACTTGGGGTGGAGGCCAGCCCACCTCTCCGTGGGCTGGGCCAGGGCGCGGAGCCCCTCACCTCTCACTGGTGGGGTCTGAGCAGTTCAGCGGGTACTTGAGGTGGATGACGGTGCCATCGCGGTCCTGCAGGACGCCCTGCTGCTGCGTGTAGAACTCCACCAGCTCCGTCAGCGTCGCGAACTTCTCCCCTCCATACAGGTCGTAGAAATCCCCCGAGTTCTGGATCCGAATGTGGGTCACCTGATCCCCCACCCTGCAGGGCACCGGGCGGCGGTGAGGCCGGTGGATGCGAGAGCGGAGGGGGGGCGGGGGTCCTGGGCAGGGAGCGCACACGGGGGCGGGGTGGACACACACAGGGCCGGGACGCGCTGGGGCCTGGGCAACCAGAGTGAGAGGCCGAGTCCTGGCCCCCGCTAGAGCCTCGGGCCACCCACCTGACGGAGAGGGAGAAGTCGCCCTGGTTCTTGCGACTGGGCCGAGCCAGGAAGCTCCCGTTGACCCCTCGGCCCTTGAGCAGGGTCTCGGCATCCAGCCCACTGAGGTCTCGGTGAAACCACCTGGGAGGCCGGGAGGGCAGTGAGGAGAGGGCCCTGGGGCACCCCACCTCCTGCCTACCCAGGGTCCCCGGCCCTTACCTCACCATCCTGGGGGTGCCCGGGGGGAAGGGGGTGCAGGCAACAGGGTGGTGCCGCTGAGTCCGGGCAGGCGGAGAACGCCGGGGCTAAGCCTCGCGAGGCTCTCAGCGCCCAGGCCACCTCACCACCGCGGTCCCGGTTCTGGGGCTGCCACTCCACTGGCCTGGGGCAGCCGGCAGGGCGGGGACAGGAAGGGGCGCGGCCGACCCCTTGGGGGAACTCACTCTACTTCTCGTTTTAGAGCAGAGTGGGGAGAAGCTGCGCAGGGTGGCAGTGGCGAGGTGGGGGGGGGGCCCACTTCCCATACGCCTGCCATCAAAGGCCTCGGGAGCGCGGCCCTCCACACGTGGGGGGACACCCGAGTAAGGACACACGTGCGCCTGGCGCACTCCGGGCGCAGACCATGCTCGGTACGTGGGAAGCCGCCCAGCCACGCGCCGTCTACTCCCGCTCCCCCAGCCACTTCCACGCAGCCTTCCCTGGTCCAAGCCACTAATAATGGTGACGGTGGCAACTGTCATTAGTGGAGTCCGTATGCCAGGCACTGTACTGTATGATATTTACATGCCTTATCTCAGGTGTCATCACCATAGCCCCGTGAAGCAGGTACCTTCGTTATCCCCATTTTCCAGACAAGGAACCTGGGGCTCGGGGAGTGTAGGGAGTTCGCCCAGGGTCAGTCAGTCAGTAAGTGGCAGTGTCGGGCTGCAAACCAGACGGCCTGGTTCCAAAGCCGGTGATTTTAACTACTGTATGCCCGGCCTCAGGGCTTCAAAGAACAGAGGTTGGAACTGTACTCCAATAAAAAAATAAAGAGCTGGGACTTCCCTGGTGGCACAGTGGTTAAGAATCCACCTGCCAATGCAGGGGACACTGGTTCGAGCCCTGGTCCGGGAAGATCCCACATGCCGCGGAGCAACTAAGCCCACGAGCCACAACTACTGAGCCCATGCGCCTAGAGCCCGTGCTCTGCAACAAGAGAAGACACCGCAATGAGAAGCCCGCGCACCGCAACAAAGAGTAGCCCCCGCTCGCCACAACTAGAGAAAGTCCGCGTGCAGCAACGAAGACCCAATGCAGCCAAAAACAAATAAATAAAAGAAAAGAAATTAAAATAAAATTTTTTAAAAATGACTCCATCTTGCAATGCAGGGGACACCAGTTCAATCCCTGGTTGGGGAACTAAGATCCCACATGCCACACATGCCAGAACTCGAGAGAAGCCTGCACACACACCGCAACTTAAGCGAAGAGCCCGTACGCCCCAACTAAATCCTGACGCAGCCAAAAAATAAATAAATAAATATTTTTAAAAATAAAATAAAAAGCTAAAAAAAAGAACAGAGGTTGGGAGACTCTTCTATTAGGGTCACAGTGGGAGGGGGAGACTCCGTAATTGCCAAGGCCGGGAAGATGCCTACAGAGGGATGCCCTCCCCTCCCTTGACACACACAGCTGAAGAGGTGCCCTGGGGCAGAGGGATAGACAGAATGACCCCTATGCCCTGTGCAACTTGCACCTTCTCTGCTTCTTGTCCTCAGGCTTTGGCCCGTCCATCTAGCCCCAACCCTGCAGTCAGGTAAGGAGCAGACCTAGGGAAGCAGGTGGGGGTGGAGCCACCAGCCCCCATGGGTGCGTCCACCCTATGCCTGAGCTGTAGGTTCTTGCCAAGGGGGTCTGGTCTGAATCCGCTGGAGTTCAGGACTCTGACCAGAGGCCTGTCTCCTGGGACTGGGGCTGGGGGCCCAGGGCCTGCCAGGGCTTATTCTCAGGGCCGGTTGACCTGGAGAGGCCCTAAACACTAAAAGCTTGTCATGCTCCCTGTAATTCCAAATACAATCACAAACATCCCCAAACCAAAGTAAGAGGAAATAAGCCCAACGGAACAGACGCAAGAAACTCCTGTCGGTGGCTTCCCTAGGGAGGGGGACCAGGTGGCTGGAGGAGAGGGCTGGGAGGGACCTTTCCTTCTCCCTTCCACCTTTTTGAAGGTTATATCATGGGCGTGTATTACCTTTATAAAAATAAGTAAACTGCCTGGGAGCTCGCAATTCCTGGGACACTTCTGGGCTACTGGGAATGCTCTACATCGCGATCTGGGTGGTGTATACACGGATGGAATAAACGTGATGTTCAATATTCATGCACATGATGTATGCTGGGCCTCAAAGAATAAGGAAAATAAATAACAAAGTGTTCAAGCCCAACAAAAGTCTATTTTCTTATGTTGGCTACTTCATCATTTTTTGAACATCAATTTCCCCCCCCACCCCAAAAAGGGCTTCTTTTTTCTGCCTCTTTCTGGGGCCCTGGGAGCCTTGCTTGGTCTGTTTATTGCATGGTCTAACACTGACTACCTCCAGTCTTGGACAGCTGCCCTGAAAGACCATGAAGTCACCCCCACAGCAGGGGGCAGTAAGGAGGTGGACATCGGCGTCTCCACCACAGGGGGTCCGCTGCCGGTCTGGATTACCTCCAAGTGGTCAAAACTTAGCACCATGCCTCGCACAGAGTGTGTGTCCAATAACCAAGCTCATCCGGACCCATGCACATACATGGTCACAAGCCCAGGTCCGGTCCTACACATGCACACCCTGCTTGTCATATACAGATGAGTATACACACACACGCACACAAACAAGCACACAAGCATCCACTTATGCACACACAGTCCCACTACATGCACCTCACCATTCATGTCCATCTACGCACGTACCTGGTTGGGTGCAAACACCCACGTGTGGACACCACATCCTGACCACACACGAAGCTGCAGGTCCATGCTCGGCACTAAACACTCCCTGCACCCTGGCCACAAGCCACTCTCCTTCTGGAGCTTACACCACTTGGTGGAGAGAAACTAACTAGGAACCCAGAAACTCCTGACCATGGAAGAAGCAGGAATTTCTCTGAAGGGAGTCAAGCCAGAAGACAGACAGACACCAGGATGAGATGTACTGTCTCTGCTGTCCTCTGGCAGGAAAATAAATAAGAAGCACCTCCCTTCCCTTGACATAAGTGCTCTGGAGTTCACAGAGCACTTGCACACACACACAATCCCATTTGGGCCTCAGACATCCCTGTGATGTAGGAATTATTTTTCTGAATCTTTTTTTTAAGGGAGGAAAGCAGGCTCAAGGAAGCTCAGAGTTACAAAAGTAAGGGCCTATTAATTCCGAAGAGAAAATTATTCACTTGGAAAGCAAGGAAATAAAGGTAGTGATGAAGATCAAGGGGGATGCAGAAAGACAGGCAGTCTGGAAGAGCAAAGAAGGTGAAATAATATCTAGAAAGTTCTTGAAGTTCCCTGAGCCTCAGTATCCCTACCTGATAAATGGGCTTAACAATATTTCCCAAATACTGATACAAAAGACCAATATGAAGTAAGTTTTTGGCACGAACAGCTTTTATGTGACGTTATTAATCCACATGCCAACATTATTTAGTAGGTCTCATTAGCCCAATTTTAGAAACAAAAACTAAGCCTCAGAGAAGTAACTTGCCCAAGGTCACAAGCTAGTAAGGGGAAGGCAACAAACCAAGGCTGTCTGACGTGAGGCCACTGCCCTTCCCACCACACCAACCACTGCTGGAGAAGGAGGCAGGGCACTGGCACAGCCCATGATGAGGCCACAGGGGCCGGCACTCCTGCAGAGGCAGGATCTGCAAAGGCACCCGGGGGGCAGGCACAGGACCCACCGGAGCAGCGCTGGGTGGGAGCAGGGCACTGTGGCTGAGCTGAGTTGCTCTCAGAGGCCGGGACCCATGGCAGAGGGTCTCACAGGGCCAGGCTGGGGACCCAAGGAAGGATTCTGTCCCAGGAGAGGCCTCGCCAACCACCTGGTAGGAAAACGACCGAGGTGGGAGTGCGGAAGGGATCAGGGACAAGACAACTCAATCAGAACCTTGACATCAGGGCTGAAGGAGGCAAGGTGTGCACCGGGGGAGGCAGGGCACACCCCAGGGCAGATGTCAGTGTGAGAAGCAAGAACCTGCAGGACTCGGGGGTGACCAACCCATCAGCTCACCAACACGCCAAGCAGGTCCTCACTGTAGCATCCAAACTCCAGCAAGGCCCGGTCCGTCCCGGCCCTCCCCACTGGCCTACTCTGCTGCAGGCACTGTCGTTTAGTTTGTTCTCACAGCAGGGCCTTTGCACTGGCCGTTCCCTCTGCCCAGGGGCACTGGAGCCTGGCTCCTCCTCTTCCTCCAGGTCACAGCTCCTGTATCACCTCCTCAGGAAAGCCTTCCCTGCCCCCTCCAGCCAGTGATGCCACTGGCACCCCAGTCACTTACTAGCACATGAAGCTGTTTCATTTTCTGGGTAACACTTCTGAGAACCTGCAATTATCCTATTTAGTGGGTTCCTTGGCCAGTCTGTCACCTTCCACTGGAGTGAGTGAAGCTCTGTGAGGGCAGGGACCGTGTCTCTCTTGTTTGCTACGGTATTGGCAGCACCTTAAAAAGCACCTGGCATATAAGAGATGCTCAACAGGTATCTGTTGAATGAACTGATGCAGAGTGAAGGGAAACTGAAGGAGATCTGATTGAAGGATACTGGGAAGTTGAGTGGGAACAGGGGAGCCTTCTCAGATTTGCCTTTCAGATGTGTAATGTTTCACACGACATGGGCTCCCCAGGGGGACAGATCCTAAGCAGATGGCAGAAGCAGGGGACCAGAGGGTGAAGGGAGAAACGCAATGGTGAGAAGAAATATGCATCTGTCAGGGAGAAAGTGCTAGAGAGGGGGGGCGGGGGGGTGGTGCAGAGGGCCACAAATGAGCCTGGAGTTCCTGACATCTTTCGGGGAAGCAGACCCAGGGCAGGGGGCAGGGGCAGGTCGCACTCGTGGTCACACACCTGTCAGGAGTGAGCAGAAACACTGCCCCTCCCTCCCAAATGAACAGGGGACCGTGATACCCAAGTGGAGCAGGGGACTTACCCATGGGACAGCATTTCCCGAGAGGGGTAGGGAGTCACAGGCAGATGGCCACAGGGGGCGGGGCTGAGCCCGTGGCGCAGCTGTGCGGTGGCCCAAGGTGAGGAAGAACACTCAGAACTCGGCCGGCCACTTTCCTCTCGATGCTGCCCGCCAGGCCAAGACACCACAGGGACAAGCCCATGGACTTAATAAACCCGGAAAAGGGACAGGTGGGGAGGGGCTGGCCTCAGACCGCCCACAGCAGCTGGCTTCTCCCTCTAGCCCCAGGCCGGAGTCCAGCGCCGCCTGCCTCTCCCCCGCCTCCTTCCCTGGGGAAGGGAGGAGCCACCTGGAGCTCCACCTGGCGCTCCGGCCAACGGAACTGAGGGAGGATGGGTGCTGCGGGCAGAGACCAGGAAGTAACCCTGGCCAAGGGAGCACCAACCAATGGGGGAGCCCCCCAGCACGCAGAAGCCAAGGGGCCTCAGGAAAAGCCCAGGAAGCCCCACTCCTCAGAGGCGGGGCTGCCCTGTGCAGGCCCCCCAACCCAGGGCGTTGAGGAGCCGGCCCCTCCTCCCACTCTGCCCTGGAGCTGGTTGGGCCCAGCAGGAGCATGGGGAGGGTCTGGACCGGGAGATGGAGCAGCCTGCAAGGCAGAGCGCATCAGGCCAGGACGTAGAGGTTGTCAGGGTCACAAAAGACAGACGGCAAGGCTAAGTCATAGGCACATTTATATCCTCCGGAACACCAAGGTCTTCCCTTCCCCAGCAGTGCCAAGGGAGGGCCAACCCTCAGGAGGCGGCCACACTGCCACCCGAAGCAGGCCCGTGGGGCGGCAGGGTCATGGGTGGCAGGAACAGCGCCTTCAGCTTGCCCGACAGGCTGGCAATCTCGGGATCCTGGGCCTCGTAAGACTTGACCAAGCGGGCAAACTTAAGGACACCTGCAAAGGGAAACAGGAGCATCAATCCACACCCCCAGCAGACGGATGTGCCCAAGATGGCAGGAGGAGGCAGCTTGAGCCCGAGTCGCTGGCTACTCTCGCTCTGGCCCCAGGTAGCTGTCTGCAAAACAAGACACATGCAGGCCTCTGCCCTGTGTGGTTGGATCAACTACTTCCTGGTCTACACTGGGGTACAACTAGATGGGATGCAGTGAATGAAAATATCCCGAAGCATGCTTCCCACCATCAGGTGAACCATTTTAGCAATTTAGTCACAAGACCCCAAAGGATGCACACCCACAAGATCACCAGTCTATAACCAGGACACAGGAGGGCCATGGGCCAGCTGGGCTGAATCAATAAGCACCCTTGGGGAACACCCTGATCTCACCAAAGGAATTGACTGCCAACCCTCATACAGAGATGAGCTGAAACACCTTAGAGGGGGCTACAGAACTGTACGGTCATGCCGATACTTCACTACAAGCCATCAGAACGGGTTTCAGGTCTAGCTCGGCTGTGACCTCCAGCACTTGGTTTATTTCTAGAGTCTGTTTCCTCATCTTAAAATGGGATAACAGTATAATTAATGGTAACTAGAAAACGCACTTCAGACTTCGCTTGGCTCAAGTTCACGAGTACGAATACAGGTAGAGTGTGGCTGCCGCCATGTGGCGAGAAAGGGGACGACGGCTCAGAGCCCCAAAAGATCCCTCGCTCTCTCCTCAACCCCCGTCTGACCCACCTTCCCCGTCGCAGCTGAAGCCATAAGCTTTGATAACCTCCTGCTGAATCTGCGTGGCAACGGGCAGCACGAATTGCAACATCTTGCCCATGTCGTTGCACGCGTTGTCCCGCGCCTCGTCCATACGCACGGCGTTCTCCGGGGCCGAGAACGCCTGGATCACCTCGGCCAGAACCACTGTACATCAGACACAACCCCAGAAAGAGTCCCGTGTAGGCATCGGAGCACGGCCGGCGGGCCCAGCCGAAAACACAAAGAAGAGGACAGGAAATTACTTAACGGACTGAAACCACAGTAACCCGAATAGCTCGGCCTCCGACTCTCTCTAAGAGCGAGGACCCTTCTTAAGTGAGAGTATGGTACCGCGCACCCGCATTTCCCAGCAAACGCAGCCACGTTGCTCGCCCCGGATCTTCCTCCCGCATCTTTTTCTAGCAGAAAGCCCACCCGACAACTAGACGGTTTCTCACCCTTGGCCTGCTCGGCACTCAACGCTGCAGCTTGAGCCGAGGCGGACGCCATAGAACAAAAGATGCACGTGCAACGGAGCCAGGGAAACGCCCAAGAGAAACGAGCAGTCTCCTAGAGCGGCTCTCCCAACGGGTGGGGCAGATGGGAAACTGCATCAGCTGAAGCCGGAAACCTCGCGGTGCAACCTCCATTTCTCCACTCATAACACCCGGTATCGAGTTTGTAATGAGAAAACTAAACAAGCTTGCAACCTAAAGATTCCAAAGCTCACTCAAAAATCATTCTATTATTAGAAACAAACTGTATGGTGGGGGTTTTCCGGTAAAAACCAGAAAACCTACTAGACAAATTCTAAAAGAGCTGTAACACTGCCGAGACACACCCTGGAGAGAAGGTGGCATGTCCACCAACTCCACTATTGGTTAGGGTGAGCTCCCACTGGCATTTCCTACTCTTTACTGCTATACAAGCAACAGGGCACACTGCAACTTTCAGAAAGGAAAACACTATTCAAAAGAACTCTCTTAAATCATTCCTTTCCAGAGTTCGTGAACGTTTGGTACAGGCCTATGCAAATAACTCGATGCCGATTGGCTGAGGAAGAAGCCAGTCACTCCCCTTTAGTTTTTAAGAACGTAGACAGGGATTCGCAGCAGTAAAAGCTTGGCGTTAAAGCAGCTCCCGCGCTTTCCGAAAATGGCCTTGGGGCGGGGTGGGGGGAAGCTAACGCCCTCTAATTTCCTTTCCCTTCTGG
The DNA here is from genome assembly GCF_028023285.1 of Balaenoptera ricei. Taxonomy (NCBI): domain Eukaryota; kingdom Metazoa; phylum Chordata; class Mammalia; order Artiodactyla; family Balaenopteridae; genus Balaenoptera; species Balaenoptera ricei. Next base: position 6,526,470 of record NC_082648.1, on the reverse strand, counting down.
GCGTTTGAAATTGTCACCCACTCCGTCCTCCAACTATAGGGTGGTTAAGACTCCTGAGTTCTGAACGCTTTAACTTATTGCAGCCACGCCCCCTGCACCTCCGCTTCAACACCATTTCTAACTATCCTACGGAAAGGATGCAGGTTTCTGGTGGCCCCTAGCTGTGGGACCAGTGGCAGAAACGCCTCCCAAGTCTGCGTAGTTCCCTAGAGGTGTCCCAGGCCGCCAGCATCCTGACTTGCCGGCCTTGGGAGGAAGGCCAAGACTCTGCCATAACGGACCCCGTTAGGGCAGAGCCAGGGCTCCAGGACCCCGGGCTCTTCGAGGTCCCCTCTGCAACTCTCCAGGGGCCCCACCCACCTCCGGGCTAGTCTCCGGTGATCCCACAGCTTTCTCTCGAGGCGTCGCCGCGCAGAGACCCACGCCCCCAACCCACGCCCCGTAGCCCACAAAGAAACAGCCACAGACATCTTCCTGGGGAGTCGTGAGGATGTTTTTGTTTGGTTGGTTTTGTTCGGGATGTTTTTTAAAGAGCGTCATATAGATATTTATATATATAAATTATTAATGTGGGGGAAGGGCGAGGGGCATACATCGCAGTGGGGGGCGCGCACACGGGGGCTGGGGAGGGGCAGGGGCGGCACACGATGCTACGCAAAACAGCCACATCTAACAGATGAAATAATCACACCAAGGGGTGGGGGAGAGGCGGTGGCCACGGGGGTGGGGCGTGGGGGAGGGAGAAAGGCGGGGGCCAAGGGAGAGGGACCTGGTCCAAGATGCTGTGCGCTTTCCGCCCTCACCCCCGCCCCCTCCCCACCTCCGCACACCACAGGAGCCTTGGCCTTCCATCTGTCCCTTCCTCCTTCCTTCTGCCCAGAGGCCCAGGCCCTGGGACTGAGCGGCACCCCCCTCCGCTCTGAGCGGCAGGCGGGGAGGGAGGCCTCCTGGGTCCAGATGCAGGGGCCACGGGTGCTCTCTTGATCGATCGCAGGTTCTACAGCGGCTTGTCGCTTTCCTTCTTCAGGTGACTGGGGGAAGAGGGGGGCAGAGCAGGGACTGAGAGACTGAGGTCCATCCTGACCCGGCCCCTCTCACAGAGGATGGTGGGGAAGGGGTTCCCCTCCCACGGGAGCCACGCCCCTTCCCAGGCGGGCTGAGCTGCGTCCCCTCCGGCTGGCCTAGGGCCTGCGGTACCTGTAGTAGTCCTCCTGGGCAGGGAGCGGCACACTGTGCAGCGGGTGATGGGCGTGCAGCCACTGCTGCTGCTCGAGCGCCAAGCGCTGCAGCTCAGCGGACTGCGCGTGCATGGCCTGCAGCTGGTGAGCTGCTGACATCGGGGCAGAGAGGGAGGCTGGCAGGTCCCGGTAAGGAGCAGCTGTGGGCAGGGAGGGCAGGGGCCACATGACTGACGGCGTACTGAGGTAGCCAGCCGCTTTACCTACAGAGGAACTGCCACTCATCAACTTAGGTGACAGCCAGTCCAGCAAGTTGCCAGGGGTGGTTAGGATTCAGGCCTCTTAGCCTGGCCCTAAAACCTGTGCCTCTCTTGGGCAGGGCCTCAGCCCTCCTACTCCCATTCCCAGCTCCTCTGGGCACCTCCTCATCTCTCCCCAAGCCCAACCAGGCCAATCCCACCACCTAACTTCCTCCTTTCTGCCCTTCCCTCATGAGACGTTCCCCAACCCCGAGACCTCCATCCTTACCAAAGAGCTGGTGACGAAGAACTTCGTTCTCGTGCAGAGGGTGAGGAAGAAGGGGGTTGGGGAGGGTCCCAGCTGGGTAGGGGATCCGGGTAAGGTGAGACCCTGAGGCCAGGGGGTCAATGAGAGGGTGCACCGAGGCAGAGGCTGGAGGGTAGAGAAGAGGAAGGTGTCACCAGAGGGAGGTTTGGGGAAAGCCAGGCATTTGGGTGAAGGCATCCATGCCTGGGACGAGAGGTAGACGATCACACACTGGGAGATCCAGTGGATCAGGGAGGCACAATGGAGGAACTAGGGGCCTGGGAGATGGACAGGGCAAGACCCTACTGCAGTAGGGATGTACATATGGCAGAGGACAGGAGATTACAGTTGTCAGAGGGACCTGAGGAATAGGGAGGGAGGAGTGGACTGTTGAGAGGAGACGGAAGAGGATAGGAAGTTTAGGAAATGAGACGGGAGGAGCTTAAAAGAGAGAAAGCACAAGGAGCCTGCAATGAACGTGACTGTGAGGCTAGACGGGGCAGTGTTCTGACAATAAGAAATGCGGTGAAAAGACAGTGAGTAAAGCTCGTTGTCAACTGTGATCCCACAACCAGAGCCCCAAGGCTCTTTCCAGAAGGTCACAGATCTAGAGGCAGAGAGGAATATGAAACACCTCTGCCAGGGAGGGGAGAAGATGGCAAGAAACAAGAGTTGAATCCAGAGGAAGAAGAAAATAGTTACGTGAAGGGCTCAGAGACAGGGGCTGTGAGGGGAGGAAGACCGTGCTCCTTCAAAGGTTTCCACCTTGGGCCTCTATCGTGGGCGGGCACCAGACCTGAAGAGGGCTGGGGTGTGAGGAAGGGTCTCCGTGGCAAGGCTGGGGCAGGAGGAGACAGGCTGGGAAGGCAAAGACCAGGGCAGCAATCTCAGGAGAGAGGCTCAGGCCAGACGTGGGGAGGGAAGTCCTGGCCCGAGGAACAGAAGCACCCGATCACGTGCCAGGGGGGCAAGGTGGCCTCAAAGGGCCTGGGCAAGGAAGCAGGAGTCTCACCTGCATGGATGGCATCCTGCTGGTGGAGGTGCAGGTGAGAGTGGATGTGGGAGTGCTGGTGGTGATGGGGGGTCACGTTGAGCATCTGCAGCCGGGCCAGCGGGTCGTTGCCCAGGGCAGCCACCCTTTCTGCATGCTGCCTCTCAGCTGCCAGACGCTCCGCGTAGGACATGTCAGGCCGCAGGGCTGGCCCAGCTGCCAGCGCTAGACGTTCTCTCTCCAGGGGCCCCAGGCTCGGATGAAAGGGGAAAGGGTGCAAGCCAGGTGGGCCAGGCTGCAGAGCCAGGCCCCCGTGTCGGGGGAAGGGATCCAGGCCTGGCCCAGGGACCCCGTGTAGGGGTTCCAGCTCACTAGGCTTCACCTCGAAGCCAGGCTTGAGGCGGTCACGCAGGTCTCGTTCACGGGCTTCCCGCTCCCTCTCCCGGGCTGCTGGGTCACTGCTGTACAGGGCCGGGACATTGTAACCCAGGAGGCCCGGGTCCACTGCCCCCAGGGGCACGTAGAATGGATGGTTGCGATTTCCAGGAGACATGACGTGGGGCCGGGCGTATTCACTGAGGGTGCGCAGGGCTGGAGTGTCGGGACCCAGGTAGGGGGGCACTGTAGCCACAGCACTGCCCGGCTCAAACGGAGGGCGATGGGGCACTGGGCCGAGAGATGGGCACTCCACTGGAGCACGGCCCTCCTGAGCCAACTTCTGTGGGATAACGGAGAAGCGGGGTCAAAAAGGCAGGTTGGAAAGAGGTGGCTGGTCCTGGTCCTCAGCTGCTCAGGTCTCAGCATTGAATACCTAAAGCTTCAACTTATTGGAACTCAGCCTGCCAGGGACTTCCCTGCCCCTTCTCTTCCTATGTAGGTTAGTGGCTCTTCCTGCGATCCACAGGTACTCTGACCTGAGCTTGCCTTCCTCCAGCCCAGAGATGCAATTCCTCCCGCTGGAATCCTTTGGTCTCCATTTCCTGGGCTGCAGTGGTTCCTCCTCTCCGACAGGTGGCGCATGACCCCCATCCCCACCCCTCGAGCCTCCCCGAGTCGCGTAGAGGGCGGGCCAGAGGCGGGAGGCAGCGCGCGGTGACGCACTCACCACGCTGCGTTCCAGCTCGCGCTCCTTTTCGCGCTCGCGCTCCTTCTCGCGTTCCCGCTCGCGCTCGCGCTCCTTTTCTTCGCGCGCGCGCTGCTCGGCCTCGCGCCGCACCTTCTCCACCAGGTCGGCTCGCTTCTTGGCCAGCTTGGAGCCCTCCAGCGGCACGAAGTACAGATCGCTGCGCGCGCACGAGTTAAAGCCGCGGTCCAGGTGTTTGTTGAACCTGCCGGGCGCGGAGGCAGCGCGCGCTCAGCCCCTGCGAGCGGCCCCGCACCAGCGGCCGAGACCAGGGTCTGGAGTACTTTGAAAAGCACCACACGAACGAACGCAAGGCCCGTCCCGCGCCCGCCACCCCCCAACCCCGCCGCCGCTCACCTGGCCGACTGGCTGGCGTGGCTGGGCACGTCTACCACCTTGGGAGGGGGCGAGGGGCTGCGGGCCGGGGGCGCCGGGCTCTCGGGGGCCTCATATTCCTCAGCCGGCTCCTGTTTGATCTGCGTGGCGCTCAGGGGCGGCCCTGAGGCGGGGGCCGCAGGCGGTGGTGGCAGGGATGACAGGCCCGAGGGGCCCGGAGGCGGCAGCGGCCCGGGCCCCACCGTGGGCGAGCCCGGCTTGAAGGTCCCTGGGCCTGCGGGCGGCGAGGCGCCTCGGTAGCCCGGTGGGGTCCCCGTTCGGAAGGAGGGCGGGGACCCCGGCTTGTATCCGGGCGGGGTGGCTGTCTTGTAGGCCCCTGGGGACGGGGCTCGCTTGCCATACGGTGGGGGCCCAGGTGGGGAGGCTGTCTTGTAGCCTGCTGGCGAGGAAGCCACTGTGGCAATGACCGTGGAAAGCGTAGACGAGGAGGTGGTGACCGGGGGCACCGGTGGGAAGGGGTAGGGCGCCCCTTGGGGGCCCTGGGAAGGAGAGGGGTGTGAACACGGGTAGGACCCTTGAGAGGAGGAAGAGGCATTGGAAGAGGAAGAGGCTGGGGGGCCGCTGGGACCTGCTTGGCTGTAGGCCACCTGGCTGTGAGGTGGAGGCAGGTGTGCGGGCCCTGGTGGGTAGGGCCTCAGAGACCCCAGGGAGGGAGACATGGCATAGGGGTGTGCGTGGTGGGCGCTACCGCTCTCCAGGGGGTGAGGATATGCCCCGGGTGGGGGCGGCGCAGATCCCCCATGATGCTGCTGCTGCTGCTGTTGCTGGTGGTGGTGGTGATGTGTCGGGACTGGTGGGTGGGCAGTGGGTTGGCCTCCAGCTGAAGGAGGGAGGGGGCCTGGGTGGGCATTGCTGTTGGCCAAGAGGCGGCCATAGGGAGGAGGCGGGGGGGGACCCTGGCTCCAGACAGCTTGGGACGGGAGAGAAGGCTGAGTATACTTGGGTGGCTGATTGGAGACGGAGAGGCTGGTGGGGGGAGGGAAGGAGTGGGGATAACTGGGCAGTGCCTGGGAAGCTGGGTACTGGGAGGCCGAGGCGGAGGCCGAAGAACTGGAAGAGGAGGCTGCTGCAGAGCTGCTGCTGGAGGACGAGTAAGGATACCTCATCGGCGGGGCGGGAGCAGAAGAGGTGGACGGAGGGGGCAAAGGGTGGGGTGAGGGAGCAAGAGTGGGGCCCTTCTCTGGGCCGGGAGGAAGTCCACCCATACCCTGCCCCATGGCATGGGGAGAGGGCAGATGCCCAGCTAGCGGCTGGGCCCCCAGGCCAGGAGGAGAGGCCGAGGCATTGTTAAGGGGTCTCAGGGCAGGCGGGGGAGGCAGGTTTGGTGTCACGTGGGGGAAGGTGGCTGGTGGTGGAGCAGACGGTAGGTTTCCACCAGCTGGGGTGTTGGGCGGCTTTGTTGGGGGAGCACCACCAGCCCCAGAGCCTGATATTGAAATGGGGTTGGGGGGCTGGGGGTGCTGCTTACCCCCACTAGGGGCCCCCACTGAAGCGGCAGCCCCGCCCCCCTTGGGGCCCACTGGGGGTCCAGACAGAACTCCTCCACCAGCGCCCCCAGGATAGAGCTGTGGATGAGGGGGAGGGGCCCCTGGAGGAGCCTGGAACATTCGAGATGTGGGAGGCTCCATGGGAGCATGATACCCAGTGGGTGTCCCAGCAGGATGGGATTCAAAGCCAGGCTCTGGCTGTCGGGGGGTGCTATCTGGAGGGGGAGGGGAGGGAGGAAAGAGTGGAGGTGGATGGTACGGGCGGGCTGGGCCCTGGGACAGGCCAGAAGACGAGTCGGAGTCATTCTCCACGCTTCCAGGGCTGTAGATGCTGGGGGACGTGCTTCGGTTATCCTGGTCGATATCCCTAGGGTCGCTGCTGCCATCATCATTGAGGCTCCGCCCGTCCAAACTATCCAGATCCGAGGGAGACTGTGGCCGAGGGCGCTCCTGCTGGAGAAGAGGGAGGGCCATTTTTCCCTTTCCTTTTCCTTCCTTGCTTCTGGATGTGGGGCCTCCCTCGCACAAAATAACCTCCCGCTCACAGCACACCACTGCACCACGATGCGATGAGTACTCCTGCTCGAGCCCACCTCCCTGCCATCCGGGGATTCCCCCACTCCCCCCACAGTCTCTGCTGCTCCCCAGCAGCCGTCTGAGTTCCCTCCTCAAGTGTCCGTCTCTAGCACCTTCTCCCAATCCACAGCTGAACCCAAATCCCTGTCTTCCACCAGCCCATCTGCCATCCTCTCCTCTCATCTACCCCTTTAACTAAACATCCCGGAAACCACTGGTTCTTAAAAAGGCCACTTCTGCATGCTCCTTACGATTTATTTGTTCCTTCCACTGAGACCCCTCAGCCTGGATCTCCTCCCCAGCCCCTGCACGAAAGCACCTAGAAGAGGAGAGGCTAGAATCCCACACTCTTCCAGTCCCCTTCTGGCCCTGCCTGATCATCTGACAGTCTGGCCAAAGCCCTGCAGATCTGACTGACACGTAGGCTACTTTAATAAGCACGAGGATAAGACTTTCCTCTCATATTCCAGGCAAAACTAAAATAAGAACTGTGAGCAAAAGGAAGTTTGGGTGAAAGAATGGTCAGAAAATGGGTCAGGATGGCTGCAAGGGTCTCCCACCTCAGTTTTGGTCTTTTTTGGCGCGTTGGTCTCCTCACTTTCACTCTCCGAGATCTCCTCACTCCGGCCCTGCTTGCTGACCTTGGGGGTGGAGGCTTCCTCTACTCGGGCCTTCTGTTAGAGAGAAAGAAAATTCCTGTCCTATACCTCCCGAGCTCCACCAGTACCCTCAGCCAGACAGGAAGTTCTCCCCAACACACATACACACCATCAGCCCTGGTGCCTGAGCATCCTGTTGCAGGACATGGGGACAGAATACCTTGGCCGTCTGCCTAGACTTCTCGGCTTTGCCATCGCTGCTGGACGTGCTGACCCCTCCAGGGGAGGCCCGGCCCCTCGATCTCAGTTCTTCCCGGGGCCCAGGGGCCTCTTTCTTCCGTCCACTCCTCATTGACATCTGAGGGAGAAGGAAGCAAGCAGATAATGTCGTTTTCTACATTGCACCTCACTTTATCATGTGCCTTATTTCTATTCTTCCCCTCCAGTGGGTGTCCCAGAGGGATGGGGTTCAAAGCCAGGCTCATCTGCTGGGGGGTGGAGGTGCTGCCTGGCGGTGGAAGAGAGGGAGGAAAGAGTGGAGCTGGGTGGCAGGGGCGGGGCTGGGCCCTGGGACAGGCCAGAAGCTTCCCTGCCCCTGATCTTTCGTGTTTCTCATTTTAGCTCCTACTCACTGAGTCTTTATTCTGTCGTGTCTTCATTCTTCAGGCTGTGGAGACCCCATTCTCCTCCGCCTGGGCAGCTGAATACAGAAACTTATCTGCTTCGCCCTAAGTTCCCCACAGCTGTGGCCTAGGAAGCAGGATCTCCAAGTTTCCAGTACAGGCACCTGGAACTCACACGGTCTGTTTTCAGTGAAGCCTGTTGGAAAAAGACCATCAGAGTCTCCAAACTGGGGAACACTGGTCTGAAGGGGACACTACTGTGCCTGTCAAGGGTCTGAGTAAGCAGCCGAGCCATGAGACACTGCTGGCGTGCCCATGGGTCGTCCCAGCCACCTGTGAGGGCAACTCTGCCGGCAATAGCCTCCCTTTCATCTCGTGGGACGGCAGAAAACGCCGAGGTGCCTATGCACCCCAGTTCAGGAGATCACACTGTTTCACCCTTCATGATCCCTAGGAAATAGATGCACGCACACGAATTCCACAGAGCCTTTAAAGGGAGCATAAAGAAATGTAGCTGAAGTATTAGCTAATTTATGGAGTACCTTCTCTACGTCAAGCCCTTACATGTACAATTTCATTTAATATTTACAACCAACCCTGAAAAGGAGGTATTCTTATTATCCCCATTATATAGGTGAAGAAACCGAGGCTCAAAGATTGTGACTGTGACTAGCCCAACTTCGTGTGAGAAATACACAGTGAGGAACCAGTGACAGCCCCAGAATCAAGCCCCATCTCCCTGACTTCAAAGCCCATGCTCGCTCTTCAGTACTTAGCTGTACTCTCATCAGAAGTTGGTGGGGAGAATTCTCAGAAGGCCTAGATCAGTTCCAGAGATATGAAAAGAAACTTTTTTCACATCAGAGTAGCTGGGAGAACAATGTCCCATTCTACAATGCAAAGGCACACAGCCCGACCAAGCCCAAGACCAAACCTAGGTATCCCCAAAGTGCAGAACTTCAATTCTGAGACTCTCATAAGACCCCTGCTCTAGGGCTTGCGTTCCCTAAGGCTAGAGGAAAAGTCAAGGCTCTCACTCTACCAACCAAATCAGTGAACATCAGTGGGTAAACAAGACAAATGTACACATTTGTAAGCCTATCTTCCCACCTGGCTTAGACAGGGACTCATACCTCCTCACGGCCTATCTACATATCTCTATCTACATAGCCAGCAATTTTCATTTGCACTTGTTTGTATTTCTTGCTAAGTGTCACATCTCTCCATATTACTAACCGTAAGATCTTTTAAGAACAAAAATGATATCTTCTTACTGTTTTCTTCCTTTCTGTATTCCCCACAGATGTCATATATGTATGGGTGTTCTGGTCTGTTCTTGCTACTGACCTTTAAACCCACTAACTTCAGTAGGTCTTCTCGAATGAAGTGCTGCTGGCCTCAGTGGAAATGGAGTAGGCTTAGCCACCTATTCTGAGTTAGTTAGGAGGCCTGGCTAGGGAAATAGCCTTTCTAGATTCTGTAGCATATTTTTCCCAAGGAATACAGAGTAAATACCTCTCACTCACCTCCACTGAACCCTACTGAGGGATGCAGTGAGGGGTGAGCCTAACCTTTTCAGGAAACTTAATAACAATTTACTTACTTAGAGTCCCAAAATAGCTGGGACGGAGCCCGCTGTCTTCTGAACTTACAGCTGATGCTCTGCCCAGTACACCAGCCATTTCTCTTCCATTACAACTATTACCACATTTTTGAGTTGTTGTGTGAATTGGTTTTCAAATACTGTCAACCCCCCCAAAAAGCCAAAGAACAAAACCCAACATAACAAAAGGGGAAAACAATCCTAACACAAGCACAAGAGAGATGACTGTGACTGGTGTGTCTTTGCCAGCCCCTTAAAGGGGGGTGCTCATCTCTCCTTCCTATCACAGAACCTGTTCATGGTTGGTGAGAGTCAGGGGATCCAAAAGGTCAGAGAAAGGCAGGGATGTACCTGAAGAACAGAGCAAGCCTCGCGTGGCCCTCCCCCACCTCAACTTCTTTAATCAGTTAAAATCTGATAAAATTAGCAATGAGTAGCTCTGAAGGAGAAAAGCAGTCATAAAAGGGTAGGTGACCCTGGGGAGGAGTGGCAGGAGAGAGAAGGAGGTAGGGTTGGGTTATATATACATTCCAGAACCTGGAGCATGTTTTAGCACCAACAAGCTGAGCTACCCTCCTTCCTGTCCTAGTAGCCGGTCACTGTAACTCCGATCTATCTATAAGCACCTACTATGTGTCTGCAAAACACTAAGCACATTCACCTTTCAGCACCTTACTGCAAAAGCAAAAGGATAAAGGCCAGATTGCGGAGGTGAAAACATGAAAAATAGGGAAAGAGTCTCTAAGTAAGAACAAGAAAAGAAATTAAGGGAGAAATCTGAGGAGGCTGTCTGAAGGAATACACTCGAGGCACAAGGCTTTCTAGGATGGGCTTGCAGGGTGAATTCCAGGATCTTTGGCCCAGCCTCCACCATCATTCCAGACCTGCCAGACTCACAAAGTCCTAGATAACAGTGCAGCCCAGACCAGCAGATAACAAGGCACTGGCCTAAGCCTTAGAATCTACAATGGTCAGAGGGGCCTCAGATATCATCTTATCTATAATCCCTTCATCTGACAATGAAGCTGAGGCTCAAAGAAAGAGAAGTGACTTGCCCAAGGTCACAGTTAGTTAGAGGTACAGCCAGGACTAGACCCAGGTCTCCCGGCTCCTGTTCTGGAGTATTTCCACTACACCAGGCTGTTCCACAGCCCTCTCCCCTGGGCCACCCTCACCTGGGATGGGCATGGAGAGCCCAGCCATTCCTACAAGGTCAGAGAAACAGAAGGTCCAAGGTTAGCTGAGGGAAGCGGTCACTGTGGGGATAGTCTGGGAAAGACGAAAAGGGATACTTGGGAAGGAAGACTCAAGTTTAAGAAAATGGAAGAATACCTGTGCAAAGAAGCAAAAAGACTATACAAAAAGTCCCTAATAATGAACTGCCAAAAGATGGTATAACTTGGAACAGGAGCATTTCTATCCTCCCACCATGCCTAAAGGGAGGGTCTTAGAGAAACAACTATGACCTGCAAGTAATATGTCTACCTGTTCCTGGATGGAAGGGGGTGGACCCCTTGGGGAACCTCCTCTACATGAGCAGCACCAGAAACATCCTCCAGAATCCAGCCAAGAGTTCCAAGGGCATAGCCAAAGGCCCAGTCAAGATTCTGACCCCCCAACTATTAGCCATCCCGCTGGATCATTGCCATGGCAACAAAATGGCAGAACCTGCCCCTCAACAGTCCATCCCAGGGGTCCATCTGCCAGCAACTCCCCCTACAGTTGCCAAAGCAACTCCTGTCCTCCTATAGCACCCTCAGGGAAGGGAGCTTAAGAGTACCTACCCCAGTAGAAATAAGTCCATGCACAAAGGGAAATCTCTGAGCACAAAACAGTAATGAAGATCCACCCCCTCTTAAGGAAACCACAGCTAGAGGGGCAGTGGGTGCTCTGGGGATTTGAGGATGGGGGTCACAACTTGTTTGGAGTGCCTATAAGACTGCCCAATTCTCTCCTCTGTTTCCACCCTCCCAGAAACCCTTGCTCCCTAACTCTCCCTTCAGGGTTCCAGTCTTCCTCCTCACCAGTTGCAGGAGGACCCACACTACTGGGCCCCAGTGTGCCCCTCGCCAAGAAGTACCTGTGTCTGAGATTGGAAAAACAGGGTCAGAGGTGACCCGGGGTAGGGGAAAGAAAATTGAGTCACAAAGGCATCACTTTCCCACTTCCACCGGGAACACGCCGGGCGCCGGGTTCTTCTTCTCAAAGGTGGCCCTCTCAGAGCCTCCGTTTCCCCAGGTTCCATTCTCCTCCCTCATCAGCTACAATCCCTCTCTTCCCACCTACCACACCCCTTCCCCATTTCCCAACTCCCTTCTACACCTAGCACCCCGAAACCCAGGCTCTGAAACCCGGGTTCTGGGCCTTTGGGGCTTTTCCTGGAGTCCTCATGCCCCACCTCGCTGCCATCTCTCCATTCCTTTTTGCCTTCGCCCCGAAGCCCCCTCACGGGCATCCCATTTTTCCTCCGCCGACCCTCCACCTCGGGGTTCCTCTTTGGGTCCCAGGGTCCTGGCTACCCTCCTGCCCCATCAGCCCTCCTCCTGAGATCCTCCCACCTCCCCCCACCTTCCCGATCCTCCGGGTACCCTGGCCCCCATCCCTCCTCGGGGGCCGGCCCCACCCCCTGAGCCCCCAGCCTCAGGCCAGGCAGTGCCCGCAGTGGGGGACCGGATCGGGAAAATAACAAATGGAGGCGGCGGCGGCGGGAGGGGGAACTACGAGGGGTGGGGGTGGGGAGCCGCGGGCCAGCACCCGGGCGGGCCCGAGGCCCGGGCCGCGGCAGATCTTACCTGGTTGTAGCTCGGGACGGCTGGCTGGCTCCGAGCGGGATTCGGGGCTCCGGCGCCTCCGGGGGGCGGCGGCGGCCGCTCCCCCGCCCCCCTCTCCTCTTCCCGGCTTCAGTCGCCGCCGCGACGGCGGCGGCGGCGGCCCCGACCCCCCCGGAGGGCGGCCCCCATCCCCCCTTCTACCCCACCTGGCCCGGATCGCCCGCCCGCCTCCGGAGCAAATCCCGATCCCCGCTCTCGCTCGGCCCCTCCCCAGGCCCGCCGCCTCCCCAGGCCACCCGGAACGCCCGGGCCGCGCAGCCCGCCCCCGCCGCGCCGCCGCCCGCCCCCGCGGCCCGGCTGGCGCTCCGCTCAGCTCCGACCCGCTGCCCGCCGCCCGCCGCCCGCGCCCGCCCCGCGCAGCCCGCACTCGCGCGATCCCCGGCCCCCTAGGCGGCCTCCGCCCGCGGCCCCCGCCCCTTGCCGGGCGGTCGTCTCCCTCGCCCCCTCCTGGCCCCTCCCGGAGGCCGGCGGTCCCCCCGAAACGGGTCCCGGCCCCAGGCCCCGGCCCGACGCGGGGCTGCGGGCGGGCGGGCTGGGCTGCGCGTCCGGCGACTCGCACAGGAAAGCGGACGGCGAAGGGAGGGAGCTTGGGAGAGGGGGATGGGAGAAGGGAGGAAGAGGGAGAAGGAGGGAGCGCGGAGGAACGGAGGAGAGAGGGGCCGGGAGGGAGCCGCTAGGGAGGGAGCGCGAGGCGAGCGGCGAGGCGAGGGGGGGGAGGGGGATCCGGAGAGGGGGAGGCGCCGTGCGAGTTGGCAGAGACCGAGGCCGAGGGGGCCTGGGCGCGGGGAGGGGTTCGCTCAGGCGGAATGCGGGGAGACCGCGGGCCTGGCGCGGGAGAGGGCTAGGTAGGAGGGGCCGTGGGTTGTATGGGCAGTTATGAGGGAGGCTGGAGAAGTTTGGGGGCCAAGGGGTGTGCGGTAGAGGTGAGGGGGGGAGCCTGTGGGTTTGTGGCAGAGATGGGGTAATGGAGTTAGGTTGGAGAGATTGAGCTTCTTGGGGGCCACGGGGGCAGTGAGGTGTGTGACACGGGGAGGGGAAAGAAGCTTGGGGTGACAGCGTCTTTGGCGGACATGTAGCAGAAGAGGTTTGGGAGGGCATTTGTGAGAGAGAATGGGATGGAAGTTTGGTGTCATAAGGAGGGGAAGAAATTGAAAAGATGGAGACATACACAGGAGGATGGGGTTTCTGGACGAGAGTGAAGAGTTTGGGGGTGATTGGTGTTGGGGAAAGAACAGCAAATATAAGAATTTGGGGGAATGACAAGTCTAGAGATGTCATGTGGAGAGAGAAGGGAAAGCAAGAGGAACCTTAAGAAAGGATGGAGACGGTGGGACCAGATGCAGATTCTAGGGGACTGGGTTCTGGGTGGGAGAGGAAGGTGGAAGATGGGGCGGGGGGATGGCTGGATTCCAGGGGGGGCAGGGGGGTTCCAAAAGAGCTGAGGAGGGTTTCATTTGGCAAGACAAGGTAGATAGAATGGAGTGCGGGTGGAAGGGAGTGGTAATGAAGATGAGAAAGAAATGTAAGATAGACAAGGCCTTTGGTGGCCATGCGGAGGAGGACGGAAATTCAGTGATAGGGAGGACAAGCTAGGGGAGATGGGAAGGGAAAGCAGTAGAAGGAAATGGTAGGAATGGGGGTGCATGAGCGTTCATTTATGGGAGTGGGACACCATCCTCAGGCCCTCTGGCTGGTAGCAGCTCCATTTTCCTTCTCAAATCTGTTCGAAGTCATCACTCACAGTACTTTGGGCTACAGGGAAGGGGTCCGGTGGGGATTAGGCTCCACGTGGAAACAACCCCAGGTGCCCAGGTTCCCCCATCGCGATCATTCTAATGTGGAGACAGTTCCACCCCAGACCCCTCTCCAGGCAGCCTGTGTCCCTGACAGTCCCCAGCCACTCCCAGTCTTCAGCCAGGAGGCCAGCACCCCCGGTCCCCACCCCCCAGAGTCTCCTGGGCTCTCTCCCTGCCCCACACCAAGCAGCAACATCTCTCAGGACAAAGGACACCAAGACGCTGGGTGATTTTTGGCAGCTGAGATTGGGAAGGCCAGAGAATGGGAGGGAGGCAGGCTGGGAAACAGGAAGAGCTGGAGCCGGAGTCTGGATTGGGAGCCCTCAATAGCGCTCCAGATTGGGGCTGGGGCTGGGGCTGGGGGTGGTGTGTGTGTGTGAGCCCGCCAGCTAGAGGCCGAGGGTGGGCCCTGAAGGTAGGATCCCACCAGCCTTCTGAGAAGGAAGGAGCTTGGCTCTGTAGCAACTAGTAGATTTGGCCTCATATTTCCCCGGGCCAGGCTCAGCCAAGTTCTAGGAATACCCAGAAGCTCTAAATGGATTCTACGGCACCGGGGAACCTGAGCAGGAAGGCTTCCCTGGCCTAGGAATGAATCACCACTCTTCAGACTGTTGAACTGGTTGGCACTCACTTTATTACCCCAGTCCCACCTTCCTTATCCCTCAGGGCTTTCCAGACAGCTCCACCCTGCCCGCCCCCCGCTGCCCACTCCCTTCATCTGTGTCCTAGGAGAACCCCAGCTCCTTCTCCCCACCCCCCAACTTTGTTCCAAGACTCCTCCTCTCCCCATGGTCCCCCCTCCATTGCATTTCCTCCCTGTCTGCACTGTTCAGTTCAGTCCCCCACTGGGCCCTGGCCCAGGCTCTTCCCAGCTCCTTTCCAGGCCGAGCTCTTATCCCTCCTTTTTTAACCACTAAGGGATGGGCTAGGATGGTGACATATCTGAGCCTAAAAGAAAAACTTAGGCAGTGGTAGAAATGGGATGAGGAGAGTGAGAAGAGAAGCCAGGGCCTACCCCCTCCAATTCCTCCCCTACCTGAGGGCCGGGCTCACAGTTCAGCTTCAGGGAACATCACACACACCCCACCGCCATCCCTCACCCCAGCTCCCTCTCTGGCCCCGGTCCCCCACGACCCACCCGTCTCCAGGCAACGGCACAAAAGGAAAGTGGAGAGAGGGGCCTGGGAGGCCCAGGCAGAGCTAGCTGTAACCCAATCCAAGCCAGTACCTGAGGGGTTGGGGTGTGGGGGGCATGAGAAGGCGACCTAGCAAGGAGGAAAGGGCAGAGGTTAGGAAATGTGGCTCCGACCAGGAGTTACTGAAGAAAGATGGATATAATGGACCCTAGAGAAAAGTACGGTGTGCCCCCAAGGGAAACAGAAAGGGGCACCAGGAGACAGCAGAGAAGGGAAAGCTGAGATGCCCGCGCTGGAATGAAAAGGCACAGAGGCCGGGGCAAGAAACTCTTCGACTGAAAAGGGCTGAGTTGTCAGCGACACAGGAGGAGAAAAGCAGAGAAACGGGTCCTGCCCATACAGAACAGGAATCCTCTTCCAGTCCTGGAGCTGGGCAGGATGGCAGAGGGGGCCCAGGACCAGAACTCAGAGAAGAAACAGAGTGGGAGGCCCACAGAGGGCGCAGCCTTGCAATTCCTCCCACCCTCGCCCTGGAGCCAGTGCAGTCAACAGCCTACAGAAGCTTGACTCCCTCTAGCGGCCGCAGCTTCCCCCAGACCCTGCCGGCTCCATCCCGGTATCCGAGCCCTGGAGGGGGTTCCCCCTCCCCCCTCCTCCGCCCCCTCCCCCCTCCTCCCCGGTTGTTCCTGGGTTCCCATCTCAATGCTGGGGCTCCGCTGGAGCTGAAGGGTGATAGTGCGTCTCCCCAGCCACACACTGGCACCCTTCTCGCAGGCTGACCCAGGGAGGGGCCCGTTGAGTACCCCAGGTCCTGAATCTCCAGTTTACTGGAAGGCTGTTTCCTCAGGCTTCTGTACCCCCAGTACCATTCTTCCCTCGCTCCATGGTACCATTCTTCCCTCGTACCATCCTGTCCTCCCCGGGTCCCCATCTTGCAAGGGGTGCTGCCCAGGCAGTGCTGGTCCATCCCAGAAGCAGCCAGGACTTGGTCTGGGAGAGGCCCAGTACCGGAGCTGCTCCAGCCCACAGCTTTATCCCTTCTCTGGTCAAGGCCCTTGGTGAATCTGCAAACCCTTTGGATCCCTTTCTCCAAAAATGCATATACACACACAATTTCTGATACTTTTAGGAATTCTGGGACCCCAGGTTAAGAACCCCTAATTCACCTGGGTCCTGGGGCCAGGCTTGCTGCTGACAAGGCAGGGCAATGTGCTCCCTACCTGGCCAGGGTGAGGTAGGCAATGCCATCCTCCTGGCCTATTTGTTGGGTTTCTTCCCCTTTCTGTGCCCTCCCCAGCTCTGCTATCCAGTTTCACCGACTTCCACGAGCTCCATCTTCTCTCCCCTCGTGTGGACGAGAGTAAGACTCCTCAGACACAGTAATGCACGGTGACTCAGACTTTAATGGTGGTACTCATTTCAACGCCACAGAGGTGCTGGCAGCTGTGGAACACGGCACGGGGGAGTGAGACGGTGCTCAGGTGCAGCTGCAGGAAGAACGAACGAGGGGGGAAACGGGCTGGGGAGAGAGGGACAGGGGAGGAGCCCCGGGCACACAGCCCCACCTCTGGACCGAGCCAGGCTGTGGTTAAGGCTTGGCACGCACACAGGAACCCTCATCGAGGCCCCTTTCTGGGACCCTTCCCGTTCCAGCGAGACCCCCACCCCAGGCCATCTCAGAATCTACAGTCACATGAAATACAGACACATGGTCCCGTCCAGTCAGGCCAGTTTCTGGCCCTGGAGTTATGAGGAAGTGAATCATTAATAGGATGAATGAAAATTAAATAAATGAATAAATAATATATCAGCGCCTTAGGCCAGGCCTGAGCACGCAGCCAGCACTCCCCTCCACTCAGCACTGCGCGGTTCCTGCCTCATAGGCAACCTGGAAACGAACAGACCCGGCGCAACGCACACATGACACGTGGCCCCTCTACACACCGCAACAACCAACCCTGACGCTCCAGCACAGACCCTGATCGGTCTTCCGTGGATGCCCTTACATCCTCAGTCCATGGCCAGTTTTTGAGGAGGGAGAAGAGAAAGGAAGGAGGAGTGGAGAGTGTAGAACCCAGAGTGGGCGAGAGCGGAGACAGCAGGGGCTGGACCAGCCAAGGAGCAGCGCAGCAGGTCAGCCGGGGTGTCTGGGGTGAAATTTCGAGCAGGACCGGAAAGAAGAGGTTCCAGGAGGACGGGCGAGGGGTTCCAAGTCTCCAGGCAGGTAGAGGGATCACAGCACGCTGGGATTGCGGAAATTATGTCCAGCGAAGCGAGCTTCGTCCCCCAGCTCTTCTTCGATTCTGAGAGAGGTGAGTCAGAAAGGAAACAGTCAGGGAAGCAGGAGGACCGCACCCCCCTTCCCATGGGGCCGCCATCCTCCAAGCCCCTCGCACCACCTGCTCCCGGGTCCTGGCCTGAGTGAGGGCATTCCCTGGCTTTCCATGGGCCGTCAGTCAGGCCATCTGTAAACCCATCAATCAAAAACAAGTATTTTCTGGATGCCTACTGTTTGTTCTCCAGGCCCCAGGCACTGGAGATGAAATGGTGGAGAAACACAGCTTATAACCCCCTGGGTCCTGGGCTTCCATTCCTCGGGTTCCCTCACCTCATGAGCTGGTTGTACTTAGCCAGACGCTCAGAACGGCATGGGGCACCAGTCTTGATCTGAAACACCCCGAAAGATAAGCAGCTCAGTGGCCGCCCTTTGCCCCGTGAAAGAAAACTTATACTCCCTTGAAATTCCCCCAACACCCGCAAACACCTGGAAGGACAGAGCCACCTGAGCCTAGAACCCACCAATTGCACAAAGGGCTCCCTGGTGCTCACCTGGCCTGTGCACAGCCCTACCACCAGGTCCGCAATGAACGTGTCCTCAGTCTCTCCCGAGCGGTGACTCACCATGACCCCCCAGCCATTCTCCTGGGCCAGCTTGCACCTGCATCCGTACAGCAGCACTGAGCCCCAGCCCCTCACGCCCGCACCCTCTTCTTATCCCCTATGTTGGTCAAGAAACATCTGGAGGGAAGCTGTCCGGGAGGGGAGCAGGGAATCTGGGCGGAGGGAGCAGAACCAGGAGAGCCGTGAAAGTGACTCCAGGTTCCCTGCCCCCTTCAGCACTTGTGGCCAAGACTGGGCTGGGAGCACTGGTGAGAGGCATCCTGCAGAAACGGGCTGAGTCAGGGACGCGAGGCACTCACGCTTGGATGGCTTCGGTGACCGAACCGATCTGGTTGACCTTCAGCAGCAGACAGTTGCAGGCCTTCTCCTCCACGGCCCGCTCGATTCGCTTTGGGTTGGTCACTGTCAGGTCATCACCCACAATCTGGATCCCCACGTTGGCTGTGAACTTGGACCAGGCAGCCCAGTCGTCCTGGTCAAAGGGGTCCTCGATGGAGACCACTGTTGGGAGAGCGATGAGGAAGCTCTGAGTCAGGCAGGAACACCCTGCTTAGATTCCCTGAATGGACAGATCAGACCCCCCGGCCAACTCAGCCTCCTCACCCCTGCTTCCCCTGAAATAAGCCTGCCCTCACTGCTTCTTGATTCTTCCATAAAACCTTTCAAAAAACAAGAGTTTAGAAACTTTCTCACAACCTATCTTTGTATTTTCCCATTTTCTACCAGGAAGCCCTTCCTCGTTGCTATTCTAAAAACTTCATTCTGCAATTTATGTCTATTTTCTCTCGCTCTGTCTCAGGAACCGGAAACCAACTGCCTCCATCCAGGGGTAAAAGCCACTGGGGGACCTAGAGAGGGTGATTCAGCACCTCCTCATCCACGTCACGTGCAGCTCCATTCAGCATCCAGTTTTCTTTGTTGTTGTTTTGTTTTGTTTTGTTTTTTGCCACACTGGTGGCTTATGGGATCTTAGTTCCCTGACCAGGGATTGAACCCGTGCCCTCGGCAGTGAAAGCGCAGAGTCCTAACCACTGGACCGCCAGGGAATTTCCCAGCATCCAGTTTTATCAACCAGAGATCCTGAACTGTGCTAGTTCCAGTCACCCTCTCACCATGCCTGGTTCCTCCCAAACCCGCCCCCTGATCCCAGCAGCTTCAGAGATCATGACTTTAATCAGGGTCCAAAGCAGATGGAACAGATTCACCACATGTACCTGCACATTTGCACGACATCCAAAGCCCAGCCTCTGCAGGAGGCTCCTTCACCCCATCCCTGGTTCTCAGGTTCTTCTCAGGACATCTCTCCCTGGCACCCGGGTCAGCACCCCCCCGTAAGGTCCAGAGTTGTCCCCAACACATCCCTGCCTGCCCCCTGCCCTCCCCCTGCCACAGCCCTTGCTCTCACCAGGATAGTCCCTGACAAAGTCCTGGTAGAGGGCCCCCAGCTGGTCCCCAGTGATGTATCGGGAAGGATTAGCGGGAGACTTGAAGTCCAAGTCGTATTTGCCATCACGATAAAACTCCGAGGCGGCGACATCCATGCCAATGACGATCTTTTCTGTGTAGCCAGCCTTGTCAATGGCTTCCTTCACCAGCTCCAAGGCTGGGGATGGAATACAATGGGCGAGGAGGAGTGAGAGAAAGAAAGAAATTCAGAACAGAAGTGGAGGGCTGTTGCTAGGGAGAGGTCTGGTTAAGCTTGTTGTGGGGTTATTCCCAGGTGTGCGACGAGCAGCCCACCTTTTAGAAAGGCAGAGGAATGGAATTGTGTTAATAATAGTTTTTTTTTGTTTCTGTTTTGGCCGCACCGCACGGTGTGTGGGATCTTGGTTCCCCGACCAGGGATCGAACCGCAGCCCCTGCATTGGAAGCGTGGACTCTTAACCACTGGACCACCAGGGAAGTCCCATAGTTTTGTTTTTTTGTTTGTTTGTTTTGTTTTAAATAGCTATAATTTATTGAGGGTTTAACTATGTCACCTAAGCACTTACACATATGATCTCATTTAATCCTCACCATGATGCTAAGAGGTAGATACTGTTGTTATTCCCATTTTACAGACGAGAAAGACAAGCACAGAGAAGTTAAGTGAGCAAGATCACCAGCCAGTAACTCTTCAAGTCAAGGTTCAAATCCAGGCAATGTGGCCCCAGAAAGTTAACTCTTAGCCACTACCTGCCTGTAGAGTTTCTCTTCACTATAAGGTTTCTACCAGGGCAGAGAAAGACTAGAAATCCTAGAAGTCTAAGAGGTTGGGGTGGGAGTGGGATAGATTTGGAGTGGATTCCCTGGAGTATGGTGTATCTCATCAAACTGAGGATCCATCGGAGTTAAAGGTGGGGATGGATCCCACAGGTCACCTAGACCATCTCCCAGCATCCCCAGGGGCTCCAGTGGGAACTTGCAGATGCTAGCAGATCTGGCTGGGTGGATAAAGAATGTCCCCTTAGGCCTGCCTGGGAATTTGTTAGGCCCTCTGGCACCCACTCCGAGGACTGGAACCTCTTGGAATTAGCTCAGGGACCCTCACGCAGCCTCCTCGGGACTTGGTGAAATGTGTGGCCCTTCCTGATGTCCCGGGATGGAGTGAGGCTCAGAGCTAGGAGTGGGGCTCCTGGCCTCACCTTCACTGTTCTCCAGGATATTGGGGGCAAAGCCACCTTCGTCTCCCACGTTGGTGGCATCCTTGCCATACTTGTCCTTGATGACACCCTTGAGTGTGTGATAGACCTCCGCCCCGAGTCGCATGGCATCCCGAAAGCTCTCGGCGCCCACTGGGAGGATCATAAACTCCTGCATGGCCAGCTTGTTCCCAGCATGGGAGCCCCCATTGATCACGTTGAAGGCCTGGGAGCCACAGGAGGAAAGAAAAGTCACAGAGCACTTCCCTCTCCGCCCCTGGGAGTGTCAACCCAAAATCCCAAACTTCCTCCAGCTTCCTGGACTCAGAGTCCCCCGTCCCCATCCTTTCTCTTTAGCTGCGCCCCATCAGTTTCCTCCCATCGGTCCTCAGGAGGCTTCAGACTCCCTCCCCACCCACCCCTGGGAGGGGCAGGTCTAGTCTCACCGGCACAGGCAGGATGAGGTCTGAGTTCCCGGCCAGCTGAGCAATGTGGCGGTAGAGGGGCAATTCCTGCTCGGCCGCCCCTGCCTTACACACGGCCAGGGACACACCCAGGATGGCATTGGCCCCAAACTTGGCTGGGAGATTACAGAGGAAGACACTGAGCAAACACGTCCCCTTCCCCTTCCAGGCCTCGCCTCCACCTATACTCCCCAAAAGGAGCCGGTAAAGGAGACCCCCCCCTCCTCCCTCTGCACTCCTGCAACACCTCATGCATCCTCTCCTGAAAATAGTGGGGGGCGTCAAGGGGAGGTGATTGGAAAGGGCAGAGAGCGGCACTATTGCTAAACATCCCTGAGACCACAGACTATCTGCCACCAACTCCCCCCTCCTTATGCTGCAAAGTTCTCCCTTCTGTCTAATGTCACTCCCTCCCACTGGCGTTAAACTCATGGTTTCTTGGAGGGCTACTCCTCCTCGGGTCATCCTTCTCTTTTTTTTTTTTTTTTGGCCACACCTCGTGGCATGCAGGATCTGACCAGGGATCGTACCCGTGCCCCCTGCAGCGGAAGCTCATGCACAGAGTCCTAACCACTGGACCTCCAGGGAAGTCCCAGGTCATCCTTGCTAAGAAGCCCCCCACAGCGCTGGCCCCTCAGTTCTCCATCTGCTCCGTGAGTTCCCTCCCCACCCCCACTCTCTCCCAGCCGCTGCTTACACTTGTTCTCTGTCCCGTCCAAGTCCAACATCAGGTTGTCCAGCTTCTCTTGTTCCACCACAGAGAGACCCTGTGAGCAGAGCCTCCATCACCCAAAGCCAGGATAAAGGCTGGACCCTAAGCCAGAGGGCCTCCTACATCCACACACAGGCTCACATCTAGCCAGGGTCCAACCAGGTTCCTGCAACAGCGGCCTGTCTGGATTAGAGGACCTGAAGCTCCATGGGAGCAGGGGGCATCCTTCCCCGGTAACCATGATTCCCAAGAGGTGGCCCTTTCTCCCTCTTCTTCATCCTCCCCTAATCCAGGGTTCCTTCCAGGACCCTGGTCCCCACCCCCAGCAAAGAGCGGGCCTCACTGAGCTGATGAGGGCCGGGGCGATGGTGGTGTTGATGTGGTCCACTGCCTTCAGGACACCTAAGGAGAGGTGGAGAGGTCAGGCCGGCTCAGGCCAGGAGGGGCCAGAAGAGAAAAGGTGGGGGGAAGGCATGCAGGAAGAGGGCTGGGGACTGGTGTGAGGTCCCCAGTGGAGGGATGGGAGAGCCGGGAAAAGACAAAGGGCCTCACCTTTGCCTAAGTAACGCTGTTTGTCCCCATCCCTTAGCTCCAGGGCCTCATAGATACCAGTGGAGGCTCCACTGGGCACCGCAGCCCGGAAAAGCCCTGGGAGGGGAACGTGGAATGAGGATGGAGAGAGACGACACCACAGGGACCAGGGATTCTTCAGCCTTCCAGCTCTACGCCCCTGCAGCCGCATCCAGCCTTCTTCCCACAGCGCTCCTTAACAACCCCCCGCCCCCCGACCCGGACACACGCACGGAGGCGGATGCACAAGCAGTGGCCTCCTCATCCACCCAACTGAGGTCCCACAGGCGCAAGTGGGAACCCACAGAAATGAAGCTATGCAGGCAGCACACATGGTGCACGCACACACACGCACACACGGTGAACACAGAGGGCAGAGGCAGGGTGTATCACACACTAAACCAGCACACAGAGATCGGCCTATCCTGGCTCCCTGGGACAAGGAGGACCCACCCCGCCCCGCTCCAGGCTCGTTAGCCTGGCCCAGCACCCCATCCCCACTGGGAGTCCCCAGGGAGCCTCCCATGCCAGGCGAGGGCAAAGCCAGCATGGGGGCTGTGGGAAGGCCCTGCCCACTACCTTTGGCAGTGTAGAGATCCACCTCCACCGTGGGATTCCCACGGGAGTCCAGGATCTCCCGGGCCCAGATCTTCTCTATGGACATGATGGCTGGGATCTCCTTGGGTGGAAGGAAAGGAAGGAGAAAGGTAAGAGGCTTAGAGGGGTGGAGCCTGAGACCAGTGGGAGGGGCCAAAGGCTGGGAGGCTGAGAGGGATGGGAAAGAGGTTACCGCACTGGGTGGGGGGTGGCGAGGAGCTGGCTGCAGTCGTCGGCTGTAGAAGGGATCCCTCCCGCCCGTGGGGAGAGGAGAAGGTCAATGCAGTGAGGAAGGGGAGGTCACTGCAGTGGGGGGCGGGGTAGGATCAAAAACGAGATGGGAGGACTCCGCAGTGAGGAGGGGAGGGGCACGGCAGTGGTTCCCTCGCCCCCTCAGCAGCCGGCTGGTGGGGTTCCCCCAGATCTCCTCAGGGCGGTCCGGCTGCTAGGTCTGCATTTCTCCTTGGAGCCCAGAAGAGCATGGGTCGCATGGGCAGCGGGAGGCCTCTCCTCCCGAGCCCCCATCCCCCCCAATCTAACGCTCCAACCCCCACTCCAAGGTCCCAATCTCCCTCCAATGTATGTCCCTCCTCTTCCCGAGAGATGTACAGTAGAGAAGTCTGTGGAGAGGGTCCTCAGTCTCTGGGGGTTGCCGTGGGGAGGGAGGAGGACGAAGAGAGACCCGTGGGGAGAGGCACAGCTGGGCCGGTCCTCCCCCGGCCCCTAGACAAATTCTCCCTTCTTCCCATCCCTCCCCGGTGCAGTGGAAACACTGTAACCGGAGTGGGCGATGCGGGAGAGGAGTGGGAGAGGGGCGTCTAGAGGAAGTCTGCGGATGCCGAGGAAGGGTGAGAAAGACATTTCCCCGATGCAAAGCCAAAGGACGTGCCAGGGTAAAAATGCATAGCCCGGGGAGACCGCGAAACCTTATCATCGACAGAACCGGAGGCGAAAAGGGGCATGGGGAGGGGGCAGACAGGGTGGAGAAAGGCGCAGTTAGACACAGGTGCGGAGAGGCCTGGCGCGCGAATGAGGAGGGGGCGACAGCCTGAAACCGAGACGAGCGGTCCGGGAAGGCTGGGGAAGGAGGTGCCTGGGGGGCGCGGGTGGCGGAGCAGGTGCGCAGCGCCGCGGGGCGAGGGATGCGCGAGGCCCGGGGAGAGGGGCGGGGGCGCGGCGGCGAGGGGAGGGGGCCGGAGGGGCGCGGGGCTCGGCCGGGGCTTCACCTCGGGGCTGCAGACCCAGCCTGTGGCGGTGGCGCTGTCG
Organism: Balaenoptera ricei; assembly: GCF_028023285.1. Taxonomy (NCBI): domain Eukaryota; kingdom Metazoa; phylum Chordata; class Mammalia; order Artiodactyla; family Balaenopteridae; genus Balaenoptera; species Balaenoptera ricei. The sequence goes on along the minus strand of NC_082648.1, from coordinate 6,502,454 downwards.
GTGGCGCTGGCAGTGGTGGCGGTGGCGGCGCAGAGAGAGCGGGAGTGGCGGTGGCGGTGGCTGCGGAGCCCGGGCGGCGGGCGGGGGAGGCGCGGATAGGGCCGGGCGGGCGCATGTGACCCGGAGCCCCCGATGATTCAGGAGCCGCCAGCGGAGGCGCACGTAGGAGCGCGGGGGCGGGGGGGGGGGGACCGATGGGATGGGGCGGGGAGGGCAGGAGGAGAGCGATGCGGGAGGGGCCGGGGGCCACCCAGGACCTGGCCCCCCGCCGCCCACGCGCGCTCATACCCACACCCCGACCCCGTGGAAAGTAACAATCTCAGCCTCACGCCAGTGAAGCCCGTGACAGCCTCAGGGTCTCACAAACCCGGTCAGACACAAGAGTATCAAAATGTCTCTTTATTGGAAAAACGAACTGTTCCTAACACTCCAGGCCGCCGCCTCCGCAGCTCCTCCGCAGCCAATTCTTCAAGCATCCCCTGGCCCATCCAGGCCTGGTTCCCACCAGGCCTGCCTGAGGGCTGCTCCCGCCGAATCACCGCTGCCCAGGTGCCCGCTGCCCAGGTGCCCGTCACAGAGGCTGGGAGGCAGGCTGTGATGAATTCCTAGGCCTGGGGCAAGAGAAGGCGTCCTCTGTCTCCGGAAGAGGGGGTGTGGGCCCCCCCAACTGGGAGTCTCCTCAGTCTTGGGGCCAGCATCTTTGGTCTCCCGGAGGAAGAGGACAGAAGCCAATCCTCTGGGCCCCACTGCACTCCCACTGCTGCCTCTGCCCCATCTGAAGTGCCAGCTGCCGCGCTGCCCTGGTCTCATAGCCTCAGTCCCTTTCTGCCTCATTCTGTCCTCCTTTCTTCCTTCTGCCAGTGTCCTGTTATTTTTAGCTTTGGCTCTTTAGTGCAGGATCTTCCTCTCCTGCCTTCTCCTCTAGGCCCAGCTGCCATCCTCATACACAGCCCCCAACCCCGCCCCGCCCCATGCCCCAGACCCAGCATTTCCCATCAGGTGTGGCCGCCCAGCCCACAGCCACGTCTCTGCCTGCCACCCCATTCATACTGCTCACTCCTCAGGCCTCCTGATGTTTCTCCTAAGCCTCTCTCAGTTCCCCCCAGGCTCTTCTGGTTCTTTCTCCTCCCCCGTGACTCCTAACCCAGGTCTCCCCAAGGGTTCTCCTTGCCTCTGCCTTCCTCAGCCACCTCCTCCTACAGCAACTTCCCTTCCCATCTGCCAGGCCCTTGGCCTCCTCTCTGGCCTCCCTGCCCCCCTTCCTTACTGTCCTTGGAGGCTCGGGGAACTGCTAGATGGATGACGGGTCCGGTCCCAGTTCGGGCTCGGGCTCAGCCTCCTGCGCCTCCTTCACCCGCTGCCGGGTCGCACCAGCCTCAGCCCGCTCCTCCTCCTCGTAGAGGTCCTTGTCCAGGCGCTCGAGATGCGCCATCTGCACCAGGGCCTCCTGGCGGTAGTCGTTCTCGTCCGTACACGGGTTGTCCAGCAGCACCAAGGCTCGCAGCTTGGGCAGGTCCCGCAGCTTGGCGAGCTCCCCCAGGTCAGCCACCATGTTGCCCCTGCCGGTGTGGTCGGGAGGGGTTCGCGAGGGAACGACGGGCTTCAGAGGCCAGCTACCAGGTATGGGCCCTCAGGGGAAATCTCCCACTGGGCTCCGGTTTCTCTAGAAACATGGCCTCTGTGGATTGGCCTGCCACGCACTGCCAGATTTGCTGCAGAGATGCTGTGTAACCCTACTCTTGTCCTGTTCTGCCCTTCAGGGAATCCCTAGGTACCACAGTCTATTCTGTAATGGGTCATATTTATCTTTTTGGAACAGCAGAGCTAGGTCTCAGCCCTGTCTTATAGTTGGGGAGTAGGGGGGAATCTCCTTTGTAGGGACAGATTTCTGTGTCATCACACCTAATCAAAGGTTAGAAGGTAGGACCCGAGCCACTGGAGAAGGAAATGGGCTCTAGGGTCACGGAGATGGTGCTGTCTTGGTGCTCCCACAGGAAGGAGCCTGGAGCTGGGGATGGGTCGGGGCCTCCCAGACTGAAGAATAAGCTTCCTCCCCTAAAGTACCTCATTGTAGGATACTGTGTATTGTTTTCATGCTCTTGCCTCACGCCTTTGTGAAATCAGGCTTAAATGTTTCAGCCTTATCTCAAGAGAGGCACTGAACCACTCTGGTGTTTCTCAGGGGCTGGACTGTCCTTGCTTGCAGGTCTTTGGCCCCAGGGGCACCTCCCAGCCACTGAGACAACCCCTCCGCCCCACACTTACTTCCAAACATCCCTGGTAAATAGCCACTGAGGAAGGTCCATTATCCCTGTCTAGACCGTTAACAGGAAAACAATACCCCCTGCACCCTACCAGACCAAGGGGGCAGAGCTAATTAGCAAGAGATCGATCCAGCAGTCAAAGCAGGACTTTGGGCTTCAAGGTGCAACCACCACTCCCTACTTGGAGACTCTTTTTCCATTGCCAGCCTCGAGGATTTGTCTTTGTTGACGAAGGAGGCAATTTCCTTACATCTTTGCTTAAAGATACACACATAAAATCCTCCATCCGGCAAGAGCTGCTGCAAGAAAATCGCCCCTGATCCCCAGTGCCTTTCCAACTAGAGATTTTCTTTTAAATACTCTTCTCGCCTCAAATCTGAGCACGGGGACTTCCCTGGTGGCGCAGTGGTTAAGAATCCGTCTGCCAATTCAGGGGACACGGGTTCGAGCCCTGGTCCGGGAAGATACCACACGCCGCGGAGCAACTAAGCCCGTGCGCCACAGCTACTGAGCCTGCGTCCTAGAGCTCGCGAGCCACAACTACTGAGCCCGCGTGCCACAACTACTGAAGCCAGCGTGCCTAGGGCCTGTGCTCCGCAACAAGAGAAGCCACCACAATGAGAAGCCCATGCACCACAATGAAGAGTAGCCCCTGCTCACCGCAACTAGAGAAAGCCCGCGCAGCAACGAAGACCCAACGCGGCCAAAAATAAATAAATCAATAAATAAATTTATGGAAAAAAAACCCAAAAACAAATCTGAGCATGTCTTGTGTTTTATAGCAGTAGGGGGCCATCCCTTACAGGTGGGGCTCAGGAGAAGAGAGGCAGGAGACTGGAAGGGGAATTGGGGCCCAGGAGATGGAGAAGGGCAGTGAGAACTTATATGGGATGGAGCCAGACTGAGTCCCTGAGAACAGGGACCATCTCTGATTCCTTCAGATGGTTCCCAAAACACAGCACAAGGCCTGGCACATAGTACGTTCTCAATATGTGGGTTGAATGAATAGGATTCAGGGTCTCAGGCTACAGAGGTCTCAGTGCTGTAATTAGGACTGATGCAGAAGAAAGTAAGGACAGAAGGGGTGAGGATCAGGACAGAGGATGAGGTGAGAATCTGGGGTGGTCTAGAACTGGGGGGCTGGGACCAGGGAGAAACATAGGGTCAAAGGTGGCTCCTGGTCAGGGGTAGAGGCAAGGTGGGCCTGGAGGGGGTTCATACCTTAGGTTGAGGTACTGCAGTGATTTCATTTCCTTGGAGAAGCCACTCAGAGTTTCAATCTGGTTGTCTCGAAGATGCAAGGTAGTGAGATTGCTTAGGTTTTCCAAGCCTTCCACCTTCTTCAACAGGTTCTGGGCCTAGACCCCAGGATACAGTAGATAGGTTAGGAGAGGGGAGCAGGGAGAGGGAAGGAAATCAGAAAGAGATGCAGCAAAAGAGCAAATCTAAGAGGTAGAGAGGGTACAGGAGGGGAGTGGAGGTGGGTAGAGACCCGTGTGGAGAGTAAAGAATCCAGAAGAAGCTGCCAACCCAGAGAAAGCTCAGCAGTCACCCCTACTGCCCATCCCAGCACAGCCACCTCTGATTAGGGAGGAGATGCTTCAACCCACCGCCCGGGCCAAGAGCCTCACTGCCCCACTGAGGAGAAATGGCTTCAACACCATCCTGGAATGAGGCAGCTCAAGAGTCTAAAAGCCTAGGCACGTAAGTGGCCTCCTTAGCCTGACCTGTACCTCAGTTATGCACATGGTGCTGCTACCTGTATCAAAGCAAACTGTCTCTATATTATCCACACATTGTGTATTATCAGCCCTGCTAGGTGGTGAGCACCTTGTCTGTTTTGACTCTGAATCCACACAGCATCTGGCACCAAGTAAGCACTCAGGAAATGATACCAATTATGATGATGATGGTGAAGTTAGTAGGTGAGTCTACTAGAACCAGGAATCCTGGCCCCCAGGACAGTGCCCCCTTCCCGGCACCAACCACCCTCTGACCCAGTGAGCTACCAGGAAGAGGTTCTTCAGCTTAGGAAGGTTGATTCCCAGGGTGCTGTTCAGCTGGTTCCCCCGAAGCTCCAGTGTGTGCAGGCTGATCAGCTTTTGGGGGTCCAGACCTGTCACCATGTGGATGTGGTTCCCTGAGAAGGAGGGTGTCAAGAGTTCAAAGGGCCACGTCAAATGTTCAGCAGTAGAGCCTGAATTTGGGGAGCCTCTGCATCATCTTCTCTAATGCCAGGTGATACGAGGAGGGACAGCTCCAGACTTAACAGCTGCGGAGCCCTGGACGGTGGTCTGGCAGTCCAAGGGCCCGATGGATGTGCCCACCTAAGTCTTTGAGGAGTGAATGAGGAGTGCCCAGCAAGCTATATGGCTAACTCCCTCTCCTCCTTCAAGTCTTTGCTCAAATGTCAACTTCCCAATGACACTTGTCCTAACCAACCTGTTTGAAATCGCCACCCCTGCTCCCCCCTTTTCCTTTACCCCGATTTTTTCCATAGCACTTATCTCCTTTTAACATGCTTTATAAATTTACTTATTTTTTTAAATTTTTACTTATTTATTTTTGGCCGTGTTGGGTCTTTTGTTACTGCGCATGGGCTTTCTCTAGTTGCAGTGTGCGGGCTTCTCACTGCAGTGGCTTCTCTTGTTGTGGATCACAGGCTCTAGGCGCGCGGGCATCAGTAGTTGTGGCGCACGGGCTCAGTAGTTGTGGCTGGCGGGCTTAGTTGCTCCGCAGCATGTGGGATCTTCCCGGACCAGGGCTCGAACCCGTGTCCCCTGCATTGGCAGGCGGATTCTTAACCACTGCGCCACCAGGGAAGTCCCTAAATTTACTTATTTATTGTGATCATTGGGACCTCCCTGGTGGCCCAGTGGCTAAGACTCCACGCTTCCACTGCAGGGGATACGGGTTTGATCCCTGCTTGGGGAAGTAAGATCCCGCATGCCACGCAGTGCGGCCAAAAAATAAAAATAAAATACTGATCACTGATCATTGCCTGCCTCCCCTGACTACAATGTAAGCTACAGGAGAATAGGGATTTTCTTTGTTTTGTTCACTGCTACATCTCCAGCACACAGAACTGTCATCGTGAACCATCATGAGTGTCTGAATGAGTGAATGAATGAATGCATATTGCTGTGTGGCACAGCCAAGGACCACACTGCCCACTTCTGTTGGCCCCAGGCGAGGAAGGAATCTTGTGAGGCCCATCCTAAGGCCCCACCTTTGAGATCCAGGCTGGCCAGACGAGGATGAGAGATGCCCTCAGTGTCGGTGATCTGGTTATAGGCAAAGCTGGCGATCTGCAGGTAGGGCAGTTCGTTCAACTGGGCACTCCGCAGCCGGTTGCCATCAGCCTTGAGCCAGAGCAGGTGGGTGAGGTAATTGAGTGGGGACAAGTCTGTCAAGTGGTTTTCGGAAACATCCACGTAGCGCAGATGGATGTAGGAACGCAGCAAGTAGATGTCTGTCAGATCCCTAGGAGACGGTAGAGGCCAGGGTCAGGGTTAAGAATCCAGCAAGGACTGTCAGAGGTACTAAAGCAGAGGGCAGTATGAAGATGGCTTAGAGTGGAGAGAAGAGTGGCTGACAGAAGGGAGTGCTGGGGAGGGGGAAGAGAAGGTAGGTGGGTTCTCAAGGGTGAGCAGGGACCTTGTGTCTGTGAAGGGCCGAGAAGCGACACTCTGAAAGACAAGTGAGGGAGTCCAACAGGAATCCCCACCCCCATCCCATACCCTCACAGCCTCCAATTGCCCAGGCCAGCTCTGACACAGGGAGTCACAGCGTCCTGAAAAGTAAGACTCTATCCTTCCCTCCTCGCTGGTCCAGGATGCCAGAGACCCAAACTCAGCCGAAACACCCAGGATGGAGGCTGAGAAAGGACACTGGGTCCCACACCCTCAGACCTCTTCTGGTCCCCCATGAACACACCTGTCTTTAACCTCCAGCTTGACGTAAGCATGGGCCAGTCCATTACCCGTCTTGCAGAGCGCAGAAAGCCCTTCCTTCATCATGTCTTCTGTGAGGGGCGTGGACATCCACTGCAGGAGGAAGCGGACTCAGGCATCCCTTTAACCCCAGCCCTTAATCCCGGCCCCCTGTTTCCAAGCTCTCACTCCCTCAGAGTCTTCTCCCTCTTTCCTGTAGTCCTCCCACTCCTCTGTCTCCTTCTCGTCGTCGTCTTCCCTTTCCAGACCATCCAGGTCTGGCTCAAAGTCTTCCAGATCATCTTCATCTGACATTTTTCTTCCCTGCTGAAGGCTCTGGAGTCAGATCCAGCTAGGTCCCAGCCCTGAGAAAGAAGGTCTCCTCAGCGTCTGCCAACGCTCCCTCCCTCACCTCCATGAATGGGTACCCCTCCCATCACCCTATCACCCCAGACCTCCTGCTAGCGATGCTTCTTTCCTCATCCCTGTGAACATCTCATTTTGACTCCCAACCTCCACTTCATACTTCCCACCAAGGACCCCTCTCACTTGGATGCCTTCCCAGACCCCCAAGACATTTCCTGCCCTTCTCAGGGGCTCCAACTCCTCCAGCAGCTCGGTGTCCAGCTTCCTGGACTTCCCTCTCCTTAGTTCTTCCCACTTCTGCCTTAAGCCACGTTCTCCTCCAAACCTCCCTACCGCCCCCTCCCATCCCCTTCCATCTCTATAACCCCTGCTCTACTCCTTTCTTCTAACTCTCCCACGCCGCGTAGACCCATTTCCCTGTCCCCTCTGGGACACCAGCCTGACGCGCGGCCTCCAACCCTCCCACTCAATCAAGCCTCCTTTGCAAAGGGGCGCAGACCCTGGTTCTGCTCAACTAGAAGCTGTACTGGAGAGGTCTTGGCCCCGAGAGGGAAGGACTGTTTGGTAGAGGGCAAGGGAGAAGGAGTTGTGTACTGCTGTTGTGGCAACGGGGGGGCCGGGCACTCGCCTTTCGCAGCTGGCAGCCGTTGAGAGAAGAGCTGCGAATAACCGAACTGAAAATCCGCCCCGAAGCAAGTGGACCGGTTGTTGCCTGGTTACGAGCCGAATTTCCCAGTCCTAGGAACCCGGATGAGGGGCGGTAATTGGCCCGGGGCTAAAAAAGCCAGTGGGCGTGGCTTAGTAGAGCTGAGGGGCGGGACAGGGGCGGGGCTAGCCATTGCATCATGCGAGACCTTAAAGGAACCGGACAACCTCAATGCAGAAGTACTGTGAATTCAAAAGAAACTCATTCCCTGAAACAAAAGGTGGGGAAGAAGGGCAAGAAATACCAAGTGGTGGGTGGCACAGTGGTTAACAATCCACCTGCCAATGCTAGGGGGCACGGGTTCGAGCCCTGGTCCGGGAAAATCCTACGTGCCGCGGAGCAACTAAGCCCGTGCGCCACAACTACTGAGCCTGCGCTCTAGAGCCTGCGAGCCACAACTACTGAAGCCTGCGCGCCTAGAGCCTGTGCTCCCAACAAGAGAAGCCACTGCAATGAGAATGGTCTGATGGCAGATGTGTTGAGCTGAAAATCGGGAAAAACTACCTCCTGCCCTGTCCGGCTTGACTAATATAGTTCACAGACAAATCTGTTCACTTGGTATCATGGGGTTTTAAAGTCAGAGAGAGCAGGTTCCAAACCCACTCCACCACTTAATAGCTGCGTGTTCCTCAGCAGGTTATATCATTTTACTGAGGTTTCATTCTCACATTTTTTAAAAATATATATATATATATATATTTTTTTTTTTTTTTAAATAAATTTATTTATTTATTTTGGGCTGTGTTGGGTCTTCGTTTCTGTGCGAGGGCTTTCTCTAGTTGCGACGAGCGGGGGCCACTCTTCATCGCGGCGCGCGGGCCTCTCACTATCGCGGCCTCTCCTGTTGCGGAGCACAGGCTCCAGACGCGCAGGCTCAGTAGTTGTGGCTCATGGGCCTAGTTGCTCTGCGGCATGTGGGATCTTCCCAAACCAGTGCTCGAACCCGTGTCCCCTGCATTGGCAGGCAGATTCTCAACCACTGCGCCACCAGGGAAGCCCCATTCTCACATTTTTGAAATGGGGATAAACATGTCCACCTCAAAAGACTGCTGGACAGTTAAAAGAGTGTGAGTTACTGCCTTCACTTAGTTGACTCTCATAAACACCTCCCACCCACCCCTTGCCTGTTTCCTCAGTCCTGGGGTTGTTGTGAGGAATAAAAAAGAGTAAATAGGGGACTTCCCTGGTGGAGAAAGAGCTCAGTGTCAGCGGAAGGAAGGCAGGGGTTCTGCTGGCTGGAACGGAGGTTCACTCAGGGGCATGAGGGAAGAGCAACAGACGGTTGGACTTTATCCCAAAAGCTGTAAGGAGCCGCTGGAGGTTTTATTTTGTTTTGTTGACAAGGACTGAATTGATGCCATGTAATGAGAGCTAGAAACTCCCCGTCCTTCTCAGTGACATCCTTCCCCCAGTGCCTGGTCTAGAGAACATCTCCTTCGATTACGAAAGTACTATTTAATTAAAATAAAAACGCAAATAATAGAGACGTGTATATGGAGGAACATAAAAGTCCATGATCTCCCTCAGCACCACTCTCATTAATATATAGATTTTTAAAAGACAAAAATGTTATCAATCATACATACATCTGGATTATTTTCATTTAACAATATGTCTTAGAAATCTTTCATATTACTAAACATGTATCTACCACTTTGTTTTATAGTTTTCTAAGTCTTCCATTATATAGCTATATGGTAATTTTTTTAACTGTTTTCTGTTGAGGTGTATTAACTTTAAAGAAAATTATCAACATTATAAACAATCCTGCAATAGAAATCCTCATAGATATATCTTTGCTCTTCGGTGTGAGTAATCTGTAACAGTATTTCTCAAATTTTAATGTGCATAGGAATTGCCTGAGGAGCTCATTAAAATGTAGATTCCGACCTCTCAAAGTGATACCAATTCTGCTGGTCCATGGACCGCATTTTGAGTAACATGGCTCTGTGGAATACATTCTTAGGAGGTGCAGTTTCTGGTTCAAAGTGTATGTACTTAACTTTACCAATCTTAATAGATTGAAAAATACATATGTCGATATTATTTTTTTCAGGGAGGTTAGCTTATTATGGCATTTTTAAAGTTATAATTAACATGCAGTATTATATTAGTTTCAGGTATACAACATAGTGATTTGATGTTTTTATACATTATGAAATGATCACCCCAATAAGACGAGTTACCATCTGTCACCATACAAAGTTGTACAATACTGACTATATTCCCTATGTGTACATTATATCCTCATGATTTATTTTATAGCTGGAAGTTTGTACCTCTCAATCCCCTTCATCTGTTTTATCCATCCCTCCATCCCCTGCCCCTCTGGTAACCACCAGTTTTTTCTCTGTATCTATGAGTCAGCTTCTGTCTTGTTTGTTCATTTGTTTTGGTTTTTAGATTCCACATATAAGTGAAATCATGCAGTATTGTTTTTCTCTGTCTGACTTATTTTACTTAGCGTAATATCCTCCAAGTCCATCCATGTTGGCGCAAATGGAAGATTTCATTCTTTTTTATGGCCAAGTAATATTCCACCACCACACACACACACACACACACACACACACACACACACACACACATCTTCTTTATCCATTCATCTATGGATGGACACTTAGGTTACTTCCATATCTAGCTATTGTAAATAGTGCTGCAATGAACACAGGGGTGCACATATCGTTTGAATTAGTACTTTCGTTTTCTTCAGATAAATACCTAGAAGTGGAATTGCTGAATCATATGGTAGTTCTATTTTTAATTTTTTGAGGAACCTCCATAGTGTTTTCCATAGGGGCTGCACCAATTTACATTCCCACCAACAGTGTGTGAGGATTCCCTTTTCTCCACATCCTCACCAACATTTGTTTTTCTTGTCTTTTTAATAATAGCCATTATCAAATAACCATAAAATTATTTTAATTTGCATTTTTGATTGTGGGTGAGATTTTTTTTATATGTCTATGTATTTGTATTTATTTTACAAAATGCCTTTTCATGTCCTTTTTCATGTTCCTGCTAAGTCATTAATTTTAAAAATTGATTTGTAGGAGTTTTATATGATCTGAATATTAACTGCGGTGGAAACTGCCAGTTTCTTACCTGATATTCATTCTTCCCGTCTTTCTTACTAACAGAATTGTTTTTAAACAACTCATATAAATGAAGTTATACAACATGTGGTCCTTTGCGTCTGGCTTCTTCCACTTAGCATTATGTTTTCAAAGTTCATCTGTGCTGTAGCATGTATCAGTACTTCATCCGTCTTAATTGCTGAACAGTATTCCATTGTATGGTCTATACCACATTTTATTTTATTTCTTCATTCATCAGTTGAGAGACATTTGGTTCTTTCCATTTTTTGGCTATTATGGATAATGCTACTATGAACATTCATGTACAAATTTTTGTGTGGCCGAATATTTCCATTTCCCTCGGTTATATACCCAAATAGTATCAATAAAAAAAAAAATAATACTTTTAGTATCAAGATATTGAATTCTATACAGTAATGAATGGATTCCAAAGGAGGACATGATTCTTTGCCATGTGATTTCATTCTAAAATATTTACAGTTTCAACATATTCATTTATTCAACTATGAATATTGAGTGCTTACTAGGTACCAGGCATTTTGCTAGGAGCCTGAAATAAAATTTTACAAATAGAACCAGACCTCATATATTTCAACTAGTTTATTGGCAATTTCTTCCTTACAAGTGGAATTGTAAGTGGATCATATGGTAACTCTATATTTATCCTTTGAGGAACTGCCAAACTGTTTTCCAAAGTGGCTGCCCCACATTACATTTCTACCAGCAGTGTTTGAGGGTTCTAATTTCTCCGTATCCTGGCCAACATTTGCTATTACCTGTTTTTGATTATAGCTGTCCTAGTGGATATGAAGTGGTATTTCATTGTGGTTTTGATTTGCATTTCCCTGATGGCTAAAGATGTTAAGCATCTTTTTTGTTTTCATTGGCCATTTGTGTATCTTCTTTGAGGAACTGTCTGTTTAAACTCTTTGCTTATTTTTTAATTGGATTTTCTTGTCTTCTCATTCTTGAGCTAACAGAACTTTTATATCATTGGGGCAACACTGTGCCCAGCTTAAAAAATATATATATTTCTCAACCTCCATTCATTGCTGATAGGTCAGTGACCTATTAGTGAAAGTCATTGGGTGAAACATCTAGAATGTCCCTTTTTCCTCCCCCCCTTTCTCTTACTTCCTCTGTAAAGTAGAAATGTGATGGCAGGAGTTCCAGCAACCACATGGGGCTGTGAGATGACCCAGAGAATATGAGCCATATGCTAAGATGCCAGAACAAAAGTAGAAAGCAGCTTACGATACAGAAAATATCATGAAGCTATCACATCAGCACTGAACTGCCTGTCTCCAGACTTATTTTATATAAAAGAGAAAAACTGGTTAAGCCACTGGGTTTGGGGGATCTATGCTGTAGCCAAATGCAATTCTCAGTTGATTATAACAAATTATCTCAAAACTTAGTAGCTTAAAACATTTATTATCTCAGGTTCTGTGAATCAGGAATCTAAAAGTATCTTAGCTTGGGCTACAGTTATCTGATGGATTGACTGGGCCTGGAGATGGTTCAGTGACAGGGCTGTTAGCAGAACTGTTCCTTGCCATATGGGCTTCTCCACAGGACTGCCTGAGTGTCCTCACAATTAGGCAGCTGGCTTCCCTCAGGAGAGAAGGAGACAAAGGTGGAAGCCACTGTGCCTTTTATGACTTAGTCTCCAAAGTCACACAGATCACTTCCACTTTATTCTATTTTTAGCAGCTAGTCACTAAGTGCAGCCCACACTTAAGTAGAGGGAAAATAGACTCCACCTCTTGAAGAGAAGAGTATCAAAGAATTGGTGGGCGTGGGTTTTTTCCGTTGTTTGTTTTGTTTTGTTTTGTTTGTTTTGTTGTGTTTGTTTTTTTGGCCGCACCAAGCGCAGCCTTCGGAAACTTAGTTGCCTGACCAGGGATCAAACCCAGGCCCCTGGCAGTGGAAACGTGGAGTCCTAACCACTGGACCTCCAGGGAATTCCTGGTGGGCATGTTTTAAAACCACCACACATACACATTAACTTTTTGTCTTTTATAAATACTGAAAATGTTTTCCTAGTTTGTCTTTTCACTTTGTTTATAGTGTCACCTTAAAGGAATGATTAATCCCATCCTTACCCACTGATTTGTAATGCCATTATATATATATATATATATATATATATAAAACCCTGGACTATTATTTTCCATTGACCTATATATAATATATATAGCTATTTCTGCTCTAGTACCACACTGTCATAACTATTGATTTTTCCATGTATATAATTTATCCTGCTATCTTATTAGTTCTAGTACTAGAATAGTCTATCTATTGGATAGAGAAGTAGAGGAATTCAATAAATTTTAAGATGCTAAGTTCTTAAAATAGAAAATGCAGAGTAACTACATATATATGAATATATATATATATATATGGATGCATAATGATTCATTGAAGGTGGAAGAATCTGGGGTAAGGAGGGGGCGTGGAGAGGAAAGTTCAACAGGACTCAGCAACTGGATGGACATAGCATATGGAGAAGAGGAATATACCCAAGGTTTGCCTGAATCTAGTGTTCCTGGGGAAATAGTACTGGCAAGGAAAGGAACAGAAAGGTTTGATCTTGGAGCTTTGGCAGACGATCGATTTCTTTGGGACTTACTGAGGTTGAAATGGTAGTGGGACACCCACGTGGAGATGCCATTAGACCACTGGAAACAGGGAGCTAGAGCTGAGCTTCCAGGTTGGCTGGTCCTTCCCCTCCGCTATGTCCTCGAGGACTGCAGTCCGCCGTACTGCACTGCCTTCCCCTGTGGCTGAGTCTTCCCGTTGTCATGTGACGGATGCAGAGCGCAATCTGTGACCCAGGTGAAACCATTCACATGCAGCCAGAGAGAGCTTCTTCCTGCTGCTTTCTCACAATGATCTCGGAGCGACAGCAGTCAGCGACCCTGAGGAGAGATCTTAGTTCCCAGCCCAGGAATTGAACCTGCGTAGCCTGGATGAAACCCAGGAATCCTAACCACTAGACCACTAGGGGCTAGAGGCTAGAAGCAAAGTGGCCCCTGCTCGTTCCCCCATTGAAAGCACGAATGTTCCAAGGAGGCAAAAACTGTAAAAACAGGTACAAAGTTTATTATTAGAGACATAGCACAATGTATGGGAGGAGTTTGTTTATTTAAGTCAGAAGCTAGGCAGAAATACACACCCAGAGAGGAGTGTGGGCGTCCTGAATGAGGAGTACCGTAAAGAGGTGATTTAAATCACTTATATAGGACAGTCCTTCCCGGTCTTTGTTTACATTGGGCCAATTATCTCGTCTCTTTTTTCACACCTGACTGGTCCCAGGACCCTCCCCAACATACATGCGCCCCCCAACATGCGTGTGCAACTTTTTGCTAAGATGGATGCCACCGCAGAGGCCTGTGGGTGAATGTCCACACTTATTACGGGGTGGGGGCCCCCCTCCCTTTTTGACCCCCCCAGGAGCCTTCCTGCGCATGTGCAGACCGGGAAGTCTTCCTTGACCTCAGGAGTGGGCCCTTTATCTCTTTACTTTAGCAGAGCTGAGCTTCTGCCACTAGCTTTGTCCTTGGAGTGTCTGGGTGAAAACAAAGCTTCAGTTTTACTCCACTTGACAAACCCCAGCTGTCCAGCCCAGGGGCCCATCTATCGCCTACCTCAGGCAGAGCAAAGAACCTTCTTTTCCAGCGTACCCCACTACCCTTGGATTTAGTTTAATGTGAAATAATAAATGAGATGATCCTTATGAGATGTCCTTTAATACCATGTGGTCAGAATTTCTGTGACTCAGTGGAAAGCATCTCGATACACCTGTCCTTGCAAAATCAGTGATAGATACTCAGAAGACTTTTTTTTTTTTTGGCTTCGCCGTGCAGCTTGTGGGATCTTAGTTCCCAGACCAGGGATCGAACCTGGGCCCTTGGCAGTAAAACCACTGAGTCCTAACCACTGGACCGCCAGGGAATTTCCTAGGAAGACTTTCTTTGTATCTCTATCAGCCATAATTTGCGGCACTTCAACAAAAGTGGTGTGTGCGTATGTGTGTGCGCGCATTTTTCACATTCAAATTATACTCTAAAAACTAAATAACATCTGTAGCAGTGATATGCAGGTAAATGTTTAACAGCAGGCTCTCCAGAGAGAACAAAAGGCCCTCCTTTTTAGCATATACTAATTTCTCTGGTGTAAATTCCCACCATGGCTGATTGCAAGCTGGCAACTCACATGTTTCCACCATACAGATACAATAGAGATAAATATTGGGTTGGCCAGAAAACCCCGAATGAATTTTTGGCCAACCCAATAATTTCAATTTTGTTAAGGGCTGAATTGTGTACCCCCAAGTTCATAAGTTGAAGCCCTAACCCCCAATACCTCAGAATGTAACTGTATTGGGGATAGGGCCTTAAAAGAAATGATTAAGTTAAAATGAGGCCACTAGTGTGGGCCCAAATCCAATCCGACTGTTGTCAGTATAAGAAGAGGAAATTTAGGAATTCCCTGGAGGTTCAGTGGTTGGAACTCCATGCTTTCACTGCTAAGGGTCCGGGTTCAGTCCCTGGTTGAGGAGCTAAGATCCTGCGGGCCGAGAGGCATGGTCCAAAAAAAAAAAAAAAAAAAGAAGAGGAAATTTGGACACAGAGGGGCACGCACACAGATAAAAATATGGTGTGAGGGCACAGAGGACGGCAGCCAGCTTCAAGCGAAAGACAGAGGCCTCTGTCAAAACCAAACCTGTTGACACCTTGCTCTTGGATTGCCTCCAGAACTGTGAGAAAATAAATTTCTGTTGCTTAAACTACTTTAGCATATTTGTTATGGCAGTCCTAGCAAACTAATACAAAAAGGTAGTAAAATAATTAGAAAGTGATGAGTTTTGAGTACTTTTTAACTTTTGTTTTTAATATAATTTATTTAAATTATATTTGTACAATTTTATTTTATTTTTTCCTTTTTACAATTTTATTTTTTTAATTTATTTTATTATTTTTTAAAAATTTATTTATTTATTTTTGGCTGCGTTGGGTCTCCGTTGCTGCGCGCGGGCTTCCTCTAGTTGCGGCGAGCGGGGGCTACTCTTCGTTGCAGTGCGCCGGCTTCTCATTGCGGTGGCTTCTCTTGTTGCAGGGCACAAGGTCTAGGCGCACGGGCTTCAGTAGTTGTGGCACGAGGGCTCAGTCATTGTGAGGCATGGGCTTAGTTGCTCCGCGGCATGTGGGATCTTCCCAGACCAAGGATGGAACCCGTGTCCCCTGCATTAGCAGTCGGATTTTTAACCACTGTGCCACCAGGGAAGTCCCCGATTTTATTTTTTTTAAATGGCTGCATTTAATAACCGGCTCACAGAATTCATGAAAAATTAATAATCAGCTCTCACAAGCCTGTTCAAGCCAGCTCCAGCTCATTGCATATTTCAATGAGTCTCAAATTTCTATTTCTAACCAAGAACCCTTTTCTCAGTCCAAGGCTTGTATAGTTAACCTCCTACTTCTCAATTTATATAACTGAGATCTCAAAATTAAAACATACAAACAAATTCTGTATCTTTTCCTCTAACTCTGCTTTTCTTCAGTGCTCCCCATATCACCATTCAGATGTTCAAACCAGAAACCTTGCGTCATCCTTGCCGGTTTTTTTTCTCTCTCAGTGACATTTTTCCCCAATGGCTCCCATTGAATCTATCACCAGCGTGATCCATCCCACCTCCAAATATATCTTGGCGACTAAAAAACATATTCACAACCTAGAAGTTGAGAGTTATGTTTTATTCAGTGGACATACTAAGGACTTCAATCCCGGGAGGCAGCATCTCAAGTAACCCTGAGAAAACTGGTCTGAGGAGACGGAGTGGGAACTAGGACATACAGGAGTTTTTCAACAAAGGGCAAGTAGTAGTGACAGGGATAGAATAGGATAGTTATACAGGTAGCTGTAGAAGTCCCAGTAGGGGACTATAGATAGAGAGGGAAACCTAGGAAACTTTGCGAGACCACTGTAAGTTAATGATCCCTCAAGAAAGCTATTGGAACATCGTGGAACGAAGCAGGCTTACTTAACTATAAAGCCATAAACAAAAGCATGAGATATGCCCCAGGCCATTAGGTGGAAGAAAAATGTCACCACCCTTCTACTGATTTGAATAAACGCTATGATAATCCTAGTTTGACCTCATAGGGTCAGACACTCTCTGGCCTGATATGAAGGAGGAACTAGTGACGTAAGCCTCCTGTCTACTCGAAGAAGGTGGTCTTTTCCCCTCCCTCTTTCCTTTGACTACAAAATTGTACCCCCACTTAATCCTCAGGGCAGAGCTCCCTCGCCTGCCTGCTTGAATCTCTTACAAGCATCCTATATTAATAAATCTACTTCTTGCCTATCACTTTGTCTCTCGCTGAATTCCTTCTGCGCTGAGACACAAAGAACCTGAGCCTCAGTAAGTCCAGACACCAGTGAGTGATTCTAATTAAAAGACCGGGGGTTCAAGTCCCAATCAGGGTTCTGGCTGGTTTTGAGTCCCGGCCACGTGGGTTCAAGTCCAAATCTGGGTTTAGACTGGGTTTGAGTCCCGGTACGGGGGCTCAAGTCCAAATCTGAGGTGCACGGTTTCAGCAGGAAAAAAAAGATTACTGTTAATAAAAGAAAACTATACATCTCAAGTTAAGGAATTTAGCGCTTTTCTGTGTCTGGGAAGATGCAAGAGTCTGGGCTCACTGAAATCATTCCTTTGATATGCACCTCAGCTCTCTGGGGCCTGTATCCTGTGTTTTCACATCCTGAGTCTCCTCAGGTTCACCGTGGGGAGTGGCTGCAGTCTGATGGCTCCTAGATGGCAGGTATTCTTTGTTTCCTTCCTGAGTTCCCTCAGGGCTCACCAGCTCACCACTGGAGGACTGCAATTGCTGATGACTGTGACATCCTTTGTTTGCTGATATGGCAGGCAATGTTTTATTTCTCAGTCTCGATTCCATCTACTTCTTTCCATCTTCTGTGACACCTCTCTGGCCCAAACTATTATCATCACTCTCTGGAACTAGTACAGTAGCCTCCTAAATCGTCTTCCTGATTCCACACTCTCTCATCCAACCATCTTTCAAGAGCAGCCACAGTAAGCTTTTTCCAATGTAAAGAGAAGCCTCTGGCTTTTCCTTTTGCTCTTAGGATAAAATGGTTACTCATCACCCCAGCCTAGAAGCAAAGCCTGAAACCGAGCAGGACCCTGTGGGCCCCTCCCTGGTACAAATCCTTTCTGTGTCCCCTGTTTCTTATTTGTAGAAAATAGGCTTCATTCACAAACTTCCCTGAGTTCCAAAGGGCAGGTTCAAACAGTTGCTAATCAGGGAAGGGGGGGAATGCAGAAAAAAGGGAGAGCAGTGAAGAAACAATAGTGCAACCTTGGGGCAGGGTCCTGGTTCCTCCCCAAGGAATATACATAATAATACCTTTGAGGCTTCCCTGATGGCGCAGTGGTTAAGAATCCGCCTGCCAATGCAGGGGACACGGACACGGGTTCGATCCCTGGTCCGGGAAGATCCCACGTGCCGTGGAGCAACTAAGGAGCAACTAAGCCCGTGCGCCACAACTACTGAGCCCACGTGCCACAACTACTGAAGCCCGCAGTCCTAGAGCCCATGCACTGCAAGAAGAGAAGCCACCCCAATGAGAAGCCCATGCACCTCAACGAAGAGTAGCCCCCGCTTGCCACAACTAGAGAAAGCCCTTGCACGGCAAAGAAGACCCAAATGCAGCAAAAAATAAATAAATTAATAAATTAAAATAATAATAATAATACCTTTGAGCTCTTCTGCAGGAACTAAGGCCCCCACCCAGGTGGAGGATGGCACCGCCCTGTTACCTCACCACCAACCAATCAGAAGAAAGTCACACCCTGTAGCCCTCACCCCAAATTTTGCCTATAAAAAATTTCTCCCCCCAAACCATCAGGAAGTTCTGGGATTTTGAGCCCAGGCCACCTGTTCTCCTTGCTTGGCCCTGCAATAAACTTTTCTTTGCTCCAAACGCCAACATTTTGGTTTGTTTGGCCTCACCATGCATTGGGCACGTGAACTTGTGTTCTGTAGCAAGCCCAGCAAGGTCTGTCATGACCTTTGCTATTGAGCTCCAGCCACACTTGGGTCACAGGGCCAGTTCTGAAACCGTGCAACCCAGATTGGGACTTGAACCCACGGTTTTTAAATTGAGATCACACACCTGGTCTCAGGACTTAATGAAGCTCAGGTTCTTCATGTCTCATGGCAGAAAGAATTCAGTGAGAGACAAAGTGATAGGTAAGAAGTGGACTTATTTAGAGAGAAACACACTCCAGAGACAGAGTGTGGAAGGCGAGAAGCCCTGAAATATGAGGGTGGTTAGTTTTTATGGACTGGGTAATTTCATAGGCTAATGAGTGGGAGGATTATTTCAACTATTTTGGGGAAGGGGTGGGGATTTCCAGGAACTGGGCCACTGCCCACTTTTTGACCTTTTATGGTTAGCCTCAGAACTGTCATGGCGCTGTTGGGTGTGTCATTTAGCATGCTAATATATTACAATGAGTGTATAATGAGGCTCAAGGTCCACTGGAAGTCGAAACTTCTGCCATCTTGGACCTGGTTGGTTCTAACCAGTTTTTGTCATGTCCTATGGCTACATCATTCTTTTAAAGGTTGTGCCCTGCCCCCTTCCCTCCTGTTTCAGTTCCTTCTCCCACCCAACTCCCTCCTTCTTGTGGCTTTCACTTATATTCTTTTCTTTTGTGTGGAACTCTTAACTAACACCTTGATACTGAACCAAACTTGGATCTGTTTGCCCATGCACAGTAAAGCCAATCTAATGACACCAGGTTGTGGTGAAGGAAAATGCAGTGTTTATTGCAGGGCTGCAAGAGAGGAGCCCAGGGCAGCTGGTGCTTAAAACACTCAAACTTTCCATGGGTTTCAGCAAAGTAATTTTAAAGGCCAGGTGAGGAAGGGGGAGTCCCAGTGTATGTGATCAGCTCGTGCACAATTTTCTGAATGGTGAGGTAACAGGCCCGTGTCACAGGGGTTAACATTATCAATCCTTAGGTGCCAGTAGGCTATGTGTTCATGGCCATCAAACAGTTAATTTCTTCCACTTGGTGGTGGTTCTAGCATCTATGAAACAACTCAGGAAATGTGCATCAGATACTATCATCTAGGTACTTTGGAGAGGAGCTATAAAACAGAGGCTATGTGGGAGGGGTCTCTCCCAGGAAGGCCCATAGGGTCCTGCTCGGTTACATCCTGAGGTCTTCTAGGCCTTCTCAGAAAGGCCATTCTTTTTTTCTTTTTCTTTAATTAATTAATTTTATTTATTTATTTTTGGCCGCCTTGGGTCTTCATTGCTGCACGTGGGCTTTCTCTAGTTGTGGCGAGTGGGCGCTACTCTTTGTTGCGGTGCGCGGGCTTCTCATTGCGGTGGCTTCTCTTGTTGCGGAGCACAGGCTCTAGGCGCGCGGGCTTCAGTAGTTGTGGCTCGCCGACTCAATAGTTGTGGCTCGAGGGCTCTAGAGCACAGACTCAGTAGTTGTGGTGCACACGCTTAGTTGCTCTGCAGCATGTGGGATCTTCCTGGACCAGGGCTCAAACCCGTGTCCCCGGCATTGGCAGGCGGATTTTTAACCACTGTGCCACCAGAGAAGTCCAGAAATGCCATTCTTAACCATAATCTAAATTAGGATTCCCTCTTACCGGGCCCTGCTTTTCCTTGATGGCAGCAAACACAATTTGTCTTTATACCTGAATTTGTGGATGAGTTTGTTCCTTTCCAAATGTCATCAAGTACTTCTATGTCAGACTCTTCTAACTCCAACAGACCTTCAGTTTCGCTCTGCATCCCTACTGCCCAGGCCCAGTGCATGCCACATAGTAAGTGCTCAATAAATACTTGCAGAATGAGTATTAAATGTGATTTTTAAAAGTAATTAAGAACTTCCTGCCCTCAATTTGGATTTGCTGTATAGATGAAATGCCTTTAGCTCCTCCCTCCACTTTGTGAATCACTAATGAGTGAACAAAGGACAAGCCAGGGAGCTAGCCCCACTTAAGATTCACTAGAAGGAAGTGAAGGCCCTGAAGGATATAAAGGTGGAGAAAAACTAGAAAAAGTTGTCAGTCTTTTAAAAATTAGCAATGATAAACAAAGGGGCATTCGATTTGGCAAGTAAGACTTTTGATGACTGACTGACCTAGGCTGGCCGAGTTTAAGAGGGAGTGGGTTTTGTAGGCGTGCTCCTTTCCCCTGCAGTTTCTAGCATAACCTGGGTGTTTCCTACTTCCGGCCTCGCGCTCCTCCCAGTTGAACACAAATACTGTCTCCTGTGGAGGGTCCCTAGACACAACTACGCTGACCGTGGGAAGAGGAGAGACATGGGGAAGTAAGGACCGTTTTTTGAGTGATGGAGGAAGGAAGCCCTTCAAACGTAGATAAACTCCATTAGCCTCCATTAGCGGATCTGCTGAAGCAGATCCTTCTACTCTCCCGTGTAACCCGGAGTTACAGCCACCCCTGAGCGGCCCTCACTTCCGCCCTGGAGCCTTTGTTCCGGCGCTGAATGTTCCAGACGCAAACGCCGGCGCCGGAAGGAGGTGGGCGGCGGCGGGAGCTTGCAGGCCCAAGGCTGCCCTCTGCGGCGGGCGCGGCGGGCGTGGCGGGCGTGGCGGGGCGTGGCGTGGCGGGGCGGAGACCGCGTCCCCGCTGCGGCCGCTGGGAGGCGCGCGAGCCACTCGGGCGGCCCGTCCGCCGCGCCTGCGCACGTAATCGCGCACGTGACCGCCACCCCGGGGAGTCAGCGTGTCCCGCCTCCCGCTGCGCCGCGGTTACGTAGCCGGCGCCCGGGCGGTAGCGCGGGTGTCACGTCTGCTTCAGGGCGCGTTTCTTGCAGCCGCCATTTCGTCCCCGCCCGGGGGTTGGGCGCAGTGGCTTCTCATTTTTTGAGCCCCGTTGGTGCTGTTTACCAGCTCTAGTCACAGAGAAGTCGTTTAACCTTTCGGACCCTCGCTTTATGAATCTGTAAACATTGGGCCGTCTTTGTTGTGGGGATTAAATGAGATGTGGTGGGGTTTCATCATAGGCACCCTTAACGTGAGCCCAATAATTCTCAGATTAAATAGGGCGGAAGGTCTCCAGCCACCGTTCCACGCGAGCGGGAGGAGGCGGGAGACTGGACTCTGTGCTCTCGGCCGGTTCTCAGCCTCTCATTGTGTGTTTCTTGGGAGGCTGACTGGGTTCTAGTGTTTGCTTTTTAAGCTAGATTCCAGTGTTTTAAGATGCCTCTTTTCCGCATAACACGACCCACCTGAAGGCAGTCTAACCATTTCATCTGGCGCCCAACCGAAGAAACAGATATCCCTTCCCATGCTGGAAGAAAAATGAGCTTACTTAAGGAGGGGCAGTGTGTCCATCTCCAACGTGGCACGTGAGTATGATCTCAAGATCTTATGTGGGTCTTCCCTGGTGGCGCAGTGGTTAAGAATCCACCTGCCAATGCAGGGGACCCGGGTTCAAGCCCTGGTCCAGGTAGATCCCACATCTTCCTGGGTGGAGCAACTACGCCTGTGCGCCACAACTACTGAGCCTGCCCTCTAGAGCCTGTGAGCCACAACTACTGAGTCGGCGAGCCACAACTACTGAAGCCCACGCGCCTAGAGCCTGTGCTCCGCAACAAGAGAAACCACCGAAGTCAGATAATCGCGCACCGCAACGAAGAGTAGCCCCCTCGCCGCTACTAGAGAAAGCCGGCGTGCAGCAGCCATAAGTAAAATTTATTTTAAAAAAAATCACATGTGCAATCAAGAGTCAACAGATTCGTGGAGCCAGGTCATCAAGTTCTGTAACTGTTAAAGTGACAGCAAAGTACATGTGATAAATCTTTAAAACCACTAAACTTATTCCTGGAAGAAATGAAGAAGTATGTGCCTCACAATGGCCATACATGGCAGAAAAGGAAAAAGAAAAGCTCTTGGTCTCAAGTCACAGTTCACACCTCCTGCCAGAGAAGACAGCCTTGGGATGGAAGGATTTCAAAACCAGCCAAGGATGGCATAACAGTTTTAGAAACCAAAAACGTTCAAACTGTTGATGAGGCTGTATCAGTGGAGGAACAGGAAGCAAAAGCCACCCAGAGTTACTAAAAAGAAGTATTGGGCAAAGGGCTAGCTTCCAGAATATAATGAGGCTGGTATCTTCTGATGGGGAAATGCCCAATTGCCATTAAAGTTCCAAACTAGAAACACAAGGCCCTGGTTTGATAGCAACTAATGACCTTGTGACCACCTCTCTCTTCTTCTCTCCTGGTGGCAGTGTAGCACTCTGTTTAATAAAGCCAGAGAGTTCTACAGAGGTACAAATCCCAGTGCCCCCCCCCCCCATTTGTTTTTTGTTTTTTGTTTTTTTGCTGTACTCTAGCAATCAAATGCAAAGTCCTGGGTGGCTGCAGCACCTTTCCTGATTTGGTTTTGCAGTTTACATTCTAGAAGCCAAGTAGGATCTCAGAGAGAAAAGCCTTGGCTTTGTTGTTGCTGCTCACGGGCGGCAGTACCACTCTGAGGTACCACACACTTTATGAGTGTGCTCATAAAGGCTTTGAAGTCTTCTTCCCTCTAACATCACCCCTATCCTTCATTCTGCTGATTAAGCATGAGTTGCTGTTTCAAAGGCACATGCATGAGGCTGAGATTCCTCCTTGACTCCCAGAACCAATTGAATGCTAACCCTGATCTTAATGTGGTCATGAGTTAGAAGAGTTGAAAGTGCTCCAGTATTGCCAGTTGCATCCTTTATATTAAGCAGGCATGGAAACAACCAAGCCTCGAACAGTCCCTGCTTGTTGGGAAGAATGTGTTTAGTATTTTAAGGGTTTTCTATTGACAAAGAAGTGAAACTCACTGTTTGGCCTAACAAGTGGATCATTATGGCTTTGTGGAAGAAATTAAAGAACTTGAGAGCCACAGAGAAACACGAATAAAAAGCTGAGGAACTGATAAAATCATCCCCGGAAGATAAAGATAGGAAGAACAGGAAGAGAAGAACAGTTCAAATCTTCATAAACTTGTTGAAGTGTTCCATGCTGTAAAATACCTGAATGATTTAATTTCTGAATAAAATCCCTCCATGGAGAGAAACCTGAAAATTACATTTGGTTAAATCTATGCATTGTAATTCCTTGTAACCCGGCAATTCTGCACAGTAAGTATGCACCCAACAAAAATGCGTGCCTAGGTCCATCAAAAGAATCTGCGATACTGTACGTAGTAGCTTTCTCTATAATAGCTGAAAATGGAAACAACTCACATGTCCATCAACAGTAGAATAGGTAAACTGTGGTATATCCATACAACGGAATACTGTAAAATGATGGAAGTAATGAGCTACGTTTTCATGCAACAACATGGATGTAAAAGTTAAAATTACTTGTAGCATTGTGGAGCATTTGAGCTATTACCAACAAATGTTTGAGCAGTTCAAGATTCGGTGGCAACAATTGGTGAAGAGACGTTTTAAACCACCAGCAGCTGAGCAGCTGCAATTTCTCAAGCTAAACAGGATTTGGCCTTGGATTAGGCTTGGTATCTGACCCCCAAAACATGATGTCTTTATTTTTGTTGTCACATTGGCAAGGATATCCAGGTTGGGTGGATGACAAGTGTTCAAATGTTCAGGTTCTTTTTTTTTTTTTTTTTTTGCCACGCCTTGCAGCATGTGGAACCTTAGTTCCTGGATCAGGAATTGAACCCGTGCCGCCTGCAGTGGAAGCGCGGAGTCTTAACCGCTGGACCGCCAAGGAAGTCCCCACATCTTTCTTTTTAATATGCTTTCTTCTTTCTCTTTAATTAAAACAATGTAAAATGTTATTCTGTACATCACTGTATGTGTACTGCCATGTATTGTATTTTACCTGAAACTAACATATGCTGTACCTAATAGATGGGGTAAGTAAGGTGTTTTCAAGGGTAATTTTAACTCTGAGACAAACCTGTCACCTTACCTCTGCCGACTCTCTATCCCCTAAAAATGTGAAGCGTGTAGCACAGTGCCTGACACACAGCAAGTGCCAGTTCAGCACCTTCAGCCTGGACACCCACTTTCCACAATCCACACGCACTCTCTCACTAAAACTGCCGATGACCCAAAAAATCATGTATGTAATCAAACCTGAATTGTCTGCTGTGCTGTGTCCTCCTTGACCCTCTCCTCACTCTACACATTCTCTCCAGGGCTCCTCTTGTTCTCATAGTTCTGGCTAAAGGCTGATACACTCCCCAAATTTATATCTCCAGTCCAGGCCTCTCACTGCCCCCTCCAGCCCCGCCATTTTCTTTTTCTTTTCCAGACCTGCCACTGTCAAGCGTGTTCTGGATGGTTCCATTGGGTTGTTGCTCAGGCACCTCAAGAACACGTCCTAAAGTGAACTCACCATCTCTCTCTCCCACCCTCCTGCCCCTGCCCCCATCGGCTCCTCTTTCTGTCATCTCCGTCTTCTCGTGGCACCACCTTCCAAAAAAAGTCTTCCAGGCTAGAAAACTTCCCTCTCTCTCCTTTCCCTGGCCTCAGCATCTAATCAGTCACCAGGTCTTGCAGTTTCATCAGTGTTTCTTGAATTCTTTTCATCCTTATTTCGACTGCCCTATTCCAGGCTCTCAACACTTGTCACCTGGGCCGCTCCACTGCTGCCAGGATGGTTTTTCTAAAAGGAGTTTCTGACCATGTTCCTCTCCCGCCTCTCTCCTACGTGGCTCCCCCATTACCCATCTGTCCTACAGGGTAACATTTGCATTCTTAACTTGGCCTGCAAGCCCTCCTGATCTCACACCGACTTCCCTAGGCTTGCATCTCACGCTGCAGCAACCCTGAAATCTTCCAAGTTCCTCAAACCCAGCTACCGCTTCTGTTTTATTTTCATGTTGACCTCTCAGTCTGAATGTCTTATTCATGCAGCAACTCTAATCCAACCTCCAGTCCTGCAGAACCACCTCTCAGGCAAATTCCTTGTCATTCTTAAAGATTCAGCCCAGGGACTTTCCTGGTGGTCCAGTGGGTAAGACTTCGTGCTCCCAATACAGGGGGCCCGGGTTCGATCCCTGGTGGGGGAACTAGATCCCACATGCATGCCGCAACTAAGAAGTCCACATGCCGCAACTAAGATACGGTGTGCCACAACTAAGAGCCCAGGCAGCCTAAATAAATAAATAATAAATAAATAAATACTAAAAAAAAAAAGGATTCAGCCTGGTGTCATCTCCTCCAGGACACTTTCCTTTCTGAACTGCTTGATCTCTGGTTAGGAGTCCCACCCTTTTTACTCCTATAGTACTTTCTGGATATCCAGAATTTTATCTACCGCACGATAGATAAACTGTTTCATAAATGTCCTTGTAAGTTCCTTGAGGATTCCCTGCTTAATCCTCAGTGCTCAGCACAAATGATTAAATTTGAACTGGAAACTGTTCTAAGTGCTTTACATGTATATAGCCTCACTGAATCCTCACTAGAGCCTATGCAGTAGATATCAATAGCATCTCCATTTTGCAGAGGGAGAAACAGGCATGAGGAGGTTAGTAAATTTGCCCAAGGTCCCCCGCCTACGGGCCTTCAGGTCTTCACACCCAGTCATCCTGGCTCCCCAGCTGGCATCATTTACCACTAATATTGCCTCTCTATGAAGTGGGCACCTAGTAAATGTTAAGGAAACAGGAATAGCTACGCTTAGTGAGTACAAACTATCTAGCAGACTCTGCTCTGTGCTAAGTGCTTCACCTGGATTATCTCAACTCCACAACAACCCTGTGAGGTAAGTACCATCATTATTCCCATTTTACGTAAGAGAAAACAGGTTTAGAGAAGTCTGGCAACCTCTCCAAGGTCAGAGAACTAATTAGTGGTGTAGCTTCACTCACAACCAAGGTCTTATCCACACACTCTACCAGATGAGGCTGACAGCTCAGGAATGGATCGACGGGTAGCATGAAGGCTGGAACAGCACGCAGACCCATGACGCCTACCTCTCAGAGCCAGAACCTCAAGAGTTCAGAACCTCAGGCACAGAGCAGGCTGACTCACAACCCGGGTCAGAAAAAGATCAGCCCAGTGACAGTGACCCAGAATCACCAGGACTCGGAAGTAGATGTCACCACAGTGGAAGCCCTTCCTTGACCTCCTGTCCCATATCCCTAGGGGCTCAGGAGCTGCTGGCCCAGGAGGCTCAAAGTTCTTGACGGTGGAGAACAGACCTCCAAAGCGATGATACCATGAAAGGGTCAACGCCGAGCTTGGGCGGCCAGGGGCGGACTCCAGAGCAGCCGGGTGAGATTCAAGCGCCCGGCCCGCCTCCTCGCGGGGGCGGGGCCTCGGGGCGAGGAGCGGCCTGCGACTGTGACCAGAGGTTTACGGCCCGGGAATGGGCTCTACGCGCGACGTGCCCCCGGCGGCCCAGGCCGGAGCCGAGTGTTAACCGCCCCTCGAGGGGCCCCGCGGGGGCGCGGTCTCGGGGCGGGGCGCGACCTGAGACGGCGATGAGAGAGTTAACCGCCCGGCGGGGCCGTGGGGGCGGGGCCTCGGGGCGGGGCGAGGCCTGGGGGAGGTGCTGGCGGCGGAAGAGGCCGGCGGTCTGCGCTCGGCGCGCTTTGGCAACTTTAGGCTGGGCTGCTCCCGAGGACCGGCGACCTCCCGGCACGGGAAGCCGAGCGAGGTTCGAGGGCGGTGACAGGGGTGCGGGGCGCGCGAGGGGGAAGGTCCCTCGACAGGCCGAAAGGCGGCGAACTCGCGAGTCTCGAGAGACCGGGACAGGTGGGTGAGGGCAGGGTAGTGATGGGCCTGGGAGCTTTGGGGGAGCAAAGAGGGAGGAGCGGGGCGGTGAGCAAACCTGTGGAAAGGATGGGGCGCCTGGGTGAGGAGTCCCCTCCAGGATCCCTCGCTTCACACACTCTTTTCTCCCAACTCCTCTCTAGGTCGATCCCGACCGGGAGCTCGACTTTCAGAAGAGAGACGCCCCAGCAAGCCTCTTTAGGGGAGTTCTCCAGCTCCTCACCTCCATGGGCCAGACAGCCTCGGCAGGGGGCGGCAGCAGCAGCACCCACACCCCGCAGGCCCTGTACCCTGACCTGTCTTGTCCCGAGGGCTTGGAGGAGCTGCTCTCGGCTCCCCCTCCTGACCTGGGGGCCCAACGGCGCCACAGCTGGAACCCCAAGGACTGCTCAGAGAACATCGAGGTCAAGGAAGGGGGGTTGTGCTTTGAACGGCGGCCCGTGGCCCAGAGCACTGATGGGGCCCGGGGTAAGAGGGGCTACTCGAGGGGCTTGCACGCCTGGGAGATCAGCTGGCCCCGGGAGCAGAGGGGCACCCACGCTGTGGTGGGCGTGGCCACGGCCCTGGCGCCGCTGCAGGCTGACCACTATGCGGCGCTGCTGGGCAGCAACAGCGAGTCGTGGGGCTGGGACCTTGGGCGCGGGAAGCTGTACCATCAGAGCAAGGGGCCCGAGGCCCCCCGGTATCCAGCCAGACCGCAGGGTGAGCAGCTGGAGGTGCCGGAGAGGCTGCTGGTGGTTCTGGATATGGAGGAGGGAACTCTGGGCTACGCTATTGGGGGCACCTACCTGGGGCCGGCCTTCCGCGGACTGAAGGGCAGGACCCTCTATCCAGCAGTAAGCGCTGTCTGGGGCCAGTGCCAGGTCCGCATCAGCTACCTGGGCGAAAGGAGAGGTGAGGCCTGGGGCAGGTGTGGGGAGAGTAAGTTCTGTCACGGGGGTCTGTGGTTTTGGGATGGAAGCTCAACGCCTTACAAGAGCAGAGGGAACTGGCCTTCATCTGACCCGTCTCCTACCCCTATTCAGTGCCAGGAATGGCTAAGAGTCTTCACAGCTGTTACCTAACTCAATCTTCCTAACAGCCATAGAGGTAAAAGTAAGGCTTGGGAAAGCAACTTGCTAGTGAGAGGTGAACCCTCAGAATGGAGTGAAGCCCTGTGGGGATTAGGGCTTCACAGGAGAGATCAGCCCGTGGAGCAAGAGGTGCAAAGGGTTAGATTTGTCCTGGGCTAGGTGTACAAGTCCCAGAGGAAGAGGACTGGCGGTGCCAGGCGCCCAGGGTGTGTACCCGGCTCACTGGGCTCTGACTCTGACACATACCTACTTCCTTCCTCAGTCGAACCCCAGGAAGGAGCCGTTGAGGTCCAGGCACCTGGAAGAGCAGTGAAGGAGGCAGGGCCTTGGGGCTGAGCGGACTTAACTGTTCTGCAGTTGCCGAGTCTGCAGCAGAGGGTGGCCGCCTCTCCCCCGTAGCCCATGGGAGCTATTGTAGAGTGGAGGAGGGCCACCCTTCCTTTCACCTCCTCAGCCCCAGCTCTGGGGCCTCTCTGGATTCAAAGCCTGGGCCAGCTCCACGGTCAGAGCCGCCTCGGCCTGTTGCTTAAGACGGCCTTACTTAGAGCTTCACCCCAACTCCGACCGGGGACGTGTGAGATCCATGATGCGTCCGCCATAAGAGCAGATGCAGAACTTCAGGGCACCGTAGACCTCCCCTGAACCGAGGTGGGAGCAGACTTGCAGCAGGAAAACGGAAGGGACTCTGGGCAGGACCCCGTGGTTTGAGGATGTCTGGCTGGTGGCCGCACCCGTACTTACCTTCCCTCATTCTCTCTCCCAGCCGAGCCACACTCCCTTCTGCACCTGAGCCGCCTGTGTGTGCGCCACGCCCTGGGGGATACGCGGCTAGGCCACGTTTCTGCTCTGCCCTTGCCCCCCGCCATGAAGCGCTACCTGCTCTACCGGTGACCCCTGTGATACCACAGATTGCGCTGGGGCCTTGACCCATGCCTCGGGGGGAGGCAGCACTGCTGGCCTAGACCAGCTGCCTGAAGCCGGTGACGCTGGGTCCCACCCCACCCCAAGCTCTGGGGAGCACTGCAGCCCCAGGGCCACCCAGAGGGTGGAAGGGAGGGAGCTGTTACTCAAGGCTGCGGCAGCCTGGTACACAAGACATTTCTGCAAGTAAAAGTTGTAAGAGATGTGCTGCTGTAGAAACCTGTTTGTGGTTTTTTGGTTTTTTTTTTTTTGCACAAGGGTCCCGTGGCTGCGTCAAAAGGGAAGAAGATGATCTGGACAAGTTCAGTGAAGAAGGACACACCCCAAGGCTTAGTGCCAGGTGTTTATTTCCCGCACACGCAGGACTGCTCACAGACACAACACACACAGGCATCGGCACCGTGGCAGGGAGCAGCACCCCGGCCTCAGCAGAGGACAGGGCTTTCTCTCAGCCCCTGCCCTCGTGGCGTGAGATGGGACAGGACGGGGTCTTTCTCCTGCCTTCACTGGGGACTGAGGGGACCCATAAGCAAACACCCCTCCCACCTCTCAGCCAAGGAAAAGCCACCTTGGTGACAGGTTTAGTTCCAACTGTTACAGTAAGTGGAAGCGGGAGTGGCCTGGTCCCAACCATTACAGGGTAGGGTGTAAACGGTAAAGGAAGAGGTACACTTTGGATTAGGCCACAAGAGGCAGCAGGTGACACCATCAGAAGCACGTGTGAAGGTGGGGGGGCAGTACAGTTACTGGGCTTCTGAGCTACCTAGTCCCTGTCTCAGCAGGAAGGGTAGCAGAGATGGGCGGGGCTTATTGTTTGGCATTGATGATGTCCACGAATTCAGGCTTGAGGGAAGCACCCCCCACAAGGAAGCCATCCACATCAGGCTGGCTTGCCAGCTCCTTGCAGGTTGCCCCAGTCACAGAACCTGGGAAGGGAGAAGAGGGGGAGAGGGCAGGGATGGGAGGGGGTACTCCAGCCCTACCTCCATGTCGAAGAAGGACTCAATCGGGTTCTCAGCCCACTCCACCTCCGGCTGGAACCAAACCCACTTACCCCCATAAATGATGCGGGTGCTCTGAGCCACTGCATCAGAGATGTTGGACTTAAGCCATCCCCGGAGCTTTTCGTGTACTTCCTGGGCCTAGAACAAGAAGCTAGACTAAGACTTTCACTCAAAGGGGCAAAAACCCTGGGCACCAGTGGAGACAGGCAGTGTGGTTTTGGGACAAGAACCCTGGGATCTGAGTAGAACACCAGGGCTTCGATCCCACCCAGGTCCTGGAATGGATGTCCTTTGACATGTCACTCTCTTTTCTTTTCTCCTGTCTTTTTTTTTTTTTTTTTTTAAATTAACACCTTTATTGGAGTATAATTGCTTTACAATGGTGTGTTGGTTTCTGCTTTATAACAAAGTGAATCAGCTATATGTATACATATATCCCCATATCTCTTCCCTCTTGTGTCTCCCTCACTATCCCACCCCTCTTGGTGGTCACAAAGCACGGAGCTGATCTCCCTGTGCTATGCGGCTGCTTCCCACTAGCTAGCTATTTTACATTTGGTAGTGTATATATGTCCATGCCACTCTCTCACTTCGTCCCAGCTTACCCTTCCCCCTCCCCTCTCCTGTCTTTTAAATGAGGGGTTGGCCCAGGTGGTCTCCATGACCCTCCAGTTCTACCAAGGCAGGGGAGATGAGGGTAGGGCTCCTGGGCTTGGTTACCTGTTGGGGTGTCGCAGTCTTGCCAGTACCAATGGCCCACACAGGCTCATAGGCCAGGACAACCTTGCCCCAGTCCTTCACATTATCTGTGGGACAGAGATCACAGGTGGAAGGGTGAACAGGAAGGAGATAGCCAGCTGTTTCCCCAGGGAATGAGTGACGGTGGCCTACTGCCCCCTGGCGGCCGTTAGAGGAACTCCAAGTGGCATCTATACCATCAGGGCAGGAGCAGAAGTGATAAGGATACAAGGGTTCTCACCCTCCCCTTTCCTGAATCAGCGTGGGGATCAAGTCAGGCTGCAGGGCATCTGACCCCACCCTCTGTGCCTCCGTAGCCCTGGCTAGGCTCAAAGGTCCCTTTCTCCAGAGATACCTGCGATGACCTTGGTTTGCTCGAAAACGACCTTCTCAGTGATGCCAGCTTCCCTCTCATCTAGCTTCTCCCCAATGCAGGCGATTACTCCAAGTCCCTCTGCCAGGGCGTGAGCCACCTTCTGCCCAATTAGCTGTTGAGGAACAGACTCGGTGAGACACCTGTCTTGGGATAAGCCATCTCTTATCTCCTCTCCTGGTTACTAACCTCATCTGACTCCCCAAAGACATGCCTTCTCTCCGAGTGCCCCAGGACCACCCACGTGGCTCCACAGTCTTTGATCATGCCAGGGCTAAAGGAAGAGAACAAGCCACGGTTCAGCAGGGAGCCCACCCTGTCGCTTTCCCCTTCATGAGAATAATGAGGGCTGCGTCCACCACCCACCCACACCTCACCTGATCTCCCCCGTAAAGGCCCCATTAGCCACTTTGTAGCAGTTCTGCGCAGCCACTGCAATCTTGGGATCTAGCTTCTGCCGGGCGAAGTCAATGAAGACGGTGGGGGGTGCGCAAACCACCTCTGAGGGATGAGACGGTGACAGAGGGGATGAGGTCACTGGAAGCCTTCATTCCCCAGACCCCATCCAGTGTTCGGGAGCCCCCTAGCCTTCACCACTTTCTTAGTTCTGCTTTTGCCCTTTTTCACACCAGCACGATAATCTCTGTTCGCTCTGCAGCTCAGGCTGGGCCTGGACCCAGCTCTTTGAGCCTTCCAGGTACCCCTGAGAGGCCATGGCCCTTGCCCTGCCCTCTGCTCTTTTAACAGCTATGGCTCCGATTTCCCCAGGCTATTCTGGGCCTGGGCACCTCCTAGACTCAACATTCTCTGGGGGCCGACCCCGCCTCCCTTCTAAAATAGCCCATCCCCACCTTCGGAACCGGGCCAGGCAAGGATTTTTAGCAAAAGCAGAAGGGGCCAACTCCTGGGGTTTGTACTGGTGTCTTTGGGGGTAATAAACCAGAAGGGGATGCCTCTTGATCAGACCCGGGGTTCTGTGACTTAGGTGCATGGGACGGGAAGAGCTGAGGACTGCACTCTGCCGTGGGTGGCAGCGAGCCGACTGGCTCATAGAGGCTTGGCGCTTTCCCGTTTCCAGGCTGGAGAAAGCGGTAGGATCGCTCTTCACTCCCAAATGGCTCAGCCCCTTCCGCGGAAGGCAGGAGTCATGCAGGCCGCCGAGGGGAAAGGGTCAGAGCGGTAGCTCAGGAGGCCAAAGCCACTCGGCCGCCCAGGCAAGGCGCGGGGAGGAGTCTCGGGCTACGTGCGGCGGCGCACGGAGCCCGCGCCTAGGGGGCAGCTTAAGCCAGTACTCAGCCTCCTCCCCCACACACCGGGCTGCCGCCGGCCTCTCCCGATCGCCCGCAGGGGCTGGTCTCCGCTTCCATCCCTGGCTCTCGGCGGGTGCAGCCCCCGTCCGCGCCCCGGGGCCACCATCCTCCCGACGACCCACAGCCGGAGGGCACCGTGAGATGCGGCCCCGCCTTTCTGCGTCGACACACCCCGGGTCCTGCGGCCGCGGGGCCAAGGCCCGGACCCCGACAGCCCTGGTCCCCAGCCGTGCACGCAGGGCCACGCGGACACCGGCTAAGAGAGCTCGGGAGAGGGCGCCGCCACGCCGGACCTCCCACCCCGGCCCTCCCTGGCCAAGGCTCACCGGTGTCGGCCGGCACCTTGGCCGCGTTCAGAGTGTTGATGAGCTCCCCCAGATTGTTCTTCCGCCCGTTCATCTTCCAGTTCCCCCCCACGAAGAACTTCCTGGAGGGCGCCATTGCGATGAAGCCGGCACACTGAAGGTCAGGAACAGCGCGCAACCGCTTCCACTGGCCGCTTATATAGAGCGCGGAGAGGCAGAACTCCGCCCCCCCCGCGTCCTCTGCCATGGCTGGCCCGGCCCGAGGAAGCCCTGCCCCCCGGCCCCGCCCGCCGCCCGCGGAGGCCCTGCCCCCGGCCCCGCCCGCCGCCCGCGTTGCAAAGTTCTGACGTTACCACCATTCTTGTAGCAACGTTCCAGGGCTGGCTGGGGCTCACAGTCGCTTCAGCCGCAATTGCCAGACTTTGGGGAGAAGGCGAGAGCTGTGCGCCTGGCAGGCACTCAGGGGAGCCCCCTGTTCACGGCTGCAGCCCCCCAGAGGGCCAGAGGGATCCCGAGGGGGGCGCTGGCTGCAGGCCCGGCCACTCCACTCCCAGGCTTGGCCTCAGAGCCCTGAGGGGCTTCTCTCCCAACTCTGGGAAAATGAACCCCCTCCCCCCATCGGAGCGGCCACATCCCTGACTGCTGAGCAGGCACCTTTGACCTACCAGGGCGAGCCCAGCGCAACAGAAATTGGGCAAGTAACAGGGTTCAGAGGCGGAGGGACGGCCCACGTTGGCTGGAGACGGTGCAGCTAAGAAAGAGGCAGTTCAGAAGTCTGCCCTGCCCCCAGGAGTACCCCACTTTTTAAAAAAAAATTATTTTATTATATATTTATTTATTTATTTATTTATGGCTGCGTTGGGTCTTCGTTGCTGCGCGTGGGCTTTCTCTAGCTGCGATGAGCGGGGGCTACTCTTCGTTGCGGTGCGCAGGCTTCTCATTGCGGTGGCTTCTCTTGTTGCGGAGCACGGGGTTCAGTAGTTGTGGCTCGCGGGCTCCAGAGCGCAGGCTCAGTAGTAGTTGTGGCACACGGGCTTAGTTGCTCCGCGGCATGTGGGATCTTCCCGGACCAGGGCTCGAACCCGTGTCCCCTGCATTGGCAGGCGGATTCTTAACCACTGCGCCACCAGGGAAGTCCATGGAGTACCCCACTTTTTACTCCAGCGGGCCAAGGACTGACAAGGGACTGCAGGGCCTGGGGCCCAGGGCTCCCTAGCCACTGGGGACATTTGGGAGGTACCCATTTGGGCCCCCTCTCCTGTGATGGCTGGAAGGAAGGACTCTTGACCCCATCTGTGTCTGTGTCACCCCACTCCACTTTTCTTCATCTGACAGCCCGCACCCCTCAGCTTTCCTCTACTCCCCCAGTGCTCACCTCACTCAGCCCCCAATCTCCCAAGAGCGCCAGAACGGTAAAAAGCACACAACTGCCTACGAGGGGGCACGAGGGTCAAAGGGCTGGGGCCAGGAGTTTTCAGAAACTGGCCCTCCTGCTAACCCCAGGGGGTTAACGGTCTCCCCCAAGTTATCAAACAGGACACAATTGAGCCATTGTACTTTTATTCACATCCTGTATTTTGGCATTTTCCAGAGAAGGACAGGGGAGAGACAGGGTGGGGAAAAGACTGAGGCAGGAGGGTGAGGGGGGTCCCCATTTCCCTTATGTCCCTCCTTGCCCGACCACACGGGGAGCAAACACAAAGTGGGGAGGGGAGGCACAGAAGCCCCCTCCTGTGGAAGAGGCTGCACAAAGCTACACCCACACCACACACACAAACAAGCCCGCTCCACGCCAGGCCGGCAGGATCACAGAGAAGCAGAGCACTATGGGGTCAAGGGCAGGAAAGCAACAGTTTCCTCACAGACAGGCAGCCGGCCCCTCCTGTGCCCTTCCTGCTCTATCCCCAAAGTCTCCCGAGTGCCCCTCGCTTTGCTTGGCCATTCTCCCATGGCCACTAGCTTCTTCCCTGCTACTGGGGACGAAAAGAAAAAGGGTACAGAGCAGGGGGGCGCCCATCCCTCATGCTGGGTGGTCTGTCCCCCGCCCTCAGTGGTAAGGGCTCAGGGCAGGCTCTTAGCTGGCCACTCTCTGGTAGAAGTAGATGTAGCCCAGGTCCTTGGGCGGCTTCTCAGAGGCACACACTTTCTGGTCATTGTAGATCACCCATCTGGGGAAGGGGGTGGGGGAAAAGGATGAACAACCCGGGCATTCTCAACTCAGTCTCTCTGACGTGGCCCCTGGAGTTGACCCTGGTGACTCTGGGGCGAAGGCTCCCAACATTCTCTGCCTGGGTCCCCAAACCTACAGTCCAGCTGCCACCTGTCTCAAGGGAACGTCCCAATCTCACAGGCTCATTCCTACTCTACTCGGTGTCTTCAGACCCTGTGGTATCTTTACAGCCACCTGCGCCCATTCCTTTTAGGTAGGGGTCAGCAAGCTTTGTCTGTCAAGGGCCAGACAGGAAATGTTTCAGGTTTTGCAGGCCATCCGGTCTGACACAACTACTCAGCCTGCCTGT
This sequence comes from Balaenoptera ricei, assembly GCF_028023285.1. Taxonomy (NCBI): domain Eukaryota; kingdom Metazoa; phylum Chordata; class Mammalia; order Artiodactyla; family Balaenopteridae; genus Balaenoptera; species Balaenoptera ricei. The sequence continues at coordinate 6,467,033 of NC_082648.1, read as the reverse complement.
TGCAGCATGAAAAGAGCCACAGGCGATACATAAACGAGTAAGTGTGGCCGTGCTTGTAAAAACTTTATTTATAAAAGCAAGTGGCGGGATTCAGCCCTTGGGCCCTCGTTTGCCCATCTCTGCCGTCAGGCTTTCTGTCAATTTCTGGTGAATCTGCGCCCCCCACCAGGCAATGCTTTATTGTCCCTCACAAATATTCTAGGACTTCCAGGATGGCCCCTCCCCATCCCCAGAAACACTGCCCCATTCAAAAGGTACGTGCCGTCCCCTCACCTGCCTTCCTTCTTGACGTGGCAGACGTAGTGACCACACATGGTTGAGGTGCCCATGTGACTAATGAAGGCGAAGAGCTGATACTCTAGGGAGGGAGGGGGAGGGGAGGAGACAGTGAGGGCGGATGCATCCAGCAGCTCACACCCAGGACGGGATTTCAGGGAGTGTCGATCAGCCCCCGAGGATCCCACCTTCAGGAGTCACGTGAGTGGAAGGAAGCTTCTGACCTCTGTGCCCCCCGAGGGAAGCAGAGCTACCTTGGGATGAGGACCTGGAAGCCGACTGGCTAGATTCTCCCAGGCCCGTCCTGTTTCCCCGGGACACTCACTTCCAGGACCGTCCCGGACTTTAGGTCCCACCGGTATGGACTCGGAGATGGAGTCGGCAGCTGAGCGGCCCTCGGAGATGTCCATGGCAGCTTCTGCGTCCAGGTCGTCTATGTGACTGAAGATCCAGTCCACAGCCCGTTCTAAACTGTTATTCTGGGAGAGGAGGGAAGCATTACTTTTTATTTTTTAGCAAAGTCGGGGCCAAGAAAGCCCCCAGTGAAGGCCTCTGCTCCCTTATCACAGCCACTAAAGGGCAGAGCCCCAGACTGGCCGTACCACACAGGTCGTCCTCGGTCTTGCTCACGAGGGATGGAACCTCACTCCCACCCGCTTCTTCCCACAGGTCCCGTCCTCGTCTGGGGGCGCCCATACCGTGGCCCGCAGGGCTTTCAGGGCCTGGTCCCGGGAGAAGCCCATGGAGACGATGGTGGTCACACAGTCCTCTGGCGGGGGGTCAGCTGCTGCGCTTGTGGAGCCGGGCCCGCTGGAGCCAGGCAGGATGAGGGGGTTTGCAAAATCTGCGGACGTGAAGGGGCTGAAGCGTTTGGGGGAGGGTGCTGGCCCTGCCTGCTCACCACCCCCCAGCTCCCCAGCTCTGCTTACCTGGATCATCCATGTGCGACATGACCCAGTTCATGGCGGCCTCGGCCCCGCTGTTGCCCGTGTAGTAGACGGCTTTGCGGCAGGCGTCCATCGGGAAGCCCATCTCCACCAGCTGGATGATGACCGATTCATCCAACATGGGCGCTGTTGGCGGAGAGGCGCGGGCACAGGGGCCTGACTCCCTGGGCCACTCCCTGGCCCTCCTCGCTCCCACCGTCCACCCCAGCCCTCTTCCAGCCGCCCGTCCAGGTGTTTTTCCTCCATGGCCTGGCACCTTATTCCAGAACTAAAATGACAACACAACATCACGTGTGGCCAGCAGTATATCCTCAAGGTACAGAACTGAGGCTAGAGGTCCCCCAGGGAGCCCCTTCCTTGCCCACTCTCTGAGAACAGGCCGTTTCTGGAGTATGAGAACCTGCCCCCGCCCCTAGCCAACTCGAGGTGAACGAGGGCAGAGGCGATTAGCCACCCACACGGAGGATGTGGCTGGGGGTTCTCTATTGGTCCTCATGTCCATCAGGAGGGCAGAGGAAATTCGAAAGGGAGGACAGGAGAAACACAATGGACAGGGACAAGGGGAGGCAGGCAGAGAAGACCCCCCATCAGCAAGGGAAAGAGACAGGCAGGAAGAAGAGTCACTAACATGTCGGAGAGGAGAAGTGAGGGGAGCAGAAGGAGTCTTCGTCTTCGTTGCCATAGAAACCAAGGCTACCTTTGGGCTCATCCGGAGTGACCAGGGGTGGGGCAATGTCGGGCAGCTCCTCCTCTCCAGGCTGCAGCCCTGTGCCCCTCAGCTGGGAGATGTCTAGCTCCTCTGGCATCTCGATGGATACATCTGCAAGTGGAACAGCAGGACAGAGGTCACCTCAGCAGCTCCCCGAGGCCCTCTGGGGATAAGCACTCCAGGAATCTCAAGCCCCTACCCCCATCCTGCTCTGTACTAAGATGCTGCTCAGAGCGGGACCCAATGCAGGGGTCTCAGTGTAATAAAAATAATCACGGGCCGGGGTTCAGGAGACCAGGATTCCAGTCCTGGATCTACCACCAATGAGCCATGAGCCGGGAAGGGGCCTCTGACTGTGCCGCAGAATGATTCTATACTTCCGTGGGGCTCGACTTATCTAGGGAATGAAGTTAATTCTGCAGTTCGCAAAGTCATCAGGGGCCTGTAAGGCCCATGAAAAACTGTTTCAAGATTATCAAAATGAAAACATCTTACCAATTATATAAAACTATGAAGATAACTTTTGGTTTTAAGTCATAACTATAAAATCGAAGAAGTGTTAAACAACAAGATCCTACTGCACAGCACAGCAAACTGTATTCAATATCTTATGATAAACCATAATGGAAAAGAGTATTAAAAAAAAAAGGAATGTGTATATATAACTGAATCACTTTGCTGTACAGCAATAGTTAACACAATGGTGTAAATCAACCATACTTCAATTAAAAAATGTAGTGAAAAAAGTAAAAAATCAAAAAATCAAAGAAGTCTTAATATTTTTAGTCAGCTCTTTTCAAACTAGACACATTTTGAAACATCTAAGGTAACGTTTCCCCTTTCAGAGGGAAGCTGGAGAAGCACTAGTTGATGTGTTAAGGCCCCTTCTTTTTCTAGCACTTTCTGCTTAACCTCCCTCGCTCGTCCCAGCCACCATACCCAGTTTCTTGGGCACCCAGTCTAAGCCGAAGGTGAACTTCTTGATCTGGATGACCAGGTAGTCAGGGAATGAGGCAAATCGTGTGGTCCTAGGGAAGAGAGAATGTCCTGGTACCCAGAGAACCTCTCCTGAAAGCCCCACCCTCAGCCTGTCATGGATAGAAGGCCTAACAGCCCAGAAGACACTCCATATTCTTTTCTTGCCCTGGCCAGGCATCAAAAGCATCTGTAGAAAAGGAGAAGCAGAAGCCGGGGAAGTGAGGGGGATGGGGGGTGTCTCACGGGCAGGAGCGGCAAAGGGGCAGATGGCTGAAATCCCGGAGACCAAAGACTCTTTCACATCTCAAGTGCATGCCAATGATGGGTTAGCAAAAAGTAAGATCATCTACTGGAAGTTTCAATCCTGTCCACGACTGTTACTAAGTGCCTGTGCTTTGCCAGGATTGGGGAAGTGAGCGGAGAGAGGCTGCCCTGGGAACTGATCCCATCCCAAGAGAGACGAGGGACTGGTAGGGGCAGGTCAAGGTAACGTGTTGCAATTATCCGAGTCCACTCCTGCTAGGGCCTCTTGGACCAGGGTACCAGCCTCAACTGATGCAAGTCTGAGATTCTGACCACAAAGGGACTCGAGAATGCAAAAAAAGGCTGACAGCATCTTTGGGTTTACCCTGACGCGGGCCCGGAGCCACAGGACTTACTTGACGGCTACTGACTTGGCCTGCAGGGCCGTGCTCCAGAAGTCATCCACCTGCTCGGGGGCCCCATAGGCCTCCAGGCAGGAACTGAAGGGCACCTGGGCCCGGACCAGTTCTGGCAGTGGCAGCTTCTCCTCTTCGGCTTGGCGCTTCTTCTCCTCGTACTCCAGGAGCTCCTCTGGTGACAGAATCGGTGGGTGGATCCCTCAGAGGGGGCTGCCTCTTTCCCCCCTTAACCTCTCCCTACTGGCTCTGAGTCCACGACCACCTCAGCTCCTCCGCCTCCCCAAACCTACCGGACACACGTCCGTCTGTGATCTTGCCTCTTTCTCAACACAGCTCTGCTGACCAGCTGCAGGCAAGGTTAATCCCGCCTGCCCCCAACAGCCCCGCCTCGGCCCTCTGGCTGGGGAGCAGGGCGGACCGCGGGCTCTGCTTCTGTAAGGCACCCAAGCACTGCTCCCAGGCCTCCGCCTCCGCCTCCAGGCCCCGCTGGGAGAGCAGAGTGCCCACCTTTGTTCAGGGCCGCGTCCATGGGCACAGGCAGCTGCATGATGTAGTCCACTCGCTGGGTGTACTTCACCTTCTCTGTCGCCAGGCACTTGATCTTCTCCTCCACCAGGAAGCGGAACACTTCGTTCGGATTTTCAGAGCTCCGGCAGTTCCTCTACGGGGGAGAGGCAGGCTAGGGAGGTCTGGGCAGCCACGCACGGGGTGGGAGCCTAGAGGAGTCACTCGGGGGGTCAGGGAGAGAGGGGAGTGGAAGAGAGACGACCACGAAGAGGGGCAGGGATGCAAGAGCACAGCAGAAGCCTTCCCTCATCAACCCCGCCAGTTCTGGCCCATCCGGGCACGGTGGGACTAGGTGGGACTGCGTGGGAAAGCGCCTGTACTTTCTAAGTGCTAAGTATCCGCCTATCGTTTTCTTTGGGTGCATCCTTCATTAGGCTGCAAGCCCAGCGACTGTAAGGGTCACTCCTTTGCTGCTCTCCTCAGGTGCAACTGCTCCTCGCGGGGAAAGCTCAGGGCGCGAAGGCTGTGGGGTCCCAGGGGTGGGAGTGGGTTAGGGCTGACAGGAAAGAATGGGCAGCACGGAGAAAGGAGGGAACTGAATCGCAGGCAGACAGAAGGAGTGTGATAAGCGCCCTCCCTCGCCACCTTCCCCGCCCTCACCTCCACCATGTTGATAAGGTGAAGAAAGAACTCTTGGGCATCCTGCTGCCGGTTGGTGGAGAACTCGGGGTGACCCTTGCCAATGAGGGCCTTGAACATCCGAGGGGCGATGCCATCTTGGACTTCCTAGGCAGAGCCAGGGCGGCGATTCAGCTGGGGCCCAAGAGGCCACCAAGTGGCCTTCTTTAGACACCTCCCGGATCTCAGTTTCCCCACAATTCCAGAGCCTGAAAGGGATGGAGGCCCAGACTCACCTTTTGTTCTGGCACCTGCTCCCCATCGCCCGACTCTGGTGCTGGCTTGGAGTACTCTCCCGAGAGAAGGCCATGGCCCAGCTTGGCCCTGCGTTAACATCCAAGAGAACCACTCAGCTTCCGCCTGACACCCGTCTACACCGGATCCTCCCCAATTCAGCCCCTGCACAAAGCCCCCTTAGACAACTCTCTAAAATGTGAAAAACCTTAGATTCCATGGGAACCCGACTCAAGGCAGACAGCATGCCCAGAAGGCAGTCATCTGAAAGCCTCTAGCTGGCCAGGGGCTAAACTGCTGTCCACTCCAGGGGGTCACGGAGGAGCAAGAAGCCACACAGGACTAGCTACATACACCTGGGTGCTGAAATCCTGGGTAGGGTCCGTCGGGGCGTTCTGGAAGATCTTCTCCAGCTTATCCACATATCTGAGAGCAAAGGGAAGGATCATTGGAGGGGCTTGGGCCCAGGCCCAGAGGAAAAGGGAAGGGAGTAATTATCTACTAGCTCAGGGAACAGGTTCCCTCCAGAGGGGGGAGGCACGCAGTTGACCCTTGGGGTCCACTTCTTTCCAGCAACCTGCCCTCCCTCCCATTTCCAACTCGGTCAGCAGGCAGGGCACTCCAGCCCCCTCCCTGAGAGAGAGTCGGGGGAAAGGAGAAGACAGCCCAGGAGAAGAATAAATACGGTTCATATTCTTTGAACAGAACGTGTCAATATGTTCTAAGTTTTCAAGCGTGTACCAGGCCTTCCCAATTAGACAATAAACTCACTTATGCTGAGAACCTGCCTTTCTTCTCTCGTCACGTCCCTATCCCTCCCCTATCCTCAAATGCTCCATGTACCTGTTAGGTGCTCACGTGATGTCACTGGCCTAAAATAAAGACCACATGCTAGCCCTTGAGTCAGTCAGGAGGCCTCAGGGGGCCCTGGTGTTGGGCGTCTGGCCCCACCAGTGGGTTTGTGTGTGGCCGGGTTGATGGTGATACAGCCCTAGAACCTGTTCCCCTCGCAGAGTACCAGGAACTAAGACTGAGCTAGAACAGAGGTCCTGAGGGCAGCCAAAGGAGGGTGCCTGGAGGCTGGCCGCCAGGGGAGGAGCGGGTGTCAGGGGCGCAGAGCCCAGGGCCCGGCCTCGGGGAGAGGGCAGCACTCACTTCCTCTGGAAGTCGGGGATGCTGAAGAGCACCTGGACCACCGAGTTGAGGTAGCAGCTGTTGCCCAGGTTGCGGATGCCTGTGTAGCCGGGCCCGAACAGGGGCTTGAGCGGCACCCCCGACTCCTGGATCAGCTCCCACTCGCCGATGCGCTGGTTCATGTCTATCTCCAACTCCGTCATCGTCTTGTCCGTCTGCACGGGAAGGGGCACCTCAGTCAGGCTAAGGAACGCAGCCCTGCGTCTTTTCCGTTCTCTCACTGGGTCTAGGACGAGAGCCAGCTGGAGCCTGCAATGTGCTGAATTATGGGCTCTGACACGGGAGGCCCACTGGGTATCCTCCAGTGCAAGTTCCGGAAGGCCACAGGCAACTGTCCCAGGGGCCCGTTAGGCAGCAGGCCTCTGCCCAAATGAGGGGATGAGACGAACTCAACTCCCCCGAGCTGAAGCGTTCATCCATGCTGAAGCCCCACCTTCTCACCCTCAGATCACCCAAGCATCGCTTCCTCAGGGCCATTTCCTCCATCCCCTGGACTAGGTGGCCCCCTGGAAACTCCTGCACTCCCTCCACAGTCTGCAGTTACTCCCGTATCTGCGTGAGCATCTGATCAATGCCTGCCTCTTATCTGGAATATAAGCCTATGAGAGCGAGGGCCACCCCGTCTCATTTGCAGTGACCAGCACATAGTAGGAGCTCAGCAGTAGTCAATGAATGATGAAATGATTCTAGAAGCTAAAGGGGTCTCACCTTCTGCATCTTCAGCATGTCGATACCGAAGTGGGACAGGTGCTCGGCCAGGTTGGGGTCCAGGACCATGTCATCCTCGTCATATGAGTACACATCTAGCACAGGAGGCAGGAGCGGGGTCGGAGGGGGCGGCTCAGGCCCAGCCTGACCACCAACCCCACCCCCTGCCCTGAGAGGCCTCGGTGGGACAGAAGGACGAGCCGTGAGGGCAACGCTCTCAGCTCCCTCGAGCATCAGTGAGGCCATAAGCCCTTCTGGGACGGGCTGTCCGGGAAGATGGGGTGAAACAGGATAAGGGCTGGAATTCATCGTGTCTCCACCCTATAGATAAGGTTCTAGAGTGAGACGGGTTCGAAAGAACGCTCACTAAAAGATAACGATGGTAACCACTAGGAAGGGGACTGGGATTTGGGAGGTTAACTGAAAATTCAGTTTCACTGCAATATTTTCATCGTTTATCAAGAGAACAAACTCGCGTCTCGTTCGTGTCATGTGAAATGAGTTGACGGTTAAGACCCAGGGGTTTCCGCGTGGAGGCGGGCGGCCGGGGGCGGGGTGGTACCAGCTCCGTCGGGCGTGATGGTGCCCAGCTTGACGGCTAGCGGGTAGCCCGACTCCCGGTAGTGCTCCACAGCGTGGTTGTTGCCGCCGCTGCCGTCGAAGTAGCGCCGGCCACAGAGGATGGAGCCGTCGGTCAGGTTGAGCCACAGGTTCTCCCTCATGTCGCACTTGGAGCACTTCCAGCCACTAACCCCGGGAGAAGAAAATTAGCCGAAATATGGGTCAGGGGTTTATGGGAGCGGTGGGTGCCCCGCTGGTCCAAGACCTCTCTCTTCTCCTCTCCTCTGGAGGTCCCCTCGCTTAGCTCAGCTCCCCCAAGTCTCCCTCCTTATCCTGCTCCCGACCCTCTCTCCCACCAGACCCCCAGGAGGGTGGCCTCTTTGCCCCAGCTCTGGGGGTTGCACCCCGAGGTGGAGGGGCCAGGCCTCACCAGGGAGGGATTCGAGCAGGGCTGTCCAGCTGCTTGAGGTTGAAGGCATGCTTAGACACCTGCCGTACTTCCCCATCCCAGGCCTGCACCTCCTGCTTGCGGGAGGCTGAGTCGGCCGACAGTAGGGCCTCCACCGCACTGGTCACCTGGGGGAAGCAGAGGGTGAGAGACAGGACCCAGCCCACAGCCCCACATGCCCCTCTAGCCCCGTGGTCTTCAGCTTTCTCGGGCCTTGCCCACGACATCACTGCTCTGGCCCCGCCTGCCCAAGAATCTTCGGTAGGGCAGGAAGGTATTCATACCCGATCTCTGACCATGTCAGGCAGTCCCCCCAACCCATCCCGGGCTATCTCCAGGTAATCCGGCAAAATGATGATTTTTACATCCTCATCGTATTCAAACTTCTCCTCGCTGAGGTCAAACCCGCCTTCGACACCTGGTAAGACAGGGAAGAAGAGGGGGAGTAGGACCACCACCACAGGTCGACACCCCTCCTCTGATACAGCACTTCACCTTGTCCCCTCCAGAGCTTCAGGGCCACGGATCAGGCCCATCCTTCGGGGGCTTTCCTAGCACCTCTGAGAGCAGGAATGGCCAGCTCAGGGAGGAGGACAGGACGGCAGCGATGCTCACCGATAGCCAGACGGGTGGGCTTCTTGCGGGGAGGGTCTCCAGTGCTCGCAGTTGTGTCTTCCTCTTTCTGCAACAAGGCAGGAAGGGCAGCATCAGCCACGAGCACCAAGGGAGGTACAAACGAGGATGGACGGGATGGAGTGGGCTAATCTCGGAAGAGAAAGGAGGTAAAAAACACACGTGCTGGGTTTTAATGACACCAACAGAAATAGGTGAGGGGGCAACTGAGGCCTGTGGGAGGTCAGGATGGAACAGACAGATTCAGTACGGGGGCCCCGTGGGATGTGCCCGAATGTCCTCAGGCCTTGCCTACCGGGCGCCGGGTCCGGCGGAGGTGCAGGTAGACTCGCTGGCCCGTCTTGTTGAAATGTCTCTCCACATACTGTTTCCCAAAACCCAGGAATGTGTTCATGCAGATGTAGAGGCCACCCTCGGACTCCTGCAGGACAAGAGGCAGGGGAGGGGACCCAGGCAGGATGAAGCCGTGCCAGGGGAAACCGAGACCTGGAGTCAGAAACTGCTGGCTTCCGGAAGAAAGGCCTGTCCTCAGACACCGTGTGGCTTTTGGCGAGTCACTTAGCCTTTTAGGACCTGGCACCTGGCGAAGAGTCTCCCCATCCTCCTGTGACTTTGATAACAACCCACAAGGACACCGGGGCTGAGCAACACCTATCAGTCACCATTCCTCTTCCTTCTTGCTCCTTCTTTGGAGCCCTTTGGTATACTGCAGAGAACTCCCTTTACCTCTTTCCTGGAGCCTAGAGATCCAGAGAGTGAATGGGGATCAACTACCACAGACTTGGAAAGACCTCCATGTCAGACACTGAACCTAATCTAGGGACACCATGACCAGCCCCACCCGACCTCCAAGATTCAGCAAACCTTCCAGACCGGACAAGCACAGATGCCAGCACCTGAACAAGACACCTAAGCCCGAGCTTGCCAGCAAGGCCAGACCTTTCCCTTCCCTCACTCTACTAGGCAGTCGAACCCTGGTCCACACTGGTCTCCTCCTTCCTTGCCTGCTGAGGCCTGGCTCCAGGGGAACAATGCCTTGCTTGGGGCTCACAGCTGAACTGGGACCCAGTCTGGCAAGGACATGAAGTCCAGCATTCTCCAGTCACCGCCCTGATGCTTCCCCCTGCCCGCCCCCGACCAATAACCAAATCCCCACTGAAGTCCCATCAACCTCCAACCTCAAAGCCATCCCCTTTCTAGAACCATCTATCAACACCTTCTAAGACAACTAGAACACATATAACCCAGGAAGAAAACAGGGAAAGACAAGTATCCACTGTAAATCACAGCTGAGGAGGGAAGATGGGCTTTCCCCAAACTGAGCAACTCCACCCGTGCCCTTGTGAAGAGAGTGATGGAGAAGGAGGAGGAGGAAATTGGACAACAGAGTCTTCCCTCAGATCCAAGCAACGACAGGCATCTTCTTCCTGGAATTAAAGCCTCAGTGGCCTTGAAATATTCTCTGCTGTGAGTTAAAAATAGGGCACCGCACCGCAGTTCTCAGTCCCATAGATTGCTCTGTACCACTCCCTAGAACAGTGTGGGTTATAACGTTCATGAACAAATAGAGCATTTCTCATCACGGAGGTCAAATAAGCTCTTTCTACCATGAACCCAATTTGAAGATAATCAAATATGCCAGAAGTTGGTTAGCAAAGCCAACCAGTGGAGATCTCCTGACTTGGGGTGAGAGAAGGAAAGTGTAATGAGATTACAAAAACCCCTTTTGGATTATTCAAACCATTACTAAGGAGAGGGACAGGAGTGTAGAGAAGGAGCCACTGTAGGTAACTGAAAGAAGGGAGACTTCTACCATCTGTTGATAATTAAAGAAAAAAACCTTTCCCTCCTGAGAAAGACAGTGCTTCACCAATGCGTGCACTTGATAAAACTGGGAGGCCTGTGGGAGCTCTGCAGTGATTAAACTCCTATGTTGCAAATAGAAGACACTGATTCCACCAAAGATTGGGAACCCTGGAGCTCTGCTCTGAACAGCCGTCCTCTTTTAGCTCTGCCAAAGCCAGACTTCAGAGAAGCAGCACATTGTCTGGGGCCCAGATCAAAGCCTAGCAAACCAAGCAACCTACAAATCACAGTGATGATCCTGAACTGGGCCTCAGATCACGCTGCTATCCTCAGCACTGGCGATGCATTAATGAAGCCTTTCCACTCTGACTTGCAGTTTTCCCGGCCATGAGCTGGTCTGGCTGAACACCCTGGGCAGGGCCCAGCAGCGGCTTGAGGGACGGGTGGTGAGGGGGGCGGATCCCAGCCAGGCTGCTGCCCTCTCAGTTCAGGCTCTGGCCTAGCTGGAGGCTTGTGTCTGCCTGAGGGAGTCACAGGAAGGCAGAACTGCAGGAAGGGAGGGAGGTACCGGGTGGAGCCTGCAAAATGTGAAGCACGGTGTGGGTGGCGGCTTTGCCTAACTAGTCAAGAGTGGGAGCGGGATGGGAAAGGGGCCTTAGTATCTGCCACGAAAGAAACCACCTCTCTGGGAATACTTTCAAAAGGGTTCCCTCTGCTCTCTGTGATGGGCGGGAGAAAGAGAGAGGGCTGCGGCCATAATTCACCTCAAAGGAGAAACGACTAGAGCTTTCCTCTCCTCTTTCCTCCCCTCCCTACCACCAATGACCCACCTCCCCGGCCCCTGTCCATATTAACCATGGGTGGAGGCTCTGTAACTCTGCCTTTTTCAGAACTGGGCTTCTTCAAGGCCACTTCCAGACTACTAGGCGCCTGGGAACTGCAGTCCCCACCCTCCTACCCCAACCCGGGCCCAGAACTGCGTGGGGGGGGGATGGGGGGGAGTCGCACCATCCCTCCCACACGAGACTACAAAACCCGGAGAGCCACGCGCGATAGGCAAGGCCAACTCCCAGGCTTTCGCAGGGGTCCACATGGGAGATGTAGTCCGGCAACCGGGTTGCCCCTCCGGCTTAAAACGGTAACGAAGGGAGTGAGCGACTACAATCCCCACAGTGCTCCACGAGACCGGGTGTGGGTGAGGCGGGCGCGGTGGCTTCCGGGGGCGGTAGTCACACGACAGCTCCCGCGAATTCGAAGCAACGGCAGAAGTAGCGTGGGAGACTACAAGTCCCATGGTGCACCGCAGGGAGGCGGTGGCCCAGGACTTGCAGGCCCCGGCGGAATGACCAGGGCAATGGAAGGAAGTCGTGCTCCCTGCGGCCGTGGGGAATGGGCTTACCGGTGTGTCGAAGGAGAAGGCGCACTCGTCTTTGTGGACCCGGTCTCCAGCCTTGGGGACCCGGATAGTCGGTAATACTGACAGCAGCGCCTCCTCACTCAGCTCCGCCATGACACCGGCAGCAGCCCCTCCACACACAGCGGCTCCCACCGCTTCTAGTCCCCCACCCCCTACCCTTTAGTCCAATGAGCGCCACTCGTTAGGTGCATGCGCTGAAGGAAAGACGCGCGAGAATGGCAGTTGGACGGAGCCTGCCCGCTAGTGCTCCGCCCTCTGCCCGGCTCTTGACTATCGCCAATGAAAAGCGCTTCTAATGCAATCGATGCTCGGAAGAGCCAATCCCACTCCTCCAGGGCAGAGCGCACGTAGAGCAGTGAGGTGGGCCCCGGAGTTTTGGCTGCTGGGACTCCGGGACCCTACAATCCATTAGCGTGCTGTCTATTGAAGAGCAGAAACGGACGGTGGTTTAAACCAGTCAATCCCAGAAACTTTCCTGGGGACCTGTCCAATGGGAAAATAGAAGGGCAGTTGTAGTATTGATATTTGAAAAGGGGCTGTCCAATGAGGCGGGGTTTGAGAGTTAGTGTCGAGTGATTGCTAACTCCGTCGACCAATAAGGATTACGATCTCTTTGGCCTCAGAAAAATCTTCATAACTCCGTCTCCAGCTGGATATGTACATAATAGCGTAATAATTCATGATTCTATTTTTTTAAAAAATCATTTGATTTCGAAACGGAAGGTCTCAAAAGCTAAAATTGGCATTCTGCAAAGTCTCACGACAGACAGCTCGCAGCCCTATACTGAACAAAAGTCCCCCTATCGAGGAGGCGTCACCCCTGGCAAGTCAAGCCGCCGTCCATTGGCCCCACGGTCCCCATGATAGACGTCCTCCCAGCCCAATGGCTTCCTGCGCTGGAGGCGGGCCTCACATAGCGGACCTATAGGAACCAGGATCGACTCAGCCAATAGGGTCAGGGCAGGGGCGTGGCGGGAAGTTTGAAACTTCGATTCGGGAGTTGAGGATCGAGCTGTTTTGCACCCAAAGCTGGAACTGGGGCCCGGTAAGTGATTTGAATAAATTAGTGAATAAGTTAGAGGGCCCAGGAGGCCCGGAAGGAGCTGCCTTGTCATCTGTATCAGTCATTATCCCCTCTGAGACCTCTGGCCCGGCGGCCAGGCGCTTCCTCCGCGGCGAACTGGGGAAGTTCGGGTGGTCTGGAGTCAGAGGGCGAACGTGGTCGCGGTAAGGACTGAGACCTGAGTCACTTCTCACAGGCATCCCTTCCTCGCCCGGGCCGGGCCCTGCCCCATCCTATTTCTCCTGGTTGAGATGGGCTCAGCCAAGAGCGTCCCAGTCACTCCAGCGCGGCCTCTGCCTCACAACAAGCTTCTGGCTCGAGTGGCGGACCCCCGTTCACCCAGCGCCGGCATCCTGCGCACTCCCATCCAGGTACTCAGGGCCCATCCAGGTACTCAGGATCGGGGTGGGGGAGGCAGCGAAACTGTCTGAATTTGGGGGCCTCTGCCTAACCTGATTCTGAGAGAGCTCACTCCCCGCCACCACCCCCCGCCTTATTTTCCACATTCTCAATCCCGGTGAAGTAGGCTGAGTGTCTGAGGGCCTTGGCAATTCCCGTCTGGAGTGTGGACCTGAGGCTAGAGACCTGGGGGTGGAAGAGTGAGGGCCCAGACTTGTTCTAGCCTTTGGTCCTGACAGGTAGAGAGCTCTCCTCAGCCAAACCTGCCAGCAGGGGAGCAGCTGGAGGGCCCTAAGCAGTCCCAGGACTCAGATCCCCGCTCTCCTACCCTTGGCATTGCACGGACACCTATGAAGGCCAGCGGAGGTAAGTGTTGGGCCCAGGGAATTCTGGTAATGCTGTCACCTAGCATCCTTGGGTGACAGCATTATCAGAAGGGGCCTCCATCCTCCTGCTTTGAACCCATGTCACTCTTTTCTCAACACTTTGCTCCCTCTCATCAACTTGTCTCTTCCCAATCCCTCACCCACCAGGGCATGACTCCTAAGGCTCATGTATCTTTTCCTCCTTGCTGAATGATTTGTAACAGAGGGTCACTATCTCACTTCACTTCTCCCCCCCATAGAGCCCCCAAGCCCACTGGTGAAACAGCTGAGTGATGTATTTGAGACCGAAGACCCCACATTAAGTCTTCCCCCAGAGCCTGTTCTGCCCCTAGAGACACCTTCATCTTCTCAACTGGACTTGCCTCTGGGCACCCAGTTTTCCCTTGAGGATCAGATGCCACCTTGGAGCCAGACTGAGCTCCCCTCCAGGCAGGTGTTTTCCAAGGAGGAAATAGGACATGCCTCAGAAACCCCTATGGCCAGCCAGGACTCAGACAAGCCCTTGAGAGACCCCGAGACTCCTCGATCTTCAGGTACAGAATCTAAGGGCAAGGTATGGGGTAGAGAAATTGGGAGAACGCTCTGGGATAATGTCCATGAATGGATGGAGGAGAAATAAACTGTAATGTTGGCTCCTTGTTTTAACTCCTTACCAACCCTAGGTTCTAAGTGCAGCAGATGGAAACCAAACAGCAAGGTGCTAGGGAGATCTCCTCTCACCATCCTGCAGGATGACAACTCCCCCGGGACTCTGACACCACGACAGGTAAAGGGAGAGAGGGTGAAAGCTATTACTAGGAAATCCAACGTAAAGATGGGAGCCCTTTTCCCTGATCTTCTCTGCCCTGAACAACCTCCCGCCCTCCCTCACCTTGCCCACTGCCTTTTGCAGGGAAAGCGGCCTTCTCCCCTGAGTGAAAATGTTAGGGAACTAAAGGAAGGGGCCGTTCTGGGAACTGGACGACTTCTGAAAACTGGAGGACGAGCATGGGAGCAAGGCCAGGGCCATGACAAGGAAAATCAGCACTTTCCTTTGGTAGAGAACTAGGGCATGCACGGCCTCAGCACCGGGACTCACCAGGGGCCTAGTGATATTCTGTGTCCTCTCACCCCTTCTTTCCCTGGGAGACTGGAAAGGCTCGTTTTCTTCAACTCCCCCTACACCACCAACTCTGGGACTGAGAGCTTCCTTGGCTTTCTTTGTGTCTTATGTGTTTCTGTATATTAAAGCAAGTGATTTTAAATGATTTTTTTTTTACTGGAGTATAGTTGCTTTACAATGTTGTGTTAGTTTCTGCTGTACAGCAAAGTGAATCAGCTATACGTATATATATATCCCCTCTTTTTTGGATTTCCTTCCCATTTAAGTCACCACAGAGCACTGAGTAGAGTTCCCTGTGCTATACAGTAGGTTCTCAGTTGCCTATTTTATGCATAGTAGTGTATATATGTCAATCCCAATCTCCCAATTCATCCCAGCCCCCCTTTGTGTCCATACATTTGTTCTCTGTCTGTGTGTCTGTTTCTGCTTTGCAAATAGGTTCATCTGTACCATTTTTCTAGATTCCACATATATGCGTTAATATACGACATTTGTTTTTCTCTTTCTGACTTACTTCACTCTGTATGACAGTCTCTAGGTCCATCCACATCTCTACAAATGACCCAGTTTCGTTCCTTTTTATGTCTGAGTAATATTCCACTGTGTATATGTACCACATCTTCTTTATCCATTCGCCTGTCGATGGGCATTTAGGTTGCTTCCATGACCTGGCTCTTGTAAATAGTGCTGCAGTGAACATTGTGGTGCATGTCTCTTTATGAATTATGGTTTTCTCAGGGTATATGCCCAGCAGTGGGATTGCTGGGTCGTATGGTAGTTCTATTTTTAGTTTTTTCAGGAACCTCCATACTGTTCTGCATAGTGGCTGTATCAGTTTACATTCCCACTTAAATGATGTTTTTAAGTGTTATACCTAAACCTTGCACTGGGTCTTCTGTATGCAGAAAGGCAGCCTGGGGCGGGGGTGGTGAGGGGGGCTTGTGTTCCACTGCCTGAGTGTCCCGGCACTGACACCTCCAAGCCTCATTTACGCACCTCCCTTAAATACTCGTGTTCCCCAGGGCACTGTCCTTGGCCCTTTCCTCTTGCTGTCCCTGGGTGTTCACTTCTAGGGCTTCATCTGTCACTCATCTGTATTCTGGTGACATCTAGGTCTCTCTACCTAACCCTGATCTTCATCCAGCTGCCCCAGAGGAACTTCAGAGCTTGTCTAACGTTGAATTTGTGATCTTCCCCCCAAAGTTATTCGTCCTCCCCTATTCTCTCTCCCTGTGAATGACAGCACTATCCACCCAGTTGCCAAACCCTAACCTTGGCCATTACCTTGAATCCTTCCCTTTGAATATCCCATAGCCTAGGTGTTGGTCACTTCCTCCTGGCGACTCTGCATCTTTAATCCCTTCCCCACCCCTTCCCTTCCCCCTCTGTCCTATCGCTCTTGCATTTCTTGCCACCTGCCTCCTACCTTGTTTCCCTCCATTCCCTCCAGGCTCCCCTTCCTCCATTTCATCAACCGACATCGCTGCCAGGGCCGTCTTCCCGAGGAGCATCACTGATCACGTTACTACTCCGCTCAAAACTCTTCAATCGTCCCGCGTTGCCTGTAGGATAAAGTCTAGACTTTTTAGCTTTTTTAGGCCTCTTACAATCTGATTCCTTCTCAACACAACCCTCCTGTACAAACACACACATATGCACCAAAGGCAGGCAGTGGGGAACCGTTGTGCACAGCCCCACTCCCAGCCTCCTTCTCCTCCTGCCCCAGCTCAGGCCTTGCCCATGAGGCTTGGGCTCCTGCCTCCACCCTCCTTTCTGCCCACAGCTCTCTGGTACCCAGCCTTTATCATTGCACATGTAATACTTTATTACTTAAGTGGGACCTGCGTCTGTTTGGAACAGAAGTGGGGTGGGAGGCAAACATCACAGACATACCAGGGCACTACTTTATTGCCAGTGCTTTAGGAGAGGCAAGAAGGTAGACAAAGGAGAAAGTACGAAGAAGGGGGCCAGGACCCTAGTGGTGCCAGAGCCATAGTCACGGGGCTGAGGGCCCTGCGCCACTCGGGTCTAGACAAAGGTGGTGGCTCTGGAGGTAGAGGGGGAATCCTAAGGCCTGTGGCCTCAGATGGGAAGCCTGCTAGGCCTGCCAAGGGTGGAGGTCGGGGGGTCCGCTGTCCTTGCTCATTAAGGGAGAAGCTGTCAGGACCATGGAGAGGGGAGGCCATGGGAGGAGATGGGGCAGTTCCCCACCCATGTCCCTGGTGTTGCCTCCCAAAGGCACGCTCCCCGTACTCCCCACGCCCTCAAAGGGGAAAGCCGGGCGGGAAGGGCGGCTGCGGGGTAGAAGAGAAAATCTTAAAGAAATCGGGCAGGGGAGAGGGCAACCGAGTGTCTGCATGGCCTTTTACCTCCCCTCCTCCAGCCTCCTCAGTTCCAGATTTTGAGGAAGCTGTCCCAGGAACCAGTGGCCACAGCCATCCCATCAGCCGTGACCCCCAGGCAGCTGACCCTGTTGTCGTGGCCAGAGAGGATGCCTGAAGAAAAGGGGGAGGAGTCAGCCTGGCAGGGAGTGTGTGCACACAGGGCCCCTAGGTTAGCTGGGCGAGACGTCTGACTAGAAGAGGGAAGAGGATTAGCCCTGAGGGGCGGGCCTTCCATTGAGGCCAATCTCTCTGTGTAGAACCTGGGGTGGGGGAGGGGAGGGGAGGGACCTGGGAGAGCTGGACAGGTCAACGTGCGGGGAGAAAAGCAAGGGCACTAGAAAATGGGGAGGGCTTCCAAATGGAGACTTAGGCCCCGCGAGAAGTGACTTGCCCAGGGCCACTCAGAAAGTAAGCAGTGGAATTAAGATTTGGATCCCGACTCTCTGGCCCAGGGTTATCTTCACTGGGCACCTGGCCTCTCCCGAGAGAAGAAGCCACACTATCTGATTCAACTTCAGACCAGGCCAGTCCTAGAGAAGCGCCCAGATTGGGGTCAGGGCCATCAGGTCACTCTCCATCCCCTTAACTCTGTCACTGCATAGTCCCTGAGCTGGCCCTTCCGTTTGGTGGATGCCCCTGAAACCCAGCACTGACTGGACATTCAAGGCCCCCAGGTCTGGGGGCGACTGGAAGAAGCTCTTCTGGAGGGAAGCAGCTATGGCGGGGGGCAGTGGAGAAGGGCCGATTAGAGCAACTTTGCTTTGAGAGAAGGTGGTCCTAGATTGGGAAGCAAGGGGGACTGGCTTCTAGGGGTAGAGCTCAGAGTTACCCAATAATTAGGGAGCAGTGGTCAGAGGGTCCCCACAAGGGGAGCGAGGTGGCCGTGGTGGGCAGGCTCTTACCCACTCGCTCGCACTTCATGGAGTCCCAGACGTTGCAGTTGAAGTCGTCGTAGCCCGCAAAGAGCAGGCGGCCGCTGAGGGAGAAGGCCACGGATGTGATGCCACAGACGATGCTCTCGTGGAAGTAGGTGGTCAGCTCCTGGTCTGCCCGCAGGTCAAACAGGCGGCAGGAGGCGTCGTCCGAGCCCGTGCAGATGGCCTCTCCGTTGGGGAAGAACTGCGGGTACAGGTGGCCAGGGGTCAGGACTCAGACCTGGGTAGCCCGCTGCCTTTCCTGCCCTCTCCCTGCTCCTGCCCTGGTGGCTCCAGGCCCAGCTGTTTCCCTCAGCCTCTCTGGCCCCCGCCCCCATCCCTTCCACCGCCAGCACGGTCGCTCTTCACCGCTGACGTTTGTCACATGCCAGCTGCAGCCGGGCTCCCTACCCCCTTCCCTGCTCCACAGTGTTTCCACGGGGCAGGGGAGGCTGAGGGAGGGTGGGCAGCGTGCCCAGGGTCACACGGTCAGAAGGGCGGAGGCTGTCCCAGGTGCCAGCGACTACAGTCGGCTGGATCAGCGTGCGAGCATGGGGCCAAGTACAAATGCATGTCCTGAATTTCATCATGAGGAAACGTCACGCAACCCGATGGAGGGCACATCTACAGAAAACTGGCTTGTACTCTTCAAAAATGTCCATGTCACGAAAGACAGAGAAAGGGCGCAAACGGTTCCAGTTTAAAAGAAACTGAAAAGACAAGGCAAGGGAATGCGATCCATGTTCCTGGACAGAAAAAAAAATTGCTATTTTTCAGATAATTGGTGAAACTTGAATATAGACTATAGACTATAGTACTGCGTCAATTTAAATTTCCTGATTTTAAGAATTAGACTGTGGCTACGAAAGAGAACGGCCTTGATTTTAGGAAGCACACACTGAAGTATTTAATGGGTAAAGAGGCATGAGGTCTGCAACTTACTTTCAAAGAACCCAGGGAAAAAGTTAATGACAAAGCGTGTCTATACCTACATCTAGGTGTGTGTGTGTCTGTGTCCGTCTGTCCATCTATCCCTCCCTCACTCTACAGAGAGGGAATGATAAAGCAAATGTGGTAGAAAGGTAACAGTGAATATGGGTGAAGGGTAGATGGGAGCAGTTTTTGTTACTCTTGCAACTTTTCTGTAAGGGGAAATTATTTCAAAGTGGAAAGTTGAAAGGGGCAGGGGCTTCCCTGGTGGCGCAGTAGATAAGAATCTGCCTGCCAATGCAGGGGACACGGGTTTGAGCCCTGGTCCGGGAGGATCCCACATGCCGCGGAGCAACTAAGCCCGTGCGCCACAGCTACTGCGCCTGTGCTCTACAGCCGGCGAGCCACAACTAGAGGAAAGCCTGCACGCAGCAACGAAGACCCAGCGCAGCCAAAAATTATTAAATCAAAAAAAATAAAAAAAGGAAAGGGGCAGGAGGCTGCAGGAGGGGATGAAGGCTGTGTGTGTTGGAGGTGGAGACGTGTTCCCGGGAGTCAGAGAACAGAGGGGGCGGGGGTGAGGGGGCTGCTCACGCAGATAGCATTGATGTCCGACTCGTGGCCCGTGAACGTCTGCCGGCAGGTCCCCTCCCGCACGTCCCAGAGCTTGGCGCTGGCATCACAGGCCCCCGAAATGAACAGTTTGAAGTCAGGGGACACGGCCAGGCTCATGCAGTCCCCCGTGTGTCCCACAAACACAGTCTTCTGCTGCCCGGTCTCGATGTCCCACAGAGCACTGCGGGGGAGGGGGAGGGGGAGGGGAGGGGGGTCACAGAGAAAGGCCAGCACAGAGGTGCCTCCCAAGCCCCAGCACCCACAGCGCTCGGTCCTCACCACGTGGTGTCCCCGGAGCTGGTCACAATGTTGTTGTCGTCCAGGAAGCGGCAGCAGGAGAGATAACCTGCGGGTAGTTAGGACAGTGCCCTGGCTGCCGGCCGCCCCCCGCAGGGCCGGGGCTTCCAGGGACCCTCAGTCTCTCACTCACCTGTGTGAGCAGAGAGCTCCCGGCTGACCTTGACGTTGCCCTCCCGGGATTTGAGGCTGTAGATGGAGCACATGTTGTCCAGCCCCCCACATGCCACGAAGTTCCCCGACGGGGCATAGGCACAGGTCATGACCCAGGAGGAGCGCAGCGGGATGGCGTGCACCTGTGGGGGGCGGGGCAGCGGGGGCCTGCGCTGAGCTCCCAGGTGGAGAGCAGAGAAGGGCAGCAGGACGCCCCCAGGAAGGAGGGTGGCAGCGGGGCCGGGAGACAGGACTGGTACCTTGTTGGTGGTGTAGGTGTCCCACACAATCAGCTTCCCGTCTTGTGAGGCACTTACCAGCAGCCTGGGGAGAGAACACTCGTGCCACCCAACTCTCCTTCCTGTGTCCCCCTAACACCCACCCCCGGCCACCCACGTCTCTTAAGCCTCACTTGGAGTCGGTGGCCCAGTGCATGGCGTAGATCTTGGCCAGGTGTCCCCTTAGCGTCCGCCGTGTCCGCATCTGCACTCGTCCCACTACCTCTAGGCCAGACACCAGCTGCAGGAAAGGGAGCATTAGAAATCAGGGTGAGGACTTCCCTGGCAGTCCAGTGGTTAAGACTCCATGCTCCCAATACAGGGGGCACGGGTTCGATCCGTGGTCGTCGGGGAACTGAGATCCCACAAAAAAAAAAAAAAAAAAAGGAAATCAGGGGGTGAGCAGGGCGCGTGCCCACACGTCAGTGTCACAGCCACTGATCTGTACAAGTCTGTTACGTGCCAGGCTCGGGGTCAGGGCCCCAGCCTCAGAGTTATCAGGCCCTGCCCGGCAGTGGCTTAGACTGATGCGGAGACAGACACAGGCATGTTGCTAAGGGTTTAACCACCGCCTCTCCTGCGTGGGCTGGGGGAGGAGGGGGAGGGGGAGGGGGGGGATTTGTATCTCGTAAATAATACCACCTTGACCAATTCAAGCTGCCAATGTGAGACCACCACACACGGACTTGGGAAGAGATGTACACATTTGGCTGAACCCAGCTGCTAGAAGCCTGCCCTCACCCACCTCTGCTGCACGGCCAGCTCTCACTGGATACGCAGAGCAGCTCCATGGCCCGGAACTGCACCTCCTGAAACTTGCAGTCCTGTGCCCCTGAAACTCCTTCGACCTCCTAGACTTAGGCTGGGGCTCCAGGGTCAAAAGACTTGACTTGCCATTTACTTGCTTTGTTATCTCAGGCAAGTTACTTAACCTCTCTGAGCCTGTTTTCCTCTGAGCCTGTAAAATGAGGTTTATAGCACCTACCTTATGGGGTTGTCATGAAAATGAAATGAAATTATGTATTTAAGCAACTTAGCCCAGTGCCTGGCTCATGTTCAGTAAATGTTTACTCTTATTATTAACATTTAATCCAATGTAAGATGCCACCAACCCTAAGAAGCACGGTTCTCACATGGATCACTAAGAAAGAAAAAATGCTGCGAATTATAATTGTAAGGCATCGATTGTTGGACGCATCTCAATTTCCGAGATGTCAAATTGTGAAAAAATGCATCTGAGAACTGACGAACTTCAGTATTAGACAGCTAGTACCTAGAGTCGCGAAGCGCTTCTGATTGACAAAGCCCTACCCCTCTTCATCCTTGCCACCCCGCGAGGGGGGGGTAATCACTCTCGCTTTATGAACAAGGACAGGACAGAGTCTGCCTCCTTAGTCTCCGACTCGGTGCCTGGCCCAGAGCAGACCGACCTCGCAAAATGTTTGTCGAATGAATGAATTCATGTCATTCCTCACTCCAAGGACACGCTGTACTAGAGCTTGGGCACCAGGCTGTGGCTGGTTATGGGGCTCCCAGCCCATCCCCTCCCCTCCCCACCCCTCCCCTCCAGCCCTGTCAGTGGGACAGGAGCTCTCACCTCTGCCAGAGTAACGTCGGCACAGGCTTTCCTGGCATCCTGGGGGGAAAGCAGGCATCAGGGGACGGTAAGGGCAGGGTGTCAGTGGTGGGGGTGCGTGGGCGTCTGATGCGGGTGGGTTTGGGGCTCTAGGGTTTGGGGGCGCCTCTCAAATATGAGATCCAAATTCAGGAGGTCTCTGGCGACTTCCAGGTCAGGGGTCTCTCGGGTGTCACTCAAGGGTGAATCCAGCCCTCTTCCCCCGCAGGCCACACTCCCGCACGGCCCGGTCCCTTGTTTTCTGGGGCTCCCTGGTGGGAGGGTTCTGGGGTTACTGCAATCTGCTTCTTGAGCTGCTCTGCTTCCTGCCGCAGCTGCTCCATCTCCCCCATGGCGGACGGGTTGAGGGGCGGCTCCGGCTCCTGCCAGGAACACGGGGTGGGTGTAGGGGGATCCCCACGTTTCTGTCCCTCACATCCCACACCGGACCCCTCACGAAGGCTGGAGCCCACCCCCCAGACAGGGAACTGACTGGGTGGTCTGGACCCCTCTCCCCGCCCGCCCCTCCCCGTGTGGAGTCCTGTGCGGCCAGTCCCGCGCTGGCCCAGGCCTGCCTGCAGCCCCCAGCCCCAGAGGGCAGAGCCAGCCCAGCTCCCTCTTACTTGGGCTCTGACTGGACCTCGTTAGGCTTCCAGCTCCAGTTCCCAGGCGCCTCCTCACTCCCTCAGCTGCGACGCCCGCCCGTCACCTGCCCCGGCTCTGCTGCCAGGGGAGCTGGCCTGGCCTGGCCCCGACTGGGGGCGGGGGGCGGGGGGGCACTGACAGGGAAGGGTAGGGCCAGCGACGTCAGGCAAATGAAGTCAGCTGGCCAGGGTGGGGGGAGAGGACAGAGCGGGAGGCGTGTGGCTTCCGAGAGGCTTGGGCCCAGCCCAGGTTGGGGGGGTGGGTGGGCGGGAGCAGGAGTGCGGGGCTCTACGGAGAAGCAGCCCCCCGTAACGAGCCCCGGAGGGAGGAAGGGGTGCGGGTGCTTCCCCGGCCAGTCTCCAGGCAGAGAGCAGAGCATCAGGCCCCATGGGATTAGAGCAAAGCTGTGAGGATTAAGGGCTGGGTTTGGGAGGGGTGCAAAGGAGCAGCACGACCACAGCTCGGGGGGTGGGGGGCCCCAGGCCCTGGCCCCCACCAGTGGTGATGATCTTGGCAGTCAGGGCCTAGCTAGCAACCAGTCCAGGAGCCAGAGAACGAGGGTGAGAGACAGCCCACTGTCAATACCCAAAACTGTGTTCCTTAGCTCAGGGTGGGGCACGGAGAGGGCTACGGTGAGTATGGGGAGGGTGTAGGCCGGAGCTGGAGATTAGAAGGGACTGATCTGGATAATCCTTCTTCTGGACAAGCCCCAACCAGCTGCCCCCAGGGTCTGATCCTGGGGGAGAGGGGGAAGGTCCGGGGGCTCCAGAGAGGAGGATGGACAGGCCTGGCCCAGCTCTGGGTGGAGAAAGAACGGCAAGTGGAGGGCAACCCCGTGCCCTGCTCCCATCCGGGGCTGGGCCCCCTGCTGGCCCCCAGGACTCACAGGGGCCTGCTGGGGCTGAGAAGGCAAGAAGCAGAGGGACGAGGCTGTCCGAAGTCCCAGGCAAGCTCAGAGAGGGAAGACAGGGCTTAGAGTAGGAGGCCCAAGGAGCAGCTGTCAGGGTTAGGGCTCGTGTGCATGAGGGGAGCAGGTGGCCGAGATTTCCCTGACAAATCACAGGCTGGAGAGGCCCTGCCTCTGGGAGGCCCACGATACCTGTCCTCCCTGGCTGGTCACAGCCTCTCCACCCTCCAGCCGCCACGGAAACTGCTACGACACACTTGACTGGGCCCCGGCTGAGGGATCTTCAGGATCTTTATTGACAGGCGGGGAGCGGGCAGTGGGGTGACCTCCCTCTCGTCCGCCTCACTGAGAGCAGTCGGGCCCTACCCCCTGCCGTTCCTTCCCACGGCGGCAGCATCGCGTCTTCTGTCTGTCCTGGGGCTGGAGGTCCGTCGGCCGGGCCCAGGCCTGGCTCCCCAGGCTAGTCTGTGCGGCGTCCTCTGAGTCCAGGGCTGCACGGCCCTTGGGGTCCCCAGGCTGGCGGGCGTGCGGGGACGGACAGCTCGCTGTTCTGCTCCTGTCACGTGGGGACTTCTCGGGGGTCTTGGCATCAAGGCAGACCCCCCACAAGTCAAGAGGCCACATCCCCAAGGAGCTGGCTCAGCCCCTCACAGCTCCTCTCGGACCCGAGGCGGCTTCCCAGCCTTGTCCTGGACCCGCTGAAGCCTGTGGCTGGGGGGTTCTGGGGCGGGGTCTCTGCTGGGCATTTCTTCTCCCTCCTCCTTCGCTGGTTCCTGCAGTAGCTCTTTGGCTTCTGTCCACTCCTGGGGGGCCGTGGAGAGGAGGGTCTGGCCTGATCTCCTGCATCCACCCTGCCCCAAGGACCCTCCCTGGGTCATCCCAGCCCCCGCGCCTTACCCGTCAGCCTGCCCACACCTCACACGGCTACTCCCGCTCGCTCCTCCTCACCTGCTCCCTGTGCTCAGGGGCCCACGTGTGCCACAGCGCCAGGGTGCAGCGCCGCCCCCGCGTCACGGCCCACACACCGTGGGGATTCTCCACGCCGGAGCTGAAGGCCACGAGGCGCCCGCAGCGAGGACGGACCTGCGCCTGGCAGGCGATGGCGGATTCAGCTCCAGGGAGAGACACTCGGAAAGCTTGGCCCTGACTCCCCGGAGTAGGACGGGGGTAGGGGGCCCAGAGAAGGCAGCCCTCTTGCCCACCACTTCCCCTCCTTAATTCAGGGGCTGTCTGGGGGCAAATGGGAAATGGGCCTCCACCTGGGGTGCACAAGTGCCAGACTGAGGCTAGAGGAGTTGGAGCCAAAGGGAGAAGGACCTCCGTCCGCCCCAGTGCCCTGACTTTTCCTGGCCAGGTGCTGGAGGTCCTTTGTACCAGGTGTGAAGCCACCTGAAGGCACGAGCGCAGTACCAGACTCTGGGTTCTGGGCATAAGGATCTTGAGGACACTTTTCCACCCCAGAGACAGCTTGGATTACAGGTGGTGAGCAGAGAAGGAAGTAACTGGATAAGGCAGAGCAATACACAATGAAGAAGCTCTGCTCCGCTCCTCCTACTGACCCTAGCCCGGAGCTTTTACCTGGAACAGGGGCTTGGGGTCCTGTGCTTTACCCGCCCTCCTTTAGAAGGGCCTGGAGGGGCCCTTGGAGGTCTCCTGGGAGGGGCTAGGAGAGCCCCTGAACAGACAAGTGGTGGGAGGAGCTGGGGAGGCCAGGGAAGGAGAGGGCTAAGGCGGCCCCAGCCATTGCTCTGCATTTGCCTCTGGGAACCTTCTGCTTTGAATCCTGAGCCCACAGCTGGGCTCCCTGTCCCCCGCCCCAGCCCCCATTTACCGTGACGGTGAGGGCGTTGGGCTCTGTGAAGAACAGGTCCCCGCCCTGGAAGTCATCGTTGAGGTAGAGGAGTCCGCTGGGGAGGGAGGAAGACAGGAGGCGGTGAGACCCCCGCCCAGGCCCCCCTGCCTGACCCCTGGAGGGCCGCCCACCTGTAGTCTCGGTAGGTGTAGGCCGGGGGCTCCCGCCAGCACTCCCCGGTGTCAGGGTCCAGGACACAGTTGTCTGCGTGCACCGGGTGGCTCAGGTCCATGCGCTGCGCCTGCTCTCCTGGGAAGCGAAGGGGCCTGGTGGGCACCCCGCTGCCCGGTGCCCGCCCACCGACACCCACCCTGCAGCTCTGGGGTCACAGCCGGGCCCGGCCTGGGCAGGGGAGTCAGTCCTCGTGCAGTGAAGACCGGGACGCACACGGCCGGGGCCGCGGAAGGTGTGCAGTGCGCCGTGTAGTGCGCCGGCCCCGAGGGGCCCCGAGGTGGGGGCGGAGCGGCAGGGCCCCTGGCGGTTACCTTCTATGGCACTACGGCACACCAGGTGGGTGAAGGAGAGGTGCAGGGGCCGGTCCGGGGAGAAGTAGGCCTGTGTCAGGCTCCGCACGCGCTCGCTCACCTCCAGAAGCAGCTGGGCGCCCTGACTACCCACAGCCCCAGCCCGGGCCAGCTGCCAGCAGAGAAGGAAGGGCCGGGAAGGGGGAGGCATTGGAAGGGTGGCCCCTGCCCCTGCCCCACTTCCACTGCCCTCCACCCACGGTTTGGGGGCGCCCATCCGCCCAACTGCTCCATGACGGCAACCCGGGCCCCTCGGTCTGGAACCCCCTGCTCAACCCTGGGCCGAGGACTCGGCTACTCTGGGTCCCGGGAGAGCCCTCCACAGGAGATGCCCGGCCCTCTTCTTCAGTTCTGGCACCAGGCCAGGGCCTGGGGGCCTCCTCTCACCTGGGCGGCCTTGAGCACCGTGAGCCCCTCGAAGCGTTCGTGGGGAGTGTGTGGGGAGCGGCGGCCCTGATAGCCGGACCTGGCTCCAGACTCAGCCGCGTCCTAAGCAGGGAGGGTGTTGGCTGCGGAGTCACCCTCCCTGGCCCCGGGCTATCGCCCACCTCACTGCCCACAGGGCCGCATGGCCTTCCCTCCAACCCTCCCAACTCCCTGGAAGAGGCTAGAAGCTCCCGAAGTTCTCTGAGCTGCTGCCCTTTCCCAGAGAACGACTGTCTCCGCGTCTGTGTTGTCACTCCTGGTAAAGATCTGGAACCCCACTGTGCACAGAACTCTGGAGAGCTTCCTACAGTGCGGAAGGGGCCCTGAGAGGTAAGGACAGCTGCGGAAGGGGGCAGGAGGGGCTTGATCACTCATCCCGATGGGCCGAGAATAGGGGAGTTTCTCTGGAAAAGGACGCTGGCAGGAGGTTCGACAGTCGGGACAGGTCCTGGCTGACTCGAGGTAGGGACATGGTATCAGCCAAGGTGTCTCTCTTCCATCCCTTCTCACCTTACATGCTCTTGGAGAACTTGATGCTAAGTCCCAGTTACCCGACTGTCTACATGACTCTTATCAACTGGGGGTCTCCTAGTATCTGAGTGTCCCTTTCCTGACACCTAATGTCTGCTTTTTCTTTCTTTTTTCTATTCTGTCTGCTTTTTGAAACTCAAGGTACCACTATCTAATTACCCGGTATTTAAGCCTCATCTCTGAGAGGTTTATATAGAGGCTACCTGGCCACTCAAGCCACCTAACCCTCTATTCTTTTATTCATTCATTCGTTCAGTAGGCACTGAGCACCTACTATGTGCCAGGCACTGTTCTAGGCACTGTGGACTCAACTGTGAACATGAAAAGTTCCAGCAGGGTTTATATTTTGAGATAATAAACAAACAAACCAGATCAATTCAGACGGTGGTAAGTGTTATATGGAAATTAAAGCAGGGTTACAACCCTGAGAGTGCCCCGGCAGGGGTCAGGGGACAGCTAAGTGATGAGATGACATCTAAATTGAAACCAAATGATATGAAGGAATAGCTGAGAGAAAAAATGTTCCAGGCAGCAGAAATAGCAAATGCAAAGGTCCTGGGGCCAGAATGAGTTTAGTGTAATCAAGGAACAGAAAGGTTTGATACTTGGGAGTTATCCTTGACTCCATTCTTTCTGCATCTTCCACATAGATTTAGTTCTCAAATTCTCTTTCTTTGATTTTCTAAATATTTCTCATCTGTCTCCCTCTTCATTCCCTTGAAATGAGAACCTAACCCAGGGCGGCGGCCCTCTTGCAATCATCCCAGAAGCTCCCCCTTACTTCCCTCTCCCACTGCATTCTCCAAACTGCCACTAGAGGGAGCTCCCAGTCCTACAGGATGAGGACTCCAGACCCTGCCCGTGGAGGTTCTGCAGGAAGACAAAAGTCCACCCCTCCTTAAATCCTTCAGTAAGCCGTCCACAAATAAAGTCCAAACTCCTTGGTAGGGTACAGAGGCCCTTCCCCATCTCTCCTGTGCCTCCACTCCTACACCGCCTCTGGATAATATACGGCCTGATGTTAATAGCGATAGATCATACTATTTCCACCTTCTTCCAAGAGCTTTACCATGTACTAACTCATTAATCCTCACAGCAACCACAGCAACCCTACAACATAACCGCTGCATTTAGCCCCATTTCATAGAGAGGAAACTAGGCTCACAGATGTTAAAATACATTGCCCAAGGTCACACAGGTAATTCCTGCTGGGACTGGCCCATGTTCTTAACTCCTGTGCTCCACTGCAGTTCCCAGAAAGAACAATAACCCCCCTTATTCTTCTCCCTTGCAGCCTGACTTTCCTTCCCTCTCTGTTTGGTTAACTCATCCTTAAGATTGAGCTCAAATGCCAGCCCCTCCGGTAAGCCTTCCGTGACTTTGCATCTCGGCGCGGGACCCTAGTTCCCCGACCAGGGATCGAACCCATGCCCCCTGCAGTGGAAGTTTGGAGTCTTAACCACTGGACGGCCAGGGAAGTCCCTGGATGAGTACCCTGTACAGACTTCTTTCACCAAACTCACCACCCACTCTGATTATGTCTCCATGCCTGATTCCTTCTCTATACACCGAGCTCCCAAATGCTCGGTCTGTGTTCATCTACCTCTCCCTGGAACCTAGGCATTTCCAGTATACAGCAGGGTCTCAAAGAGCGTGTGTCGAAGAAATGCTAGCCCAGAGTGAGACTAGAGTTTCATAAAATGGCAGACTCAACCTGGTGAATACAGATCATCCCACCCAATCCAGGAGGGGATGCGATGATGGAGAAACAGCCTGCATGTCTGCCGAGCCAAAAACTGAGCTCTCGGCCAACCAAGGAATCTTCACCTGCGCACTCACCCTTTCTGATGCATTTATGCTTTGTATTTTGTTCTTCCTATCAGTTTCTCGCAAAATCCTTCTGTAAAATGACCAGCCCATGTCAGCTAAGTTAAGGGGAAAAGGAACTTGTCCCCAGCGGGGAGGCAGTGGCAAGCACAGTCCCCGCTGGAGAGTCAGGGAGGGCAGGACAGGGGGGCAGGCCAAGAGCAAGGGGGCAGGCAGCTGTGCCAGAGGGTCCCCAAGTAGTGGCAGTGCCCCGCCCCCACAGGTCTTCTCACCTTGGCCAGCTGCAGGAGCACCCCGCACTCGGCTGGGGTGAGCAGCCCGTCCAGAACCGCTCGCTCCGACCCATTCAGCTGCCTCGCGTCCTGGGTCAGGGTTACCCCCTCCAGGAGGAGGACATCTGCAGGGGAGGGACAGGGCCGGGGCTGAGGGTCCCCTGAGGGCAGGCCCAGCAGTAGCTGGCAGCCCCCAGCCCCTCCAGGCTCCTGTCTCCTGCTGTCCCAGGAACTCACCCTTCCAGTGAGTCAAGGGCTTCGGCTGTGGAGGCTCATGGTCCCACGGCCTCTTCTCCTGATCCTCTCTCAGGGGTGAGAGACACGCTCAGCGGACGCACAGGCCAGTCCAGACCCATCTTCCCCAGGACCCGTCCCTCCCCTTCCAGCTCAGGCCACGCCCCTCCCACCACAAGGCACCTCCTACCTGAGTTTTTCTCTAAGGGCCTCAGGGATGAAAGCTGCTGGGGTCCAGGGATCCTGGGACAGTCAGGAAAAGCGCCATCACCCATCAAGTCCACCCCTGAATCCCTGACGGTAGACCCTGAGCTACCACATTAAGGTCCTCCTGCTTCCAGAGGGGAAGGTGGAGGTGGAGAAAGCCCTGGACTCATTGTCGGGAGCCCCGGGCACTGGGCACTGGGCCAAATTCTGCAATAATAATGATAATAATAACAACAACAACAACTTACGTAGCACTATTTGCCAGGTGCTATTCTAAGAGCTTTATACATGGATGTGGAATTTATCATTTAAAGTTCACAATAGTCTTATCAAACAGGTCGTAGTAATGTGCCCATTTTGCAGTTGAGAGGACTCTGAGACACAGAGGCGTAAAGTAACATGCCCAAGATCACACAGCTGATAAGGGACAGAGTTGGGATTTAACCAACGGTTTCCAAACAGGGAGATTTGCCCGTTAGGGGACGTTGCAATGTCTGCAAACAGTTTTGATTGTCATGACTCAGGGAGTGCTAGCGACACCTACTGGGCAGAGGTCGGGTAAGCTGGCCTACACGATCCTACGTTGCCTGGACAGCCCCCTTCTCCCAGTTACGAAGTATCTGGTCCAAAATGGCAATAGTGCCAAAAAGGTTGAGGAAGCCTGCCTTATGCTGTAGCACTAGCGAGAATAACCTCTGCCTTTTAGTTCCCTCTCACAACTATAACAAAGAGTAAGAAAAGCAGCAGCAACAGAGCTTTCTGTACTTCGGAGCAAGCGACGTGGCTTCAACAGGGCTATGAGATAAGTGTGATGTTCCCATTTTACAGGTAAGGAAATTGAGGCCGAGGCAAGTGAAGGTCCAGAGCTTGTTCGTGGCACAGAGACCAACATTTAGGCCTGCATGACCCCAAAGCCGCCCTTAACTACAGGCGCCTGCCTCTGTCCCTGCGATGCTGGGACACAGAGTCCTCTCCAACCCTCGAAGGGTTATGGAGAAATGGGAAGCGCTGTTGGGAACGGATGTGGCACATCCACATAGGGGATTACTGCTGTCCCCCTCCTGGGGGCGGGTGGGGAGCAGTGGGGTCACTCACGGGATCCTTGAAGCTAGCCCCCAGGTGCTCCACGGCATAGTAGAGCTGTCTCTTCTCCCCCAGGGATCGAAGGACGAAGCGCTGGATGTCCTGGAGAAGGGGGACAGCAGCGGGGGGGAGTGGGGGGCGGGGAAGTTAAGGCTGGAGAAGAGCAGGGGAGCCCGCAGGCTCGGCTGTGCCCCTCGGTTCAACCCTCCTCCTTCAGCAGCTTCAGGGTGTCGGGGCTCAGACTGGGGGTAGTGTGTGTGTGTGTGCATGCGTGTGTGTGTGTGTGCTGTGCACATGTGCACTTGTGCATAGGTGGGGGCAGGCAGGGGTGAGGTTAATGGAAGAGGGCTGGGCTGGTGCTTGGACTCAGAAGTAGAGCCTGCAGTGGGGAGCAGGGAGTGGAGACCGAGCAGATGCTGGACTTGGGGTCGCCTTTGGCCAGAATGGGGGGCGGGATCCAGGTGACTTCTCCAGCACACCCGTTTGATTTCGGGCTACCTCACGGGGGCAGTGTGGAGGCGCTACCTCTCTTGGCCCGAGGGCAGCTCTCGGCTCTCCCAGCTGCGCCTGGTACTGGTCCAGAGCTTTCCTGGCAGCCTCATCCTCCGGGTAGAAGAGGAGGACGCTCAGCACATTTTCCACAGCCTGGGACAGATTCCCTACTGGAGACAGAGAATAGCGTGGGGAGGGGGGACCCAGAGACCGGGCACCGCTGTGATCCCTGGGCAGAGGCAAGAAGCCAGGGGGACAGAGGCAGAGCCGGAGGAGGTGGTCTCCCAGGGCCCC
Source organism: Balaenoptera ricei (assembly GCF_028023285.1). Taxonomy (NCBI): domain Eukaryota; kingdom Metazoa; phylum Chordata; class Mammalia; order Artiodactyla; family Balaenopteridae; genus Balaenoptera; species Balaenoptera ricei. Next base: position 6,435,845 of record NC_082648.1, on the reverse strand, counting down.
ATCCCACCCAGCCGACTGGCTCATCCACTACTTCTTTCCAAAGCTTACTGGAACATACCTGAGCTGTGTGGGCAGAGTTCAGAGGGGAGGAAGAGAGGAGAGAATAAAGGAAGGTGAGAAACAGCAAGGACAGAAGGAGCCCTGTGACCCATCTCCTGAGCTTTCCACGATGGCACCAAAGGAGAGCAAGAGTCCTCCTGAGGTGGTGGTCCCCATGGAGCCCTGACCAACTACAGATGCAGAGACAGACGGAGCGATGGAGGGATGGGGCTCAGGATACCATCAGAGACAAACCTTCACTCTCCCCGTTTCCAACCTCAGTCACCCCCAGGGCTCACCCTTCCCCCACTGACCCTGAGCATGGGCCTCGTGCAGCCGCCTCAGCTGGCCGGGAAGGAAGTCTGGGACAGGGAAGCTGCGACCAGGACGTGTGGCCGTGTCCTCCACACAGCGCTGCCGGCACTGCACGACCCCTATCCAGTGCCCTGCGGGGGACACACGTGCGCCCCTCAGCCTGTGATGCGCCTCCCCTGGCACCACGAGGCCCCGCGCTCCAGCTCCTCACCTGCGATGGCCTCATACAGGCCTCCCTGGCTCCCGGTCCCCCCCTCCTCCTCTTCTTCCTTCTGCTGCTCCTCAGGCCCCTCGCAGCCAGCCCGGCAGCTCTCCACCTGGGCCAGGCTCTCCTGCAGGGCCTCCTCTAGCCAGGGCAGTGCCAGTGCTGCTTCCTGGCGCCCCAGCAGCTCCAGGCCGGTGTCATAGGCTGCCTGCTGGGGAGGGGAGTGGTCAGTCACCTGAAATCCTGGGGCAAGGGTTGCCAGACTAGATCAGGAGGGAGAAAGAAGGAGAGGGGTGTGGGTCTCATTTGGGGCCTGGACTCCAGGTCCCAGTTCACCTTGGGGAATACAGGGTGGGCCTCGGAAATCCAAATGTTAGAACATGGGACATTGTGAATCTCAGGAAGAAAACTAAGTCCCAGAGAGGGACTTCCCATCAGGGTCACAGAGGACGGTACCCAGATTTCCTGATGCCCGGCGGACAATGCACAGTCCAGCGAGGCCTGTGTATCCAGCCAGTCAAAGACTGGGGGCGGGATAGGGGTCGTGCTGAGGGTCTCACCCAGTATGGGGGCGTCTCCAGGTCCCGGAAGCTCTGGGGCCGGACCCCGGACATCCGTCTGTACTTAGCCATGTCCTCTCGCATCTGAAGGTGCGTTGGGTTGGCCACAAAGAAGGTGTGCGCTGCGGCTGCTGCCAGGTCCAACTTCTTCAGCTGAGAAGCGGGAAGGATGAGGGAGTCAGCCCTGGAGTAGGGGTGTCAGACTCTGCCTCCTCCCCCGCCTCCCCACCCCAGACACACCTGGCACTGCCCCAGAGCCTTCTGGAAGACTGGTAGGTGAGAACTGCCCACCACCCAACCTCCAGACCCCCAGTATGCTGGGACTGTCAGGAGTCTGGTAGCTACGGAAGCAGGTTCTGAAGACTGGAGTGGGTGGGATATGGGCAGAGGGACCTCGTTGGGAGACAAAGTGGAAGTGATGGGTAAGCGAGGTGCAGAAGTAGAGGTGACCCGAGCGACCAGCAAAAGCCGCAGGGCTCTAGGACCCTGAGCTGAGGTGTGTGTGACCAGCGCCCCCCTTCCCCGGCCACGTAGGCATTATTAGGCAACAGCGACCGCACCAGTAGCTCGCACTGTCCATTGCCCCTGCCCCGGGACACCGGGCCCCTCAGCCCTGGCCCGCTCCTCTTTCTTTCCCGAAGCTCCCTCCTGCCCCAAGCGAAGGCTCACACTCACCCCCTTACCCGCCCCCATGCTCTCTCTCCAGCGGCGGATCTCAACCCTAATCCTCCCCCTCCATTCCTGGGAAGAGGCGGCTGTCACTTCACGTAGGTCTCAGTAAGACTTTCTAAAACTCCAGGCCCCTGCCCTCCATCTCCGATCTACTTCCACCCCGCCGCATGACGCCCATTCCAACTTCGCTCCCACTCTCCCAAGGCTGTCCCTCGGCGGCCTCGATGGGTGTTTGTCGCGGTTTGATAGGACGGACTCCAAAGACGAGGTCCTATCCACACAGCCCCACCCGGGTCCGGGCGCTGGCTCGCCGCCCCTCCCGGGAGCTGGAGGAGGAGGGCGGCGGGGCCTGGGAGGACCCCCGGGGCCCGGGCCGCCGCGCACCTGGTAGTAGGCCCTCTGCAGGTAGTTGTAGGGCTCTCGGCGGCGGAAGGCGTCCTGGAGCGCGCTCCCCACTCGGAGCCGCGCCGCGCCCCCCGGACCCAGCCTCCGCGCCCCGCACTGGGTCAGGCACTCGGCGCGCCGGAGCGCGGCGCGGAGGAGCAGCGGCTCCCAGGCGCTCCGCGCCGCTCCCGGCCCGGAGTCGGGCCCGGGGGAGGCGGGGAGCATGGCGGGGAGCGCGGCCCCCGGCTCGGCCGCGCAGCGCGCCCCGCAGTCCCGCCGCGCGCGGCCCAGCGCCGCCCGGCTGCGCAACGCCTCCCGCAGCAGGGCCACCGCCGGCGCCCAGGCCCCCGCCGCGTAGGCGCGCAGCCCGTCGGCGTAGAGCAAGTCGGGGGCCTGGGGGGGCGCCCCCGCGGACAGCGGGGCCAGGCCGGGGGGCTCGGGGGACCCCGGGGGAGGCAGCAGCAGCAAGAGCGTCAGCCACCGGAGGAGCCGGAACATCGTGCGAGAGCCGCCGGCCGGCTGCAGGAGGGAACTGCGGGAGCCGCGAGGAAGAGGGAGGAAACGGGGAAGGAAGAGGGAGGGGAAAGGAAGGAGAGATAGAGAGGAGGGAGGAGAGGACGAGAGGAGGAATGAGCGGCGCCGACGGGAGCTGATGGGACCGAGCCCCAACCCTGGGAGAGGCCGGGGTGAGAGAGAGCCAGGAGTCAGAGGACGCCTGGCAGAACGCGGAGGACGCGGAGAACGCGGGCTTTAGGACAAGCGGGGTGGTGTGGACCAAGAAACAGACCGCGGGGAGAGCAGGGCAGACGGCCGGCCGTGGAGCAGGCCTGGTGCTCTGAAGACAGCCTGAGGAGCCTCTTAGGACCCCTGACTCCAGCCGCCGTGGCCCTGGGTGGGAAGAGCTACTGCGTCTGCGTCCCCCTCCACTCTTGGGTCCAGGAAAAGGAGCGTGGATGCCTCCCACAAACCCGCACACACGCACTTTTGGACAAAGAACTTTCGAACGCAGCAGGGAGGGGGGTAAACTCCAGGTCTGTGACACCAAGTCTGCTCAAACCCTTTCCTGCCCAGAAAGTGCACTCATTCAGATTTGGGAAAAGGAGGAGCGCTGAGGCACGGGAGATAGAGACATCCTCTAAAACCACCTCCACAGATCTCAACGAAGGTCCTTCAAACCCCAAACCAGCAAACTCAAGTGTCTCCCTATGTCCTCCGCCCTCCACACCCCCCTCCCGCCCAGCCCAGCCCAGCCAAGCCCTAGGTGCTCTCATAAGGCCGTCTCTGTGAATGTCTGCATGTTTGTCTTTCTCCGTGCATATTTCTGTGCCTCTGTCCAGTGTGCCTGCTCTAGTTTGTCTTCTATGAGCCATTCCACCCGCCAAGCCTCTGACCATCCCCTTTGCCACCACAGCACACTGGACACAGAGGTTTCCATGGTGACACTTCAGACTTTAATACATTTTGCTAGGGATGATGGAAGGTGAGTCAGGCATCTGGTCACTTGGATGAGAGACAGCAGGGGTTCCATCTCCCCAGAGTCTGGAGGCAGCTGCCTCAGGCTCAGGGACAGAACGAGGTGTTACCCACCCAGGTCCCCCCCCCCCACCCAAGTCCAGCAGGCCCACTTGGGCTCACAGGGTCAGCTGGGGGAAGATGGGGTTACCTGGGTCCCAAGATCCTCCCCAAGCTCTTGCACTCCCCTCACCTCCTGTCAGGGAGCAGCGTCGCCCTGCACTTAGCCCCAAAGGAAGTCCAACGACTCTGCTATCAGGGGACCCAAGGGAGAGTCGGCGGGGTGAGACTCCCAGCGGCCTGGGCCGGCGAGGAGAGGGCCCTGGCGAGGCCGTCGGAGAAGGCAAAGGTGTCTCGTCAATGAAGGTGGTGATCTCCTCTCGGAAGAAGCCTGGACCCCGTGGGGGTCCCCCACCTGACCCCAGAACCCCGCCCTCCAGGAATTGGCGAAGGCTGGCCAGCCCCCCACCTTCAGCCTCCTCCTCCTCCTCCTCATCCTCCAGCCTTTGTCTTTGTCCCAGGTACTCAGGAGGGCCCCCTAGGGCCCGGCTCTGGGCTGGGAGGACCCGGATGTCATCAGAGGATGACCACTTGTGCAGGAAGGAGCCAGGTGCCCGAGGAGTAGAGAAGATGTTGGTCTCATCGTGGGACAGGCGGCGGGACAGAGGGACCTGGGGAGAGGAGCAAGTAGACCCAGGGGTGCTGCCGGGACAAAGGGGGTAGAGGCAGGAACCAAAGTGGGGACTCTGCAAGATGGCTCCACCCCTTACACTTCTGCAAAACACCCTCTGATGGGCAAACCTGGTTCTGAGCGGTCTGAAGGGGAGCCTCCCTTGCCATGCCTTCCTTTCACCTACTCCTCATGTGCCCTGCAGGCTGGGGCTAGGGAATAGGGGGTCGGGATGGATAGCAGGGACTGGAGAAAAGTAGTGAGGGGATACCCAGAATAGGAGGTGTACTGCCTAGTCCCATACCTGTAAGTAGTGGACCCTCTCAAGAGGGGGAAAGAGCATGTGCCTTCCAGGAAGCAGCTTCACTTGGGTAGGGTCCCTGCCCCCTGGTCCCGCGGCCCCGTTGGCATCAAAGCGAACTTTGCACACTCGGCCATCTGCATAGTCATCGCAGCCCCCATCTAGGAGAAAAAAGGGGCAGGGTGGTTACAGGCAGGGAATGCCCACTTCCCCACCCCCTTCAAAAGCTCCCACCCCCTTATAAGCTCCCCAGAGAATCCTGTTTCCATTAGTCTGTAAGCTCCAAGAGGAAGACAAGAGTGGCCAACGTCTGTTGCATTCAGTGCTGAATCCCTAGCGATTCATACATATAGACACACTTATCTGAAACAGTTACCCCTGGCCCCCCAATCCCACGCCAGGAGCTGTCCCTGTAGCTGGGGAGTCTCTCTCAGGAAGCTTAGCTTTCCCTTGGTTCCACAGCCTTCCTTTATGGTTGTGTTAGTTCTCTGGACTGTTTCTTAGGCTCGGCGGAGGCAGAGCTGGCTAGCGTGGCCTTCGAGGGGGAACAGACACCGAGAGGAGGAAGCAGTGGGTGTGCATCGGGGTGATGATTGGGGAGAGGGGAGCCACGAGTCAACCCAGGGGCGCGGCAGGTTCTGTCCAGCAGGGGGCACTCCAGGGCAGCCCGTCCCCACAAGGAAAAGGGCTGGTAGAAAAGGGCAGGAAAGGGAGCCGACGCCTAGGAAAGCGAAAGCCCAGTCCCTCCTCTGACCGTCGTCGCCATCCTCCTCGGACATGATAGCCACGCACTGCTCCCACACCGTGCGCACGTCGGCGCGGTAGCGCTCGCAGGACCAGATGAAGGAAGGCAGCAGCAGCGTCTGTGCCATGGAGCACCACAGCACAGCCAGCACCATCCAGGGGGGAGCCGAGTCCGACTTCAGGGAGAAGAAGCTCACCACCTGGCAGGAGGATGGAGAGTGGCCCCGGGTCAGGGCCCAGAGCCGAGGGGGCCCACTCGACCCCAGATCCGACATCTTAGTGCAGCCGGGGGCGGGGAGGGCAAGAAGTCAGGAGCGGATGGTCCGGATCACATAGGGTCAGGACAGAGGCAAAGTTGGAGGTGAAGAAGGTTGAACAGAGGGGAAGGGATTGACTCAGAGGAAGATCAGGAGAGAGTACTGGAGAGAAAGCCCAGGGGTCCAGAGGGAGAGGAGCAGACACTGTACAGTAAACTTGAAGACAGACAGAAATAGGGACTAGATGGGGATACAGAAAGCTGGGGGGGGGGGTGGTGAGCTCTCTGGGGTTGCCACCCAGGGGTGCTCAAGACTCTGTTGTATCCAGAGGGAGTTCGGGAGTGGAGTGTGGAGCTTGGCAGCTGGGTGATAGGTCTGGGGGGCTGAATAGTGGAGCTGCAGGATAGATGATGGAGCCAGAGGACAGGGAGTGGGACGGAAGGATGGATGATGGAGTTGAGTACTGGTCACTGGAGAACAGGCTACGGAGCTGGGCTAATGGGAACTAGGAGATGGATGATGGAGATGGGGGTTCACAAGTGGGGCTGGGTAGAGGAGAGGAAGATGGATGATGGAGTTAGAGGTCAGGTGATCATGCTGGGGTCTGGATATTGGAGACAGCAGGTGGGGGGAGAGCCCCAATCTCACCAAGATGGGCACCCCTGTGAGTGAGTCATAGAGAAAGACGATGGCGCTGACCAAGTTGGTGACCTGCAGGGATGTCTTGGCCGACTCGGACCCATCCAGCGAGGACCGCCGCTTCCCTCGGGCATCTTCCACCACAATGGCCGGCACCTCAAAGGCTGGCCGGGTGCCCAACCCCCCTGGCCCACCCCCCTTGGCCCCGCCCCCAGCCCCCGCTCTCCGGGCCTGTTGAGCCCTCCGGGGCCGGGCCCACAGCGTCTGGTAGAAGGTGATGGCCACACAGACCAGCCCCATGACAATGCCCCCAAGTAGCAAGAGGCTGAAGCAGACGCCAAAGCCGAGGCCGATCTTGGAGACTATGAACTGGCAGCCGCGGGCGTAGTAGCGCTCGCCGTTGTTGTGCCAGCCAATGGAGGGCAGTGTGGAGAGGATGAAGCTGACCATCCAGATGCCCACGACCGCGTGCAGCGCCTGCTTCTTGGCGTTGCTGAGGCGGTAGTTGACGGGCCAACGCACCATCCACATGCGGTGGTAGGAGAGCGAGGCGACGGTGAAGCAGGTGGCCAGGGCCAGCGTGTAGTAGGTGGACACAAAGACCTTGCAGATGCTCTCGTTCCAGTCATAGTCGGAGGAGGCCTGGCGCCGGAGCTGCACCACAGCGAAGGTGGTGAGGGGCACGGCCGCCATGAGGATGTGCGTGCCTGCCAGGAAGCAGAGCAGCAGCTCCAGCGGCTTGTGCTTCTGCTGCTTGGCCGAGATGCTGAGGATGATCCAGGCGTTGGCCAGCAGGGCCAGGAGCCCGCAGGCCAGCCAGGACAAGGCGTTTGAGCGGAGGGAGGCCTCCTCTGCCCCCGGCCCACCCCGAGCCATCCTTCGTCGGTCCCCCCACCCCCCTTGAACTCTTGGGGGTGGGGGCGAGGTCTCACCCAGGAGCCCCACTCACACACACCCCCATGATGCCCACAGTCCTTGCCCTGGAGTGAGGCAGGCCGCCCCTAGGCCTACCCTAGCGCTCAGCATTGCACGACTGACCCAGCTAAGGTCAGGTGTGGAGGACAGGGGAGGGGACTGAGGGTCAGCAGAGGTGGTCCTCCGCCTCCATGCTGGGTGGGACCCTTCCAGAAGTATCCCTGTAGTTGATGGGGGAGGCAAGCTGACCGCTTTCCCAACTAGGAGGCTGGCTGGGAAGCCCTGGTCCCCATGTCAGGACTTCCAGCTGTCTTCTGCCTCTGGTGCTTGGCCAGTCAGGGGTCTTCTGGATGTCTCAAGGGGCATGGGGGCGGGGCTCAGCCTCCTGGGCACACTGCAAGGGAGAGATGAGGTGTGGAAGGGGCGGAGCAAAGGTTGGGTCTAGGCTGGTCTCCAGCTGGCACCCAAGGCTCCCTTCTCTTGAAATGATAGAAATGACTGGTTACTAGGGGTCATGGGGTCATTCGGAACATTCTCCTGCCTTAAAGCAGATGGTCAAACACCCCACACAGATGAGAGCCCTGCTTTCCAGACCTCCAGGAAAGAAGGTATTCTGACCTCCTGTCTCCCATCCTTCGTCAGCCATTTTTCCTGCTTCTGGCGCCCCCGGGTCCCTCTTTCTGTCCCCTGCTCAGCACTCCTCAACCGCTATCTTCACATCCCTGAATCTCTCCTCAGAGCTACCATGGCAGAGGCAAGACTTGTTTCTTCTTGAGGGCTCACTGGAAACTGGGATATGGTATTACAGCCATTCCCCAACCTTCCAGGCTCCTGGGTCCAGGGGTCCAGGTGCTCAGTTCCATCTCCCCAAGCCTGCATGATCACCCGCCCACTCACCGGGTATCTGGGAAGATGGGAGAAAGGAAGCTGGGACCGAGGCGGGGGTGGGGTGGGGTGGGGGGTGGCAGGGAACCCGAAGGCAGGGGAACCACTGACATCAGAAGCATCCAGAAAAGGAAAGAGGGGGAACTAGGGGGAAAAAGGAGAGTTTGAACAGAAGAGAAGGAAAGAGGGGGCAAAGTGATAGTATTTGAAAATAGAAGGAAAAGCCAAGAGACCCCTGGAGAGGAGGCTTTGGGGGGAGGTGAGGGGGGGATGGAGGGAGGGAGCAGGGAATAGGGAGGCTGAGAAGAAAAGCCCAGTGTTCAATAAGGTTCGGACTCCCTCCACCTCATAGACCCCCACTCTTTCCTCCCCTACCCTGAGCCTCAGTTTCCCTCTGATGGGAAGGAAGATGTTCTGGATTTGGTGACTCTGAGCTTCATTGAGCCCTGGGGAGGGGTTCAGAGGAACTCGAGTGAGAGCCTGAAGAGAGTGGAGGCAGGAAGGATCGGCATAATGGTTTTGGGGTAAGCGAGGTAAAAATGGGGCACATCAGTGGTAGGGTCTGTTGCCTGTAGCAGACCCTTAGACTCTTGCCCTCCGCAAGAGGTCCTAGTCCATCCCCCACCTTTGTCTTCCCTCGGAGCCCAGTACACCCTAGTTGCCATGGCAATGGCCAGCTAGAGGGAGATGGAGGGAATTGGTCAGGAGTGCCCCCCACCTCCCCTCCAGCCTTGGACCCCTTCCCATCCACACCCACCCAGGCCCAGAGGGTGGGCTCAGGAAGAAAGAGCTGGGGACTCGGGGAGGGAGGGAGGCAGGAAGGATGTGAAGGACAGAGAGAGGAGGCGAAGGACGGAGAGAGATCAGAGGAAGGTGGGAGGGGGTCCGGGGGACTCCAGGGCAGAAAGGGGTCCCTCGCCCTGCCCTTCGGGGTGAAGGGGTAAGGTCAGGCGGCTCCTCCCTCCTGCCTGCCACCCACCGCGGTCTCCAGGGCAGAAACAGCAGGTGGCTGGGGAGGAGGGGCCGGCCCGAGGGGAGAGGAGGCGGCGGGGGGGAGAGGGGAGGGGACCACGGGGGACAGGGCCGGGGTCGCCTTACCTCGGGCTGCGCCCAGCACTGCCATGGAGACAGCACTCCCGACGCGGCTCTCCCCGGCTCCCGCCGCCTGCCGGCTCCAGCTCGCCGCCCTCCTCCCTCCTCCCTCCTCCCTCCGGGCCTCCCTCCTCCCGCCCGTCCCAGCCTCTCCGTTCGGCCCCCTACGTCCCTCCGAGCCCCTCTCTCCCGGGGTCCTGCCGCCGCAGCCCCGGGTCGGGACGGAGGCGAGCCTTGAGGGGCGGGGGCGAGCGCGGGGCGGGGGACCGGACGGTGGGGACTTGGAGGGGGAGGGGCGAAGAAGGCGCCAGGAGGGAGGGGGCGAGGAGGACGGCGGGGAACCGGCTTCATTGGAGAACTGGATCGTGTCCTGCCCCCACCCCACCCGGTTTTCAACACGAACTCAAGCTCGATGAGGCAGCTGGTGTTGCTCGGGGAGTTGGACACGTGTGTCACCGAGTGTCACTGTGTGTATCTGTAAGGGCTGTGCCCGGGGGGAACCTCACGCGGGCATGTGCTGGAGGCTGCCGAGTGAGGGGCGCTGGTGAGGACGCTGGGGCCGCTTGCGGGATGTGGGGTACACAGGCTGAAAGAAAGCACCCCACCAATACACACCGCTTCCCCCTCCTGGAGCACAGATTCACACTTGCGTGGGCGACACACACAATTCTCCCGCACACATCACAGGTTTTCACGAGCAGGGCACACACAGCCCCTGCTGCAGTCTCTCCCCTTCAGTGTATCACACACCCGCACACTCAGGGCCCTCCGGGGTGGGGAGGTGGGTAATCGGCCTCCAGAGGATTTTTCCCTCCCCAGGGAAACTTCGTCTCCTTCCTGGGGCAAGCCTGGCAACCTCTCCTCTGGGTCTGACCCCACAGATCAGAAGATTCCAGGTCCCCAGAAAAGAGTCATCTCTCTCTCTCTCTCTCTCTCTCTCTCTCACACACACACACACACACACACACACACACAAATGAAGGAGAGCATCTTCCTTAAAGTCAGTCTCTTGGATTTTTCTGTCAGATCAGGGAGGCAGGGGTGGGGAGTGGGCAGGAATACAAAGCAAGCCATGGGGAGCCCTGGAGACAACCGGGTGTTCTTCCTGGAAGAGGCAAGCTGGAAGGAAAGGAAAAAGGGAAAAGGGTAGGGACTGCGGGAGGTGGTGAGAAAGGGAAGGGAGGAGAGAGAGGCAGAGGAGGCTGGGGATCCTGAGAGAAATGGATCAAGAAGAGGAGGAAGAAGAAAACTTGTAAACCCAATTTTCTTGTCCCCTGATTCATTTGGGGGAGGGATGAAGGGGGGTATGGGGCAGGGAGACTGAGGCCCAGGGGGTATCTCTGAGGCCCAGAGGTACCCTCAGAGGGTTCACTCTCTGGCCAGCTCCCCACCCTGTCCCCCTGGCAAAGCTCACCTTCTAGAAGGTTCTGATAGGGTGAGTGGCGGGTCACTGGACACTCTCCCACAGGGCCTGTGCTCGCAGCCTGTGCCCTGATTAGGAGAACTGCAGGTTTTGTCCTCTGGTAACAGGATTCTGCTGCCTGCAGGTGACGAAGGAGGGATCCTAGGCAGGGAGGCCCTGAACTCTCTGAGGCAACCTCCCTGCGGTGAAGGGAATCCAAGGTACATACCGGGCATCTATGACCAGCCAACTGCAGAGATCTGTGTGGTATTTGTCCCTGTGTCCAAGAGATAGCAGTGGACCTAGAGGTCAAGAGACCTGGGCTCGTCCACGTACTAGCCGTGTGAACCTCGGCAATCATCTGACCTCTCTGCATTCCATTTCTGGTCTATAAACTGGAGATGATAATCTTGGTCCTGTCACTACCAGTCTTGTGGGATTTTCATGAGGTTCAAATAGACAAAGGATGTGAAACTGATTTGTAGACAGCGCCACGCTGCTTGGGTGGTAAGGAACTGTATCTGCGCACGAGTGTGCCCAGGGTGCTGGTCTGTGCTCAGGTCAGGATGTAAGTCTGTGGTTCTGCTAACACAGGGTAAGACGCAGGCAGAATGAAGCAGCACAGGCCGGCAGTCAGGAGCCTTTGGATCTGGATCCGTCCTTGACTGGCTGTGTGATCTTGGGCTAGTCCCTGCCTTCTCTGGTCCCAGGGTCCTCTCTCGTACAGTGACAGCCCTGTGCTTCGTGCTTCAGACACCCAGCCTCACTCTCCAGGCCAGGCAGGGCTGGTCCCACGTGCTCCCCTGAGATCCAAGTGAGCAGTGAGGGAGAGGGTCGCGAAGAAATCGTCAAAGAAGGGCTAGGGTTTGAGTGAAAAGGAAACGGGGAAGAGGGCGTGAGTGAGCCTCTGGAAGAGCGGACCCAAGGCCCACTGGACGGGGAGGGCAGGAAACAGACAGAGGCGCTATGCCGGCTATGTTCATCTGGTCCGCAGGCCCAGGAGACCAACAGGAGACGCAGGGCGAGCCAGCTGGGGAGGCTGCAGGTGGGACGCTCCTCCTGGCTGGGGCCTCAGGTGAGATTACACGTCTTCTGGAGCCGGCTGGAGGGACGAAGAATACGAGGAGCACGTCTGTTCCTCCCCAACCCCTTGCTTTCCAGGCCCTCCGTGGCTCCCAGACCCTGCTTTTCTCTTCCAGCTCAGTGATGGCCTCCGGACACATCGCAGGCCCCCTGCCCCTCACCTCGCCGTCCTCCACCTCCTGGGCCATCCCTGCCCGCTTCTCTCCTCGCCACCACCTCCCTCTAGCCCCCATCTCCTCCTCTCTTCCTCCCCTCCTCCTCTCTTCCTCCCCTCCCTTCCCTCTCTTCCTCCCCTCCCTTCCCTCTCTTCCTCCCCTCCCCTCCCTCTCTTCCTCCCCTCCCTTCCCTCTCTTCCTCCCCTCCCTTCCCTCTCGGCCCCCTAGTTACTGCGAGCAGTGGCACGTCTTCTTCTCGCTGAGGAGTGTCTTGATCTGAGACATCCGCTCTGCCTGGCGCTGTCCAGGGAGAAAGAGAGGAGTCGTGAGGGTCCCAGGCCTCTGAACGGGAGCTGCCCCTCGGAGGGGGGCGTGGGAGGGGCGAGGCAGTGCCTGTGGCTGAGGCCATCTGTCCCAGAATTAACTCTGCGTCTTCCTGTCTCTCCCTCCGCGTGGGATCTGGGACGGGGCCCAGCTGGCAGCGAGGCAGCCGAGCGGTGGGCAGAGGGAGCCAGAGCAGAAGCAGGTCACAGATGCAGGACATCCTTGCTGCCTACAGGCCTCAGGTGCTCGAGTGCCCTGCGGGGGAACGAGGGGGTCTGGGGAGGCTCACTCACCCTGCGGTGCCAGCATTTAACAGAGAAGATGCAAAATCCAACGAGAAGCAGAAGGCTGGTGATCCCCCCCAGCACCACAGCCAGAAGCTTCGGCCAGGCGTGGGTGAGCACTGGGGGCAAGACTGCAAGAGAAAGAGCTGTGCTCAGCTCCCTGCCCGCTCAGTCAGGCACAGGGCACGCGGCGGGGGGGGGGGGGGGGGGGGGGGGCGGCCCGAGGAGGGAGGGCCTCGTTGCCCTGCCACACTTGGGTCTGGTCCTTGGGCTGGGAGAGCGGGGCAGGGTGCACGGGGCCCCCAGGGGCCCCCAGGGCCGGAAGGGAAAGGCTGCGGAAGGGGTTTTAAGGTTTAGACACTGCACTGTACCCTGGGGAGCTAGAAGCGGTGGTCCACGCCATGTGCCGTGCGCATGAATGTGTGTATGTGTGTGTGTGTCTGTCTGGGTTTGAAGAGGAGCCAGGGAGGGGGCTCTTGGTCAGGTGGGCCCCACTCCTGGGCTGTAGACCTTAGGGAGATGGGAGCTTGCAGGACTACAAGAGCCCAGGACCACCCCCACCTCACCTCATCACCCCTGTGTCCAGGCACCATACCTATAACCCACCCATCTCAGAGCAGCTGGGAGGCTGGGTGGTCTCCACCAGCCTTGGGAGGGTCCCGCAGTGGAGGAGGGAGGGGCTCGGGGTTAGGCCACGGAATCTGGACTCTCACTCACTCTTGACCTTGGATTCCAGCAGGACTTTGCCCTTGTCGCTCAGTAGACACTGCCACATCCCTGCTTCAGGGCCCAGCACCGTCACCAGCTTCTGCTGATTTGAGACCCTCGTACTCTGGTTCTCCATCTTCAAGCTCAGTGTCAGCCTGGGGGAGGTGGGTCCCAGCACCTCACAGGTCAAACTGTTTTGGGACTTAGTCACTGCAGAGGGACAAGAGCCTGAGACTGGAAGCCTGGACCTCTGGGTTCCCAGCACCTCCATGCTCTAAGGGGATTCGTAGGACAATGAAAAGGATACTTTACATTGGCATCCCTCTTTTAGCCTCTCAGAGCACATTTTCATGCAGTTATAATGGAGGAAACAGAGCTTTTGAGGTCCAACAGTCTTAGATTTGAACCCCAGCCCCACTGCTTACTATCTGTGAGTCCCTGAACAAGTTACTTACCCACCTGAGCCCCAGACAAAAATTAAATGGAGAAATACATGTAGAGCGCTTGAATGGGGCCTGGCATGTACGAAGCATCAAATATTAGCCATTATTATTTGTGAAGTTGTTATGATGATTAAGGAGATAAGGATGGGGAGAACTCAATGTGGCATCTGACATTGTCACCATCACTTTCATACTGTTATCCTTCTTAGGAGAAAGCCAACCCACAGAGGGGAGGGGCTTAGTTGGGGTCACAGAGGGTCGGGCAGAGGCAGAACTAGAGCCTGGTTCTCAGGGAGGCCCCTTGGGAATCCTAGTGGAGGCCGGCTCTTGGATGTCAGGGAAGGACAGAGGATTGCAACCTCAGTTCAAAACCAGCCCCCAAACCAGAGGGCCCTTGACTGGCTCTATCAGGCAGCCAGGGCCTAGGCATCCCTTTGGGGGCCTGTCCTGCATTGGAGGGTCCCAGGGCCAGGTCCCTCCACCTCCGCCCCGCCCTCGCCTTCTCAGCCTAGCCCCTCACCTCTCATGACCACGAGGTTCACTTCCTGATACAACTTCCCCTTGGTGAGATCCAGGGTCAGGTTTCCAGAACCTGCGTACTGCGGCAAAGCCCGGGGCAGAGTGAGGTGGAGCGGGAGCTTGTCGCTCATGAGCAGCTTGAGGTCCTTGCGAGCCTTTTCCACAGTCACCTTCCTGTTCTTCAAGGTGAAGGTGATCCAGGACTGGGGGGAGGAATTCCCCTTTGCCTGCAGCCAACACAGCTCCCCGCTCAGATTTTCATCTTCAAATGTGAGTGGGAAGGAAAAGTTCATCTGCTCCCCCTCCTTTGCATAGACTGTGCTGGAGACCTCCTGGAAGGCTGGAGGGGGACGGGAGAGAACCTGGGTCCATACGCAGGCACGCGGCGGGTAGGCACGTGGTGGGGGGAGACGGGAGGAGACCAGGTGAGTCCAAACACCTAGGCTGCCATTCGGGCGCTTAAATTCCCATCTACCTCTCCTCTCCTCTCTCAGCTCTGCACCCCAGGGAGGTCCCACGGCAGCACCCCCTCTCCCTAGAAGCCCTCCTAGAACAGCCCAGCCACAAGGGGCCTCTCCCTCCTCAAGATCCTGGAGCACGGAGGCCATTTGGCCTGTACCACTTGGGTACATAAGTTATCACCCTTCACAAGATAAGAGCAGATACTGGCTGACTATGTGCCAGGCGCTGTTCTAAGTGCATTCCATACATTACTTCTCCCCATAACACGACAAGGTAGGCTAGACCATCCCTGTTTTACAGATGCGGAAACCAAGGCACAGAGAGGTTCAGTAACTTGCCTAAGGCCACACGGTTAAGCCAGAGCCAGGATTTCAACCAGAGTCCACACACTTCACCACCACACTACCCTACCGTGTGTCCCATAAGCACCTGGAGGACAGGATCTGGGGTAGTGCCTGCCTTCTGGGCTCTTTTTTTTCCGTCCTGATGCCTAGCTCAGGAGGCATCAAATTTGCAACGTCAAATTTCATCAGGGCTGGCTTGCTGCTGTGAGTGTCCCTGAATGAGTGGCTTTGCCAACTTGGTGGGAGGGGGGAGCTGAGGCAATGGAGAACATAGACGCCCTTGACAGCCCTCCTTTGGGGCTTCCTCCTGGGTCTCTGGGGTCCCTCACATCCTCACATCCCCTGTCCCTTCCTTCCCCCATGTCCACTACCCTGAGGCATGGCTGTAAATCAGCATCTTGAGGGAGAGAGGGCCCAGTATGTCCCCCAGGGCAGACTTCTGCTGCAGGGGGCCCTGGCGCTGGCCTCCTTCCACCCGCACCCCACACCAGACCCAGAAGCGAAGCGGCAGCGAGAGCAGAGGGAGCGTCTGTCAGGCAGGGGGGCCTGCGGGGGAGGGGCGCGCCTCTTACCCAGCACCAGGATGTGTTTGCTGAACACCAGCGTCTGCTGGTCCTGGGAGACGGTACATGTCCAGGTGCCACTGTCCTGCAACCCCACCTGGGGCAGTGACAGACTCTTGGCCTCATTCTTCCTTTTATTCCCTGGACCTTTCCATTGCACTGAAGGGTTACTACCAGAGGGGCCTTCCAAGGTCATGGTCAGGCTCTGTCCCAGCATCAAGTGGGTGTCCGAGCTGGCAGTCACTGTGGGGGAAGCAGGCCAGTTGTGTCACACACAATCACCATCTCCAAGGAGAAGGGAAGAAGCCAGGAGACCAAGGGTGTCTCTCCGTTACCCCCATCCCAACATCTCCCTTCTGCCCATCCCCAGCCCAAGGCAGCGTTTCCCTCTCCCCTCCCCCTCTCCTTGCCTCTCTCAGTCCTCCCTCCTTGTCTCTCTCAGTCCTCCCTCCTTGTCTCTCTCGGTCCTCCCTCTGTCTCCTGCCTTTCCATCCCCTTCACCCCCACCCCTAGGTCTCTTCGACTCCCCCTGCCTGACCCAAGGCCTGAGGAGGGGTTGAGGAGACGCGGCGGCCTGTCTGATCAGTCTCTGGACTGTTGAAATGCCACCAGCTCAGGCCCTGGTTTGGGTACAGGGATGGGAGCCAAGGAGGAAGGGAGATTGGCTGGAGGGGTGTCCTCATCCCAGGCTGCCCCACTCACATCTGAACACTTGCAATTCCACCTCGATCCTCTTGTCCTCCACTTCGCAGATGTAAGTCCCCGAGTCAGATACTTCAAGATCCTTGATGACCAGAGGAAAGTATCCTTGGTCCCACAGGTTTCTTTTTGATTCGACTCGAGAGTTCAGGTTGGAGGGACCTGGGAGTAGAACGCCACCGTATTGAGGACGTTGGGGTACCCTGGAGACATGGCACCCACTGGCAAGGGCGGTGCCCACAACTCTGCTGATCTGAGTTGCTCATTTCCAGCAGAATCTGCCTCGGGTCCTAATCCGAGAAGCCCAGACTGGCGAGGAGGTCCCAACACATCCTTTTACCAGGCCAGGACAACATCTCACTAACCCAAAATATAAAATCTTATCCTCATTTAGGAGCACCTACTCCTGTAAAGTGTCCTCCAAACACTTTACATGCATCATCTCAAGTAATCTTCACAACAGTTCTGAGAAATAGGTACTGTTTTGCTTATCTTGCAAATAAGGAAACTGATGCTCAGAGAAATTAAGTAGTTGCCCAAACTCTTGCTCACACATTATTGGCAGAAACATAAACCAGTACAATTTCTTTGGAAGGTAATTTGTTTTGTTTTGGTTTTCGTTTTTAAAATTTTTATTGGAATATAGTTGATTTAAAATGTCATGTTAGTTTCTGCAGTACAGCAAAGTGAATCAGTTCTACATATACATACATCCACTCTTTTTAAAATTCTTATTCCATATAGGTCATTACAGAGTATTGAGAAGAGTTCCCTGTGCTATACAGTAGGTCCTTATTAGTTATCTATTTTATATATAGTAGTGTGTAATGTTAGTCTTAATTTCCCTATTTATCCCTTCCCCTGGAAGGTCATTTGTAATATCTACCAGAATTACAAATGCACATACAGAACTAAATGTTCACCAAGAAAGGAGAGGTTAAATAAATTAGAGTTCACCCATTCAGTGGAATGCTATAAGAGAAGAATGAGAAGGCTCTTTCTATTCTGAGATGGATCTAAGAAACATCATTAACTGAATAAAGCAAGATATTAAGCAGGCTACCATTGTTTGAAAAGGAGGGGGAAAGTTATTTAACATCTATCTATCTATCTATCTATCTATCTATCTATCTATCTATCTATCCATCCATCTATCTATCTGTCTCTCTATCTATCCTGCCTTGTATATGAACAAATATTTCTAGAGGTGAACGTAAGGAAATGGTTGCCTTGATAGTCCCTAGGGAGAGGAAGTGCATCCCCATGAGACAGGTGTGGGAGGGCTTTTCACTTTATGCCCTTTTCTACCTTTTGAATTTTGACACCAGTAAGTGGTGGAGCCAGGATTAAGATTCAGGCTGTTGGGTACACTGTGCAATACTGTCTCTGGAAAGTTCTGCAGGCACGGACATGTGGCCTCCTTCAATCTCCTCATCAGAACTAACAACCAGCACCCAGAGGGAGCTCTTCTCTTTAGCTAACCATTTTCTGGGTGCAGCAGCAGCCCCAGAGCTTCATTACAATGAAGGGCTTTAGAAGCTAAATTTGCATAGTGAACACACAGGCTTTTACTTAGAATGCATATTTGGAGGGATGGGGTGAAGGGGGCTGAGATAAAGTTCCCACCCTCAACCCCCTGGCCCTCCCCCCATTTTGGCCTTGGTGCGGGAGACTTACTGTCAAGTCGGCCGTCATTCTCCCTTCTTGCCTCTTCCAGACCTCACAGCCCCTTCCCGCTGCTCAGGTCCACTCTCTCCAGGAGACCTTTCCAGATAAACTGTAGCCCTGGGCTCACACCCACCCCAGATTTTCCTCCAGCTCTGCCCACCTCCCCTTTCATTTGTCCTGCAGGAGTCCCTACCCCACCTGCTCTCTCCCCTGGATCCATGTACTGGTTAGCTCCCCAATTTTTCTGAAATCCTACTACATTCCTTTTACAATCTACCAAACTGCTTGAAGGGGTAGCCTCCTCTGGTTCTGCCCCCGTGTCACTTCTTTCGATTCTCTCCTCCACATCTGAGCACCCTTCCCTTTTCTTCATCTTGGACTCCTATTCTGCTATCTACATTTAGGTGCTACCCCAGACTCTCTCCTGGATCCTTTTCCCCGTTTCTGTACACATTCTCAATTCCACTGCATCCCCTGTCGGCTCTGCAGATGACCCCCAGCCCCAGCCTCTCGCCTACATCCTGGGCCTACATTTCCAGTGGCCCAAGGGATGACTTTATCTGGATGTCCTGCCATCACCCAAAACTCAATTGGTTCCAAATGAAATGTAACACCCTTTCCCTAAAATAACTTTTCCTCCTTGCTTCCCTTTTAAAACGTCTTCCGAGCCTCATCATGACCCCCTTGTCCAGACTGTTCCATACCTTGTAAAAGTGATTGTACTTTGTGAAAGGTCAAAGATTATCAGTGCGTCTGGGATCAATTCATGGAGACGACCAGTACTGAACCAAGCCTTAAAAGAAGTACAGGCGGTGAGCTAGAGGAAAGGGTTGCAGCAAGGACATCTAGGAAGGGGGAAAAGCTCCAGGAAAGCCGTGCAGGCAACCACCTCAAAGCAGTGAGGAAAACAGCTGGGTGTGAGGTTTCTGGCTGGGGAGCTGCAGGAAGCGATGCTGAGGGGAAGAATGGCAGGCAGAGGCTTCCAGGCTTAGCCTAACGGACTAGGGAGTGACACATGCAAAGCATTGCTTTAGGAGCCAGTACTGCTGCAGGAGGAAGAGAATCGAAGTAGGAGAGACTGGTAGCAGAGAGAATTGCCAGGAAGCTTCCACTGTAATCCAGGGGAGGGGTATGTGGCCTTGGCTAATGAGGGTGGCGTTCCCATGAGAACAAAGAAGATGAAACAGAAAAACACTTCCACGGGAAGGAATGGCCATAAGCAGTGACTGATGGGAAATCAGGGACTGAAGTAGGGGGAAAAAAAAATTGGCTCTATGGTTCAGAAACTGGGGGAGTCAGGAGAGTGATACTGCCGTGGTCAGAGATCAGGAAGCCGGGAAGGGGAGTTGCTCTGAAGGAAATTCAAATCATAGGAACAGAACAAAAACGTCGACACAAAAGAGGTAAGAATGTTTAGAAGGGAGCACATATGTTTCAATCTCACAGGCGATCATAGAAATGCAAATTAAACCAAAAATGATATATTTTTCAACTATCAAATTAGCCAAAAAAAAAAAAAAAAGAGAGAGAGAAAGTTTTAAATATTACTATTCAGTGTCAGCAAGGGTGCTGGTGAGATAGGCACACAGTGACATTATTATCTAGACTTACTGTAAATGGCTAGAACCTTTCTGGAAGTGATCTTGCAGTATATACCAACTATTTTTAAAAGCTCATACCCTTAATTTCATTTCTAGAACTTTATCCTTAAAATGATAATTTTAAAATGCAAGCCGTGGTGACCTAAACGAGAAAGAATTCCAAAAAAGAGGGGATATATGTATACGTATAGCTGATTCACTTTGCTGTACAGTAGAAACTAACACAATATTGTAAAGCAACTATATCCCAATAAAATTTTTTTAAATGCAAGCCAAAATGTAGGTACAAAAACAATAATTACAGTGTTGTTAATAGGGTACAAGATCAGATGAAAGGATAATGGCTGTATACTAGAGCATATAAACTTGATGGACTATTAGGTTGACACCAAAAATGATATTTATAAATAATTTTTAATGAAATGGAAATATTCATAATATACATTTTTAAAGTTGTGTTAAGATCATCTTTACTTTTTCCGTTACTTATTTGAACTAAAAAAATTATACAGACTCAACACTTCTCCCTTGCCCACCCTCTTAATACTACAACTTGGTGTGGATTCCTCCATGATTTTTTCTTTGCTCATGCAGACATATATTCCACACATTGAATTTTTAAATTAAAATGGGAGTATAGGGCTTCCCTGGTGGCGCAGTGGTTGAGAATCTGCCTGCCAAAGCAGGGGACACAGGTTCGAGTCCTGGTCTGGGAAGATCCCACATGCCGCGGAGCAACTGGGCCCGTGAGCCACAACTACTGAGCCTGCGCGTCTGGAGCCTGTGCTCCGCAACAAGAGAGGCCGCGATAGTGAGAGGCCCACGCACCGTGATGAAGAATGGCACCCGCTTGCCGCAACTGGAGAAAGCCCTCGCACAGAAACGAAGACCCAACACAGCCAAAAATAAATAAATAATAAATAAATAAATTAAAAAAAAAAAAGGGAGTATATTATTGATACATACATAGCTTACTTTCTTTCTTTTTTTAAAGATTTATTTTTGGCTGCGTTGGGTCTTCGTTGCTGCACACAGGCTTTCTCTAGTTGCGGCGAGCAGGGGCTACTCTTCGTTGTGGTGCTCGGGCTTCTCATTGCGGTGGCTTCTCTCGTTGCGGAGCACCGGCTCTAGGCGCGCGGGCTTCAGTAGTTGTGGCACGTGAGCTTAGTTGCTTTGCAGCATGTGGGATCTTCCCCGACCAGGACTTGAACCCATGTCCCCTGCATTGGCAGGCGGATTCTTAACCACTGCACCACCAGGGAAGCCCATAGCTTACTTTCCACTAAACAAAATGTGCTTGACATCCTTCTAAGCATGTGTATGTGGAGCTTCTTCATTCTGTTTGTTTTGAAACTATGAAAGCTAATCTTTATACTCTGATGATTTTTTATTTTTATATTTATATTTTTATTTTTTTGACTGTGTTGGGTCTTTGTTGCTGCGCGGGCTTTCTCTAGTTGCAGCTAGCGGGGGCTACTCTTCGTTGCGGTGCGCAGGCTTCTCATTGCGGTGGCTTCCCTTGTTGCGGAGCACAGGCTCTAGGTGCGCGGGCTTCAGTAGCTGTGGCTTGCGGGCTCTAGAGCGCAGGCTTAGTAGCTGGGCTTAGTTGCTCCGCGGCATGTGGGATCTTCCCAGACCAGGGATCTAACTCATGTCCCCTGCATTAGCAGGTGGATTCTTAAGCACCGCACCACCAGGGAAGTCCCTGATTTTTTAAATTAAACATTTTACTCTGAGAAAACCGTAGATTCCCATGCAATTGTAAGAAATAGTGCAGAGAAATCTGGAGTACCCTTGACCCAGGTCACCCCAAAAGTAACAGCTTGCAAGACTATAGCACGATATCACAGCCAGGATATTGGCATTGATACAAATCAAGATGCAGAACATTTCCAGCAGCATAAAGATGTTACCCTTTTCCCTGTTCTAGCCAAACCCCCTTCCCTCCCAGACCCCTCTCCCTACTCCTGGCAATTACTAATCTGTTCTCCATTTCTATAATTTGTCATTTTAAGAATGTTATATAAATGAAATTATACAGTATGTTACCTTTTGGGATTGGCTTTTTTTTTTTTTTCACACAGCATAATTCTCTGGATATTCATCTAGGTTGTGGTCTGAATCTATAGTTCATTCTTTTTACTGCTGAAAAATAGTCCATAGCACGGATATAACCATTTACCCATTAAAGGACATCTGGGTTGTTTCTAGTTGTTGGCTATTACTAATAAGGCTGCTGTCAACAATTTTATACAGATTTCCATGTCATCATAAATCTTTATTTCTCTGGGGTAAATGTCTCCGAGTACAATTGCTGGGTTGTTGCATGTTTAGTTTTTTAAAGAAATTGCCAAACTGTTTTCCAGAGCAGCTGTACTGTTTTATACTCCCACCAACAATGTAAAAGTAAACCAGTGTCTTTGCATCCTCACTAGCACTTGGTGTTACTATTTTTTATTTTGGCCAATCTGATAGGTGTGTGGTGATATCTCATTGTGGTTTTAATTTGCATTTCCCTGATGACTAATGATGCTGAACACATTTTCATGTGCTTAT
The DNA here is from genome assembly GCF_028023285.1 of Balaenoptera ricei. NCBI lineage: Eukaryota > Metazoa > Chordata > Mammalia > Artiodactyla > Balaenopteridae > Balaenoptera > Balaenoptera ricei. The sequence continues at coordinate 6,413,844 of NC_082648.1, read as the reverse complement.
TTGCCATCTCTATGTCTTCTTTGGTGAAATGTCTGTTCATGTCTTTTGCCTATTTTCCAATTGGATTTTTTTGGGGTTTTTTGTATTGAATTTTGAGAGTTGTTTACACATTCTAGATACTAGTCCTTTGTTGGATATGTAGTTTGAATATATTTTCTCACATTTTATAAATTAAGACAATTTTCCTCTTCTTAATAGAGGCTTTTGCAGAGCAAAGTTTTTTATTTTGATCAAGACCAACGTGTCGGGAATTCCCTGGCAGTCCAGTGGTTAGGACTCTGCGCTTCCACTTCAGGAGGCACAGGTTCGATCCCTGGTTGAGGAACTAAGATCCCGCGAGCCGTGTGGGATGCGGCCAAAAAAAAAAAATCAATGTGTCCATTTTTCCTTTTATGGATCATGATTTTGGTATCAAGTCTAAGAACTCTTTGCTTAGTCTAGATCCTGAAGATTTTTTCCTATGTGTTATAATTTTACATTTTACATTTAAGTTCATAGTCCATTTTTAGTTAATTTTTAAATAAGGTCTGAGACTTAGGTCAAGGGTTTGTTTGTTTGTTTGTTTTTAAATATGTACATATATATTTATTTATTTATTTGGCTGCGCCGGGTCTTAGTTTTGGCATGTGGGCTCTTAGTTGTGGCAGGCATGTGGGATTTAGTTCCCTGACCAGAGATAGAAACTGGGCCCCCAGCATTGGGAGTGTGGAGTCTTAACCACTGGACCACCAGGGAAGTCCCCAAGGGTTTGTTATTGTTGAGAGTGATTTTGTTTTTATCTATGGATGTCCAATTACTCCAGCACAATTTATTGAAAAGGCTATCTTTCCTCCATTGAATTGCTTCTGTACCTTTGTAAAAAAGAAAGTCAGTTGGGCATATTTATGAAGATCTACTTCTGGGTTCTCTATTTTGCTCCACTGATCTATGTGTCTATTCCTCTGCAATATGACAGAGTCTTGATTACTCTAGCTATATTATAAGTCTTGAAAGCAGATAGGGACTTCCCTGGTGGTCCAGTGGGTAAGACTCCACACTTCCAATGCAGGGGGCCCGGGTTTGATCCCTGGTCAGGGAACTAGATCCCACATGCATGCCACAACTAAGACCCAGTGCAGCCAAAATAAATAAATAAATAAGTGTTTTTTAAAAATTTTTTTAAAAGAAAGCAGATAGACTGATTTCTCCTACTTTATTCTTCTTTTTCAAAATTGTTTTAGCTTTTTGAGCTCCTTTTGCCTTCCATATAAATTTTAGAATAACCTTATCTATATCTTCAAAAAAATCTTGCTGGAATTTTGATAGGAATTGTGTTCCATCTGTATATCAGTTTGGGAAGATTTGACATCTTCACTATGTTGAGTCTTCCAATTTATGAACATGGCATGTCTCTCCATTTATTTAGTTCTTCTCTGATTTCTTTCACCAACACTGTGTAGCTTTAAGCATACCAATCCTGTGCATATTTGTTACACTTACCTATGTTTTTTTTTGAGCAGCTGTAAATGGCATTGTATTTTAAATTTCTGTGTACACATGTTCATTGCTAGTACATAGAATTACATTCGATTTTTGTATGTTTATCTTATATTCTGTAGCCTTACTGAACTCACTTATTAGTTCTAAGAGGTTTTTCAAGATAGATTTCTTGAGATTTTCTACAAAGATAATCATGTCATCTTCAAATAGGAATAGTTTTATTTCTTCTTCTCTAACCAGTATTCCTTTTATTTCCTTTTCTTGCTTTATTTCACTGGCTAGGGATTGAAGTACCATATTGAATAAGAGTAGTAAGAACAGACATTTTTGCCCTCTTCCTGATCTTAGGGGGAAAGCATTCAGTTTTTCACCATTAAGTATAACACTAGTTGTAGGTTTTTTTTCTTTTAGATGCTTTAAAAATTTTCACTCAGTTGAATATACTTTTTTATTTCTCTTGAGACTTCTTTGACCCATGGAATATTGAAAAGTTGTTGAGTTTCCAAGTGTTTGGAGATTTTCCTGTTATATTTCTATTTTGATTTCCAGTTTGATTCCATGTGATCAGAGAACACACTGTATGATTTCAATTCTTTTAAATTTGTTAAGGTTTGTTTAATAGCTGAAGGTATGGACCATCTTGGTTTATGTTCTGTGGACATCGAAAAGGATGTGTATTCTGCTGCTGTTGGGTGGAGTGTTCTATAAATGTCAATTAGATCCTGTTGGTTGATGGTGTTGCTGAGTTCTTCTATATTCTTGCTAATATTCTGTGTAGTTGTACTGTCAGTTGTTGGGAGAGAGGTGTTGAAGACTCCAACTATCAATGAGGATTTGTCTATTTTTCCTATCAGTTTGGTTCTATCAGTTTTTCCTTCACATATTTTATAGATCTATTGTTTGGTGCATACACATTTAGGATTACTCATTCCTCAGTATCTGAGGGGTGTTGGTTCCAGGACCCCCGGTGAACACCAAAATCCATGGATACTCAAGTCCCTTATATAAAATGGCATAGTATTTGCATACAAGCTACGCACATCCTCCTGTATACTTTAAATCACCTCTAGATTACTTGTAATACCTAATACAATGTAAATTCTATATAAGTAGCTGTAAATACAATGTAAATGCTATGTAAATAGTTGCCAGTGAAAGAGAAGTTCAAGTTTTGCTTTTTGGAAGTTTCTGGAATTTTTTTCAAATATTTTTCGATCTGCAGTTGGTTGAATCCTTGGATGTGGAACCCACAGATATGGAAAGCTGACTGTACCATGTCTTCTTGAGGCATTGACATTTTCATTATTATATAATGTCCTTCTCTGTCTCTGGTAGTTTTCTTTCCTCTGACATTCACTTTATCTGATATTAACATATCCAATCCCACTTTCCTCTGATTAATGCTTACATGGTATATCTTTTTCTCCATCCTTTTACTTACAATATGCCTGTATCATTATATTTGAAGTGAGTTTCTTGTAGACAGCATATTGTTGGATTATGCTTTTTAATCCACTCTATCAATCTCTGTTTTTTAATTGGTATATCTAGACGGTTTACATTTAATGTAATTATTAATACGTTAGGGCTTAAGTCTGCCATTTTGTTTTTGTTTTCTGCTTGTTCTGCTTTCTTTTCTTTGTCTTGTCTTCCTGTAGGTTACCTGAATATCTTTTTGTAATACGCTTTTTTAGAACAGTTTTAGATTTACAGAAAAATTGTGAAAATGGTACAGTTTCCATATACCCCATGTTGAATTTCTGCAATTATTAACATCTTACATTAGTAACATTTCCTTTAATTAATGAACCTATATTGATACATTATTAGTAACTAAAGTCAATACTTTATTCAGATTTCCTTAGTTTTTATCTAATGTCCCTCTTCCACTCCAAGCTCCCATCTACAATACCATATTATGATTATTTTCATGTCTCCTCAGGTGCCTGATGCTTGCAACAGTTTCTCAGACTTTCCATGTTTTTGATGACCTCGATATTTTTGAAGATTACTGGTCAGGTATTTTGTAAAATGTCCCTCTATTGGGATTTTTCTGATGTTTTTCTCTTGATTAGTCTGGGTTTATGGGTTTTGGGAGGAAGATCACAGAGGTAAAGTGTCATTTTCATTATACATCAAGGGTACACACTATCAACATGACTTAAAGCTGTTAATCACCTGGCTGAGGTAGTGTTTTTCAGGTTCTTCACTGAGAAGTTATTCTTGCCCCCCTTTCCATACTGTACTCTTTAGAAGTCAATAACTATTAACAGCCCACATTTAAAGAGTAAGGAGTTGTTCTCTACCTTCTTGAGGGCAGATTATAGACAGAAATTGTTTGAAACTTTTCTACATGGGAGATTTGTCTCTTTCCTCTCATTTATTTACTTAATCAGTTATTTATACCAGTGTGGACTCATAGATGTTTATTTTATACTTTGGGACATAAACATTTTTAAGAGTGTTTTAGAATACATTTTAATTTATCTATAGCAATTTTGAGTGTATCTGTTTGTATTTTTTATTGATTGTTCCAGGTATTACATTATATGCATATATAACCTATCACAGCTTACTTGTATTATCATCTTACCTTACCTTCCTTTCATCCCTTTAACCTCCCTATTTATAATTGTTTTAAAGATTTCCTCTACATACATTTAGAACTACACAAATAGTGTTATAATTTTTGCTTCAACTATCAAACATAATTTAGAAAACTCAAGAGGTAAAGGAAAGCCTAATGTATTTATCCATATATTTGTTTACTTTGTTCTTTCTTCCTTCCTGATATTCTGATTCCTTCTTTTATCATCTTTTTTCAGTTTAAAGGACTTCCTTGAACCATTCTTTTAGGGTAGGTCTGCTGGCAACAAACTCTTAGTTTTTTTGTTTGTTTGTTTTTGATCTGAGAATGTCTTGACTCCTTCATTCCTAAAGGATATTTTCTTTGGGTATAAGATTCTGAGTTTACTATTCTTTTCTTTTTGTATTTGAACAATATCATATCACTTCCTTCAGCCAGCATGGTTGATGCTGTCATTCAAATTGTTTCCCTAGAGGGGGGTTGAGGGGAGAAATAGGTGAAGGGGATTAAAAGGTACAAACCTCCAGTTAGAAAATAAATAAGTAATGGGGATGTAGTATACAGCATAACAAATATGGTCGATAATATTGTAATAACTTTGGGGACAGATGGTTACTGGACTTATCATGATGATCATTTCGTAATGTATGCAAATGTCAAATCACTATATAGTACACCTGAAACTAACAATAATGTACATCAACTATATTTCAATTTAAAAAGTTTTTTTAATACCCTATAGGTAAGTTGTCATTTTTCTCCAGTTGTTTTGATTTTTTTCTTTGTCTTTAGTTTTTAGAAGTTTAATTATGATGTCTTTTTTTAGAATTTATTTTATTTATTTATTTTATTTTTGGCTGCATTGGGTCTTTGTTGCTGTGTGCGGGCTATCTCTAGTTGTGGTGACCGGGGCTACTCTTTGTTGCGGTGCGCGGGCTTCTCATTGCGGTGACTTCTCTTTGTTGTGGAGCATGGGCTCTAGGCACGCAGGCTTCAGTAGTTGTGGCACGCGGGCTCAGTAGTTGTGGCTCATGGGCTCTAGAGCACAGGCTCAGTAGTTGTGGCATACAGGCTTAGTTGCTCTGTGGCATGTGGGATCTTCCTGGACCAGGGCTTGAACCTGTGTCCCCTGCACTGGCAGGAGGATTCTTAACCACTGCGCCACCTGGGAAGCCCTATGATGTGTCTTGATGTGGATTTCTTTAGGTTTATCCTGCTTAGGCTTTGATCAACTTCTTGAATCTATAGGTTAATATCTCTTGCCAAATTTGCAAATTTTTCAGCCAGTATTTTTTCCAGTACTTTTTCAGTCCAATTTTCTTTCCCTTCTCCTTCACTCACTGACACAAATATTACATCTTTTGTTATAGTCCCACAGGTCCTTATGGCTTTGTTCATTTTTTCCAGTCTATTTTCTCTCTGTTGTTCAGATTGTGTAATTTCTATTGTTCTATCTTGCAGTTCACTGATTCTTTCCTCTGTCCCCCCCACCCCAATTTGCTGTTGGGCTCATTCATTGATCCCTTGTATTTTGGTTATATTTTTCCATTCTAAAATTTCCATTTCCATTTGGTTCTTTTTATGTTACCCTTTTTTTTTTTTTTTTTTGGCCAGGCTGTGCAGCTTGTGGAATTTCAGTTCCCCAACTAGGGATCAAACCTGGGCCCCAGCAGTGAAAGCACCAAGTCCTAACCACTGGACCACCAGGAAATTTCCAACATCCTCTGTTTCTTTGCTGAGGCTTTCTGGTTTTCATTTGTTTCAAGCATGTTTGTAATTGTTTGCTGAAGGACTTTTTATCATGGCTGCTTTAAAATATTTGTTAGATAATTCTAACCTCTCTTTCATCTCAGTGTGGGCATCTGTTGGTTCTTTTTTTCATCCAGTTTGAGATGTTTCTGGTTCTTAGTATCAAGAGTGATTTTCACTTGGAACCTGGACATTTGAGTGTTATGAGATTCTGGATCTTATTTAAACCTTCTATTTTAACTGGCTTTCTTTTATACCGTTCTTATTACTGCCAGGTAGAGGAAGAAATCTAGGTTCTCCTCTCACCCTCCACTGTGCTAGAGGGGGATGCTCCTCATAACTGGTCAGGGATGGAAGTTCTAGTTCCCCACGTGGAGAAGTTCCAGTTCCCCATGTGGTCTCCATAGATCCTGGTTACTGCAGGGTGGTGGTAAAGGTCTTGACTCTCCACTAGACCTCTTCTGACACCATCCCAGCAGGGTGGGGTGCCTCCTGACTGCTGGGTGGGGTGGAAGTCCAGGATCTTCCTGTGATCTCCACTGACTTTACAGGGGGTGGAGGAGCCTTCTCACTGGCTGGTGGGGATGCACAGCCCCATTCTCTACTTTGCATTCTCTGATCCCATCTCAGTGGAGGTGTTGGGTGCCTTATACAGCCTGGGTGGGGGTGTGTGGAAATTTAGGCTCCCATTCAGCCTTTGTTGGCATGGGAGGGTGTGGGGTCACAGTTTTCCTCTGGTGTTTGGCTGAAGTAGAGCAGTCGTTATACTGAAGTTTTTTGTCTTGCTGAGTTGCTCCTTCCCTGGTCCTTTGACTAAAGAGAGCAGGCTTCTGTGAGGCTTATTTTTGTCTGTGCCCATCAGAGCTTCCAGGTTGCCAGCTTCTTCAGCTCCAAGACTGGGGTATTCGAGGCAAAAAGAAAACTCGCCAACCTTTTATTCTTCAGGCCCTGAGGTCCCTACCAGTCTGCTCTCTTCTCAACACCTTTCAGAATCTTCTTATGTTAGTTCTATATGCAATGTCTAGGTTTTCATTTGTATTTCGTGAGAGGAAGAGTGAAAAGTATGTTACTCTGGACTGAATTGTGTTCCCCCAAAATTCATGTGTAGAAACCCTAACACTCAATGTGATGATATTTGGAGATAGGGAGGTAATTAGATTTATATGAGGCCATGAGGGTGGGGCCTTCCTGGAGGGATTAGTGCCCTCATAAGAAGAGACCCCAGAGAGCCCTCCCTCTCTCTCTGCCATGTGAGGACACAGCAAGTAGGTGGCCATCTGCAAGCCAGGAAGAGAACTCTCTTAAGAACCTGACCATGGGGCTTCCCTGGTGGCGCAGTGGTTAAAAATCTGCCTGCCAATGCAGCGGACACGGGTTTGAGCCCTAGTCCGGGAAGATCCTACATGCGGCAGAGCAACTAAGCCCGTGTGGCACAACTACTAAGCCTGCACTCTAGAGCCCATGCTCCACAACAAGAGAAGCCACTGCAATGAGAAGCCTGCACACCACAATGAAGACTAGCTCCCACTCACTGCAACTAGAGAAAGCCTGCACACAGCAAAGACCCAATGCAGCCAAAAATAATAAATAAATAAATAAATAAATAAATAAATAAATAAATAAATAAAAGAACCCAACCATGCTGGCACCCTGATCTCAGGACATCCAGCCTCCAGAACTGTGAGAATATGTGTTTCTCTTGTTTGAGTCACCCAGACCATGGTACTTTGTTATGGCAGCCCAAGCAGACTAATATGTATGTCTACTCAATTTTCTGGAAAGCCTTTGTTTTTTATTATCTGCATAGTTTCCCACAGTTGTACCATAGTTCAACCCTTTCATCATTGATGGGTTTTCAGTTTGAATTCTGTGCTTTCATATTATAAGTAATGCTTATAACAACATCCTTGCACAGGTTTCATGAAATATTTCTGATTTTATTCCTGTCAAATAGATTTTCCAGGGAATTCCCTGGCAGTCCAGTGGATAGGACTCCACGCTTTCACTGCCAAGGGCGGGGATTCAAACCCCGGTTGGGGAACTAAGATCCCGCAAGCCGCGTGGCACGGCCAAATAAATAAATAAAATAAAACTATTTAAAAAAATAGATTTTCCAGAATAGCTATTACTAGATAAAAAGATTTTAGAACTTTGTATTTAGTAAACATTGACAGATTACTTTAAAAAATTAGCCTAATAATTGATTGTCCCATCATGATATAATGTTCTGAGGGAGTAGGATAAAAAGTATGTATAGTATGATATCATCTATGTAAATAATATATATTTTCCACACTAAACAAAGATCGGAAGGAAGTAAATGAAAATGTTAACAGCAGATATCTCTGAGTGGTGGAATTATGTGTGCATTTGATTTTCTTCCTTATTCTTTTCTGCATTTGCCAAATATTCTATAATGAGCATGTAATACTTTAAAAATCTGGAGAAAAAAACAGTTAACATCAATAAAATTTACATAAAGGAAGTAACATATTGAAAAGTGCACATTGATATACAGTCGCATGTTACTATAGCAGATGCCATTTCAGCAAAATTTGTATAATAAAAAGATATCTAAAGAGCAAGCTGACCTGGCCCACTGATTTCACTTCTAGGAATTCATCCTACAGATACATTTGTACATATGTCCAAAGATACCAGGTGTGACTCACTGAAGAATTCTTCTTTGTGAGAGCAATAAAATGAAAACAGCCTAAGTGTCGAACAATATGTGATTAGTCAAATAAATCATGGTATAATTATACAAAAGAACTATGCAGTCACAGAAAAGAAATGAGGTAGAAATATATAGAGGGACAGATATATGCAGATATAGATAGATGCACACACATATTGAATACAGAACAATCTTCAAAATGCCTGCATAATTTTAAGAAAAAAAAACCCCAAGGTTAGAACCAGGTGCATTGTTATGGTGTGCTCATTGCCTGAATGTTTCTTTTGTTCTTTACTATATTATATCCCCAGCACCTAGAACATTATCTAATTACTTAATTAACATGTAGCCTCTCTCTCTCTCTCTCTCCATATATATATATATATATATATATATATATATATATATATATATACATATAATATACACCCATATATGATAAATTGATTTTATGTAAGAAGAGAGGGGAACCTATATATATATGCTTCTACATGCATAGTTCCTCTCTTGATGGAAATACAGAAACTGATTAAAACGGTTGCTTCTGGGGAAGGGAACCAAGAAACTGAGGATCAGGAGTAGGAGGGGGATTTATTGTCACTGTGTAACATTAGTACGGTTTAAAATTTTTACCATGCTAAAACAACATTTTTAAGCAACTGTACTCCAATAAAAATAAATAAATAAGAAAAATAAATTTTTTACCATGTACTGTATTACTTTTTCAAATTATTTTAACTTTTAAATTAATAAAAATAAAGCCCCAGCTGAAAGTCCACTTATTTCAAGCAATTCAGCAGAATACAATTCTAGGACCAAAAAAAAAAAAAAAGGCTCACAGAGATTGTGGGAGGGAGTTATTGTCCTGAGCTCTGCCCAGGGATATAAATTATGTAATGGGCACCAGGAGCCCACCATCCAGGGGAGGACAGAGGTTAGCTGATCATAGGGGCATCTTGAAGCAGCTGTTTGAGAGGAGAGGACATAGGTAAAGGGCAGTCAGCTGCTTAGTGTGCAGGTTTCTGCTTTGTGTCTTTTTATCAGAAAGAGATCAGGAATTGGGGGTTTTGTTAATTTTAGGAAGTGGCTTTGATTCAATGAAGATCCAGCCCAATACCCCCTTTTTTCTTCACGTCCAGATTTGAAGGGTGAACATGGGTGTCTGAATCATGACTGTAGGAGCCCTGCAAGAACTTTCTTGCCAGAGAAGGAGGAGATTTTTTTCCACTGGACAGAGGCAGGAAGGCGAGACATGCATTTTCAACAAAGATGGTTTCCTATGCACCATAACCAGTTCATCCTTGACTGCCCTGAGGATGACTCCCCAGGGGAGCCCAGGTTGAACGTTGAAAGACCAAAGCCACAGCCAAGATCTAGCCACAGCTCTGCCTCTAACGGGGCACAAAAGCTTGGGGCAGAAACAGAATCTTCCTCTCCCTGGGCCTCAGTTTCCTCACTAGTAACATCAGAGTCTTGGACTAGAGCTGTATTTCCCAAGCTTCAATTATTCTTGCACCTCATACATGACTTTGGCCAAATCTACCTGTCCTATTAACGAAACATCTTTAAATGGATTCACTTTTTAAAATTAATTTATTTTAAAAGGAAACTGTAGCACTGTAGTAAGCAGAAAGCCAATATCACTTGATATAAACAGAAGCAACTGTTAAAAAAAAACCAAAAACCTAAAAAGAATGTTATTATAATTATCACTTAAAACTAAACTTGAGCCACTGATTAGCCTTAATAGCACAAAAGGAGTGATAGATATTACATGCTCCTGATGTGATGAAATTGGTAGTATAAAACACCATCTATAAAATGGTCTTGTCAAAAGACTGAATGTGTGCATCCTAATATCCACAGCAGCACTGTTTACAATAGCCAAGACATGGATGCAACCTAAATGTCCATCTACAAATAAATGGATAAAGAAGACATATATATAGATAGATATAGATATATATAATGGAATATTACTCAACCATAAAAATGAATGAAATAATGCCATTTGCAGCAACATGGATGGACTTAGAGATTGTCATACTAAGTAAGTCAGAAAGAGTAACACAAATATCATATGATATCACTTATATGTGGAATCTAAAATATGATACAAAATTTACAAAACAGAACTTATTTACAAAACAGAAAGACTCACAGACAAAGAAAACAAATTTATGGTTACCAAAGGGGGAGGGATAAATATATAGATATAAATGAATCACTTTGCTGTACACCAGAAACTAACACAACACTGTAAATCAACTATACTTCAATTTTAAAAAGATGGGGCTCTAATGTGTTGTAATGTGGAATACAGTTATTAAATAGTAATAAGTCACTGAAAAAAAAATGAACTTGATCAAAGCGCTAGATCTAATCACCAATCTATAGGAGATTCAAGGGACAGAGGAACATGTTAAGTGATACCACCATGTAAAACTTAGCAGGACAATTGCCTGGTTTCTTCAACAATCAGTTGCAAGAGGGGAAAAAAAGGAGAGTAAATGTATAAATTTAAAGAGATTTAAGGGACATATCAAGCAAATACCATGCATAAATTTTTATTTGAATTCTGACTCAAATAGACCAAATGTAAAAATACGACTATGAGGCAACTGGGAAAATTTGAACACTGATTGGATATTTATTGTCATTAAGGAATTATTTTTAATTTTTAAGCATTGATAATGATACTGTAGATGTGTTTTTTTAAATTGAAGTATAGTTGATATGCAGTGTCTCAGGTGTACAGCAAAGTGATATATATATATATATTCTTTTTCAGATTCTTTTCATTATAGGTTATTACAAGATACTGAATATAGATCCCTGTGCTATACAGTAGGTCCTTACTGTGGATATGTTTTTTGAAAGTCATTACATTTTAAAGATACATACTGAAGTATTTACGGATTAAGTGACACAAGTCTGGTATTTGCTATACAATAATATGGTGGTGGGGAGTTGGGAATATAGATGAAACAAAATTGGCCACAAATTGATAATTGTTGAAGCTGAGTGGGATACATGGGGGTTCATTATATAAATATTTTACTTTTATATATGTATGAAAATTTTTTAAAAAGTTAAAAATAAGCAATGAAATGCAAACAATAATAAATTGAATAAACTTATAAAATAACAAATATGTTTATAAAAATACATTTCATGCTGGTGGCATTTTTTTTTTAACATCTTTATTGGAGTATAATTGCTTTACAATGTTGTGTTAGTTTCTGCTGTATAACAAAGTGAATCAGCTATACGTTTACATACATCCCCATATCCTCTCCCTCTTGCGTCTCCCTCCCACTCTCCCTATCCCACCCCTCTAGGTGGTCGCAAAGCACTGAGCTGATCTCCCTGTGCTATGCGGCTGCTTCCCACTAGCTATCTATTTTACATTTGGTAGTGTATATATGTCAATGCCACTCTCTCACTTCGTCCCAGCTTACTCTTCCCCCTCCCCGTGTCCTCAAGTCTGTTCTCTACATCTGCATCTTTATTCCTGTGTTGCCCCTAGGTTCTTCAGAACATTTTTTTTTTCTAGATTCCATATCTATGTGTTAGCATACGGTATTTGTTTTTCTCTTTCTGACTTACTTCACTCTGTATGACAGACTCTAGGTCCATCCACTTCACTACAAATAACACAATTTTGTTTCTTTTTATGGCTGAGTAATATTCCACTGTATATATGTGCCATATCTTCTTTATCCATTCATCCGATGATGGACACTTAGGTTGCTTCCATGTCCTGGCTATTGTAAATAGTGCTGCAATGAATATTGTGGTACATAACTCTTTTTGAATTATGGTTTTCTCAGGGTATATGCCCAGTAGTGGGATTGCTGTGTTGTACGGCAGTTCTTTTTAGTTTTTTAAGGAACCTCCATACTATTCTCCATAATGACTGTATCAATTTACATTCCCACCAACAGTGCAAGAGGGTTCCCTTTTCTCCACACCCTCTCCAGCATTTATTGTTTCTAGATTTTTTGATGACGGCCATTCTGACCAGTGTGAGGTGATACCTCATTGTAGTTTTGATTTGCATTTCTCTAATGATTAGTGATGTTGAGCATCCTTTCATGTGTTTGTTGGCAATCTGTATATCTTCTTTGGAGAAATGTCTGTTTAGGTCTTCTGCCCATTTTTGGATTGGGTTGTTTTTTTTTTTGATATTGAACTGCATGAGCTGCTTATATATTTTGGAGATTAATCCTTTGTCAGTTGCTTCATTTGCAAATATTTTCTCCCATTCTGAGGTTGTCTTTTTGTCTTGTTTATGGTTTCCTTTGCTGTGCAAAAGCTTTTAAGTTTCATTAGGTCCCATTTGTTTATTTTTGTTTTTATTTCCCTTTCTCTAGGAGGTGGGTCAAAAAGGATCTTGCTGTGATGTATGTCATAGAGTGTTCTGCCTATGTTTTCCTCTAAGAGTTTTATAGTGTCTGGCCTTACATTTAGATCTTTAATCCATTTTTAGTTTATTTTTGTGTATGGTGTTAGGGAGTGTTCTAATTTCATTCTTTTACATGTAGCTGTCCAGTTCGCCCAGCACTTATTGAAGACGCTGTCTTTTCTCCATTGTATATTCTTGCCTCCTTTATCAAAGATAAGGTAACCATATGTGTGTGGGTTTATCTCTGGGCTTTCTATCCTATCCTGTTCCACTGATCTGTATTTCTGTTTTTGTGCCAGTACCATACTGTCTTGATTACTGTAGCTTTGTAGCATAGTCTGAAGTCAGGGAGCCTGATTCCTCCAGCTCCGTTTTTCTTTCTCAAGATTGCTTTGGCTATTCGGGGTCTTTTGTGTTTCCATACAAATTGTGAACTTTTTTGTTCTAGTTCTGTGAAAAATGCCATTGGTAGTTTGATAGGGATTGCATTGAATCTGTAGATTGCTTTGGGTAGTATAGTCATTTTCACAATGTTGATTCTTCCAATCCAAGAACATGGTATATCTCTCCATCTATTTGTATCATCTTTAATTTCTTTCATCAGTGTCTTATAGTTTTCTGCATACAGGTCTTTTGTCTCCCTAGGTAGGTTTATTCCTAGGTATTTTATTATTTTTGTTGCAGTGGTAAATGGGAGTGTTTCCTTAATTTCTCTTTCTGATTTTTCATCATTAGTGTATAGGAATGCAAGAGATTTCTGTGCATTAATTTTGTATCCTGCAACTTTACCAAATTCATTGATTAGCTCTAGTAGTTTTCTGGTAGCCTCTTTAGGATTCTCTATGTATAGTATCATATCATCTGCAAAGAGTGACAGTTTTACTTCTTCTTTTCCAATTTGGATTCCTTTTATTTCTTTTTCTTCTCTGATTGCTGTGGCTAAAACTTCCAAAACTATGTTGAATAATAGTGGTGAGAGTCGGCAACCTTGTCTTGTTCCTGATCTTAGTGGAAATGGCTTCAGTTTTTCACCATTGAGGACGATGTTGGCTGTGGGTTTATCATATATGGCCTTTATTATGTTGAGGTAAGTTCCCTCTGTGCCTACTTTCTGGAGGGTTTTTATCATAAATGGGTGTTGAATTTTGTCAAAAGCTTTTTCTGCATCTATTGAGATTATCATATGGTTTTTATCCTTCAGTTTGTTAATATGGTGTATCACATTGATTGATTTGCATATATTGAAGAATCCTTGCATTCCTGGGATAAACCCTACTTGATCATGGTGTATGATCCTTTCAGTGTGCTGTTGGATTCTGTTTGCTAGTATTTTGTTGAGGACTTTAGCATCTATGTTCACCAGTGATATTGGCCTGTAGTTTTCTTTTTTTTTTTTGACATCTTTGTCTGATTTTGGTATCAGGGTGATGGTGGCCTCATAGGATGAGTTTGGGAGTGTTCCTCCCTCTGCTACATTTTGGAAGAGTTTGAGAAGGATAGGTGTTAGCTCTTCTCTAAATGTGTGATAGAATTTGCCTGTGAAGCCATCTGGTCCTGGGCTTTTGTTTGTTGGAAGATTTTAAATCACAGTTTCAATTTCAGTGCTTGTGACTGGGCTGTTCATATTTTCTAGTTCTTCTTGGTTCAGTCTCAGAAGGTTGTGCTTTTCTGAGAATTTCTCCATTTCTTCCAGGTTGTCCATTTTATTGGCGTATAGTTGCTTGTAGTAATCCCTCATGATTCTTTGTATTTCTTCAGGGTCATCTGTTACTTCTCCTTTTTCCTTTCTAATTTTGTTGATTTGAGTCTTCTCTCTTTTTTTTTTTTTTTTTTTTTTTTGATGAGTCTGGCTAGTGCTTTACCAATTTTGTTTATCTTCTCAAAGAACCCAGCTTTTACTTTTATTGATCTTTGCTATTGTTTCCTTCATTTCTTTTTCATTTATTTCTGCTCTGATCTTTATGATTTCTTTCCTTTTGCTAATTTTGGGGGGTTTTTTGTTCTTCTTTCTCTAATTGCTTTAGGTATAAGGTTAGGTTATTTGAGATGTTTCTTGTTTCTTGAGGTAGGATTGTATTGCTATAAACTTCCCTCCTAGAACTGCTTTTGCTGCATCCCATAGGTTTTGGGGAGTCGTGTTTTCATTGTCATTTGTTTCCAGGTATTTTTTTATTTCCTCTTTGATTTCTTCAGTGATCTCTTGGTTATTTAGTAGCATATTGTTTAGCCTCCATGTGTTTGTATTTTTTACAGTTTTTTTTTTCCTGTAATTGATATCTAGTTTCATAGTGTTGTGGTCGGAAAAGGTACTTGATATGATTTCAATTTTCTTAAATTTACCAAGGCTTGATTTGTGACCCAAGATATGGTGTATCCTGGAGAATGTTCCATGAGCACTTGAGAAGAAAGTGTATTCTGTTGTTTTTGGATGGAATGTCCAAAAATATCAATTAAGTCCATCTGGTTTAATGTGTCATTTAAAGCTTGTGCTTCCCTATTTATTTTCATTTTGGATGGTCTGTCCATTGGTGAGAGTAGGGTGTTAAAGTCGCCTACTATTATTGTGTTACTGTTGATTTCCCCTTTTATGGCTGTTAGCATTTGCCTCATGTATTGAGGTGCTCCTATGTTGGGTGCATAAATATTTACAATTGTTATATCTTCTTGGATTGATCCCTTGATCATTATGTAGTGTCCTTCTTTGTCTCTTGTAATAGTCTTTATTTTAAAGTCTATTTTGTCTGATATGAGAATTGTTACTCCAGCTTTCTTTTGATCTCCATTTGCATGGAATATCTTTTTCCATCCCCTCACTTTCAGTCTGTATGTGTCCCTAGGTCTGAAGTGGGTCTCTTGTAGACAGCATATATATGGTTCTTGTTTTTGTATCCATTCAACCAGTCTATGTCCTTTGGTTGGAGCATTTAATCCATTTACATTTAAGGTAATTATTGATATGTATGTTCCTATTACCATTTTCTTAATTGCTTTGGGTTTGTTATTGCACGTCTTTTCCTTCTCTTGTGTTTCCTGCCTAGAGAAGTTCCTTTAGCATTTGTTGTAAAGCTGGTTTGGTGGTGATGAATTCTCTTAGATTTGCTTGTCTGTAAAGGTTTTAATTTCTCTGTAGAATCTGAATGAGATCCTTGCTGGCTAGAGTAATCTTGGTTGTAGGTTTTTCCCTTTCATCACTTTAAATATATCATGCCACTCCCTTCTGGCTTGCAGAGTTTCTGCGGAAAGATCAGCTGTTAACCTTATGGGGATTCCCTTGAATATTATTTGTTGCTTTTAATATTTTTTCTTTGTATTTAGTTTTTGATACTTTGATTAATATGTGTCTTCGCATGTTTCTCCTTGGATTTATCCTGTATGGGACTCTCTGTGCTTCCTGGACTTGACTATTTCCTTTCCTATATTAGGGAAGTTTTCAACTATAATCTCTTCAAATATTTTCTCAGTCCCTTTCTTTTTCTCTTCTTCTTCTGGGACCACTATAATTCGAATGTTGGTGCGTTTAATGTTGTCCCAGAGGTCTCTGAGGCTGTCCTCAATTCTTTTCATTCTTTCTTCTTTATTGTGCTCTGTGGTAGTTATTTCCACTATTTTATCTTCCAGGTCACTTATCCGTTCTTCTGCCTCAGTTATTCTGCTATTGATTCCTTCTAGAGAATTTTTAATTTCATTTACTGTGTTGTTCATCATTGTTTGTTTGCTCTTTAGTTCTTCTAGGTCCTTGTTAAACGTTTCTTGTATTTTCTCCATTCTGTTTCCAAGATTTTGGATCATCTTCGCTATCATTACTCTGAATTCTTTTTCAGGTAGACTGCCTACTTCCTCTTCATTTGTTTGGTCTGGTGGGTTTTTACTTTGCTCCTTCATCTGCTGTGCATTTCTCTGTCTTCTCATTTTGCTTAACTTACTGTGTTTGGGGTCTCCTTTTCAGAGGCTGCAAGTTCGTAGTTCCTGTTGTTTTTGGTGTCTGCCCCTAGTGGGTAAGGTTGGTTCAGTGGGTTGTGTAGGCTTCCTGGTGGAGGGGACTGGTGCCTGTGTCCTGGTGGATGAGTCTGGATCTTGTCTTTCTGGTGGGCAGGACCACGTCCGGTGGTGTGTTTTGGAGTGTCTGTGAACTTATTATGATTTTAGGCAGCCTCTCTGCTAATGCATGGGGTTGTGTTCCTGTCTTGCTAGTTGTTTGGCATGTGGTGTCCAGCACTGGAGCTTGCTGGTCACTGAGTGGAGTTGGGTCTTAGCGTTGAGATGGAGATGAGACGGAGGTCTCTGGGAGAGCTCTCGCTGGTTGATATTACATGGGGCCAGGTGGTCTCTGGTGGTCCAATGTCCTGAACTCGGCTCTCCCACCTCCGAGGCACAGGCCTGACACCTGGCCAGAGCACTAAGACCCTGTCAGCCACACAGCTTACATGTAAATGGGTTAAATTCTTCAATCCAAAGGCACAGGGTGGCTGGCCTTCTCCGCTCTGCTTGGTCCTCCAGCTAGGCGTTGTCCTCCGGGTCTGCTTGATATGGAGAGCCTGCTTGGGATCCAGGTCCAGCTGCATTCTTTAGCGTCTAGAAGAAGCAGCCGTCGCCCCCATCCTCCCCTATCCCTGGGACAACTCTTCACGGTCCTGGAGCATCCGAGGCTCCACCCCTCATGCTGCTAGCGGTGCCACTGGTGGCATTTTGACTCATTTTTTTTTCTACTTTTGACTTATATGACACTCCCATTTAATAATGTGCTGAATATTAGAGGTCATACACAGAAGAAAGAAGAGTTATTTAAAGAGAAGCATGTGCGTAAAATTTATGTGAGAAAGTAATCTCCTTTACTGCAAAATAACGTTCCTAATAAGTATTGAAATCTTAATTCTTTCCACTTGAAAAGCTAGAAATAAATCATTCTATCGCTTTTAATGGAAGTAAACAAAGTATGGTCATGGATCTGTAGCAACAATATTCATGAAATCATGGGTTTTATATGATAGTTATTTTTCTAATATCCATTAAAATAATGAAATTATAATAGACCACCAGAAGACATTCCCCAGCCCACCAGCAGCTGGCAGAGGGAGGCTCTGGACTTGGAGAGTCCCTGAGACTCTCAGCTGGAACCTCCAGGATCCCAGAGTTTACTAGGAGCTGGGCTCTGACACCAGAGGTGTTCAATCCCTGGGGCTTTTCTCTCTGAACGGGGAGTGGGACCAGCCTACCTTTGTGCAAGAAGGAGCCATGACGCCCCAGAATCTTGATCTGGTTAGAATTTTTCCAGCTGAAGGGCAGGTTCTTATTCTGGTAAGCTTTGCAGGGCAGCTCTGCGAGGTCTCCTGCCTTACCCAGCACCACTTTTTTCCCCTGTGTGCCGGCTGGGAGCATCACTAGGTAGAAAAACAGGCAGGAGGTCAGGCCTCGAGGGTGTGGCTGCCCTGCCTCTGCCTCATCCCCCCGTCCCATTGCATTTCCCAATCAGCCCCTCCTCCCAGGCCACCTGCACCCAGACTCCAAGTCTGAGCACTCACCCAGTTGCAGCACCAGGAACAGGTGCCTAAGAGAGGTTCCAGGGTCCATTGTGGCTTTGCTGAGGCAGGCAGGGACCTGGGCCTTCCCCCAAAGAAAAGGCAGGGCCTGGGGGAGACACCAGTCATCAGTCAGCAGGCATTCACCTGGCCTGGGATCCCTTCAGGACCTGGACAGCCAGGCCAGGATCTAGACATGCAGATCTCTAACAAGACACCCACTGGACGCGCCACACATGCTGTGCTCAGGCCAGGGGTGGGTTCTCTGCCAGGTGGGATCAGAAACGGATTCTCGGAGAAGGTGGTAAATTGGGACTAGGACCAGGGAGCCAAGCCAAGTCATGAAGGTCCTTGAGTGCCATACTGGGAGGCTGGGACTCGACCCTGGGCGCTAGGGAGCTTTACTTAGAGAAGGACAGGAGTAGATTTACAAGATAGATGCCTTCAGCTGCTGAGCAAACAATGAGCTGGAGGAGGTCAAGCCCTGGAGGCAGGATTTCAAGAATTCTGGTGAGAGAAGATGAGGCCTGAACTCAGAGAGAGGGACTTGAGGGAGGAGTTCTGAATTAAAACTCCCAGGACTGGGACTTCCCTCGTGGTCCAGTGGGTAAGACTCCACGCTCCCAATGCAGGGGGCCCAGGTTTGGTCCCTGGTCTGGGAACTAGATCCCGCATGCATGCCACAACTAAGAAGTCCGCATGCCGCAACTAAAGATCCCGCATGCCGCAACTAAGACCCAGCACAGCCAAAATAAATAAATAAATAAATTTTTAAAAAATAAAATAAAACTGCCAGGACTTGGGGCCTGATTCAGTGTGAGTGATGCGGTCAGAGAAAGAGCAGAGGGCAATTCCCTGCTCACTGTCAGACCGACCCTATGAGGCCTCTGAGTGGGGCAAGGAGAAAGATGATGTTTCAGAGTTTCTGTGGGCTTGGAAAACAGACAAGGCTGTGGAGGAGGGGGTCGCAGAAAGGCTCTGAACGGGCCTCAAGGAATGGGCGGCACTGGGTTGGAGCAGTGATTCTCAGCGTGTGGTCACAGGTCATGAGCAGTGGCTGATACCTGAGAACATGTGAGAAAGGCAAACTCTCGGGTCCACCCCAGACCTGCTGAATCAGAAGCTGGGGGTGTGTCCAGCTGTCTGTGTTTTCGCAAACCTCTGGGCGACTGATGCACACTCAAGTCTGAAAACACTGAGCTAGCTGGAAAGGAAAGGGGAGGGGCATCCCACTGCCATGTGCAAGGTCAGGGGGCTGTGGAGGGAAGTAGTCGGGGGTGACATGGGAAGGCGCGTGGAACCTGACCTTGAATCTTCAGAGGCAGGCTAGAGAGTTAGGGCTCGGCTGTGCAGGCCACTGGGAGTCGCTGCTGTTTTTTTGAGCAGAGATGTGAGTGGTCTTTGTAGAGCTTTAGGAAGCTTGATGTGGTAACGGGACCAGATAGATGACATGGAGGAAGTAGAGACTAAAGGAAGGCCACCAGACAGTGCCTGGAAGGCAGGCAGGGGCAGGCTCGAGTGTCTTCGAGCAGGGTGGGGGAGGGTTGGATTGGGAGTTTGGGATTAGCAGATGCAAACTATTATATACAGAATGGATAAACAACAAGGTCCTATTGTGTAACACAGGGAACTATATTCAGTATCCTGTAATTAACCATAATGGAAAAGAATATGAAAAAGAATGTATATGTATATATATATACATGTATCCGAATCACTTTGCTGTACAGCAGAAGCTAACACAACATTGTAAATCAACTATACTGCAATTTAAAGAAAAGTGTCTTTGAACTCCAGGCCCAGGCTGTAAACGGGCCTCAGAGCATAGACGGCCTTGGAGGCAGTGTCGGCATGCACCTGGCCCAGAGTTTGTGCATCCAGACCTACTTTTCTCTCCCCACTGCCTGGTCTTTCTCTCCCTCTAGACCACCTTTGCAGTGATCTGCCCCCTCTGAACTCCCACAGCCTCCCACTCTGAACTTGACACCCCCTTGGGCACGTCCCACCTTCTACCTTCGGGTGCAATGACTTGGGTTCCCACCTCTCCTCCACCACCTTGATCTCCTCTGGGTTAGAGGTGATGGTCCAGCCAGCAATGCTGCCACTGGTACCAGCTGGAGCACAGAGAAGGGTCTCGGGGTGTGTTTGGGTAACTTAAACCAAATTGAATTGAACAGAAGAGGGGAAATTACTGATTCCTTTTTTCTGTACTCAACATGTTAATTCTGTTACTAAAATGGGTCAGCGAAGGGTCTGCACCCACCCAGGCCTGGCCTGGATGAAGCCCAATCATCCGCATCCACGCCGCCTATTCTCGTGCGCATCCCCCCCAGGTATGCTCCATCCTCTCTGCCCTGCTTTCCACGAGGAGGCTGACTGCTACACACCCTACACAGCGTGTCACCCCGGCTCCCTCACCCTCCAGCTCCTGGTTGGGGTTGGCCACTGAGAAGCACCCACAAGAGATGGGAGGGCCAGGGAGAGAGGCTGGGGTATTTTATCTTTACTCTCTCCCAGCTCTGGGCATATTTTCTGGCAATGGCTGTATTCCCTCTCTCCCCGCTCCCTCCCCTGGCGACTACAGCTTCTGTCAGATGGCCCCCTAACCACAGCTCAAACCCTCACTGGGTTCTAGAAACATCAGGTTGGCCCTTTCCCCTTCAAGACTCCGCCTCTTCCTACTGGTATCTGGTGCCTCAACATGCTGGTTGGGCCCCTGTCCACGCCTCTTTCTGCAGATGGTCTTGAACCATCTGAGATGCATTCTGTTTCCTGTTGGGCACTGATCCATGATAAGGATATAGCACTCAGATGGGTGCTGAGGGCTTGGTCCTCCTCATGAGGTTTGGGGGGCAGGGGGAAAGCCCCCTCCTGTTGCTCCATCTGCCTGAAAGAGGAACTATCCAGGGCCTAACTCATGGTGGGAACTTGATAGAATTTTTTTAAACCAGGGAAATAGGAAGAGAAGAGGTCAGGAAGAAGGTTTCCAGGAAAGGAAGAGGGAAGCTAGTCACAGGTGCAGTTGTTTTGCAAGTTGGCCTAGGCCGTGGAGGCACAGAGGGGAAGGCTGGGGTGAAAGAGTAGGGCAGGGCACGCTTACATCTGAGAGCGGGTCCCACTGCCGCCACCCCAGACTCACCGTGTCCTTGGTGAGCGGAGAGTGAAGGAGTCTGCATGTGGGATAGCCCTTCCCTGGGGTCCAAAGTCAGCCTAGATGCCTGAGCAAGGTTGGGGACATTCTTGCCTCTCCCCAAGTGGTGGTCATTTTTTCTTCCCCACTCGGTGATCCTGGGGTCTGTGCAAGGGCCACCTCTCGCCACCAGCTCCCTGCGCTGCCCCAAACCACCCCAGGGCTCAGCTTGGTGTAGGAGGCTCTGGGTTCCCAGCTGCTGTTTGCTTTGGTGCCTGGGGCTTCCGCTGCTGCCTCAGAGAGCTGGCCTTTGATTTCCACATCCTCAGCCTCCCCAGAGGCGCTCCGCCCCGGTACAGTAGCATCCTGTGCACCACAGCCCCTGAGAGCGGCTGGGAGGGCCCGCTGGTCCCCGAGGCCCTGGCTCCTCTCTCTCTCTCCCTGCTTCTCTGCTCACATCTGTGCGTTCCTGCACCTATGCTTCCCCACGCTGATGCCTCCACCTTCAACTCCCTGCATCCGTGTCCCCCTTCTTCTGTGCCTCGGACACCGGGAGGCAAGTCTGGCTCTCCTGGGCTCACCTTGAGAGCCCCTTGCCTCTTCTCCTTTGGCATCCCTCCTCTCTCCAGCTGCCACTACTCTCTAGGCCCTTCTGGCCTGGAAACCGGCATCCAGGCCTCTGGCAGGGATGCAAGCTTCCACAAGCCTCCGTGTGAAGGGAGCCTGCAGAACACAGCCTGGAGCCCAGGGGCGGATGCCAGGGAGATGGCTGCAGGCTGGACAAAGGGAAACGGACAGGGACTTCCCTGGTGGTCCAGTGGGTAAGACTCCGCATTCCCAATGCAGGGGGCCTGGGTTTGATCCCTGGTCGGAGAACTAGATCCCACACGCATGCCACAACGAAGATCCAGTGCAGCCAAAATAAATAAATTAATTAAATTAATAAATATTAAAAAAGAAAAGGGAAAGGACAGGTTCAGAGAAACACACAGAAGCCCCAAGGGAAGATGACGGGAGGATGGGTGGGAAAGAGGGCGGCAGGGCGAGACCCAGAGCAGCTCATTGAAGCAGCAGCTGCACTTCACACAGCCCACGATCACACACAAAGCCCAGGGTCCTACAAACAAGGTAGGGGCGGAGGGGAAGCGAAGGGAATTCTGAGAGGCCAGACCCACGCCCACGCCCGGAGCAGGACACCCAAAGAGAGGCGAGGAGAGGCCAAAGTGGCAAGGCACCGCACACCCTCGGCGCCCCGAGGCTCCCCGGCCCGGGCTGGGCTGAGGAGCGAGGCTGGGGGGGGAGCAGGAGGGCGCATCCCCGCCGCAGTGCCCGTCTGTGGTCCCGCAGGCACTTTCATCTCCTCCCCGCGGCCCCCGGCAGCCCCCTCCAGCCCCGCCGCGGGATGCGGCCTCCACCGCACGCGCCCGGGTGCTGCTCCCGGCTTCACAGGAACTGACTTCCTAGCGACGTGGTCCCTCTGAGGGACCCTTGTGGTTCCCTGGCTGCAACCTCCGCCATCCTCTCCTTTGTCTCTGCCGCCCACGTGGGGAGAGCGCAGCCCCCCTCCTACCACAATCCCCCGAAAGGTGCAGAACAGTCCCCAGCCTCGGAGCCCACAAACCCAGGCCCCCGCCTGCTCCTCCCCGACACCCACCCTCATCGGAGGTAGTTCATTCAACCAGCGCTCATTGAGGGTCTACGGCGTGCCGGGCCCTTGCTCTCCAGCTGCGTGGCGGACACCACCGTGGCCAGGATCAGGGCCCCAGGGCTGAGGGGCTTCTGCCCCAAACCGGTCGGTGGGGGGAGTTTCTATCCCAGGGGGGCCTCTTCTACCTAAGGGCCCCCACGCTGAAGGAGGGAAACAGCCCGGGGTTCTCTCTGACCCGGCCCTCTGGGAACCCTTTCATCGGAGGTGAGGAGGGCGGCCATTTTGGTCGAGCCCAGAGCCTGCACAGCGCAAGAAATTGTTTGCCAGAACATGAGGTGCGGTGACCTCTCCCATCAGGTTCTACCCTCAGCCTCGCACCCCGAAAAAGTCACGCCACAAGAGCAGGACGTTCAGGAAGCGCTATCCCACCCAGAGTGAAATCTCTGAATTAGCGAGAACGGGGCCTTTCTATTTTGAGGGATCTGACCGTGAGGAGGGAGGCCCCTCGCCCAGAATCCAGCCAGGAAGGGAGGACAGAGGACCCCCAGGGAACAAGGCTGGAGGCCAGGGAGGCCTCAGGAAAGAGGAAAGGACCCAGGGCATGGGAGCGGAAGGCTGGGGTCCTCAGGGCATCCCACTTGAGGGGTATCACCTCCTGCGTGCCCCCCCCCCCATCACACACGCCCACCAAGCCCGGGGAGGGTCTGCAAATCCTTTTCTAACCCGCACTAGCCTCCTTTTCCAGAGCAGCTGAGGCACCTAAAACCAATTCCTTAGAACCAATTTTTCTAACGATGTCGTGGCCTAAAAATACGTATCTGTCACTTTTATAGCGTGTCATACCGAAGAGCTCAGTTTCAACCCTTTCTGGGAATTTTACCTTTCCACTGCTTCATTTATCATTTTAAAGCTAATTAAAGTGGAAGTGCCTTCAGACATATTGTTCAAAAATCCTAAAAATGCACAAAAAGTACACAAAAGTGTAGAAACACATAAACAGGGAGTCGATGGAGGCTACATCAATCACACAGCTTATGAAGTGCCCCCAGTATGAGTTCTGGTGTGAGTTTTTGGTGATTGGGTCATTGGGAAAATTAATTTTGGAGGAGAGTTGTCTCTAGACCAGATTCTACTTCTCTTTCTCTTTTTCTTGCTTTTATTTTGTTTTCTCTTTTCCTTTCTTTTTTCTAGGCCTCCTCCCTCCTTAATATTTGTTGATTATTTTTATGTCTTTCCCATCCCTCCTTCCCTCTTGTCTTCTTCTTTTCCCCTCTCCCTGTCTTCATCTCCTCCACTCCCCATGACTAGTGGCCTTTCTCAGCCCGGGGCACTTGAGCACCCATTCCTTCTCTGCTCTCGGAGTCACCTTTCCGAGTCAACACCCTTCCGCTCTGGGAACTGAGCTGTGCGCCGTGGGACTGCGGAGAGAAGTGTGGCGTAATCCCCGGCCTCTGCAAGCTCCCATTTCCAAGGGGAGATCAATGCTCATGAAATGCAAGAGAAGGTGGTCAGAGCTGTGGGCAGAGACCTGGAAATCCAACACATCTTCTGCCGCATTCCTCTCCCCTTCCCCGCCCCTCGGGAAGGAACGAAGCCCTGTCTGTCCCTCTTACCTCTGGGCCTGGGTCTCCCTTCCCCTCTGCTTCTTGCACAGGTGTGTCTATGTGAGTGTTGGGAGCAGGCGCCCACCGGGGAGAGCGCCTGTTACTTCTGCAGAGATGTGCTAAACCGGAGACACAGGAAGCCTGGTAGTGAGCTCGTCCACGCCCCAGACCTGGGCCAGCCCCCAACGTCACCACCTGGGGCTGGGGTCCCCACCCCCTGCCTCTTGGGGAAGTTGTCAAAATGAAAATGGCAAAGTCAAGGGAAAAAAATCAGCAGAACCCGGCTGGAGCCCAGAGTGTCACTGCGCTTCTCATTGAGTGGCGAGAACAAGCGTCACTGTGCTTTTCGTTGGGTGGCAAGAAAAAGATTGTATCAGTGATACTACAGTCTGGCCTGGGCTTCAGGGAAAGCAGATGTGGGGGGGGGGGAGATAGAGGGCCTACGATAGCCGCTGTGGTCAGCCCCACACAGCCCCTGGCTCCAGGACCCTGAGGACATTTGTTCCGGGAGGGCTTCTGGGGCTCCCTCCCCAGGGGCATTATAGTTGGGCCCGTGTAGCAGAAAAGGCCTGGGCTGAGGCATTTCAGACACCCAGAGTGACCATGGACCAGGCTCCTTTCCTCTGGGCCTTCATCCACGGCCAACCCTCAAATGTTTCTCTCTGGCCCAGATCTCTCATGAGCGCCGAATGGGGGTATCCGTCTGCCCATTGGGTTTCTCCGTTTGGATGTTCATCAGACATAGCAAACTCAACGCATCCCAAACTAAACTCATCCCCTGAATAGTACTGCCCTCCAAACCTACTTCTTGTTCAAGTTTCCCACTCAGTGAGGGCTCCACCATCCACCAAGCTGCTCAAGCCCAAGGAGCCGGGTGTAATCTCTGCCTCCTTCCTCACCCGCCCCCTCCCATGTATTTATTTACCAGTTCCCCTGGAAGTTACCTTCTAAGCAGCTCTGAAGTCTGTCCAAGTCACTCTGCCCACCACCACCACTCCAATCCACGGTGCCATCATCATCCTTCGCCTGGACCACAGCTCCTGCCTCCTCACTGGCCTCCTGGCCTCTCCATTCTACCTTCCTCCAGGCCATCCTCTGCACAGCAGCCTGAGTGGTCCTTCCAACATGCGCGTGTCATCACGACATTCTCTTACTACGAACAAAAGTGGCTAGTTCAGCTTGCAACTCCAGCTATTAATACGAGTGTTTCTGTTGATACAACCATTGTGCTTTATTTGCAGCCAAAGCGCTTTCTGCTACTTCTCATTTCATAACACAGTGTACCCAGGGGTTGAGAGTTAATACAATTAATATATATTTACTGCTTCATCAAGTGCATTCTAAAGTGAAACTGGCATTAATTTTTTTTCTTCTTTTTTTACTGCAAGTGCCTGGCGGTAGAGAGCACAATGACCATAGCGTGGTTTGACACCATGACCTTGATTTGTGCTAAGGCAGCAGTCTAACCCAGATTTTGCAACATCATTGTAATGTCAACATAGTGACAAAGGCAAATAATGTCCTATTCTTTTTATGAAAATGGTTTGACCTGGCAACACCCCCTCCCCAAAAGGGTCTCAGGGACCCCCATGGGCCACACATTGAGAATCACCAAACTGGAAAACTTGTATCCACTCTTCAGTTCTTAGCTCTCTCTCTGCACAGACAGACCTTTAGTTGTCCCCCAAATCTGTTTTCTCCTTCTTCCTTAGTAATAGAACCCTCGATTTTTAGCTGAGCTCATTGTTGCCCAGATTTAAGTTATATTTCCCAGCCTCCCTTGCAGCTGGGTATGGCTAAATGACTCGGTTTTGGTTAATGGATATAAGAGCAAGTATTAGGTGCAACCCCTAAGGCGTGTCCTTCAAGGGAGAGTGTGTGTCCTCCTTCAGGCAGGAATGCAAACATCCTGCCTGCTTTTCTCATTTACATGACTGAGCAGGCTCCTGTAGGCATTTAAGACCATAACCCCTGACCTGGCCTAGTTCTCTCCATTCATTTGTATATTCAACAAATGTGCAGTGTTTACCAGCCCAAGGCACTCTGCTGGGGCCCGGGGGTGTAATGTTAAGTAAGCTAGACATGGTGACACGGACACTAAACATTTAATAATTCCATCGTAACTGGATAAGTGCTACAAAGGGAGGAGCACAGAATGTTGGGACAGCTTGTCACAGGGAACCTTATTTCAACTGGGAGGTTGAGAAAGGCTTCCGCGGGAAGCATAGATCAGTAACCGCTGGGCTCTGCTCTCAGTGAAAGAAAATTCAACATAACAGAGGCTGGAATGAGACTGAAGTTGATTTCTCCCCTGAAAGAAGCCTGGAGGCGGGTGGTCCAGAGGTGAGGGTTGTGGGGTGAGGAACAGCACACCCACCCCAGGGGCAGGATTGGCTGTTTGTACCTTGCTCCACACCCTCACCTCATAGTCTGAGAAGGCTGCTCAGGCGCCCCAGTTGAATGAAGGTTCACCTGTGGTAAGACCTCCCAGTACCCTGTGCGGCTTCTCCCTTGGAAGCACTTATCTAAGTGAAACAATTATGAAATCTTTGTTTAGTGTCTGTCTCAAGGGCTACAGTGGTGACCACGTCTGTCTTACTTAGCACCCAGCAGAGAGCCTGGGGCCTGGTAGACTCTTAATACTTGTCGAATACTTTTTAAAATATTAAGTTGTATTGATATTGATTGATTTTAAATATACGGTGGTAATAGATACATCCCATACAATTTACCATTTTAACCATTTTTAAGTGTTCAGTTCTATGCCATTAAGTACGTTCATGTTATTGTACAACCTTCACCACCACCCATCTCCAGAACTTTTTCATCTTCCCCCACTGAAACTCTGTCCCTCTTAAATGCAAACTCTCTGTTCCCCCCTCCCCCCCACCCCTGGCTGGTGAATACTTTCTGAATGAATGAATGCAGAGGGGCTATAGAAAGGCTCACAGATTTAAATGCCTATAGGAGCCTGCTAGGCACTATAACTGAGAAAAGCTGGTAGTAAACAATAGGGAGGGGTGAGGACTGAGGTAAACAGAGGCCCTGCCTCAGCTAATGAGGGCAGCTACTAACCACACAGCTCCAGCTGAGCTGACAGTAGAGGTTGTACCAGAACGTGAACCCAGAGTCGCCAGCTCTGCCAAAATTTCAAGAGAAGGTGGGAAACCAGACATTTATGTAATATCTCCTAATTTTAATGTTGGCAACTAATTTTGTGTTTTGTTCTAACACTGAATAAATCACACAAAGCATTCCAAGGGCTGGATCTAGCTCAGGGCCCACCAGTTTGCAACTGATGTACCAGATGGACGGTGTGATGTACTGGTACTGATGTCCAGTCCATCTGGTACATCAGTTCCACCCAGCTCTTG
Organism: Balaenoptera ricei; assembly: GCF_028023285.1. Taxonomy (NCBI): domain Eukaryota; kingdom Metazoa; phylum Chordata; class Mammalia; order Artiodactyla; family Balaenopteridae; genus Balaenoptera; species Balaenoptera ricei. The sequence goes on along the minus strand of NC_082648.1, from coordinate 6,385,672 downwards.
GGTCTGTGGCCTGTGACTGCCTGTGAAGATGGGTTCCCAGGAACCAATGCCTCCCTCTGGGGTTTTCAAGCAGGAAAAGAAAAGGGGAAGAGACAGCAAGTTTATATTGAACATTTAGAACTGCTGTGTGCTTTATATGGTTGTGTATTTTATTTAATCCTTACAACAATGATCGGGCATAAGTATTATTTTCCAGACCATACAGATGAGGAAACTGAGGCTCGAAAAGTTTAAGAGAATCGCTAACAGTCACAAAGCTAGTAACTACACCTGATGGCACTAGGATTTGAACTTACCTGCTTGGCCCCTAATCCCTGGATGGTCCCCCTCACCCTACTGCCTCTCCTCTGCGTTAAGAAAGGCCAGGAGGGCTTCCCTGGTGGCGCAGGGGTTAAGAATCCGCCTGCCAATGCAGGGGACACGGGTTCGAGCCCTGGTCCAGGAAGATCCCACAGGCCGCGGAGCAACTAAGCCCGTGCGCCACAATTACTGAGCCTGTGCTCTAGAGCCCAAGAGACACAACTACTGAGCCCATGTGCCACAACTATGGAAGCCGTGTGCCTAGAGCCCATGCTCCGCAACAAGAGAAGCCACCACAGTGAGAAGCCCGTGCACCGCACCAAAGAGTAGCCCCAGCTCGCAGCAGTTAGAGAATGCCAGCGCGCAGCAACGAAGACCCAACGCAGCCAAAAATACATAAATAAAATAAATTAAAAAGAAAGGCCAGGATGAAGGGGGAAGGGCACGAGAGGGGTAGGTGGTTAAGAGATACAAACTACTATGTATAAAATAAAGAAGCAACAAGAACCTATTGTACAGCACAGGGAAATATAGCCATCATTTTGTAATAACTTTAAATGGAGTATAATCTCTAAAAATATTGAATCACTATGCTGTACACCTGAGACTAATATAATATTGTAAATCAACTGTACTTCAATTTAAAAAAAAAAAGAAAGGCCAGGATGAGGAGGCGGGAAGTCTTCTCCCACAGCAATGGAGGGGGTAGGAGGCCAGTGACCTCATCTGGGGCTTCTGAGGCTCGGCATCCCCAGGATCCCTCACATCTATAGAGAGATTTTCCATTTTCAAAGCACTTTCACATACATTAGCACATGCCAGACCTTTTCAGCACGTATGACTATCCTCATTTTACAGAAGAAGAAACCGAGGTTAAGCTCTCTGCCCCATTATATGACGGTAGGCTCGGAGCATGGGGGTTTCCAGAAGTCTCCTGGTCCCTGAAACAAAGCTATTTTTGCTGCTTGTATTTTGTCTCCAGGCTGGAGGTGCGGGGGGGAGACCAAGGGGGGAGCAAGAGGTGGAGACAGAGGGCAGCCAGCACCCAGGCTGCTGACAGAATGTCGGGGACCAGGCTATGGGAGGAGGGGTGGGGCCGCCTGTGGAGCAGGGAGGTTGGAAGCCCCAGGTGCAGTCCTGTGGTGGCCTCCTCACCAGAACAGCTGCGGCGGCACCCTCCGCAGCCTCGGCAAAGCGGGCGCGGGCGGGGCTTGGGGGTGGGGGAGGGGCGAGGGGTCACAGAGGCTGTTCTCTGGGAAGCAGAGTTCTGCAGGACTGCATCACCTCCACCCAGGCCACATTCCCCCCCGGGTTCCACGACCACTTTCTACAACTCTCAGAGGGTGGTTCCAAGGCCTCCCGCCCCATGGGAGGTATGAGCAGGCAAATTTCAGAGCCCAGCCTGGGCTCAGCCAGCTGGCACCTGCAGCCCCTGGAGAAACTGTCAGCCACAGAGTGGAGCAGATAGAACCCATCCCCACCCCAATCTCACTCCCTTCAAAGGGCGAACCCCACCTTGGGGTGGGCCCGAGCAGGGAAAGCTAAGCTCACCTCCTTTGGGGGAGGGGTAACAGCAGGGGCCCAGGCCTAGTACCTCTGGCTGCTGGGGGAGGTGAGGCAGGCACCTTTGCGGGGCTGCCCTGCCCCGTGGAGATGAGAAGACCAGATCGGGGGCGGGGGACACACTGGCAACGGTGACCACAGGCCTGAAGGCGCACAGTATGGCCTCTTGCCTGACACGCTGGACTGGGCAAAGCTCTGGACCTCGTTTGGCCTCCAGAACTTCTGGAGGAGGCCGTCAGGTCCCTGGCAGGGCTGGGGGTGGAGGTCCTCAGAGAGGCCTCTTCCCCCCTTGACCTATGTCTCTTTCAGGCACCGTTCCCCACCATGATAGCGGGGTGCAACATGGCCCCCGCGATTCCTGCTTCCTTCACCTCACACCCTCATGCTGTCCCCGACACTGTACCAGCATGGGCTCTGTGGCCAACAGAAAACAGCAGAAGGGATGGCACGTCACTCTCCAGATTAGATTGTAAAGACATGGTAGCGTTCGTCTTGCTAGGTCATGAGCAGCCCTGTGAAGAGGCCCATGTGGGGAGAGACCAACGCCCCTGGCCGGCAGCCGCCTGAGGGAACTTTTTCACCACCAGGTCCTCCAGCCCAGCCCAGACTTCAGATGCCTACAGCCCTGGCCCAAATCGTGGCAGAAACCCCCGTACGAGACCCGCACCAGAACTACTCGGCCAGGCTGCTTCCAGATTCCTGAACTTGTGAGATAATATCTTTACTGTCTTAAATTACTGAGTTTGGGGGTGATTTGTTACATGGCAGTAAACAACTAATACACCCCCTTCCCCCTTTTTTTTTTTTTTTTTTTTTTTGTCTGTACCACGCGGCTTACGGGATCTCAGTTCCCCTACCAGGGCTTGAACCCAGGCCACAGGGGGAAAGCCCGGAATCCTAACCACTAGGCCACCAGGGAGCTCCCCTCCCTTCCTTTTTAATGAGGACCGAAGACAATTCCCCCTCCCCACACCCACCATGAGCTCCCTGCCTCCTTGCCGCCCTTTCCCCTGCAGGACCCCAGCCTGGAATGTCAGTTTGCAGATAAACTTGGTGAAACAGGATGGATTAACCTCATTCCCTGGACCCTAAGAGGATATGGATAGGGCTGGAGGTTCTCTTGCTGGATGGGGAGTGGGGCTCCGGGCCAGAGGGGCAGGAGCAGGAAAGCGACCCTGCCCCCAGGAGAGATCCCACAGAGACAGGGGGGAGAATTAATCAAAGGAGCACTGCTACACAAGCCCCCTGCCCCCTCTCGCTTCTGCTGTCTGCTCTTCTCTTCCTCAGTGGGTGGAGGAACAGGTGGCCTCTGTCCCCTCCCTGTCCCCTTTGTGCAGGAGCGCGGGGACGTCCCTGCACAGAGCCTGTGAATCCTCAGTGACTCCTCTCAGAAGCCCAAAGGGCAGAGGGTGTCACCTCGTAGAGAGGAAGAATGTCACCCACGGAACTTTCCAGGAAACCCCTGCTCCATTAAAGCCTGGTGGCTTCCACCACGGCCGTGGAGAGCAGGTTGTGGGCAGAGCCGAGGAGTCTCCTTGGCAGCGCCCCTAGCCCACAGCAAAGGGGGGAGATGGTGCTTTGAAGGCCGCTCCAAGGGGCTTCAGGCCTCTCCTTACAGTGTGACCGTCCCTGGCGAGCCCCCAGAGCCTCCTTTCTGCGCCCCTGTGTCCCTGCCTGTGACGAGACAAGGGTCACCACCATCCTAAGGCTGGGAACTTCAGAGGGCCTCAAATGGGTCATTATTCAGGCCCCTCCCCACCAGGGCTCTGCACAGAACGAAGGTGCTCGTCTCCCCATTCTGTCCCCAAGTCTCTGGCCATTGTGTCTCCACAGGGCAGGTCTTCAGCTTCATGGTTCGTGTCTGTGTCACTGCACACAGCACACAGGCTCGGGGGACAGTGGCAGGGCCTTTGCCACATCCTGTGTCTGTGCACCACCCCTTGGCGCCTGTAGACCAGCTCCTACCCGCTTGCAACGTGTTCTCCCTCCACTCCAGGGTGACAGCTCCCTCAGCCCAGGTCCAGAGCCCTGCAAACACTGCAGGCGGAGGGCTGGGTCCCTGTGTGTGTGTGTGTGTGTGTGTGAGTGTGTGTGTGTGTGTGTGTGAGTGTGTGTGTGTGTGAGTGTGTGTGTGTGTGCTCTGCTAAAGCACCGTCTGCCCCGCCCAGAGAAATGTTCCCTCCTAGAGAGACAGACAGACAGAGCAAGGCGGCAGTCAGGCTCGTGGGTCTTCTCCTCCTTCACGACTGGACGCTCAGCACCGTCACAGGTTTCAAAGCCCTTGTATTATCCAATGTCTGCACAACCCCTTTGGGTGCAGTATCATCCTTGCCCCATTTAATAGATGAGGAAACTGAGGCTCAAGGAGACTAGCTCTGGTCACATCAGCACAGCCGGGATCAGAAGCCAGGGTTCTGGACTCCTGAGGCTCTAGCAGCAGCCAGAGTCTGGTTGTCTGTTCTCTTCCCCACGTGGGGGACTTTGTCCCCAGGACTCCCCTGTGTCAGACTTGGATCATAACTTTGCCAGGGCCAGGGTGATCTGTCCTGAGGGTGTACAGGGCGGGAGACAGTCGCTGGGTGCGCGCTCGTGCGCGGACCACGGAGAGCGCAGTCACAAAGGTAGAGCCAGCCCACGGGGCATCTGAGCTGCCTGGTCTCCGGTCCCCACACTGCTAATCTGCCTCAGCCTGCCCTGTGGCCTCCGGTGGTGTGTGACAAACAGAGACCACTGGGGGGCAGTGTGCTCTCGTTACTGGGACCAGACAGGTCGCCCAGGGCTGCGGAATGTAGGGGTGAGGCGGAGGCTGCCACCCAGAAAGGTTGCGAGACCCCATCTCCGGGAGGACTCGACCCGGCAGGGCTGAGTGTGTGTGTGTGAGTGTGTGTGTGTGTGTGTGTGTGTGTGTGCGCGCGCGCTGCCGCCAGAGGGCCAAGGACCGTGCTGAGGTATGGCGCGCGTGGGGTGGGCCAGAGGAGCAAAATAGAAAGGAAAGCGGGCAGCCAGAGCAACGTGAGCAGGACGGAGGAGGGGGCTGGAGGGGTGAGGGGTGAGGGCTGCTCGGACCTTCCGGAAAACGACTCCCCAGGAGAAAGAAAGAGCAAGAGAGAGACCAGGAAGAAAGACTCACGAAGAAACCAGGAACGGAAAAGGGGAAGATGCAAGACTGCCTGGGGAAAGTAGGTCAGAAGGCCAGGGTGTGAGAAGGGAGCCCCAGAGGCTGGGGAGAGACAGAACCTTCCCTCGGCAAGAAGGGGCCAGACTCAGGCTTGCTGCTGACGGGGAGTTTATTTGCACTGAACTGCGGAGGGGCAGGGGCTGCCGGGCTCCAGCTCAGGGCTGCTTCAGCTGCGGCTGCGGCTCCGGCTCGGGCTCCGGCTCGGGCTCCGGCTCGGGCTCCGGCTCCTCTATCTTGCTCTGAGCCTGAGGTGGGTGAGTCCCGTGCTCTAAGGCAGAGAATCTTCTTGGTCGCCACTGTGGGAAGCCAGACACGGAGGGTAGGAGAAAGAGGAGGGGGAAGGGAAAGGGAATAAGCTATTCCTTCCCAGGCCCCTCCCTGCCCATATGGTCCCAGGCCTTCTCTCAGCCCCTCCGAGCCTCCTTTGGTTCCTTCAGGTACAAGGGGTCCCTGGAGTGCAGAGGCTCATGGAGAGGGGGCTCTGAGGGCAAGTTCAGGGGTCAACCTTGCTCATCTACCTGAGGAAGGGGTGCCAGACAGCACACCAAGGACTGGGGAGGGGGGCTCCCGGCTCACCCGTCTTCTCCAAAGGTGAAAGCTAAAGGCTCCAGTCACCAACACGAGCAGGAAGAGGATACCAAGGATGAGGAGAGGGAAGTGGCCTGTTTTCCGGGCCCCCGGGGCTCTCCCAGAACGTTGGGCACCTACGGAGAGAGGTCAGGATTGCAACAGCCATAGGGTCATGGCTGGAAGGACACCTTGCCATACCCCTCTGATATGTTACCGACAATGAGACCCAGAGAGTTTAAGGGACTTGTCCAGGGTCACTCAGCTAATTATTGGCAGAAGTGGGTCAGGCCTAGACAAGAGCTGGAGGTCAGCTCCCTGGCTGGAGAGAAAGAGCGGGGACGGGGCGTGGTGTGGGGAGGAGGTCTGGAAGTGGGATGGAGGTGACTGGTCTGGAGTTGGGGCTATGGTGCTGTGGGGTCTCGGACCTGGGCGAGACAGCTCAGCGAGGTATACCGCGGTCCCGAGAAGCCTCTGCCCCTGGTACAGGCGGCACTGCCAGGGCTGAGAAAGGAGCCTGGCCTCCGGCATCAGCAGCCAGGGGCCTGGAGAGGTCCTGCGAGACCGCTCGTCCAGGGGGCTCCACACAAAGTGTTCTTGTCCAGATGCTGGAGTCACCTCACAAAGCAGTTTTCTCAGGCTGCCAGGTAATCCATGGGATTTGGGAGTCACTGAAAAAATTAGAGGGAAGAGATCTTTTGGGGCCCTGACCCTCTTACATGAAAGCATAGGCTCAACTCCCAAGTCTCAGTCACCTTGACTCACCTGGGCTCTGATTGGGTGAGACTGAGGGGAGGAGATCAGGGTCATGGCCAAATTAATCTTATCAAGACAAAGCTCTGGTCAGATCACTGTGCTGCCCCCAAACTTTCCAGGCTCCCTACTGCCTTCGGGGGACTGTTCAAACTCAAACTGGCCGGAAGGATCACATGACAGATATTTCAGATTCGTTTCCATGACTTTCTACTCAAACGCTCAGAACCCCCATCGTTCAGGTGAGTTGGCCCCCCGGAGACCTTGCACTTTTCCTGCTTCCATGCTGTGGCTCACATCTGTGTCCCCCAAATGAATTCTATCCCCATTTCTGAATGTCTAGAGAACAGATCAACAGATCTAGAGACAGATCATCTCGAAGCTGTGCGGTGGGGATGGGCAGGAGGAGAAAATTGATGAATGGCCTGGAGCTGAGCATGGTGTACAAGCCCCTGAAGGTTTGCTGGCACAGACACCTGAGTTTAGCCCCAAGTCTGGCACTTCCCAGCTCTGTGACTTTGGGAAAGTTCCTTCTCTGTAAAACAGGGGCAACAATCTCTCTCCCGTTGAGCTGTCATGCAGATAGCTTGGAAAACTGACTCAAGACAGTGGACCCTCAAGAAGACCTTGGACAGAAAGAATTGGTAGGCTGTGATAACTGACTGGGAAGGAGGAAGCTGAGGATGAGTAGGACATGAGTGGAGTTACTGACGGGAAGGTGACTTAGCAAGAGGATTGGGTGCGAGGAAAAGATGGGGCTCAGAGTGAGACAGGCGTGGGTACCATATCTATGTAGAGATACGTGGGAAGCAAGTGGAAATCCAGCACTGGTCTTCAGGAGATGTGTTGTTGGCAGGTTCATTTATTCATTCAACCAATATACATTATTAAGCGCCTACTATGCGGTGCTACTATTTAGTGGCATAGGTGAGTACGGCAGACACAACCAAGCGGTGATAGCTACCAAACAATCAACCCATATTTTCTGAGTTTGGTTTTTTCTTCTATGTTTGTTTTATACTATCTTGAAAAGCCCTTGCTCAGTAAATATTTGCTGACTAAGGGACGGATTTATTCATTCCTCCCCAGTCCAGGCCACTTCCCGCAACTTTAACCCAGGCCCTGGCTCCAAAGTGGGCAAGGATTCTTGAACTATATTCCACTTCTCTTGAACCATTCAAACTTTTGCCACCTCTCCTTCTAACTTCTCTGACCCTCCCCCCAATTCAGAGCAGGGGAGTCCCTTACAGAAGAGTGGAACATTCATCCAGTGACTCAGGGGAGATTTTCAGTTTCTGTTCGTTATATGGGGGCGAGAAAAGAGGAGGCCACAAGGGGCATCCCCCTGCAACTTGTGCCCAGTGGCCTGGCATCATGAGGCAGACTTGCCCAGTCTTTGCCCAGCTAGCCTTCCTTTCCTGTCCTTTCCCACCTGGGGCTGACCTGTGATGACTGCCAAAGTGACAGTGGCACTGAGCTGCTGCCCCTGCAGGTGGACGCGGCAGGCGTAGGTCCCAGCCTGGGCCTGGCCCACAGCCTCTAGTAGAAGGGTAAAGTTGCCATGGTCTCCAGCCACCAGGAGGTCGGGGCCTCCCCCAGGAGGGGCCCACGTGGCAGTGAGGGAAGACTGGGTCTCCACACCCGGAGGCAGGCGGCAGGGCAGCTCCACCCTGGAACCGGCTCCAGCGTACACTGTCAGAGGGACTGGGGGCTCCAGGCCTGCAAAGAAAAGGGAGCCCCAAGTTACAAAGGGGCTGGAGCGCTAGGTCTGCAGGGAAGGGAGGAGGAAGGGTGCAGGAGGTGGTCCGGCTCTGAAGAGTGCTAAGGAGCAGAATAAGTTGGATGAACTGAGGATACTCAGAACCCCCGGGTGCGCGTGGGCCAGCAGGGGACCAAAGGCTGGCAAGTGAGGCCGGATGACCAAGGGAAAAGCTGGAAGGGAGAAGCCGCTGAGAGGCTGCAAAGGGAAAGAGAAAGGAGTGGGACAGCGAGGCCCAGAGCAATCACAGGTGCCGTCAGCTTGGTTTGGGGGCTCATAAGTCCGGGGGAGGTGACGGGAGGCAGGGGGGCAGGAAGGGATTGTGGTCAAGTGTGAAGGCAGACTGGAGGAGTTACCCAGAACAGTGAGGCTGTACGTGGTGGAGACATTGAAGCCATCTCTGTAGGTGAGGGTGCAGCCCCAGGTCCCAGAGTCCAAGGGGCTGACATGGGGCAGGAAGAGGAAGTTTCCGGCTAAGAGGTGATGGGGGGACTCCTGAACGGGGACTCTGCCTGGGCCCCGGAACCAGTGCACAGAGGCTGGGAGATCAGGGCGGCTGAAGGAGCAGTTCAAGATGACGGAACTGGAGGTCCACAGAGACCCGAGGGGGCTGGCAGTCACTGGGCAAGGACAGAGAAGGTTGATCAGGCCCACGTTCCCAACACATCAGGCCAACTAAGCTGGACGCTCCTGGAAACAGGCACCTGGCTGTAGATCTCTTTGTCTTCTCTCTCCCAACCCTCCTCCCACCCAACCAGCCCAGGGCCTGGCCCCTGGAGGTGCTTAAAATGCATGCCCAGGAGTCCCCTGCCGACTTCCCCTGCCCCCTGCCTCCAGTTCACTGGGCTTGGTCTACGCTTCCCCTTCTCCAGGCCTTGCTTGAGGATCCCCACTAAGCCCACCCCCTGAGCTACAGACTACAGATGTCTGAACGGGGTCACTCCAGCCCCGCACTCTCCCCTGGAAGGGGTGCCTCCCCTCCTCCACCCTGGCACTCCCGCTGTGGGTCGGGGAAGGGGAGCTCAAGGGGTGATACGATCTCTCCACCGGGCCCTCCCCCGACACACGTGCTTCTCCGGGGGCACCTTCCACCCCGCAGGCAGGCTCGCCGGCCCCTTCCGCCCCTCGGGGCTCTCCGTCAGGGCCTGGGGCGCATCCTTAGAAGCACAGCCAGCCTCTGCCCAGCCCTTCCTGCCTCCGGGGCGGCGGGATATGGGGCGCCCTCCTCCTAGCCCCGCTTCTCCCCCCCTCCATCCCCCCCCCCCCCACACCTACCCGCCGCCTGGCCCACGCGCAGACGGAGGCGGCAGGCGAGAGCGCGGTCCCCGAGGCGCACAGCGGCGTGGTACTCGCCGGCGTCGGCGCGTCGGGCCGGGCGCAGCCACAGCGAGAAGTCCCCGCGCTGGAGGCCGCGCTCATCCAGCTGCACGCGGGGCTGCAGGGGCGGCCTCCCGACGCGCAGGCCTCCGGGAGCCAGCCTCAGCACCGTGTAGCGGCGGGGCCCCGGGCCCCGGGGGGAGAGCGCCGCGGGCTCACTGGGCAGGAGAGAGATGGGACTGAGAAATCCGAGGGGGAGAAACCCCGGGGAAGAGGCCGTCCAACCACACTTTGAGGATGAGGAAGCCCACCCAAAGGGAAGATCTCTGGACTGCTAACCGTCCCGTCCCCCGCTCCGGTTGGCCAGCACCATCCACCACCGGAGAGAGGCAGGCATGCTGGGGGATGCAGGTGTGAGGGGGGCAGGCTGCGGAGGAAGGGCAGGGGTGGGGGCCGCGCCACTGGCTTCTGGGGGACTGACAGCTCCGGGGAGAACACAGAGGGCTGGCTTGGGCCTGGGACTGGGAGTCTGGATGCCTTTACTGCTGGATCTGGGGGTCTTGTTGCTGCAGTTTGGGGTGCATACCTGTCTGGTAGATGCTGCCAAGTGACTTGTCTTGCTCGCAGAAGGCCGAGATCCTGGAGGGGGGTCGTGGGGCTGCAGGGGAGCTGGGCAGGCGCCCCCTCCTGGGCCCACACCACCGGGACCTCTGCCCCAGGGTCTGGAGCCTCCACTGGGGAGGAAAAGAGAGGCCAAGGGGAGGGGCCATGAGCCAAGAGACTTCAGAGCAGAGAGGGAGCCTCACTGTTTTCTGAGGGAGAAACAGGGCTGAGGGAGACCTTGGGTTTCTGCCCCTTCCCTGCCAAGGGGGAGACCTAAGAGAGGCTTTGGGGGCTGAAGGACTGCCCCAAGAAAGGCGTTAGAAGAATCCACCCAATCTAAGGACCTTGGCATCTGTGTGGTCATCGAGAAATCCCTCCTCACCCCCTGCTGTGGGTCTGGAGGTCAACCCTCCCAGAGGGTGGTCCCCACCTTACCTGCAGCTGCCCACAGCAGTTGCAGAAGCAGCCAGGCCGGGAACCGAGCCTCCCGCATCTCCTCTGAGGCCTGGGCCACACAGCCCTCCAAAGGGAAGAAGTCAGAAAGTGGGGAAGGACTGATGTTCAAAAGAGAGGTTCTGCAAAGAGGGTGTTGGAGAAAGAGAATCTAGAAAAAGAGGAATGGAGGCCTGGAGAGAGAGGGAGGAACCAATGACCAGGGGCTGGAACCTAGAGGAAAGCCCGGCAGATCAGGCAGCCAGAGGGTGCAGTCAGGGTGGGGTGGGGGTCCCGGGGGACGGGGCAGGGCGCTGGCAGAGAGCAGAGTGGAGGTAAGGTGGCTGTCTTGAGCTAGAGGCCGTTCTGTTGCTCCCAGGGCCCTGGCCCCTGTCCTTCTGTCTTCCCTCCACCTTCTGCACTTCCCCTCCCCATTGCCCCCCCCAGCACCCCAGGGCTCACGGTTTCGCTTCGCAGTGGAAAGTCTGAGGGGGCTGATTCCCAGCAGCATTACCTCCACCCCTGTGGTGGCGCTCCCCTTGTTTATTTCCTCAGTCCTGGGTGTCCCCGCCACCCTCTCCACTCCTCCCCCACCCTCTTGACTGTTCTCTTTCCCCAGGAACTTCTGCCCTTCTCTGCCTTGAACTACCCACTTGCCCATCTCTGAGCTGCCTCCCCAGGCCCGTCATACTTTCTTGGCAAGCCCTTTCCTTGGTACTCATCCCCTCCCTTATTCCCTTACCTTCCCAGAACTTCATTACCTTCGTCTACCTGTCTCCCCACCCATCCAATGACTCCTAGAAGCTCTACTGTACCCTAAAAGATGGTAGGTCTGAAGGGCACCCCACACACAGGGAAAAGAATAGCTACACTATATTGTGCCTTCATTATGTGCTGGGCATTGTAGTGGGCACTTTGTGTACAGTAACTCATGAAATCTAATATTATCCCCCATTGTACACATGAGGAAACTGAGGCAGGCTCAGAGATTTAAGGTCAGGTAGGGAGTGTGAAGACAAAAGCTGTGAGTATATGTGTCTGTGTGTGTGATCCTGACCCCGGGTGAGTTACAGGTGTCTTCTCATCTTTGGGGATGAATGGTATCAATGAATCACACACACCCCTCTACAGCTCAGGCCTCTGTGTAATCAGCAGGCTCTCCCAATCCAGAGGCTCTGAACTAAGAGAGGGCAAGGGTGATACGGAAAAATGCAGAAATCTTGCAGCAGGGATCTTCCCTCAGGAAAAACTGAGGCAGAACTAAGGAAGGAAGCCTGAGAAGGCCAGCGGGGAACCCCTGCTCCCCACGCCACCCAGCCTGCGGAGCCAGAACTTGCAGCAGGCCTGGAACCACAGGAGGTCCTGGAGTTCTCCCTGCTTGACCAGGAGCTCACTGCTCAGTGCCAGGCAACTCTCACTCCATCCAAAGAGGCTGAGACCCAGGTCTCCTGCCCTCTCCCACTTCAGGGGCGGGACTTCCTGTTTCTGAGGCTGTTTCTTTGCCTGGTTCAGCACAATAGGGCTGGTAGCTTTCCACTGGGCTCAGCAGTGTCTAGCCTGGTGTGGGTTAGCAGGGAAGGGTGTGTGTATGGCTGAGAGGAGCATCCCCAAGAATCCAAAACCAGGACGCGAGTCAGCTCTCAAAGACACCGCGCCCCCCGTCCACCCGGAGCGTAGCTGCTCTTGTCTTCTCCCGGGGTGGGTGGTAGGAGGGTGCCGCTGATATTTTTATAGAGGGAAGGGGTCCTGATAGAATGTGCCATCGGCCACCCTCCTCGCTCTGCCCGGGAAAGCAGGAGACAGGTTAAAAACAGAAGCGCGACCGTTTCTTTATTAAATTATACAAAAAGGGGAGGGGAGGGGGGCAGCTGTGGGGCTCGGCCCCAACCCTGTTCCCACCCCGGCCTGGCGCTGTCTGAGAGAAGGGGATCTGAGGGAGACCCAGGGATCAGGCAGGGTAGGGATGGGCAGGACGTGAGGCTGGGATGCAGAGGTTAGGAAGGAGAGGCTCCCAGAGGAGGGTGGGGTTGGCTGCGGGGATGGAGGAAGAGAGGAGGGAGAGGGAGGGGGCCACCGGGGACCAGCTGGGGAGCTCAGATGGAGCAGGTCAGGAGGTGGAAGATGGCAGTGAGGATGGAGGGGGCAGTGTGTGGAGGGGCGGCATGAGAAGGCTGGGGAGAGAGAGGGCGGCAGCTCTGGCGCGGGGCCCAGAGCAGGGAGCCAGGTGAAGAGCGGCTGTGCTCGGCTGTCCCTGCCCTCACCTCCAGGCCCCCGAGTGGCCTCCCACCCCCAGCCCACTGGCAGGGGGCTCATGCCGACGCCCCGTTTTCCGTCTTCTGCCGCTTGGGATCCGCTTCATCCTGTGGAGAGGGAAAGAGCTGGGGTAGCTGTCGCCTGGGAGAGGGACCGCCCTCTGTGCTGCTCCAGCCCCCGCCCTGCACCACCGGGATCTAGGTCCAAATCCAAAGGGCTCCCGGCCCTGCTGCGTCCCTGACAGCCCCTCAGCCCACAACCCAGCCCAAACCTCCTCTTCAGCAGCTCTCTTCAGCGCGGGCCCTTCGTCCTCATCTTCTTCTTCTTCCTCATCTGAGGAGCCAGAAATGGGTCATTGGGGAAGGGCTGGAAGCTCCAGCAGAGACCCCCTGTGGCGGCCCTCAGCCCTGCTTCGGCTCTTCAAACCCACCCTGACGGTTCCTTTGAGCCCAGCCTTCCCTGCCCCTCCCCACCTTCCTCGTCTCCTTCATCTTCCTCCTCGCCATCCTCGGCAGTTTCTTCTTCCTCCTCAGCTCCGTTCTCCTCCTCCTGCGGGACCGGGAGAGGGAGGTGTCAGGGTGGCCCTGTGCCTCCACCCACCATCACCGCCAAGGGTAAGGGGCCTGAGGGCAGGGCGGCGAGGATGGGAGGGGTCAGGGAAAGGCGGGGCCCCCAGGAAGGGAGCTGGGGGCACGGTGGGCAGGTGACCCCTCCGCACCTCCACCACTTCTTTCTTTCGCTCTTTCCGGCTTGCCTTCTCCTCCACCTTCTCTTTCTTCTCCTTTAGGTCCTGCAAGAGAGAGAGAGGTCACCTTCCTCTCACCACAAACGATCTGCAGCCCTTAAGTCCCTCCAGGCCCGGTTCTCCCTCTGCAGTGACTTTAGAGGAGTGGGAGATGGAGAAAGTGGGCAGTGCGGCTTAGAGACTGAACAGAGGTCCCAGGGTCCTCACAGCCACAGAGGGGCTGAGACCAGACACCTTCCCCAAGACTCGGGGGAGGAGAAAAGTGACGAAGCCCGGGAAGAGGCAGCCAAGGTAAGCGCTCATCACCCCCACCAAGTTCTGCCCAACCTCACCGGCTGAAGAGTTCAGCTCAGCAAAGCAAATCCCCTCCATCTGCTCGCAGCCCTGACGCCCCACCCCCTCTGGAGGTCCCTCCTTCGCCTGCCCCCTCCCTCTGCCGGCCCTGCTCTGCCTTTTGTCTACCTCTGGGGCCTTCTCCTGAGTACTCTCTCCTGGGCATCCCTCCCAGCTTCCCTCTCAGCTGCGAAAGCCTTTGTTTCTGCCTTTGTGCCCCCCTAATCCTCAGGCTCGTACCTGGCCCAAGGCTACAGGAATAGGAAGGGCCCCTTAGCACCTGCCCACTCCTGCCCCGAGACAGTGCAGGTGGTTTCCTCCTCCCGACCACCCATGGTGCATGCACCAGCACGGTGCGGGCCCTGGTGTGGTGTGTGCACTGGTGTGGTGTGGGCCCTGGTGTGGTGTGTGCACTGGTGTGGCAGAAGGGTAGGAGTCACCGTTGCCAGCGGGGATGTAGGGGAAGCAGGATAAGGGAAATGTGGAAGGGAAACACTCTGGGACCTGGTAGACGTAGACGAAGAGACAGACAAGGTCTGTGTGGGCGGGATGGGAAAGTAGAGGGGAAGGTCCCTGTGTAGAGTCCCCTCCCGCCACACGGCCCCTCTCTCCTTCCCAAGACCCCAGCAGGCACACCTTTGATGTCTTGTCCTGATGTGATGTGGCCCAGGGAGGTGCTCACAAGAGTCCCCTCTCTTGGGACACCACACCGGCCCTTCCAATTGAGATTCCAGTCCTCTCTCTACCCCACCCCTTGGCAGGCACTGTGGTGTCTCTGTGTGATCGGATCGGATCTGGTGTTGGTGTGCAACTCTGTGTATCCGATTCCACGGGGATGGAAGTTTTCTGGGTGAGTAGATCACCCTGGGAGGGTGTGTCCTTTCTGGAACAGGGTTGGGACAGGAGAGAGGTTTGGTGCTGGGTGGTTGGCCTGGAGGGACGCTCAATTCCCTTCTCCCTTTATGGGGAGCACACAACGCTTGCCCCTCTCACTCCAGCTAGGTTTCTTCATGCCACTTCGCTGTCCTCATTTCTCTGCCACATGGTCGGCATGGCATTTCTACTACCTGGTGGGCTTTCCCCTACATCCTGGGCCCGGAGAGCCAGGGGATCGTCAGCTTCTCTCTGGGGGCCCCAGCGCCAGGTCTGCACGGCCCTGGCCTGCCTGAGTTTCTCATCGGGGCTGATGGAGGGAAGGAGAGTGAGTGCCAGGGAGGGAGGGAGTCTACCAGAGGCCAAAGTCCAAGGGGCCGGGCCCTCTCCTCCCCTGTCTGGTCCTGTCCTCCTGGTCATTGTCCTTCCGTGATCCCTTTTCCAGGAGGGTATGTGACCTAGGTCTTGTGCTAGGCTGCTCTCTGGCCTCATTTGCTCAACACGGGCACACACACTGACACGGGCTGACACTGATTCACACACACGGCTACAGAGGGGCGCCCACGCGATCCGGGGACACACGGCCCGGTGTTTGGGCATTCTGGCACACACTCTTGAGACAGCACAAGAGCACAGTGGAGCCACTCGGCACTCACAAAGCAGCAACACGATTCCAGAACAGCTACGTCTCCACACGCACACATGTAACTGACACGGGCAGTCCCACACACTCGCTGGATTTCAGACATACAAAGACACCTACTCAGGGAAGTCACATGCCACCGCACAGCCCACCGGAGGGCCGCTCAGCACACCTTGTCAGATCTCACACGCAGCCCCTGTCTCCCACTGCCTCGAATCCCATTGGTTCCCCCTTTCACTTCACCGGCCTCCAGGAGACCTCTGTGACCTCCTCAGCAACCACCCCCCACCCAAGGTCGGGCTCCCAGCCCCCAAACCCTGGCCGAATTAATTTCCCCAAGCGACACTCAGCAGGTTCCCTAGGGAAATTAGAGAAAGGCTGGAAGAGAGGCAAGGCCGAAGGGATGGGGCCAGGGAGGGAGCTGACAGGAGCAAGGGCGGCGCGATGCAATGCCATGCAATGCTGGGCCCCAGCTTTTTCGAAGGCTGTTCCCGGCCCCCTTCTGGTTTTTAGGAATTCAAGATTCTTTAAGCGTGGGGGGAGACGCTGGAGGAGGGCTATGGAGACTAAGAGAGCTGAAGGCCAGTGGACGAAAGATGGAAGGAAAGGAGGGAAGGAGAAAATAGAGGCAGTAGCTGTCGGAGGAGAGAAGCAAGAGACTGTCGGGCCTCGAGGGGAGGGGCCGAGAGGAGCAGCCTCCCAGGAGAGTCCTGTTTACACCGGAGGCTCTCAAACCGCTTAGCGGAGGAAAGGTGAGGTCAGACTGGAAGGGAAGACAGGGGACGGGGCGCCGGAGAGGGGCGCGGGGGAGGGGGCAGGGTAGATGAGACGCGCAGAGCTCCGACGGTCACCGGCCGGGGTGGAGGCGCGCGAGCCGGGGCCGGAGAGGGGTGGGGACGGCGCGGGGCCGGAGCGGCCAGGCCGGGAGCCGGGCGCACGGTGCTCGGGAAGCTAGAGGGCGCTGGCGCGAGCCGCGCGAAGCGGGACAGGCAGCGCCAGGCTGGGGCGCGGGGGGAGGGCGGAACGGGGTCCGCCGGGACCCCGCATCCGGGCAGCAGCTTGGGGCCGTCGGGGGCGGCCTGGGGCGCACGACTGCGCGGAGCCCGGGGGGCGTGCGGGGGCCGGGCCGCCGCCGGCCCCGCCCGTACCTTGGCGCTCAACTCGGCCGCTGCCTCCACGCTCTTCTCCGACATGGTGCCGGGGCCGGGGCCGGGGCTGGCGGGGAGTCGGGGTCCCGGGGCCGGGACGGAAGGGCCCTGGACGGCGGAGGGTGGCCGCGGCCGGAACCTGGCGCGGTGGCGGCGGCGGCGGCGACAGCGGCAGCGGCGGCCGCTTGGCAAGCTGGGGCTCAGGAAGAGGCGGCAGAGGCGCGCGGGGTGGGGCGGGGGTGGGTCTGGAGCGGAGACCCGCAGGGCTGCGGCCGTCCGGAGGGCGGGCGGAAGGGCGGTGCGGGCGGTGGCCGGCGCGCTCCGGCCGCGGTCGCTCGGTCCTCGGCTCGCCGCCCCCGCACCCGCAGAGCTGCCGCCGACCAGCCGCTGCCGCCCCCGGCCAGGGAACCCGCTTATAAAGTGGCGCTGCCCGACGGGAGGGGCTTCCCAGGGGTGGGGCAGGCGGGAGCGGGGAGGAGAGGAGAGGGGAGGAGGATGAAAGCGGAGGTTGGAGAGGTGGGGATAGGAGGATGAAAGCGAGGGGAGGGAGCGCGCGAGAGGCGGGAGGGAGGACTACACCAGGAGGGGGAAATGGAGAGACTACGGTCGCGGCGAAAGGAGTGGGGCGAGGAGGTGGGAAGGGGTGGGGCTCCTGCGGGGAGGGACCTCTCCGAATCCCGACCTACTGCCGGCGAATGTGGAGTGTGTCTTTTGGGGGCGGGCTGGAGGGATGGCCTGGATCCTACAGACACCCCACCAATAGCCTCGAGATTTTTGCCAAGGGGTGGGGTGGGGGGAAGCAGATGGAAAGGCCGGGCAGGTATTTGAGAAACCAAAAGCTTTAAAGAGGAGGAAGAGGGCGGGAGCTACTTCCACATCTCGCTGGATTTCCCCTCTCCTGCAGCATCTGCGTTCCCTGGGTGGCCTTGGGAGGGGTTGAGAGAGCAGAAAGGGCCGCCCACCCTCCATCCTGCCCTAGGCTGACTTTTGTGACCCCTGCTGGGTTCCTCCCTTCCGGGTTCTCGCTTGTGATCTGAGGGGAGTCAGAGGCCCTCCAATCTCCTTTCCCCTTTTCCATCTTCGACCTTTCTTCTTTGCCCATCCCACCTCACTTTTCTTTGCCTGGTCCTTCTATCTTCATCCCTCCTCATCCATTTCTGTCTCACATCTCTCTTCTTCTGTCGCCCCTTCTCCACTTCTCACTTGCCCTCTTCTACCTTCCATCTCTGCCTTCCCTCTCTCTCCAGACAACACTGTTCTTGTCTCATCTGAGTCTGTCACCCGGCCCTACATCCTTAGCTGATTTTCCTCAACTCCTCTTCATGTCCTTATTTCCCACATTTTCCCTCTCTTGGTCTTTCTCATTCCTCTGCTGCCATCTTCCCCAGCCTTTCTGGATGATATCTGCTTCTTTTGCAGGGGGTTCCAGCCCACACTGTTCCACACACCCTCAGCTCCTCTCCCTCAGTCTCGGTATCTTTGGGTCATTTTGAGAAGCTTGGGGTTTCAGGAGGGGACAGGAGGCCTGGGGTGTGTAGCAAAGGTCAGGAAGGTGGATGGAATGGAAGGCTAGGGTTTGGAAAAAGATATCTTTGGTGTATGTGCACTCCTGTATTTGTCTATCATTAGTCTTCATCTTTTTATCATTTTCATTTTCTTAATAAAAAAAGACATAACTGACCAATCATCACCATTTAGTCTTTGAGTGCTTAAGTACCCCATCTTTTGGTCCCTTGGTGTCCACACCTCCTAATTGCTCTTTCGACTCTTCTATCAGTTTCTCAGTCTCTGTCTCCTCAAAAATCTTGGAGCCCCACCCAGGTTTCTCCTTGCCGACTTCTGTCCATCTTTCTCTGAGATCTTTCCATCTCTGTCTCTGTTTCTCTTGACATACTCGCTGATGTCTTTAGCGATCTCTGACCCTCTCCATCTCTCTACTCTCTTGCTTCATTTATCTCCCTCTCCCCCCTCCTCCCCCCCCCCCCCCGCCCAGTCTCCCAGTCTCGCTCCCTCCCCGTCAGTCTCTTTCCTCTCCCTCCCACCCTCCTTTCCTCTTCCCCCCTTCTCCACCTAGCAGCCCCGCCTGCTGTCTCGGACACCCTGCTGGGCTCTTACCCTGTTGCCCTGGTAACCGCCCCCCACTCCGGTCATCTCCACTCCCCTCCCCCCCCTCCAATCACCGCCACCAACAACCTCCATCCACCTTCCTCCTATTTTTCCTGAGAGCCAATAGAAACTCTGTTGCCAGGTGGAATGCTCATTTGAATTAGCCAATCCAGGAGCCTAACTGCTTGCCCTGCCTTATATGGGGATTTGAGGAGGGCCACTCCCCCCACTCCAGCCCCACAGGGGACCAGCCCCTCCACTGTCCTTTATCCCCGCCCTGGAGAGAGCCTGGGACCCTCCCTCTCACCCTTTTATAAGGGTCTGGCTTCCCATTTCCCTAACTGGGACCACCGGGGTTAGTGTGGGCTGTGGGTTGGACTGTGGGCTGGGCCTGAGGGCCGGGGGTGGGAATGAGGTGTGATTAGGGAAGGGGAGGCGGAGGGAGCCGGGAATTTTGCCCAGGGAGGGGTGTCTGGGAGCGGAGGCAGCTGCAGTGGAAAATTCCAGGGAGATGGAGAGGCAGAGAATGGGAATCCTGCCCCAAGGCCCAAGGGAGAGCCTTGAGAATCTAAGAGTTTGGACTCTAGGGTCCGCAGGGACCAAAGGAAAAAGTAGGAAGCAGGAGGCCTGGATCTAATTCCTTCCTGCATGGAAGAAGCACCCCTTAGCCCTCGCTCTCTGGTTGGACAACACATGTCTCCTGAAGTCTTGGCTTCCTAAGAAGAAAGCTACACACTTAGGAAGAATTTGGAATGAGTGGGATGCTGAAAGCCCACCCCCTATTCCTTGGGGTTGGTCTCTGGGCCTCTGGGGCCAAGAGTGTTAAATGATGCCAGCCTGTGTTTACTACTTTCCAAAGAATGATTTCTGAGGCCTTGTGGAAGCTTGCCTATTCCTAGAGTTCTTTTAGTCCACAATTCAACGGAGAATTTTCCACTGGTTGAATGGGGAAACCTGTGCCTTCTTACACATTTTCTGGAGGTGGGAAAAGGAAGGCCAGGTGAGAATAGGGGAGGCCCGAGCCCCCGTGGAAACTATGACTTCGGACATCCCAGCAATTCCCTCACTACTCTGTAGAAGGTGTTCAACTCTATAACTATTTCCATCTCATTCTTAAGTGAATTTTTCCCCCTCTTCAGCTTCCTGGGTTTTTTCAGTTTGCCTCTTTATCTGATAGGTTAAGTGCTGAGGAAGGCGTCGTTAGCTATCATTCAAGGATGGGAGGACAGAAACCTGAAAGTTGGGCCTCTCCACTCCTCACTATACTCTTCATCCCATTCCGCTCCCAATGACCTTGTTGCTATTCCTCATTTTTCCTTTGCTTAAAAAAAAAAATCTTTTCAAAACTCAAGAGAGTAGAGAGTTGAGAGGAGATGGATTCCTAGATTTAGTTAGGCTGGACTCCGTCCAATAAAATTTTCTGTGATGACGGGAATGTTCTATATCTGCAGTTTCCAATACAGTGGCCACAAGCCACGTGTAGTTACTGAATACTTGAAATGCGGCTAGTGCAACTGAGGAACTGCGTTTTTTACTTTAATTTTAATTAAATTTATTTATTTATTTTTTGCCTGCGTTGGGTCTTCGTTGCTGGGCGCGGGCTACTCTTCCTTACAGTGCGTGAGCTTCTCATTGCGGTGGCTTCTCTTGTTGTAGAGCATGGGCTCTAGGCGCGCGGGCTTCAGTAGTTGTGGCTCATGGGCTCAGTAGCTCGCGGCATGTGGGATCTTCCAGGACCAGGGATCGAACCCGTGTCCCCTGCATTGGCAGGTGGATTCTTAACCACTGTGCCACCAGGGAAGTCCCTTATTTATTTATTTTAAATAGAAGTCTACCTCATTCTTTTTTATTTTATTTTATTTTATTTTATTTTTCTGTCATGCTGCACAGCCTGTGGGATCTTAGTTCCCTGACCAGGGATTGAACCCGGGCCACAGCAGTGAGAACGCTGAGTCCTAACCACTGGACTGCCAGGGAATTTCCAATTTTAATTCAATTTAAATAGCCCTAGTGGCTACCATATTGGACAGCACCACTTCAGACCTTGGCCCTAAACTGCCTTTTCTTTTTCTGTCTCGTTTCTTGTCTCCATCCCCAGTGTTCTGTACATGGAAAGTCAAAAGCAATTCTGGCTGCCATGTTGGAAGGTCACCTGGGCCACTGTTGTCATGTACTTTACCACAGGTGCATGATTGCTCAGGATTTCCACATTTTCACAGATGAAACAGACGATGTGGCTGACCCAGAGTAGAGGAAAGTGAACGTGAAAAGGCTAGGGGAGATGGGACCAGGAGTGACAGCTAGAGGCTTATTTTGCCCAGAAGGTAAAAGGCTGAGGGAGGACTTAATAACCAGGAGGAGGTTATTCAGTCAACGGTGCCAACTGAACCCATGCAGGTGGCTCAGGTCTCAGGGGTCCTGTTCTCACTCAGTCTCCCTAAGCGACTCCATCATGCACCTCCACTGGTACAAGTCCCACTGCCAACGCACACTTCAAGCCCTGATGACTCTCAAACCCATATCTCCAGCGCCGGCTTCTCTCCTGAGTGCAAGTCATGACTCCAATTCCCTTCTGTCTTCTCTCCCTGGATCCTCCACAGCGCCTCAACCCCATGCCTTCCAACTGCAACTCCCCCATTTTTCTATTTCAGTTAAAGATCCTGTCCCCCACCCATTCATTCATGCCAAGGGGTCATCCGAGACGCCGCCTCTTCCTTCCTTCCCTAGATCCTTCACATTTCACTTTCTAAAGGTTCCTTGAGCACCTCCTCTTCTCTCCAAGCCCAGTCCTGCCCCTGCTCCAAGGGTCAACATCACTCACTGACTTTACGCTTAATTAATTTGGGTTTTCAATCATGATTTAAGAGTTGTTGTATCTTCAGCACCTACCGCTGTACCTGGCATATTGTAGAAGCTCAAAAATGTTTGCTGAAATGCATAAACTGCCTTTCTGCCTAAGATACAAATAGACTGTTGTCATCTCCCTCCATAAAACCTTCTGATAGCTTCCCCAGGCCTATAGGATAAAGTCCAGAAGCAAACCGAGCCCTTCAAGGTCACGTCCCTTTTAACCTCTGTAGCCTTAGCTCTCACCAAGTTTCCCTCAAAAGTTTTGCTGCAGCATTTTTTTTACTCCTCATAGTTCCTCCCCAGTGGGGCCTACCTCTGTGCCTTTGCATTGATCTCACCTTCCGCTTGAAATGCTCTCCTGGCTGCCCTACCCCACCCCCCAAGCCACTCACTCCCCCTTCTGAACCACTTTCGCCCTTTTAATATACATCTTCCTATGGCGGCCTTCATCCCAGGATTATCATGGATTCCATGTTGGCCACCGTCACCAGACTGTGAACCCTGTTGGGCAGAGACCATGTCTTACTTGTCTTTTCATCTCCAGCACCTTGCACTGTGCCTGGCGTATAGTAGGAGCTCCATAAATGTTTACTGACAGGAACTACCACACAGGTAGCACAAACTTCAATCCTTAAAGCCCGCGTTAATCACGAGACATCACGCTGCCTCCTTGGGGATGCCTTCTTGAAATGATCAACAGACTACAGGAAGTTCTTAGGACTTAAAGCTCCACTGCTAATGCCAACCGTTAACACTAGCATACCTGCCCAAGGTGGTCAAACATCTAATATCTTATGGTCGAACTAGGCATGGGATTCACGTATTCCTGTTGTCCTCCTCCTGCTTTGGGTGGCTAGCTTCTAAAGGGAAGACTGTCCACTCAGTTATCCTGTGTAACCATGGGGTTAGGATCACAATTTCAGCCAGACACAATTTCCATATGTTCTCAAGCTAATCCTATATGCACACAGTACAGTGTGGCAAGCAGAATGGTCATTTATTTCTCATTCAGTTGCCCAGGTCAAAAAACCCTGGGGTCATTCTTTTTTTTTTTTTCTTTTCCAGCCATGCCTTGTGGCTTGTGGAGATCTTAGTTCCCAGACCAGGGATTGAACCCAGGGCCACAGCAGTGAAGGTGCCAAATCCTAACCACTGGACCACCAGGGAACTCCCCCTGGAGGCATTCTTGACTCTTCTCCCTTGTACTGCATCCAACCATCAGCAAATTGTTAACTCCATCTTCAAAACATACCTAGAATCTGACCATTTCTCGCCTCCACTGTTTCTAACCTACTCTAAGCCATCTGGATTATGGCTACAGCATGCTAGGTCCTTCTGTTTCTGCTGTGGCCCCCCCCCCCAATGGTCTATTCTCCGTACAACAGCCAGAGTGGTCCTTTGTAGGTCTTACAAAGTCCCACGGGATCTGGCTTCCTTTTTGCTCTGTGCCTTGTTTCTCACTACTGCTCTTCCTTTCATTCACATCAGTCTAGGCACATTGGCTTCTTTGTTCCGTGAACACACTAAGCATACTTCTGCCTCAGGGCCTTTGCACTTGCTTTTTCCTCTGCCCAGAATGTCTTAACCCCAGTCGGCTTAAGAGTCACCTCATCAATGAGGCCATCCCTAGTCACCCTAAAAGCAACCACCACCTCCCAGCTGCTTGCCTGTTCCTCTACCCAACTTCCAACCTGCTTTATTTTTCTGTGTATCACTATATCTCCAGAGCCAGGAACAGTGCCTGACACAGTAGGCATTCAATAAATATTTGTTGAATGGATGTGAATATAAAACAAACTGAAAAGCTGGTTTTTAAAAACATGTTCCTGAGTCATTTTTCAATCTCACTCTGATCTGGTGTCCACTATACAACTCAGTCTCTCTACCTGGGGCAACTTAGTGCTAATTGTCAGGGTTTATCTCACCCCCCCCATACACATGCACATACACATACACAAATCACATCCATTCACGTTGGCTCAGGCTGGAATCCAGTGTCCCCTAACTCCATCATCGCCCCATCCTCACTCTGCTCCAATAGCCAACTGCCCTGGGATTGCTCCAGATGCGTGAGCTCACATCTAACAAGGGCCCCTTTTCTGTCCCAGCTCTACTCTCTCAAGGACTTCCTGACTTTGGCTCCATCAGATAAAGCAGTGAAGAGAAACCACTGTTTCTCTTCCTTCCCAACAATGCTTATCCCCTTTTGAGTTCAGCCTCACCCCTGGCAGGGCCCACCCTCCCTCCTACATCTTATCATCTACAGGAAACTCTGATGACTGAGGAATTTCTGTTCATCAGAATTCACTGGACAGAGATGTGAGAAAGGAAGGAAGGAGGGACAGAGGGAAGGAAGGAGGGAAGGAAGGAAGGAAGGAAGGGGGGAGGGAGGGGGGGAACGGAAGGGATGGGAAGGTGATGGAGAAGGAAGATAGACACAAACTGTGTCTGGGGGACAGAAAGGTTACTTGTAAAATTACATTCCTTCAATTCCTGGAGCGGATGGCTGCCTATATGGTCCATCGCTGGGCACTCTGAAAATGAGCTCTGCATTTCCTCCTTCATCCCCATCTGTTCAAGGATCTCTTTTTTTTTTTTAATTTTATTTATTTATTTTGGGTGCATTGGGTCTTCGATGCTGCACGCGGGTTTCTCTAGTTGTGGTGAGCGGGCTTCTCATTGCAGTGGCTTCTCCTGTTGCGGAGCACGGGCTCTAGGCGCGCGGGCTTCAGTAGTTGTCACACACGGGCTCAGTAGTTGTGGTACGTGGGCTCAGTAGTTGTGGCTCATGGGCTCTAGAGCGCAGGCTCAGTAGTTGTGGCACACGGGCTTAGTTGCTCCGCGGCATGTGAGATCTTCCCGGATCGGGGCTCGAACCCGTGTCCCCTGCATTGGCAGGCGGATTCTTAACCACTGCGCCACCAGGGAAGTCCCAAGGATCTCTTTTTAACCTGAGACAAAGCCCAGGTCATAGTTAGATGCTAAACTGTAATTTGTAAATATTCCTAGGAGAGGTAATTGATTTAAAATCATGCAAAGGTAAAAATGACTGATAACCAGATTTTTTTTTTTAATTTTATTTTTTTGGCCACACTGTGTGGCATGCGGGATCTTAGTTCCCTGACAAGGGATCAAACCCGTGCCCCCTGCAGTGGAAGCGCAAAGTCTTAACCACTGGACCACCAGGGAAGTCCCTGATATCACATTCTTAAGTCTTGGAAGGAAGAAGAGAAAGAGCTCTAGACACCTAAAGGCAGAGGATACCAGGTAATGGGAAAAGACCAAAGGAGGAGGCTAGAAGCTAAGGTGCATCTCCTATGCATCTCTGCGGAAGGCTGGACATGAAATGAGGAGGGAGAGGCTGGAAGGTAAGGCCCACTCTTCCGTGAGTCTGGGCTGCAGAACTCTCCTGGGACAACTCTTGATCACATGTCAAAATGCTTTTGTTTGGGAGCAAGAGGAAAAGGGGCACTTGCATGGCGGCATGTTTAGAGATAGAGCATCTGGAAGATAAAAGATTTTACTAAGTCTCTTCCCCAGAAATATCAATGGAAAATACATTTTCTTTTTTTTCTGTCTTTGGCTTTAGCTTTGCCAGTCTGCCAGCTTCTAATTTCTCTCTGTTCCCCTCTGTCTCCACTATCGTGTTTTTCCTCTTTAATAATGATCAAGTCCAAAGAAACCTGAGAAGCCCCACTCCCACCACCTTTTCCTGAGTCACCAGGGACCCCCTTCACCTTCTTCCCCAGGGAAGTGCTGGCGATGGGAACAAGTCTCTCACTGTCGGGCCCACAGACGTCAGGCCCGCTAACGTGGCTAGCGGCCAGTGTAAAGAACCAGGAGAGCTGGAGTCTGGAGGGGTCCAGTCTAAAGTCCACCCGGGACAGTCCAAATCCCCTGACACCCAGGGGGAGGGCCCTTCTCTCCAGTTGGGCCAGATTTTATGCAAGACATTTAGTATGTCAAAGTGTCAGTCTTTGGCCTTCGAGTCAGGTCTCCTGGGCCTGTCTGCAACTCTGCCCCTGGGTGAGCTTGGTTAATGGAGCGCTCCACCCCTTTCTTCTCCCAAACGTTAGACCCTTGACCTACCTACCTACTTGACTCGAGGCAAGAAAAGATCAGTGCGGACTGGGAGCTCCTGAGGATACAGGAGTTAGAGAAGAGAAAGCGGAGATTGGCATTAAACGAAAAGGTTTCAGAACTAGGGCCTCTCCCCAGTGTGACCCTTCACAGCAGGGTACCTGAGGGGGGGCGGTCCGGGAGCCTCGCCAACGCCAGTTCCCAAGGGGCTGCACTTCTAGCCTGGCCGAAGAGCGCCATCTGGCGGCCGGTCCCCAACCTGGATTCTCTTTGCTCCAGTCCGAGTTCTCGAAGCCAGAGGAAGACCTGGGCAGAACTGTCACCTCCTCTCCTACGTCACTACGAGGGCCCCGCCCCTGCCTGGAACGCGCCTCCTCTCGAGGAGACTGGCCCTAGCGCCTCCCCCGTAGAACTGCCGCCCTTCCTCCCTCTTGGGATGAAAGCTTCCCGGGTAGAAATCTGCTTATTGCTCCCCCAGGGATCCGCCCCACCTTGTGGGGCCCGTGAGGAGCCCGCCCTCCCCCATGGAAATCTGCCCGCGTCCTCTTCCGTCTTCCTCCCCTCGCGGCGATGGACTCCTCTGTTCCTCCCTCACACCCTTACAGGGAGCCTCCTCCAGTCCACAGGACCCAAATCCAGGTTACTAACGAGGCCTCCCCTCCCCTGGTCCCGGTAGACTCCGCGACTCCCAGCTCCGCGGCCCGGGAGCCAGCCTCACGCGCGCGCGCGCGCGCGCCCCAAACCCGCCCGTGGGCGGAGCTCCGCAGGCCCAAGGGGGTGGGCTGTCCCGTCGTGACGTCACTTCCGCCCGGGCCTGGCCGGGGCTCGGGCTCAGTGGGCCGAGGGGGGGGGCACAGAGGTGGCAGCTGTGCGAGGAGGCGGTGCGGGAGGCCGAGGAGCTCACGCCCGGACCAATTCCGCGTCCGGGGCCGCAAGCCCCGATCCTGCCGCGCACCGAGAGGCGAGACCGGCCGGATGGGCCGCTGAGTCCGGATCGGGGACCGGTGAGGCTCGAGCGGAACGGGCAGCCGGTCCGGGGCGGGAGAGGCCTGTGGGGCTGCAGGGTACCCGGGAGCCTGGGTTGCGGGGAGGGGAGCGGGTCAGGCCTGCTTCTCCTGCTCGCCCGGCAGGGAGGCAGGGCTTGGGGGGGTGCCGCCGCCAGGCGCTGAGGGGACGGTGAGGCCCGGCCGGGGGAGGCCTGGCCGCGGCCGGCTGTGAGGAGGGGGCGGGGTGGGGGTCATTAATGCGGGCGGAGGGCCGGCACTGGGGATTCACCTGCGGAAAGGTGGCGTCGGGGGAAGGGGAGTATGCTTCTGGCCAGGGCTTTGGGAAGAGGATGGCTCTGAATGGGGGAGGCAGAAAACAGGCTTGGAAAAATTTTCCATGGTCCTCCTTCGGGGAGAGGTTTGAAGAGCTCTGCTTTCCCTAGAGGGTCATGTTGAACACCTGCAGAAGGGTCTCCCTGGAGTTTGGGGGGCCAGTTCCAGTATTTGGAAGGGGACCATGCGCTGAGAGTCCCTGCCCTGAGCGGGTGTGCGAAAAGCCTGGCCGCCTCCGACATTTGAGCCTCCACATCTTCACAGTGTGGAGCCCCCTGGAGCTAAAATCAGGATGTTCCGCTTCATGAGGGACGTGGAGCCTGAGGACCCCATGTTCCTGATGTGAGTATCCCCTCCCCCTCCTGCTCTAGAGCACGCATCCGCTCCACTTCAGGTCTCTGACTAGTTGAGCCAGACATCTGGGCTCCCGTCGCGGGCACTGATCACAACTTGGTGGCCACTCAGCCCCAGCTCAGACTTCGAGGAGAAATCTGTGCCACTGGTTCCCTATGGCTCTTCTTCGGGGGAGGGGCGGGTGGGAGGTGCTGACTGCTGGCCCTTCTGCCACCCGCACTGTATACTCCCTGCACAGGGACCCCTTTGCCATTCACCGTCAGCACATGAACCGGATGTTGTCGGGCGGCTTTGGATACAGCCCCTTCCTCAGCATCACAGATGGCAACATGCCAGGGACCAGGCCTGCCAGCCGCAGGATGCAGGTAATGGTGCTGCAACAGACCTGAGACCCGAAAAAAGGTTGGAGCATGGTCAATAAAGTGCTTGATTTTTCTTGTACAACGGCCAACTTAGCAAGTGGAGTGCCTTCTAGGAGTGGGGAAAGGGGTCTGGAGAAACAGACTTTGTGATCCCCTTTTGAGAGGAGGATGGTAAAGCAACAGAGGCCATGGGCTTGGTTTGGGATGGTAATGAGATAGGATGTAGTCCCTAATTTCTGTTCCTTACGTCTTCCTGTAGGCTGGGGCTGTCTCCCCCTTCGGGATGCTGGGAATGGTGAGTCCTCATCCCCTTGCGTCCTTCCATCTTAGACATGCTCTATACCCTTAGATATTACTTCCAAATGTGCCTCTCTGGATAGCCTTATGGGTAACCCTAGAATCCTCATGTAGTGTTCACAGAGCTCTGGGCCTGCTGTGTGCTGAGTCCTATGAGTTCACGATGGTAACTTACTGGCTCCTGTACTTCTAGGAGCCATACCCATTAGGAAGATATAATTGCCTGATATAATTGTTCTTTTGAGGAAGGAGGTGCTGTTGAAAGGCGAAATAGAGATGGCTTGTAAAAGATTTTTCTACAGTTTCAGGACCAACCCCTTATAGGTTAAAATCCAGTGATATTGGCTTGCTTCCTAAAGGTAGGAGGAAATAGGGCAGCCAGGAGAAGGAACATGGGATCAGAGCAGCCATAGAGACTGAAGAGGAGGAGGGCAGCGGCATACAGGAAGAGAAGCATGGAGAGAAGCACGCCTCTTCTGGTCCTGTTCACGAGGAATGAGGAAGAGCAGCTGCTAGATGTGAAGGAAACGGAGAGAGGGAACGTGTAGCTATGTAGCCCGTGGGAGCCTGAGCGCGCCCACCTCTGATCGTGGCCCTGCTTCCTGACTCTGTGTTCCATCTCTTTGCTCCAGTCGGGCGGCTTCATGGACATGTTTGGGATGATGAACGACATGATTGGGAACATGGTGAGACTCTTGCCCCATCCCATCCCCTTCCCTGGCCCTGTTCCCAGTGATGGCTGGCAACATCTTGAGTCCCCAGAGGCGGGAGTGGGGAAGGGCGTACTTGTGGAGCGTGCAAGCTGGATAAGGCCGCTGGACCCGGAGAGTGCGGGTTCCTGAGTGGGAAGCAGCAGTGCACCTTATGAAGCGTGCAGTTAAGGCTCCATCTCTTCAGGTCCTTCTGGCGTATTGTTGGACAAAGAGGAATTTGGGGGGTAATGATGAGTCCCGATGTTTTGCTGGTTCTCACGTTTTATGAGAAAGATGTGGGCAGGCACAGGCGGCTGAAGGGAGGGATCCCTTCTCCGGAGGCGAACCCCTCCCCACACAGCCCTGCTGTTCCCTTCCCTCCTCAGGAGCACATGACAGCTGGAGGTAATTGCCAGACCTTTTCATCCTCCACTGTCATCTCCTACTCCAATACGGGCGCCGGCGCACCCAAGGTCTACCAAGAGACAGCAGAGATGCGCTCGGCCCCAGGCGGGGTGAGTTGGAGGGCTCCTCCTATCCCAGAGGAGGCATGATCGGATGGCCCCCACAGAAATCCTGGCTGCTTTTTTCAGGATTGGGTCCCGGGCGGCCTTTCTGGGCTGGTGTGGCCGGGCTTTGGAAGGAGCCGCTCAGTGTGCCACGCTCTGCCTCCCCCCAGATCCGGGAGACTCGGAGGACTGTACGGGACTCGGACAGTGGGCTGGAGCAGATGTCCATCGGACATCACATCCGAGACCGGGCCCACATCCTCCAGCGCTCCCGAAACCACCGCACGGGGGACCAGGAGGAGCGGCAGGACTACATCAACCTGGATGAGAGTGAGCCCCCCTTCCCGCTGCTCGGCCTGCCCGCCTCCTGGCCGGCAGCCCCGGCCCCGGCCCCGTGAGCTAGGCGATAGCGGCTTGCTCTCCCTACCTCCGTAGATACTTCTTGGGCAAGGTTATGGATGAGCCCCACGTTCTTAACTCACTCGGAGCCTTTTTGTCAGCTTAGGGCTAAGTCAGTGCCGGCAGTGTCCTCACCGAGGAGGGCAAACTTTGTCACCCAAGTCAGATACTGATAGTAATCTACCCGTCTCCATCTGGATCCGGTTTTTTAGTTCTTCTTACTTATTTTTTTGAAGTCAACAAATATTTATTAAATTCTTCCAGTGTGCGTGGGACTGCACTAAGTAACTAAGTAATTATCCCATTCCTGATTGCCTCCATGCTTCCAGGAGCCATGTTGAATCCAAAATTGCTAAATAAGTCGCTTCCCTTCCCCAGCACATCCCCCCACACAGCCTTTCAGCCTTCGCCCTGGGTTTTGGTCGTAGAGCCTGTGGCTCACGGCCCGCGTCTGGCCCCGGGTCTGCCCGGAGAAGCCAGGCGGTACACAGGTGTCGTGTGTGGTCTCCGTGTCCCCCCCAGGTGAGGCCGCGGCCTTTGATGATGAGTGGCGGAGGGAGACTTCCCGATACCGGCAGCAGCGCCCCCTGGAATTTCGGAGGCACGAGGCTTCAGGCGGTGGGGGACGGAGGGCTGAGGGGCCTCCCCGCCTGGCCATCCAGGGACCCGAGGACTCCCCCTCCCGACAGTCCCGCCGCTATGACTGGTGAGGGCCCCGGGCCCTCGGCCTCTCGTGTAAGTACTGAGGGGGCTGAGGCCTCAGGCACGGGCGGGGGCGGGGAGCGTACGGTGCCCGGCCCTCAGCCTTGAGGCAGAAGCAGCCCACGTGCCCAGCAAACACCGCCTTTGACAGTGGAAGTTTTAGTTGGTACGGAAAGACAGAAGAGTGTCCTCACCGGAATAGGGGATTAGGCACCACCCCTGGCTTTTATATTTTGTCTTCTTTTTGACTTGTGCTCATCTCTTTTCCCCCTCCAGGTACGGGCTGAGAGGCTGAGAAATCATCCCCTGAAATAACTTTTCCTCTTCAACTCCCACTCCCAATTTAATATTAAATTAACAGGCCAGCTGGCCCCCACCTCTCCCTGGGGGTCTCAGCGAGAACCTTTCACTGCCCCTTTACCTACGTTTTCCTTCTTTAATCTCCTTACCATGATGACTCCACTTCTTCTGTATCCACTAACTTGATTTTTCACTTTGCTGCCCTATCTCTGAAACTCCTTCCCTTCCCCATTCTACCCCTGCCATGCATCGAAGGGGCTTTTGGGGTGGGCTCTGGGTTTAGGGGCCTCAGCGACCCTGGATCTTTGCCCACCTCCTCCCCAGATTCCCCGCTGCAGGGGCCATAGCCCTGGTCCAGGGCTGTGTGTGGAGGGAAGGACCGGTTCCCAACCGAGTCTCCCTTCCCAGCCGCTACGCATCATAAAAATCTGCCCCACATCCTTCTCTGCCTTTATTTTTTGATTTGTGCAGCTTGTAACTAGGTGTTTATGAAATAAAGGAGAATGGAGAAAAGACCAAGTAGGATTCTGGCATTACTTTTTTTTTTTTTAACTTCTTTTACTGAAGTGTCGTTCATCTACAGTGTTGTGTCTGGCTTCACTTTTGCTCTTTTCCCTGTTCAGTTTCAACCCTCCTGTCTCCTTCTGGTCACCTTACCTTCCCTCTATCTCCATGCGTGGCCTTCTTAACTCAAGTTCAAGCCCAGCACCTCAGTGGTACCGCAGTGGGGCTGTCAGAGCTCTGGTGGGTGAGAAGCCGCAGAGGATGCGGCCAGGCTGGGCCGGGGGTGAGACCAGCGGCGGCTGTCCTGCCAGCTCCCTCGCTTTCACTGTACCTTCACTCGTCAGGGGGATTACGGGGCATACCTTTAGGCGCCTGAGGAGCTTTCTGCCCCTTGTCCTTGGGCTTCTTTCTGGCCTGGACTGTGGGCGGGAACACTTGGGGTGCAGAGCAGGAAGAAGCCCAAACAACCCCACTTAGGTCTTCAGAGGAGGGGAACTCGGGTCAACAGCGTTCTTCAAACCCTCCAGGCCCAGTTGTTGAGAACTTGAGCCCAGGGAAGGAGACCAGGGAAGAAAACTAGCCTGGAACCTGAGCAGCACTGGACGGGCACGAGGCACTCAAATTTCTCAAGACGCTCCTTCCTGCTCGACCCGGCTCAGCAAATGGGTCGCTCTGTTCCTCCTGGGGACTCTTCAGTGATGGCAAGTGCTTGTGAGAGTCCGAGGGCGGTTTCTGCTTTATAAACATCTTCTGTCCTTGTCAGTTGGTAAATCAAAGGCAAAAACAGCCCGCTCGAGACCCCAGGTCCTCTCAGGGAAGGGGATTTTCCCCACGTCCTTGATGGACAAACAGATTGAAGAGGATTTGCCCATCCTGATGATGTAGAAGCCATAAGGAGCAGAATATAGAAATCAAAAAGGGTCTGAGTATCTATAGAGTTTATTTCTGGGACATTTGAAAAAAAAAATCACACGAGCCAAAGCGTTTCCAAGGGATATATATTAACAGTCTTTGTAAACTATGACATCACACAAATGTTTATTTTTGAATTTTTTTATATATATATATACACACATGTATGTCAATGTGTGTATCCATCTATTTATTTGTATTTATATATTTATGTTGTTGTTGTTATATGCCTTACCATCTTGACTTCTGTATAAGGTCAGAAGTCTGGCTCCACAAAGCAGCCTGAGGGGTAAGCATCAATCTCTAGCAACTCTGAATATTAAAGATGGTTATATGTTATGTTGATCAAGTCAGAAGCTACTCTTCTGAAAAAGGGACTGTTTGATTTGCCTTTAGACCAAACTGAAGAATTCATGTATTAGAGCAGCTCTAACTCATGTTATGCTGCAATGAATTAAAGATAAATTTAAATTTAAAAAAAAAAAAAAAGGATTTGTCCAGTTGCTCAACAAGCAGAGACAAAGGTGAGCTTGGCAACCAGGCACTGACGTCCTGTCCAGGGCAGGTACTGAGTCTTAGTAAACAGGCCACTAACGATGCACCACCAGGGTCAACGGAACCAACCCAGTGGCTAAAAGACTCCAGGAATCCCAGAAGTCAAACAGGCAGAGAGGATTCCTCTCCGCCTGGGTCCTGAACTGTGGATGATGGAGCTCGAAGGGTCCACAGCCCTCAGCTTCCAGTGTAACCTGTGCTCTGTCCAGATTGCACACAGTTCCTTCCTCTGGGGGTGGGAGGGGCTGTCGTCAGTCTCTTCGGCTCAGCTCTGCCACCAGCCCAGTCATGTGTCCTTGGGCAGGTCCCTCCCTTCCCTGGACCTCGGCTGTGGGGGTCCCTTCTCACGACAGCTCAAGCCCGACCTCTCAACCTGGATTCCATTCCCAGTGCCCGCGCTGCTGGGCACAGTTCAGAGTAGGGGCTGGAGCAGGACAGGGGCTGCCCTGGTTTCAATCCAGGTGAGTCACAAAGTGCTTCACAAGCTTTCCCATTTGGGTCCTGGCCTCAGACACAGAAACCAATCAGTGTTCACCCCTGCCTCTCTGCTCTTGGGTGAGGACCACCCTGGGCCTGTGACAGTATTTTTCAGCAAGGGTACGTGGTGGGACATTGGGTGTTAGCAAAGTTGAGTGAGACGCTCTAGAACCAGCCCCCTGGCCCTTTCCTGACCTGTCTACCATGTGGGGTGAGAGCCGGGGAGCAGACGCAGGAAAGGACTCTCAGGAAGAATGCTGACACTTTACTTCCAGGTCAGCCGTGCGGAATGGCCCCGCCTCATTCACAGTGCCCATCCACAACCCCCCTCCCGCCCAGTCCTCTGCCTGACAGGTGTCCAGGGGACATGGCCAGTCTCACTTGGACCATTTCCCCCACCCCAGAAAATTACAGGTTGGGAGAGGCTGATACTTGGTGGGAGGCTGTGAATTAGAGGAGTGAAATTACGACTACAGACTGCTACAAGCAAGCCCGGGCCCCGCCGCTTACCTCTGACCCTGACGAAGAGTCTTAGTCTCTCAACGTTGGTTTCCTGCTTTGTAAAATGGGCCTTTTTCTAGGCTCTGGTGGCAGTGGGGACATGGATTCATACCTCAGAATTATGAGAATTAGGTGAGTTAGTACAGAGGAAGCATTTGACACAGTGCACAGGATGGATGTCTGATTTCGCCCCATTACCCTGCCTCTGTCCTGCACCTTCAGTGCTCTAGGGTGGCCCTCATTCCCGGTTCCATCCTCAGGACCCCTGAGATACCTTCAGACACAGCCTCGAAATGGTCTTACTGGCTTTGCATCAGCCTCCGTTCTCCCAGCTACCGACTATTATCTTTCACCCTTTCATACTTCACAGACCAACATGTGGAAGTGTTTGGGGTTGTGCAGACCCAGTCCTGCTTGCAGTTTGGGAGTTTTCCCCTCCTAAGGTAACAGGGCCTCAGTCCTAGTAACACCCTTTACCCAATGCCCCCTTCCTCTGCCCAGTGCCCAAGTCCTATAAACAGGTTACCCAGAGAACCAGGAGCTGATCCACAAGAAGAACCCAGGGTCCGGTCTCCCAGCCCCCATATTCCAAGTCCATTTAACTCCGCAGACCTGTCCTGCCTCGATGCCCTGAGTTTTAGGAATGGGTCATTCCCACGCTGAGGGAGCAGCAAGGGTCAAGGATTCCTTCTCCCAGGCCACTGCAGTGGGTCGGGGTAAGAAAAAGTTACCCTTAACCTCTCTCCCTCTTAGACATCAGTGGGTTCTTCAGACAGGAGAAGCAGGAGCCAGATGAGACGGCACTAGGAGGGAGAGATGAAGACGGGACGGTTGGGCACAGGAGGCACCAAGAGGTAAGAAACGAGCGCGGAGACGGGGCACAGGGAGAGACCTGGTGTAGCTGCTCCCTGAAGGAGCCTCCCAACTAGCCTCCATCCCCAGGGAGAGCCTGCGGGGGGCAGGGAGCTGGCGTGGCTTAAGGGAAGGGTACCTGAGGGGCCAGGGATGCAGAGGCTGGCAGAGCTGTGGTAAGAAGATGGGCCTGAAGCTCCTCTGTGCGGAGTGCTGACGGGCTCTGAGCCTTCCCAGCCTCAGTGTCTGGCCTTAAGCAGTCTCTCCAGGGGGACAGGGAGAAGCAGGGAGTCCTTCCCCTTCTGGGCTCCGCCCCCCTCCCCCCCCACATGCCCCCGCCCCGCTCTGGACCATCCCTGAGATGAGCTGGGTCAGCAGTCAGGGTTGCTTGAGCTTTCTCTGCCTTTTGTGATTCTTCTTCCCTGAAGACTTATCTTGAAGATGGGAATGGGGTGCTGCCCTAGTTTCTCCCAGCATCCATCCCATCCTCTTCATCTCCTCTGTCACCTGCCACCTGGATGACTTGCAGGTTCTGAACAATTATCCCCAAGATGTTAGTGTCCTCCAACCGGGAGACCAGCTAATTGTCTGAGGGTCTGCGGCCAGGACATTTGGACACATGAAGCTGGAAGATGGGAGAGAAGCGGGCATGAGAAAGGGCCGCAGAGGTGGGATTGAGTCTCTAAAAGAAGGAGCAGAAATACCCTGGGAAAGGTCAAGGTGACACTGAGGTGGGAAATGGTCTGATGAAAGTAAACAAAGCTAGATTCTTAGAAAACCACTGGTGAGGGACTTCCCTGGCGGTCCAGTGGTTAAGACAGCACTTCCACACGGGGGGCACAGGTTCGATCCCTGGTCAGGGAACTAAGATCCCGCATGCCCCACAGTGCGCCATCCCCCCCCCCAAAAGAAAACCACTGGTGAACTTAGTTAAAGATATCCTAGATTCGGGGTGGGGGGAATTCCCAATTCACAGGGAATGTGGCACAGAAGGACAGAAGCTGATTCTCAATACAGATAGAACTTAATTCAAGCAAACCCAGTATACGATATAAATAACAATGTTAGAGTTGAAATAGACCTCTGAGATCGCCTTCTCTGGACGTTCCCCAAAGTGGCAGCAGATCAGAATTACCACCCCAGACCCACTAAAGCAGAATCTCGAGGTTGGAGAGAATTCCAGTGCAGCTTAGCAACGATTACAGATGCCATCCAAACCTGCTCCTATTTTATTGCTAAGTGACAGGTGACTTGTTGAATATCATACAGCTACCTAGCAGCACTCAAGAGCCAGGACTCAAAGTCCAGACTGACACAAATGATACTAATATGCTGTATAGCATGATTCACCATGGGGGTCCTTTAAATAGAAAGTTCCTGGATGTTTTTTTTTTTTTTTTTTTTTTTTGGCCTTGTGGCATGCAGGATCTTAGTTCCCTGACCAGGGATCCAACCTCTGCCCCCTGCATTGGAAGTGCGGAGTCTTATCCACTGGACCTCCAGGGAAGTCCCCTTTGATGATTTTTTTAAAAATATTTATTTGTTTGTTTATTTTGGCTGCACTGGGTCTTAGTTGCGGCATGCAGGATCTAGTTCCCTGACCAGGGACTGAACCTGGGCCCCCTGCATTGGGAGCGTGGAGTTCTGCCCAGTGGACCACCAGGGAAGTCCCCCCACTTGATGATTTTTTAAAATTTCAAATTTATATTAACATTTACCCAAGTAATAGCATAGTGTTTAAAACGATGGATGCCAGTAGCCCAGTGCGTCCGTTTTCTTCAATATTTTTTTAACATACAATAAAATTTCTGTGTGTGTGTCTTTGAGTTTGAACACGTGCAGCTGTGTGTAAGTGTCACCACAGTCAGGATCACAACAGTTCCATCACCCCCAAACCCCCTCCTGCTGCTCCTTTGCGGCCACCCCTCCCTCCAGTCCTAACCCTTGGCAACCACTGATTTGTTCACCATTGCTATAGTTGGGCCATTTCCAGAATGTCACATAATGAAATCATATACAGGCATACCTTGTTTTATTGTGCTTTGCTTTATTGTACTTCACAGATACTACGTATTTTACAAATTGAACATCTGTGGAAACCCAGCATCGAGCAAGTCTGTCGGTACCATTTTTCCAACAGAATTTGCTCATTTCATGTCTCTGTGTCACATTTTGGTAATTTTGGCAATATTTCAAACTTCCTCATTATTATTATATTTGTGATGGTGATCAGTGATCTTTGATGTTACTATTGCAAAAATATTATGAGTTGCTGAAGGCTCAGATGATGGTTAGCATTTTTTAGCAATGAAGTATTTTTTTCTTAAGATTTAATTGTTTTACTTACTTATCTATTTATTTATTTATGGCTGTGCTGGGTCTTCGTTGCTGCGCGCAGGCTTTTCTCTAGTTGCGACGAGCTGAGGCTACTCTTCGTTGCGGAGCACGGGCTCTAGGCGTGCGGGCTTCAGTAGTTGCAGCACGCGGCCTCAGTAGTTGCGGCTCGCAGGCTCTAGAGTGCGGGCTCAGTACTTGTGGTGCACGGGCTTTGTTGCTCCGAAGCATGTGGGATCTTCCCAGAGCAGGAATCGAACCCCTGTCCCCTGCATTGGCAGGCAGATTCTTAACCCCTGGACCACCAGGGTAGTCCCCAGCACTGAAGTATTTTTAAATTAAGGTATGTACATTATTTTAGACATAATGCCAGTGCACATATAATAGACTAGAGTGTAGTGTAAACATTACTTTTGTATGCACTGGGAAAACAAAAAATTAATGTGACTTGCTCTGGAACCAAACCAGCAATAAAGGTATTGCCGGTGGTATGTAACCTTTTGAGAGTGGCTCTTACACTCAGCATAATGCCTTTTAGATGCACTCACGTTGTTGTGTGTATTAATAGTTCACTCCTTTCTATTGATGAGTACTATTTTACTGTGTGTTTATAGTTTACCTGTCAAAGAACATTCCAGTTGTTTCCAGTTTTTGGCAATTATGAACAGGAGTGCCATAAACAATCATGTACACGTGTGTGAACATGTTTTAATTTCTTTAGGAGTGAAATGGCTTGGGATTGCTAGGTCACGTGGGTAAGTACATATTTAACTTTGTGAGAAAATGCCAAACTGTTTCCCAGAGTGGCTGCATCATTTTGCATTCCCACCAGCAAAGTAAGAGAGTTCCAGTTGCTTTATATCCTTGCGAGCAGTTGGTATTGTCAGTTTTTATATTAGGTGTGTGGGTATTCTTTTATTCACAGTGAGATATTTATAGACATCTCACCATGGTTTTAATTTGTATTTCCCTGATGATTAATGATGTTGAACATCCTTTCATGTGCTTATTTGTCATCATTATAGCCTCTTTGATGAAGTGTCTAAGTCCTTCAGTCATTTTTTTCAAAATTGGGTTATTTTCTTATGGTTGAGTTTTAAGAGTTCTTTGTATATTCCGGTTAGAAGTCTTTTGCTAGATAGGGATATGCAAATATTTTCTCCCATTCTGTAGTTTATCTTTTCCTCCTCTTGGTGTGGTCTTTTTCAAAGCAAAAGTTCTGAATTTTGATGAAGTCCAACTTACCACCTTTTTCTCTTACGAATCATATTTTTGGTGTCATATCTAAGAACATTTTGCCTAACTCCTGGTAACTAAGATTTTCTTCTGCTATCTTCTGAAAGTTTTATAGTTGTACATTTATATTTACATCTCTCTTCTTGGTTGTGTTCTGGTAGCTTGTAACTTTGATTTGGTCCATTTCATCTAAGTTGTTGAATTTGTGTGTAGAATTATTTGTAGTATTCCCTTACTAACATTTTAATGTCTGTGGGGTGTGCAGTGATATCTCCTTTTATTCCTGATATTGGTTATTTGTATCTTCTCTCTTTTCTTTCTTTCTCTCTCTCTCTCTTTCTTTTTGGTCACTATGGCTAGAGGTTTATCAATTTTATTGATCATTTCAAAGAATCAATTTTTTGTTTCATTGATTTTTTAAAAAATATTTATTTATTTATTTGGCTACATCAGGTCTTAGTTGGTGCGTGAGGGCTCTTCGTTGCGGCATGTGGGCTTCTCTCTAGTTGTGGCATGTGGGCTCAGTAGTTGCGGTGCGCGGGCTTACTTGCCCTGCGGCGTGTGGGATCTTAGTTTCCCGACCAGGGATCAAACCCGTGTCCCCTGCATTGGAAGGCGGATTCTTAACCACTGGACCACCAGGGAAGTCCCAATTTTTTTCTTTTTTGGTTTTCATATTCATTACATTCTGCTCTTGTGTTTTCCTTCTACTTGCTTTCTGCTTATTTTTGCTCTTCTTTATGTACCTTCTCAAGGTAGAAGTGCAGATTGTTGACTTCAGACCTTCTTTACTAATACAAGAATTTGATACTATAATTTGTCCTATAATCACTGCTTTAGATGCATCTCATATTTTGATATTTTGTATTTTCCTTTTTGTTAAGTTCACAATATTTTCTAATTTCTCTTGAGACCACATCTTTGATCTCTGGGTTTAGAAGTGTGTTGTTTAGTTTCCAAGTGTTTGGCAATTTCCCTGTTATCCTTCTGTTATTGATATCTAGTTTTAATTATACTATGGTCAGAAAATATACTTTGTATGACCTTAAGTCTTTTAAATTTGCCAAGGTTTGTTTTATGACCCAAGATGTAGTCTATCTTGGTATAATAAATGTTCCAAGTGCACTTGGGGGAAAAAAAGTGTTTTCTGCTGTGTTGGGGGAGTGTCCTATAAATTTCAGTTAGTTCCTGTTGGTTGATGGCATCATTCAGTTCTATATACTTCCATATATTCACTTATTTTCTGTTTACTTGTTCTACTGATTACTGGGAGAGCAGTTTTGACATTTCTCTTTTACTATAATTGTGGATTTGTTCATTTTCTCCTTGATAACTATCAGATTTTGCTTCATGTATTTTGAAGCTCTGTAGTTAGATACAGAGACATTTAGAATTATGTCTTCTTGGAAAACCAAAGTTTTTATCATTGTTTTTCAATGTTCTTCTTTATCCCTGGTAATTTTCTTTGCTCTGAAGTTAATTTGTCTGATATTACTATAGCCGCTTCAGGTTTCTTTTGATTAGTATTTGCATGGTACATCTTTTCCCATCCTTTTACTTTTAACCCACCCGTGTCATACTTAAAAATGGCTTTTTTGATGGCAACATATAGTTGTACCTTGGTTTTTTTAATCCATTTTGATAATTTCTGTCTTTTAATTGGTGTAGTTAGGCTACTTATATTTAGTATAATTATTATATTTGGATTTATTTCTATCAATTTATATGTATCTGTTTGGTCCTGTTTATGTTTATTTTTTTTTAATTTATTTATTTTTTTATTTTTGGCTGCATTGGGTCTTTGTTGCTGCGCGCAGCCTTTCTCTAATTGTGGCGAATGGCGGCTACTCTTCATTGCGGGGTGAGGGCTTCTCCCTGCGGTGGCTTCTCTTGTTGCGGAGCACGGGCTCTAGGCGCTCGGGCTTCAGTAGCTGTGGCTCGAGGGCTCTAGAGCGCAGGCTCAGTAGTTGTGGCGCATGGGCTTAGTTGCTCCATGGCATATGGGATCATCCCAGACCAGGGCTCAAACCCCTGTCCCCTGCATTGGCAGCCTGATTCTTAACCACTGCGGCACCAGGGAAGTCCCTGGTCCTCTGTTTATAATTCCACTATGTCTGCATTCCAGCCTTCTTTTGGTTTATTTGGATACTATTTAGTATTCCACTGTATCTAGTGATTTTTTCACTAATTTTTAAGTGGTTGCTCTAGGGCAGGACTGGCAAGCTTTTTCTGTAAAAGGCCAGAGTGTAAATATGTTTGGGCTCTGCAGGCCACACAATATCTGTTACAACACACAATTCTAACACCATAGTGTGGAAGCAGCCACAGATGATATGTAAATGAATGAAGTATAACTATGTTCCAATAAAATTTTATTTACAAAAACAGGTAGTGGGCTGGATTTGGCCTGTGGACTATGGTGTACTAACCCCTGCTCTAGGGATTATAAAATACATATGTTCACAGTTCCCTGAGAACTTGTATCTCACCAATTCCTTTTAAGTGTAGAAACTTGACCATCACCCAGGTCCCTTTACTTTCGTTCCCTTGTGTTGTGGTTGTCACACGTATTACACCTAAGAGACTGAAAACCCCATTCAGTTAAGCTGTTTAGGTGAGATTCATGCTCACTCTGCAGGTGAGCCCAGGAATTCACACAGAGCTCAATGGGGCTGTTCTCTCTTTTTTTTTTTTAAATTATTTATTTATTTATTTATTTATTTTTGGCTGCGTTGGGTCTTCGTTGCTGCGTGCGGGCTTTCTCTAGTTGCGGCGAGTGGGAGCTACTCTTCTTTGCGGTGCTTTTCATTGCGGTGGTTTCTCTTGTTGCAGAGCATGGGCTCTAGGCGTGCAGGCTTCAGTAGTTGTGGCCCACGGGCTTAGTTACTCCACTGCATGTGGGATCCTCCTGGACCAGGGCTCGAACCCGTGTCCCCTGCATTGGCAGGCCGATTCTTAGCCACTGCGCCACCAGGGAAGCCCGGCTGTTCTCTTGATTTCCCTCCTTTCTGCAACATCCTGACACTTTCTGGTTCTCTGGGGCTTCCCTTCCCAATCTTCTGGCCCAAAGTCGGGCCTTTAGTTTCTCTACTCTGCTGGGCATTTCTCACTGTGTGTCTGGGCCAAGCATCAAGAGAACAGAGAAAGAAAAAAGCAGAGGGGATTTGCCTCACATTTTTAGGACCAGAGCTCCTGTGGTCAGAGAGAAGGGTTCTCCTCCCTAGAGTTAAGTGCCTGCCAGGCCACTGTTGCTGTCATTGTGCTGCCGCCGCCACGGTATTCGCTGGGGCTGGAGGTGGGAGAAGGGAAAAAGAAAAACAGGGGATTTCCCCACTCTCTGACCCTTAAGAGTCCCTTTCTGCTCCCTAGATGTGCAATAGAAGACTCCAAAGGGAGCTCTTTCAGTTCACACCTCGTGTACACGTCTAGGTTTTGGGCTGTCTTTGAGTCCAATCTGGGCAACACTGGACGGGGGGAAATGGTGAACTCACCACCGGTTTAGTGGAACTTTGAATTCGAGTGGCTTGCAGGACCCCAGTTCCCCGACCAGGGATTGAACCCGGGCCCTCGGCAGTGAAAGCATGAAGTCCCAACCACTGGACCGCCAGGGAGTTCCCTACTTTACTATTTACCATAGAGCTCGGATAACTGCTCCGTGCATTCTGCCCAGTAGCGTGAGAGAGACAGGGTGCTGTGTGCCTCCTCCACTTATGATCTGTGTGACCCTAGGCAGGTTACATAACCTCTCTGTACCACTTCTGTCATCTTTAGAAGGGGATAATGGTGATATTAATCTCAGAATGTTGTTGTGTGTATTAAATGAGTTTATATACATAAAGCACTCAGAACAGTGCTTGATCACAGTAAGCACTTAATAAATATTATTAGTAATAAATAATATTATTTATTATTAGAAATTATCATAGAAATACTGGAAAATAGAGACAGGCAAAAAGACAAAAATCACCCAAAATCGCAATGCCCAGAAGTATAATATATGCATTATGGTTTGTATTATTTCAGATTTTTCAGTCAAGATATATTTACCAATTGATTGGACAGATGAACAATAAGTAAAAGTATAGGATTGGATTCCCCACGCATGCCCC
Source organism: Balaenoptera ricei (assembly GCF_028023285.1). Classification (NCBI taxonomy): domain Eukaryota; kingdom Metazoa; phylum Chordata; class Mammalia; order Artiodactyla; family Balaenopteridae; genus Balaenoptera; species Balaenoptera ricei. The sequence goes on along the minus strand of NC_082648.1, from coordinate 6,343,755 downwards.
ACGTTACACATTTCATATCAAGGGAGCTGCAGGAGTCCACAGGATGGAACCTTTCTGCCTCTAGGCCTTCATCCCACTTTTCTTCCCACTCAGAATGCTCATCCTCCCTCCCCTTTATCAGGTTAACTGCTACTTGGGTTTCTAATTTCAATTTAAAGGTCACATCCTCGGAGGAGGCTTTCCTGACCCCAGGCAAGTAGATCCCCTGGTAAGCGCTTTCATGTCACCCTATACTTCTTAGTACTTATCACACTTTTAATTATGTAACAATATACTTAAGAACCTCAGAAGACAGGACAAGTCCTCTCTCGCGCCCTGTACTCAAAGTTTCACCTTTGCTCATCATTCTCTTCCAGATGGTGACCCAGGGCCTCCTCACCCATCCTCCAAGGCCCTGCAGTAGAAGCCTTTACAGCTGATCTAAGGTGGCACTAATCTGGGCAAGTCTGCTTATATAAATAGGACATCACAGCTCAGAGCTGAGTCAATGAGGGTAGTGAAGTCCCATTTCCAGTCCAATCCCAGAGATTCTAATTCGATAGGAAACTGGGGTCCAGGAATATGCATTTTCAAAAGCTCCCCTGATGATTCTGATGCCGGTGGACCAAAGAAACACTGCCTGAGGTAGGAAGCTTCTGACATGCCTTCCAGTGATCCCTGCCTTCTGAGAGTCACTAGGCTGAACCTGGTGACTAGTAAAATTGATGGGATGTTTCTTCCGTGATTAGGTTACAAAAGACTGGGATTTCACCTTGCTGATATGTTCTCTCTGGCTCTTACTCTGATGAACGGGGCTGCCTCTGACCTACAATCAGCCAGTGAATGAAGTCCTCAGTCTGACCACCTAGAGGTGATGAATCCTGTTGACAGTCACTGGGTGTGCCCGGAAGTAAGTCCTTCCTGCTGGAACCTTGAGATGAGACGCCCTCGCTAACACTGTGCTGTAGCCTTGGGAGGGACCCTGAAAACTCAGCAGACAACTCAACTTAGTTGTGCCGATTCCTGGACCATAGAAACTGAGATAATAAATGTGTGTTGTTTTAAGCCACTAAGTTTCAGGGTAATTTGTTACACAGCAAGAGAACTCATACACTGCCTAGACTTGCTCCGCTGAACTCCTTTCTCTCCACCCATGTTGGAAGTTGAACCTAAGCAGAGAATTTCTAACCTCTCTTTAACAGGATCCCATGAAACATTGACTATAGACATTGCTTTTGCTCTTCTTGTGCATAAAGGTGCGCCCCAGTCCAGTTGTGGTTTTTAGCTATAGAGACTTTGTCTTCACCTTCTAAGTGTCACCTGTTTCATGTGCATGAACTCTGAATTCACAGGAAGGCAAGTTCTCTTCCTCTTCCTCCCTACCATAGTGGTCCAGCCCTAAGCTCCTCTGAGATTGCTGTACAGTAGGGATCAGCATGTGGGAATGTGCAAGTGGTGATAAGACTTTTGGTTGGGAGAATCTTCCTGGTGCCCTAGGCTTGGTTATGCACAGAATCCCTGAATCCTGTACCAAATTCCATGGTCAAAAACAGCCCACAAATAATCCACTCCCCCATCTCCAAGCCTTCGGAGCCAAGAGCCCTGTCTTTGTAAATCAAAGACAAATTGCATTTTCATGTCCTTGGGGCTGTGAACGGACCCTCATCCCTCTTTGGGTGGAGGGCCAGGCAGTCCCAGCCCAGCCCACACCAGACTGTAGAGACACCCACTGAAGGCTGGCACTAGAGAGATCAGGGCAGTTGTGGAGTCATGGCTGGAAGCAGCTTACAGGAAAATGAGATACTAAAGTTCAAGAGAAAAATGGGTCCTGGGCAGAGAAAAGGGGCACAGGCTCGAAGCACCAGGAGTTAGTGACTTCTGCACAGTGGACGGTGTGGGAGGAAGAAGGGGTTTATTTCAGAGACTTAGACTCAAGATGCAACAGGCTCTACAGGCTAGTCTAGGCCAAAGCTAAAGCGAGAGGCCAACAGTGTCAATTCCTGAGACAGGGCTCACTGGACTGTTCCCATTAAGGCTCCACTGCCCCGCAAGATAACAGGCTCACTCGGCCCGCTTTTAACAGAAAACTCGGGATCTACCCCCACTTCCAATTCTACAACTGACACCTTTAGGACCAGTAAAGAGTAGTCTGTCCTACATCTCCACCTAGAGGACGGCACAAGCTCAGGAGAGCAGCTCGGTCAACACTGGGACCCTCAGGAGGCAATCGCCTCTCATGCACGTGGGGGGCCAGCTGTCCCTTACACTAGAGCCTCCCAATTCTAGGGCGTGCGCAGCAGTGCCCTGAGCCAAGGAGACCAGTCCTCCCAGCATGCTGCTCGGACGCTCTGCCTCGGACGGGGACAGGAGCCCGACTGCTGCTTCTTACTGAGGTCTGAGGGTCCTGTGTGGTACTGAGGCAAACACTGAAGCTTACTATCAACTCTTCCGCCTACAATTCTATAAGGTGGAAGGGAACAGGCTGAACTCAAGCTCCTTGAGAGCAGGGACAGTGCCCATTACTTTGGACCTCCAGAGCCTACCACGTGCTGGTGCTCGGTAAGCATCCACTGCTTCTTAAAGAATGCCGAGATACTGAGCCATTTGGCCAAAGTCAAACGGCCCACGATCTAGGTCTCCAGTACCTGGTTCTTTTGTTTTTCCAGCACTCTGCTTTAGAGTGGACTGGGAATGAGCCTTCTTCCCATCCACAAACACCAAAGACAGAAGATACCCAGTTCAGGGCGTGTTTGTAGATAGACTTCTCATAGATTTATTTCTGTGTCATGTTATATATAGATATACGTATATATACTCTTTTTTATACAATCTATATCCCCTTCCCTTCCCCACAAAACTCACAGAAGGAAGTATAAATCCTTCCAGGATTGCCATCAGGCTTTCTAAGACAGCCAGGGCCAAGAAAGAACCATCTCGCAGCAGCTCAAGAAACAGCTGCCCTGAGGCTCTGGGGTCACTGAAGCAGCAGCCCTCCCAGGACCCACGGGGAGGAGAGAGGACAGGGAACTGCAGAGTGACAGGATTCTAGGATGTGAGTGTCCAGTGACGCCTAGAATGGCTCCCAGAACTCTCAGGGTGGGAATAAAGGTGGGAGCCCTGTGGCTCTTCAGATGCTGCCCAAACAGGCTGGTGGGCGGGAGGCGGGACATGCAGGGCTGGGGCGGAGGAGGGGGAAGGGATCACGTGTGGGTTATGCTGGAGACACGGCAGCCCCACCCACTCAGTGACGTATAATAAACAGGGACAGATGCTGACTCCTAAAGAAATAGGGGAGGGAGCATGGCAGGGAGGAAGAGGGGACAATGGGACACACAAGAAAGTTACATGAAACAAAAAGTACCAACAAAAACATGACTTGTACTTGCCTCCCCCCCCCAAAGACGGTGTGATCTATGCTTGGGGGTGTGGGAGAGAAGAAGGGAGGTGACGGGTCATGAACCCAGGTTATCAGCTGGCCAGGGGCACAGGAAGGCTCTCTGAGGACTCCTAAGGGGCAGGCGGGCAGCTAGGACCCCACATCCCGGAAGAAACAACAGTCCCTTCAGTTCGACTTGGACCAAATCTTGGCGCTCCCTCGGAGCCTGGCGAGGGGAAGAGAGAGAGAGAGGCTGCAGGGAACCCGCACAGCGCCGCAAGCTCCCCCTGTTCCCGACCCCCACGCGAGCGACCGAAGGGACGAGGAAGCAGCAGCGGGGCACCCCAGACACCGGCAGCCCCCGCCGCACCCGCTCACCCCTTGCTCACCCCTTGCCCTTCGAGGCTTTCTTGCTGGGCTGGCGCTGGTTGCTGCCTGGAGCCGCTTCCCTGAGCTCCGTCACGTGCTGCTCGGGGTCCTGAGATGTGGCCGCAGCGGCGGCAGCTGTTGTAACTTTGATGGTTTTCTTCAGGTTGGCGACCTACCAGGATGACAGGAGTGGGGAGAACAAGGAAGGTTCCAGAACCTGACAGCCCCTGCCCACCCGGTCTGTCTGCGGCCGTCACTGTCCAAACCCCTCTGCCCGGGACCACCGGCCCAGGCTGGGGGAGCTCGGCCCGTCTCGCCCGCTCACCTCACTCTCGATCTGCTGCTTCAGGCCCAGCTGCTGCTCCTTGTGCTGGTTGGCGCGGCTCACCTGCTCCTCGATGCCGGACAGCACCACCTCGCAGCCCACACACCTGCGGGAATGAGGGTCGGCAGCGGAGGGCTGGGATCAGACTCACCAAACAGAGACTCGCAGAGACCCCTCAGCCCTGCCGTCCAGACCCCTGTCTGAGTTAGAAGCTTTGCCAGGGCACCTGGAGGCCACCTGCGACAATATTCCCAGGAGCCAGCAGGACACTCAGGTAAGATAAGGGAGGAGAAAGAAGTGCCCGGAGTGATGTGCAAGACGGGAGTAGGAACTAAAGCCAAAACAGGGTGGGAGAGGCCAAAGAGGAAAAAGAGAAGGTGCCTTAACGAACTAAAGTCAGACAAGAACACAGGAAACAGAAGCGGGAGAGGCCCGTGGCCTGTGCACAGGGCTGGTCACTGACCAGGGGGCTGTGTGCAGCGTGAGACAGGGACCCACACCCCAGGGCGTGCGCTCGAGAGTAGCACCCCCCTCCCTCCCCCAGTTACTACACCGAGGACGCGCCTTCCGCCTCCTGCCCCCCAGGCCCTCCTCCACTCTTTTTCTCCCTCAGAAGCCTCTGGAGGGGCTTCCCTGGTGGCGCAGTGGTTGAGAGTCTGCCTGCCAATGCAGGGGACATGGTTCGAGCCCTGGTCTGGGAAGATCCCACATGCCGCGGAGCAACTAGGCCCATGAGCCACAATCACTGAGCCTGCGCGTCTGGAGCCTGTGCTCCGCAACAAGAGAGGCCGCGATAGTGAGAGGCCCGTGCACCGCGATGAACAGTGGCCCCCACTTGCCACAACTAGAGAAAGCCCTCGCACAGAAACGAAGACCCAACACAGCCATAAATAAATAAATAAATAAATAAAATAATTTAAAAAAAAAAAAGAAGCCTCTGGAGGAACCAGCTCACTCCCCTTCATCCCCTTGGGTTCCACCTCTGGCACCCAGCCCAACTCGCCTCCTTCCAAAGCATCCCTCCCTTTCTTGGGGCGAGCAGAGAAGGGATGGCGCCAGGACACAGGTCTCACCACTCCTGCAGGGTTCGGGCGATGGCACTGAGGTCCTGGCGCTGGATGTCCCGCCCGATGCTGTAGTCGACCTCCAGCCGCTGGTTGCGCTGGTCCAGGGAGCCGCGCAGCACGTCGGCGTACACGGCCTCGATGACGAGGTCTTCCAGCTGCCGCACGTTCCGCAGGGCCAGGGCCTCCAGCAGCACTGCGTATGGGATACACTGGGGCCCGAGGGCGGGCTGGGGCTGTGAGGTTCCGCAGCAGAGAAGGGCTTCCAAGCTTCTTCTTCCCTCCTTTCCCCCCCGGCCCATCCTCCACTCTTACTCCTAAATCGTTTCCTCTAAGAGGCTGGTTCTAAGGTAAAATAAATAAAAGTACTCCCACCTGAGAAATATCAGCGTGAGAAGAACAATCTTAAATAAAAGACATACGCTCCCCTACTCCCTTCCCTCCCCGACCCCAGGGTGACATCTGCCTGGGTGTCCATCCTCTGGCCCAGCTCAGGACAGAACACGGACCTGGTCAAGATGAGCCTGACGTAACGGGAGGACGTGGTGTGGGAGAGGTCTGGAGCTACTCTGTTTACCGTTTATACTCCGTCTACCTCCAAAGAAGCATCTTGCAGTGGAGAGCCTGGTTTAAGTAAAACCACGAGCATGCCGGGGACTTAGTAACAACTGGGAGATGCAGGTGGGCGGAGGCGGATAGTTAACAAAAACAGAACCCAACAGGATATACAAAGACACTTCTGGGTTATGTATTTCTTTCTTTCTTTTCTTTTTTCTTGGTCGCGCCGCGCAGCTTGCGGGATCTTAGTTCCCCCATCAGGGATTGTTGAACCCGGGCGACCGCAGTGAAAGCGCCAAGTCCTAACCAGTGGACCGCCAGGGAATTCCCTGGGTTATGTGCTTCTTATTTTAGCACACAGAAGCCGGCACCTCTCGCCGGAAGAGAGCGCTTCATTCCAGCCCTGGATGCCGCAGCTGTTTGCAGAGGACTTTACAGCGGGGGGAAGAGGGGGCTGCTGCACGACAGTGAGCGGTCTCCTAGTTGCTATTCTGACCCCAAACATAAAAGGTATTTTAATTAGAACTTAAGTTGGTTGAAAAAGAAAAACAGGGCTTCCCTGGTGGCGCAGTGGTTGAGAATCCGCCTGCCAATGCAGGGGACACGGGTTCGAGCCCTGGTCTGGGAAGATCCCACATGCCGCGGAGCAACTGGGCCCGTGAGCCACAATTACTGAGCCTGCGCGTCTGGAGCCTGTGCTCCGCAGCAAGAGAGGCCGCGATAGTGAGAGGCCCGCGCACCGCGATGAAGAGTGACCCCCGCTTGCCACAACTAGAGAAAGCCCTCGCACAGAAACGAAGACCCAACGCAGCCAAAAATAAATAAATAAATAAATAAATAAAATTTTTTTAAAAAGCAAAAAAAGAAAAACAAAATAGAAAACTAGGAGAATAATATTCAGCCCCAAAGGCCGCAGGTAACAGAGTTCAGACACAGACCTTGGAGGGGCATGGGGCGAGGCAGGAAGAAGCAACACGGTGGTCAAAGGCTGTCCAAGTGCCATTCCCTTCAGATGGACCCTCGAGAAGGGAGATACAGAAGGGTTCTCTGTGGCTCAGGACTGGGGGGACTGTCACTCACCTTGACTTTGGCAGCCAGGGTGACGACTGACAGGTGTCGAAGCTTATTCTTCTGAGCCTCTGTGAGTGGGGGAAGATTCCGGGCTTCAGCTAGAAAAAAAAAAGACAAAGAAATCCTGATTTCACATCTGTGGAAAGCCCTAGCCTCCTTCCCTTGCCTTTTTTTTTTTTTTTTTTTGGTTTTCCATGCCAATTCAGGTCTTGACCCTGACCCTGTGTACTTAAGGGATCTAAGTCAGGTATCCCAGGAATTTCTTCTAAGTCCCTCGGTAAACTGCCCTTCTCCCACCTCCAGTCTCCAGACCTCCAGCCCCTCCTGTTACCTAAGTAGTCAGCATACGTCCCGTAAGCAAACACCGTGAGCAGCCGAAACGTGGAAGCAAAGTCACTCTCAGCCAGCTGTGAGAACACGACGGGAGAGAAGAAGTGACAGGAAGGGCCTCTCTCTCCACCCTCCCAGCCTTACCCAGTTTGAGCTCCACTTTCTGGCCCCAGCTTTCCCCTCCAACATTAGCTCCCCAGCTCACCGAAAGGAACTCTCTGCATCTCTGATCACTCTCCCCACAGGAAGGCCTCATTTCCACCTCCAGGCCTTTGTTTACACTATCCCCCCAACCCACAATGCCCTCTTGCTCCATCTGCCTCCAATTCCTACCCTAAATTCAGAGTTGAAAACTTTCAGTGTTTAGTATCTAACACACACACACCACACACACACCCCAAACGTTGCAAACTGTGTTGTCTGGTCCTTAGAGTATATTTAGCATTTCTGAATTTGAATACCTTTAGGGGGTCTGCTGTACCCCCCAATTCACCAAAGACTTCTGCCTCAGCCTCACTCCCTTCACGGCTGCGCGAACTGAGCAGGCACCGGGATTTGTGGCCTCTGCTTCAGATCGGCCTCACCTGGCAGCTTTCATCACCCAAGCCAGTCCACCGAGACCTCCTCTCCTACCACTGATCACCCACTTAGTCAACTGAAGCCCACGTAAGGTTGTTACCTAAGAATATCTTTCTTTTCAACAAGATTACAGATGTGGTCTCTGGTATCCCACTTGGGTCTAACAGAACTGTGCATGTAGTTGGCTCTGCTGATAAATACTCGCTAAATAAATGATTTACACATGGATATCCATTCATCTCCTCCCTGCAACTGGAATGTAAGTTTCAGAAGGGTAGCACTGTGTCTTGTACTTTTCTGGTATTCCCAGATGACTAGCAGGGTGCTAAACAGGCACCCAAAACATACTTCTTTTTCTTCACCCTGATTCTCTTTAATTCCACTGCAGAGGAAAGCAGGGAAAGAAGGCAGCCAGTTTTCTTTGGACCAGAAGGATTCCGAAAGGCTAAATTCATTGACTCAATCACTGGCACTCAAAAACTTAACTCATAGTTGTCCACCTACCACCATCATAGCATCTCAGGGCTTCGGCTGGTGTCATACATCTTGGCAACCTACTCACTCTGGACTTTAAACTCTTAACTCTGCCACTTCTGTGTGAACAGTTCTCTCTGCTGTGTTCCTAGCATCTTGCCATGTGTCTTTGGGAAAAAGATAACTTCTACCTTATCAAACTTAAGTGAATTAGCATATGGTGCAAACGGGAGAGAACAGGTCATGCCAATTTCACATTCATTCCTTCCACTTGTACCAGACTTTATACTTTCCCATAATCTCATCTGATTTCTACAACAATAGTGAGAGGCAGTATCAGGTCCATTTTTAAAAGAAAATTTAGGCCCTAAAATAAAAGTGACCTGATCAAGGCAATATGATTATTAAGAGCTACGACACTGATGGAGACAGGCTAGAATCAGGTCTCCTATTCTGAATCACAGGCTCTTTTGCTTAAAAATGAAAAATACTGGGTTTTACAGATCATTCATCTCCAAAGGGGAATTAAGAGGTTTACTTGCCTACTTACTTCTGCATGCTGCCAGTTAATAGTCACCATATTCTTGTTCAACTGAATGGTTATGGGGTTGCAGAATGAGCCCTGCCCACCCGTTCTCAAAGTCAAACTTTAGCCCCAAGCCTCCCTGGGTGCTATCCAGGCCAAGAACCCACCTCTCTAACATTAGGCATATCCAGCAGTTCCCCAAACACGTAGACACCAGGGGCCTCCAGCACCTGGTGGATGAGAGTGGCCAGCGCTGCCCCCTTGGCCGACTTGGCCAGGAGCAGAAATTGCTCCTGGTTCTGCCCTGTCACCTTCACCTCGGCACTCATGGCTGCACTGAGCTGGGGGTACCTGGGCTCAGGAAGTCTGGAGCTGCAAGGAAAAAGGATGTGAAGCTGGAGGTTCCTGAACTGGGGAGGATGGAAAGCACAAGGCCTAGGACCTCTATTGCAGAGGCACTGAGCCACTTTTGCAACGAGGAATCAGAGATGGAGCAGTCTAACACTTGGATCTAGGAATCCTAAATTCGGCCACTTCGATGGCAGCCTGGCTGACACAGGGTTGCCACGCCCACCTCCCCCATCCCTGGGCCTATCTCCAAGTCCCACCAGTGCACCCCATTGAACCCCAAGGCACAGGTCTTAGTGGGGGGAGGGATGTCACATAGTGTCCACCCCAACGACGACGCTCCCTCAAATCGCCACTGTGCCCCGCATGTGCCCCGAACCACGTGACCTCACCCTCGGGATCCTTCCACGTGGCTCCGCCCCCTCCCTTAAAGAGGCCGCCCAGGGACCGTGGGCTCCCGCCGGCTGCCCCGTCGTACTCTGGGTCAGACTCTGCGGACAGCTACCTGGAAGCTTCGTCTTCCAGCGCACCGGGCGGGGCCACCGATCCGTCACCTCCGGCAGCTGTTCCCAGCCTTTCCTGCCAACTCCCTGCAGGGCCGCTCTGGCCCCTAAACTCTATGGCTGGCTTCCGGCCGTACTTCCGCTCTTACGGGGCGGGCTTCGGACGCGACATGCCCCGCCCTTGCCTCTGACTGCTGAAGCTCCCGTGAGCGAAGCAGACATTCTGCTCTCTGATTGGCTGTTGCAGAAAGAAGGACGGGCGCCTTTTTTTCGGCTTTTTTCAATAAAACTTTATTGTTGGAAGAGTGCTAGACGCTAAAAGCGGAGGCAACTCCAGGTCTCAGGCCGGTCCCGGCAGTTCTAAGCTGCTTGAGATCTGGACATCTGGCTGCACGGGGTGCCTGAGGCGAGAGGAAAGCTGTGATCGAAAGAGAGGGGGAGGAGGAAAAAAGCCTGGTGGGATGAGGAGAGAGGACGGAGACAATCAATAACAGAAGTTGAACAGCAGAGATCACCTGGGTAGCGCAACCACTCATTTTTTTGGAGGATCTAGAGAAAAGAGTGGAAACGGTAAAGGAAATAGTAATAGCTAGCATGTGTCGAATGCTTACTGTAGGTCAGGCATCTTTTAAAATTAAAAATGTATCCCACTGAATCCTCGTAACTTTACAGCATCCCCACTGTGACTCCAGAACACCATCTGTCATGATTACAACATGTACTTATAGGGTGATGCTTTCCTACACATTGACTTTTTTAATTCCCGGGAAGGAAAAAAACACTAGGTGGAGGGAAGGCATATATTGTTATTCTCATTTTATAGATCAGAAAATTGAGGCTCATAAGAATTCAGAGTTTTCCCTGGAACCCATGTCTTTTCAAACCTGGAGCCAACTTTCCAATTCACCGTGATACTTTAGGGGAAAAAAAATAAACTAACATTTCTATAGTGTTTTTTATTTCATACCGGGCTCACAGAAAGTCAAACGAGAGCAAAGTTAACGGTGACTTGGAGCCTTTGTGTGAGGCACTGAGCTAACAGCTTTACTTCATTCATTTGATGCTTATAACAATCCATTATTGTTTCCATTTTCCAAATGGAAAAACTGAGGCCCAGGGAAGTTAAGTAATTTATAAGTACTGGAAAGATAAAGGGAGAAAGAAGATAACTGAAGAAAAAAATCATAGAACTGGTAGACTGCTGGAGCTGAGGGGAATTTAAGCTCAGTGTTTATGGTCCACATGGCTTGGTTCATGATACAAAATGAGAAACAGAAACAGGGAAAGGACAAAGAGAAGGAGAAGAAGAAAATGAGGAAGAAGAGGCAGAGGAGGAGAAAGAAGAAGAAGAAATAAATGAAAGAGCTGATACATGAAAGTGAGGAGGGCTTCCCTGGTGGCGCAGTGGTTGAGAATCTGCCTGCCAATGCAGGGGACACGGGTTCGAGCCCTGGTCCGGGAAGATCCCACATGCCGCAGGGCAACTAGGCCCGTGAGCCACAACTACTGAGCCTGCGCGTCTGGAGCCTGTGCTCCGCAACAAGAGAGGCCGCGATAGTGAGAGGCCCGCGCATCGCAATGCAGAGTGGCCCCCACTTGCCGCAACTAGAGAAAGCCCTCGCACAGAAACGAAGACCCAACACAGCCAAAAATAAAAATAATAATAATAAATAAAATCAATTAATTAATTTAAAAAAAAAAGAAAGTGAGGAGAAGGAATCAAAGGCATAATAAAGCATCCAAAGTTTGAAGGAACCAAATAATTAATGAGTCCAACCGTATCCATTTAAAGAGGGAAGGAAAAAGAAAAATATAAGGAAAGAACGAGAAAAGAGGCAACATATATTCTGTTATGTGCCAGGTCTTTATTTGTTCAACGTTTTAACGACTTTTATTATTATTATTATTTGGCCTTGTGACATGCAGGATATTAGTTTGCCAACGAGGGATAGAACCCTGCCCCCTGCAGTGGAAGCACAGAGTCTTAACCACTGGACCACCAGGGAAGTCCCTTAAAGACTTTATATTTTTAGAGCAGTTTTAGTTTTATAGTAAAATTAAGAGAAAGGTACAGAGATTTCCCGTATACCCCCTGCTCCCACACATGCATAGATAACCTCCATTATCAACATCAGACACCAGAATGGTACATTTTTTACCTAGGATAAACCTGTATTGACATATCCTAATCACCCAAAGTCCATAGTTTACCTAAGTGTTCACTCTTGGTGGCATACGTTCAGTGGGTTTGGAAAACTGTATAATGACATATATCCATAATTATAATATACAGAGTATTTTCCTTGCTGTAAAAATTTTCTGTGCTCTGCCTACTTATCTCTCCCCGCCTCCTACCCCTGGCAACTACTGATATTTTTGTCATCTCCATAACTTTGTCTTTTCCAGAATGTCATAGAGTAGGAATCATACAGGATGTAGCCTTCTCAGATTGGTTCCTTTCACTTTAAGTTTCCTCCATGTCTTTTTGTGGCTTGATAACTAATTTCTTTTAAGTGTGGAATAGCATTCCATTGTCTGGATGTACCACAGTTTGTTTATAAATTCACCTACTAAAGGACATTTTAGTTTCTTCCAAGTTTGGGCAATTATGAATAAAGCTGCTATAAACATCCATGTTCAGGTTTTTTGTATGGACATAAATTTTCTACTCCCTCAGGTAAATACCAAGGAGCCCCATTCCTGGATCATATGGTAAAAGTATGTTTAGTTTTGTAAGAAACTGGTAAGCTATCTTCCAACTGGGCTGCACCAATTTGCATTCCCACCAGTAATTAGTGAGAATTCCTGTTGCTCCACATTCTCACCAGCATTTGGTGTTGTCAGTGTTCCAGATTTGGGCCATCCTAATAGGTGTCTAGTGGTATCTCATTACCATTTTATTTTGCATTTCCCTGATGACATCTGATGTGGAGCTTGCCATCTGTATATCTTCTTTGGTGAAGTGTCTGTTAAGGTCTTTGGTTCATTTCTTAATTGGGTTGTTTTCTTATTTGTTGAGTTTTAATAGTTTTTCATATATTTTGGATAACAATCCTTTATCAGATGTGTCTTTTGCAAATATTTTCTTCCAGTCTGTGGCTTGTCTTATAATTCTCTTGATATTGTCTACCTCAGAGAGGAAGCTTTACATTTTAATTGTCTACCTTATCAATTATTTCTTTCATGTATAATGTCTTTGGTGGTACATCTAAAAAGGCATCACCATACTCGAGGTTATCTAGGTTTCCTCCTATGTTATCTTCTAGGAGTTTAATAGTTTTGCATTTTACATGTAGGTCTGTGATCCATTTGAGTTAATTTTTGTGAAGGGTGTAAAGTCTGTGTCTAGATTCTTTTTTTTTTTTTTTTTTTTTTGCAAGTGGATGTCCAGCACCATTTGTTGAAGAGACTATCTTTGTTCCATTGTATTGCCTTTGCTCCTGTGTCAAAGATTAGTTGGCTATATGGGAGTCTACTTCTGAGCTCTCTATTCTGTTCCATTTATCTGTTTGTCTATTTTTTCATCAATACCATACCATCTTGATGACTATAGCTTTATAGTAAGTCTTGAAATCAGATAGTGTCAGTCCTCCAACTTTGTTCTTCTCCTTCAATATTGTATTGATTATTCTGGGTCTTTTGCCTCTCCATATAAATTTTAGAATCTGTTTTTTGATATCTATAAAATAACTTGCTGAAATTGTGGTTGTGATTGTATTGAATCTATAGGTCAAGTTGGGAAGAACTTATATTTTGACAATATTGAGTCTTCCTATCCATGTACTTGGATTATTTCTTCGTTTAATTAGTTCTTCTTCGATTTCTTTCATCAGAGTTTTGTAGTTTTCCTCATAGATCTTTTACATGCTTTGTTAGATTTATACTTAAGTATTTCACATTTTTGGGTTACTAAATGACACTGTGCTTTTAATTTCGAATTCCACTTGTTCATTGTTGGTATATAGGAAAGCAATTGACTTTTGTATATTAACCTTTGTATCCTGCAACCTTGCTATAATTGCTTATTAGTTCCAGGAGATTTTTGTTGTTGTTGTTGTTCATTCTTTCAGACTTTCTACATAAATGACTATGTCATCTGCGAACAAAGTCAGTTTTATGTCTTCCTTCCCAATCTGTATACCTTTTATTTCTTTTTCTTGCTTTATTGCTTTAGCAAGGATTTCCAGTACAATGTTGAAAAGGAATGCTGAGAGGGGATATCCTTGCCTTGTACCTGATCTTAGAAAGCTTCGAGTTTCTCGCTGTTAAGTATGATGTTAGCTGTGGGGTTTTTTTGGGTCTGTGTATGTTGTTGTTGTTGTTCAACTTTTTATTTAATCTTTACAACCCTTTGAGGTGAACATTAATATCTCAGTTAACCTGTGAGGACACTGAGGATGACAGAAGTTAAATAATTTGTTGAAAGTCACCAGTATAAGTGATGGAACTGAGATCCAAATGCAAGTTTGTCTGACTCCAACACTATGCTAAGAAAGAGAAGAAAAAGCAGAAATGAAAGAGAAAAGAGAGGAGGGAGAAAGAGATCGTCTGAGATCTAGTCCTGATTCATTCAGCTTTACACTAGCTATGACCTTAAAGCAAATTGTGCCATCTTGTGGTAGCTCCTCTTCAGTATCTGCAAAGTAAGAGATTAAGGCCAGCTCTGATTCTGATGTTTTATGGTCCCGTGAGAGAGAGAGGAATAAGAGAAGAAAATGAGGGGACAATTGATAACTAGAAAAGGAGAATTTGGAGAAAGAAAGGAGAGGGGATGGACTAAAGAAGTGAGATTAGAAAGGGCAGAGAGAGAAGAGGAGGAGGGGTAGATATGAGAAAGAGAAGAATAGGAATAAGGAAAAAGGGGAAAGTGGGAAGAAAAGTAAAGATCTCCAAGGGAGGATGGGAGCTAATTAAACTTAAGCAAAGATTAGGATGTAACATTTATTCATTCATTTGTTACTAAGTGACAGTTATTTACAAGGCCATGTGTCAGGTGCTGTGTTTTTAATGCTAAGGGTAGAAAACAAGATACACTGAAATAAAGCTAGAGAAGCTGTCTGATGTCTAAGGAGTCAGACACATAATAAAATATTCATCGGTGATTCAGAAGAATATATTTAGCACCTCTTATTGTCAGGCTTTTGTTCTAAGTACTAGGGATATAGACAAAATAGCTGCCCTCTTGGTGTTTACATTCTTGCGGTGAGACTCAGGCAATAAATACATAGGTCCACACATAAGTGGTCAGGAGCAAATTATGAAGCAAAAAAAACAAGGAGGGGGGATGGGGAATGCAAGAGACATTTGCTCTTTTGTATATGGTTGTAAGGAAAGGCCTCTCTGATAAGGTGACAATGGAGCAGAGACTTTAAAAAAAGAAAAAGGAGCAAGTCATACGGATTTCTGTGGGGACAGTGTCCCAGGCAGAACAAACTACAAGTGCCAAGTCTCTGAGATGAGAACATACTTGATGAGTATGAGGAACAGCAAGGGGGCCTGTGTGGCTAGAGCAGAGTTGAAACAGGCTGGGACCTGGGACCCTTTGCTGCAGTGCTGCAATGCTTGCAACTGGACAAACAGCTCCTGGAGCTACAAAATATAAAGAAACTATAAGGGACTAAAAATAACCATGTGCAAGCACAGTTGGGACAAATTATGAACAAAAAGATACAAAAAGACCAAAAAACTCAACTGCCACTTCTGCAGAGCCAGGAGCAAAAACAGGGTACTGTGCATGCCCCCCCCCACAAAACACCACCTAAGGGGTGAACAAAACACCTAAGCCGCCATTCTGTCCTGACCCCCCCCGGACACACCCCTACCTTCACCCTGTAGAAGAAACCAGTTCGTCCCCCCTTTCCGGCATTGAGCAATCAAGGGAAACTGCTGTTTGTTCTCGCCACCTCCTGTGGCTGCAGGAGCCCCAGTAAAGCCTTGCCTGAATTTCTTGTCTGGCCTCTAGTCAATTTCTATTGATCTGATACCCTAGTAAGTATCACAGTGAGAAGGGAGAGAAGTAGTGGCTGAGGTGGGAGAGAGAGCCCGGTGGCCAGGTCATATCAGGCCTTGTGGGTCATGGTAAGGACTTTGGCTCTTACTCTGGGTGAGATGGACACCAGTGGAGGATTTGAGCAGAGGGGTAACAGGATCTGACCCATATGTTTAAAATATTGTGATGCTGCATGGACAGAAACAACGAGTTTATTTAGGAGGCTACTCCAACGATCCAGGTGAGAGATTGTGGCGGCTTAAATGAAGGTGGTAGCAGTGGAGGTGAGAAGTAGTTGGATTCTGAATTTAATTTAAAGCTGAGGTGAACAGAATTTGCAAATGGATGAGATGTGAGGTGTAAAAAGAAAAGAAAGAGTTAAAAATTACATCCTACAGGCAAGCTGCACCAAGCTTTCAAAGTGCAGATCATTTTAACCTTATATAAACTTTTCCAGAAATTAGGAAAAGAAAGGACAGTCCATAGCTCATTCTATGGGGCCAGAATTACTGGTAACTTTGATAACTTTGATAACTAAACCAGAAAAGGGTAATACGAGAAAGGAAAATTGCAGGCCAATCTCACTTATTAACAGAGATACAAAAATCTTCAATAAAACAAGAGCAAACTGAATCCAGCAAAGTGCAAAAAAGATAATACACCAAGACTAACTTGAATTTATGTCAGGAATTTAAGGCTAGCTTAATATTAGAAAATATATTCATTTTATTCATCATTTTAATAGATTAAAGGAATAAATCACACAATCATCTCAATAAATACAGAAAAAGCATGTGATGAAATCAATATCCATATGTGGTAAAAAAAAAAACAATTTTTTTTTAGAAAACTGGAAGGGAACTTGTGGGAGTTCCCTGGTGGCCTAGTGGGTAGGATTCCAGGCTCTCACTGCCGTGCGGCCAGGGTTCAATCCCTGGTTGGGGAACTGAGATCCTGCAAGCCACACAGCGCGGTCAAAAAAAAAAAAAAGAAGAAAACTAGAAGGGAACTTGTAAATCTGATAGAAGAATGCCTGGTACCACCAGTTCTATTTAGTCTTGTAACAGGGATCCTAGACAGAGGAGTAAGAAAAGAAAGAAAGAAAAAAAAGGGTAAAATAATTAGATTAAAAAAGAAATAAAGCAGTTATCATTTACAGAAAATGTCAAAATGTGATTGCATATGTAGAAAATTCAAAAGAATCTACAAATAAATTATTAGAATAAAAGTTTAACAAGGTTGCTTAAGAAAATATAAAATCAATTAATATATTTATATATGAACAACAATCAGATGATGAATGATTTTTAAAGTTACCCCTTGCAATACTATGAAAAATATCAATTATCAAGGTATAAACGTAACAAAACATAAGACCCATATGCAGCAAATTATAATTTATTGTGAGACACTGAAGACCTAAAATAAATGGAGAGATATTTCACATTCATAGATTAGAAGTCTCAATATCATGAAGAAGTCAGTTCTCCCTAAAGAGATTCATAGATTCAGTACAATCCTAATCAAAATCCCAAAAGGCTTTTTGTGTGAGTGTATAAAACTGACAAACTGATTCTAAAATTTACATGGAAATGCAAAAGGCCAAAAATAGCCTCTTGAAAACGAACAAGACTTGCTTTACCAGATACCAGGACATAATTACAAAGCCATAATAATTAAGATAGTGTAGTGTTGGCACAAGATGGATAGATAAATTGACCACTAGAACATAATACAGAGCTCAGAAAAATATCCACACATACATAGACATGATTTATGATAGATTTGCACATTTGAGAAGGAGAGAAAAGACACACATTTCAATGTTGCTGTGACAACTGGGTATCCATATGAAAAAATAAAACTGAACCCCTATCTCAAGTCGTATACAAAAATCATTCCCTACTATGCTACAGACTAAATGTAAAAGGCAAATTAAAAGGGTTTTAGAAGATAATGTAGGGGAGTTCCCTGGTGGCCTAGTGGTTAGGATACCAGGCTTTCACTGCCAAGGGCCCCAGTTCCATCCCTGGTTGGGGAACTAAGATCCCACAAGACGTGTGGCATAGCCAAAAAAAAAAAAAAAAGATAATGTAGAAGAATTTATTCATGAATTCAAGGTAGGGAAATCTTTCTTAAGACAAATACACTAACCATAAAGGAAAAGATTGATACATTTGACTGCATTAAAATCAAGAACATCTGTTCATCAAAAGACAAACCACAGAATAGAAGGAAGAATTTGTAACATTATCACAAAGGATGTGTCCAGGATGTATAAAGAACTCCTACAAATGAGTGAGAAAAAATCCTAACCATAAAAATTATAAATGGGAACTAAAGAGTTGTACTAGCAATTCACAAGAGGAAATCCGTAAGGTCAACAAACATATGAAAAGGTGCTCAACCTTATTAATAATTAGACAGATGCAAATTAAAACCATAATGAAATATCGCTGTATACACCAAAGCAGCCTAAGCTAAAGTCTGAAAATATTGTGTTGACAAGTACATGGAGCAAGAGAAACTCTCCTACACAGCTAATGAGAGGACAGGTGGTTAAACCACCGTGGAAAAGCGTTTAGCATTATCTAATAAAGTGGAAGATGCCCATCTATGATGCCGTAATTCACTGCTACACGTATAACAAATACACGTAGTATTACATGTGTGTCTTCAAAAATAGACAAAAGGAACTATATTGTTAAGGCATGTAGACACATACAGGGAAATTATTAAGAAAATCAAGGAAGGGCTTCCCTGGTGGCGCAGTGGTTGAGAATCTGCCTGCCAATGCAGGGGACACGGGTTCGAGCCCTGGTCTGGGAGGATCCCACATGCCGCGGAGCGGCTGGGCCCGTGAGCCACAACTGCTGAGCCTGCGCGTCTGGAGCCTGTGTTCCGCAACAAGAGAGGCCGCGATAGTGAGAGGCCCGCGCACCGCGATGAAGAGTGGCCCCCGCTTGCCGCAACTAGAGAAGGCCCTCGCACAGAAACGAAGACCCAACACAGCCAAAAATAAATAAATAAATAAATAAATAAATAAATAAATAAATAAATAAAATTAAAAAAAAAAATACTAGCCAGCTATAGAGCTTTTTTTTTTTTTTTTTTTTTTTAAAAAAGGATGACTCCAAGATTTTTGCCCTGATCAACTAGAAGAAAGGAGATGCCATTTATTAAGAGAGGAAGCGCTGAGGGAGGGGCAAGTTTGCAGTTGAATAGAAAAGTCTGGGAGAAGGGAAGGGGCTGAGCTGGAGATTAAAATTTAGCAGTCATCAGTAAAAATGATATTTAAAGGCCAGAGACTGTAATGCGATCCCCTGGGGCGGGACCATAGGTGGAGGAGACAGCCAAGATGTGCCTGTCAGGGAGATGAAGAGGAACTAGCAAGGAAGACTGAGAAGGAGGAACCAGCGTGGTAGCACAAAATCAGGACAGCGTAGTATCATAAAAGTCAGGTAAGAAAGTGCTTCTAGAATGGGACACGATCACCTGTACCAAAGGCTGCCGATCACCAAGTAAAATGACGCTGATAACTGACCCCTTGATTTGGAAACATGGAGGTCACAGGTAACCTTGACAAGTGGCATTTCAGCATAGTTTGGGCAGAAGCCTGATGGGAGTGGGTTCAAGAGAGATCAGGAGGGCGTCCATACGTCAGGATACTATGGAGATGTGTGAAAGGATGATAAGGCTCCCTATTCATTGATATGGCAAGATAACAAAGATACACCAAGTCAAAAAGGAAAGGTGTAGAACAGTGTACATGGTATGGCAACTCTATGTCAAATACATGGGGGAATAAGAACTTGCATTACTGTTTGCTTGTGTGGGCATAAAAAGACTCTGGAAGAATATGTCGAAATTAGTCACACTGCAGGCAGAAGATGGGAAGTGGACAGATAGTGGATGGGGTGAGAATGAGAATTTTCACTACATACCTTTTTGTATATTGGAAACATTTTTTTGCACATGGGAATGTATTACCAATTCAAAATAATAAGTTATAAAAATTAAAGTTTAAGTTAATAAAAGAGAAAGAGAAGGAATGGGAGGAGAAGTGGAAGAGCTGGTGAACAGAGAGCATCTTCTGAGATCTTTGCTTGTAATGGGAAGCAGAGAAGGGCAGACACTGGAAGGGAAACGTGAAGCTAAGGAGGGTTTGTTTCAGGCTTAAACTGCAAGAAGTTACAGTGTGTTTACGTGCTGCTGGGCACAATCAAGCAGAGAGGAGGAGAGTGATGTGGCAGGAGAGGGAGGGACAGTCACTGGAGTGATGGCTTTGGGTGGTTGAAAAGGCCTGGGATCCCTCACAGAAGGAGAGGTGTGGCTGGGATGCGGCGGTGGAAGTGGGGAAGTTCTCTTCCGCCTGCTTCTATTTTCTCAAAAAAGCAACAAGCGAGATCATCAGCTGAGAGGGAGAAGGGTTCAGGAGAACCGACATTTGAGGACAGGAAACAGACAGAAATTTACCCTGACAAATACTGGGAAGTCCCAGTGAGCCCAGAGATAATGATAAAGATACCAGCAGAGCCAGGCACAAGGAGAGAATTTATAGACTGTGGAATGTGAGAAGGTCCTCAAATTCATCTGAAGACACATGTATCACTCTGTGTTTCATTGTCTCCCTGGCTCCATTCTAAGTTCCATGAAGACAGTGATGACTTTGTTCTTGCTCTCTACCATGCCCCAGACTGTAACACAGTACCCAGCATGTAGTAGGTGTTCAAAAAATAGTCACTGAAAGAATGAATCAATCAGGAATATGAGAAATAATTCATAATGACCCAAAGTCTTCAGTGTAAAAGTCACTTACACCGCTAGTGAATATTCACTTGATAAATTTGACCCACACCCATCATATCCTCAGGATGCAGCTGGGGCTCACTGGGGCCCAGGATTTGCACACCCTGCCTGACATGGCCTGGTTTGCATCCAGTGTGCACCGTCTTTCCCGGCCACTGGGAGACACTAGGAGGAGGGCTCACTCACTGTCTTCTGACCTCGGAATGAAGGGCTGTCAGGGACAGACAAGCAGGAGGGCAGCCACTGCAGATGCCGGTCAGAACAGCAGGTTTCCTTCCGGGAGGCGAGTGTGTCAGGCTAATGATAGTAATAACGCAGGGGATGAGGGGTGAGAGTCTGGAGGGGCAGGGGTGTAAGCAGAGACTTGGCTTAAAGCATTCTGCACAGGGAAGAGATCAGGGAGAGCAGGCAGATAGACTGGAAAGGCAGGTGGAGAGCAGAGGAGAGAATGAAGAGCTTGGAGTGGGCAGGGGTCCCAGGTGAAGTTCGCTAAGCAATAAACATTGAGCATCTACTATCTGCCAGGCGCCAAGGAAGGATACAGGGTAAACAAGGCAAATGAGGTCTTTGTTCTCTAGTGTATGTGGGGGTGGGTGGGGTCAGACAATAAACAGTAAACAAATATAAGATCATTTCAGAGAGTGATGAGTTGGAAAAACAGTGAAACATACTAATGAGACAGAGTGGGTGGCTGAACGACAAGAGGGAGCCAACTAGGTGAAGATGCGGGGGGGGGGGGCAAAGGATTCCAGGAAGAGGGGATGAAAAGTACAGGGGTGCCAAGAGGATAATTTCAGATGTTTAGAACATCAAGAAGTCTAATCTGGCACGTTGTTTGAATATTGAGGAGTAGGAGTTGGAGGGCCTCTCCTAACAAGGAGTTCAGATTTACTCCAAGCACAATGAAAAGCCACTCAAATATTTTAAGCAGGCAAGAATATGATACAATTTGATTTTCAAAACGTTACTAGAGGCCTACCTGCTCTTTGGTGGGGCTAATGGCATACTCTGGGAGGGCTCACACCAAGGATCACTTTCCAGAACTTCAGCTGCCAGTGTCCTTGTCCCCACGGTGAGCCACAGCCACCCGCTGCCTCTGCAGGAGACCCTCCAACACTAGCAGGAGATAAGCCAACATTTCCAGTTAAAGGTGCTTATCCCCAGTGCTGAACTTTCTTTAGAGGAATCCAATCAAAGGGGCTTGGATCCACAGTCAAATCACTGCCCACAACTGGTGAAAGGTGACACGGAGTGTGAAAAGTTCGCCTGTTTTGAAAGGAATCTCAAGAAAGAATGGCTGAACTAAAAACCAAGCTGACATGAAAAGTGGAGCCAGGAGGAGGGATAGTGACAGGACATTCTAGAGCCTCCTAGGGGCTCTTATCAAGAATAGATGCGTTAGAGAGCAGACAGCAGAAGCAAGAAGAACAACAATCCTGCAGCCTGTGGAACAAAAACCACATTCACAGAAAGATAGACAAGATGAAAAGGCAGAGGGCTATGTACCAGATGAAGGAACAAGATAAAACCCCAGAAAAGCAACTAAATGAAGTGGAGATAGGCAACCTTCCAGAAAAAGAATTCAGAATAATGATAGTGAAGATGATCCAGGACCTCGGAAAAAGAGTGGAGGCAAAGATCGAGAAGATGCAAGAAATGTTTAACAAAGACCTAGAAGAATTAAAGAACAAATAAACAGAGATGAACAATACCATAACTGAAATGAAAAATACACTAGAAGGAATCAATAGCAGAATAACTGAGGCAGAAGAACGGATAAGTGACCTGGAAGACAGAATGGTGGAATTCACGGCTGTGGAATGGAATAAAGAAAAAAGAATGAAAAGAAATGAAGACAGCCTAAGAGACCTCTGGGACAACATTAAATGCAACAACATTCGCATTATAGGGGTCCCAGAAGGAGAAAAGAGAGAGAAAGGACACGAGAAAACATTTGAAGAGATTATAGTTGAAAACTTCCCTAACATGGGAAAGGAAATAGCCACCCAAGTCCAGGAAGCGCAGAGAGTCCTATACAGGATAAACCCAAGGAGAAACACGCCAAGTCACATAGTACTCAAATTGGCAAAAATTAAAGACAAAGAAAAATTATTGAATGCAGCAAGGGAAAAATGACAAATAACATACAAGGGAACTCCCGTAAGGTTAACAGCTGATTTCTCAGCAGAAACTCTGCAAGCCAGAAGGGAGTGGCATGATATATTTAAAGTGATGAAAGGGAAGAACCTACAACCAAGATTACTCTACCCAGCAAGTATCTCATTCAGATTCAATGGAGAAATCAAAAGCTTTACAGACAAGCAAAAGCTAAGAGAATTCAGCACCACCAAACCACCTCTACAACAAATGCTAAAGGAACTTCTCTAAGTGGGAAACATAAGAGAAGAAAAGGACCTACAAAAACAAACCCAAAACAATTAAGAAAATGGTAATAGGAACATACATATCAATAATTACCTTAAATGTGATGGAATAAATGCTCCAACCAAAAGACACAGGCTTGCTGAATGGATACAAAAACAAGACCCATATATATGCTGTCTACAAGAGACCTACTTCAGACCTAGGGACACATACACACTGAAAGTGAGGGGATGGAAAAAGATATTCCATGCAAATGGAAATCAAAAGAAAGCTGGAGTAGCAATACTCATATCAGATAAAATAGACTTTAAAATAAAGAATGTTACAAGAGACAAGGAAGGACACTACATAATGATCAAGGGATCAATCCAAGAAGAAGATGTAACAATTATAAATATATATGCACCCAACATAGGAGCACCTCAATACATAAGGCAACTGCTAACAGCTATAAAAGAGGAAATCGACAGTAACACAGTAATAGTGGGGGAATTTAACACCTCACTTACACCAATGGACAGATCATCCAAACAGAAAATTGATAAGGAAACACAAGCTTTAAATGACACAATAGACCAGATAGATTTAATTAATATTTATAGGATATTCCATCCAAAAACAGCAGATTACACTTTCTTCTCAAGTGCGCATGGAACATTCTCCAGGATAGATCACATCTTGGGCCACAAATCAAGTCTCAGTAAATTTAAGAAAATTGAAATCATAACAAGCATCTTTTCTGACCACAACGCTATGAGATTAGAAATCAGTTACAGGGAAAAAAACGTAAAAAAGACAAACACATGGAGCCTAAACAATACGTTACTAAATAACCAAGAGATCACTGAAGAAATCAAAGAGGAAGTCAAAAAATACCTAGAGACAAATGACAATGAAAACACGACGATCCAAAACCTATGGGATGCAGCAAAAGCAGTTCTAAGAGGGAAGTTTATAGCTATCCAGGCCTACCTCAAGAAACAAGAAAAATCTCAAATAAACAATCTAACCTTACACCTAAAGGAACTAGGGAAAGAAGAACAAACAAAACCCAAAGTTACCAGAAGGAAAGAAATCATAAAGATCAGAGCAGAAATAAATGAAATAGAAACAAAGAAAACAGTAGCAAAGATCAATAAAACTAAAAGCTGGTTCTTTGAGAAGATAAACAAAATTGATAAACCATTAGCCAGACTCATCAAGAAAAAGAGGGACAGGACTCAAATCAATAAAATTAGAAATGAAAAAGGAGAAGTTACAACAGACACCGCAGAAATACAAAGCATCCTAAGAGACTACTACAAGCAACTCTATGCCAATAAAATGGACAACCTGGAAGAAATGGACAAATTCTTAGAAAGGTATAACCTTCCAAGACTGAACCAGGAAGAAATAGAAAATATGAACAGACGAATCACAAGTAATGAAATTGAAACTGTGATTAAAAATCTTCCAACAAACAAAAGTCCAGGACCACATGGCTTCACAGATGAATTCTATCAAACATTTAGAGAAGAACTAACACCCCTCTTTCTCAAACTCTTCCAAAAAATTGCAGAGGAAGGAACACTTCCAAACTCATTCTATGAGGCCACCATCACCTTGATACCAAAACCAGACAAAGATACTACAAAAAAAGAAAATTACAGACCAATTATCACTGATGAATATAGATGCAAAAATCCTCAACAAAATACTAGCAAACAGAATCCAACAACACATTAAAAGGATCATACACCATGATCAAGTGGGATTTATCCCAGGGATGCAAGGATTCTTCGATATACGCAAATCAATCAATGTGATATACCATAATAACAAATTGAAGAATAAAAACCATATGATCATCTCAATAGATGCAGAAAAAACTTTTGACAAAATTCAACACCCATTTATGATAAAAACTCTACAGAAAGTGGGTATAGAGGGAACCTACCTCAACATAATGAAGGCCATATATGACAAACCCACAGCAAACATCATTCTCAATGGTGAAAAACTGAGAAGCATTTCCTCTAAGATCAGGCACAAGACAAGGATGTCCACTCTCACCACTATTATTCAGCATAGTTTTGGAAGTCTTAGCCATGGCAATCAGAGAAGAAAAAGAAATAAAAGGAATACAAATGGGAAAAGAAGAAGTAAAACTGTCACTGTTTGCAGATGACATGATACTATAAATACAGAATCCTAAAGATGCCACCAGAAAACTACTAGAGCTAATCTATGAATTTGGTAAAGTTGCAGGATACAAAATTAATGCACAGAAATCTCTTGCATTCCTATACACTAATGATGAAAAATCTGAAAGAGAAATTAAGTAAACACTCCCATTTACCACTGCAACAAAAAGAATAAAATACCTAGGAATAAACCTACCTAGGGAGACAAAAGACCTGTATGCAGAAAACTATAAGACATTGATGAAAGAAATTAAAGATGATACAAACAGATGAAGAGATATACCATGTTCTTGGATTGGAAGAATCAACATTGTGAAAATGACTATACTACCCAAAGCAATCTACAGATTCAATGCAATCCCTATCAAATTACCAATGGCATTTTTTACAGAACTAGAACAAAAAATCTTAAAATTTGTATGGAGACACAGAAGACCCTGAATAGCCAAAGCAGCCTTGAGGGAAAAAAACGGAGCTGGAGGAATCAGACTCCCTGACTTCAGACTATACTACAAAGCTACAGTAATCAAGACAATATGGTTCTGGCACAAAAACAGAAACATAGATCAATGGAACAGGATAGAAAGCCCAGAGATAAACCCACGCACCTATGGCCAACTAAGCTATGACAAAGGAGGCAAGGATATACAATGGAGAAAAGACAGTCTCTTCAATAAGTGGTGCTGGGAAAATTGGACAGCTCCATGTAAAAGAATGAAATTAGAACACTCCCTAACACCATACACAAAAATAAACTCTAAATGGATTAGAGACCTAAATGTAAGACCAGACAGTATAAAACTCTTAGAGGAAAACATAGGAAGAACACTCTTTGACATAAATCACAGCAAGATCTTTTTTGATCCACCTCCTAGAGTAATGGAAATAAAACCAAAAATAAACAAATGGTACCTAATGAAACTTAAAAGTTTTTGCACAGCAAAGGAAACCATAAACAAGACGAAAAGACAATCCTCAGAATGGGAGAAAATATTTGCAAACAAATCAACGGACAAAGGATTAATCTCCAAAATATATAAACAGCTCATGCAGCTCAATGTTAAAAAAAACAAACAACCCAATCCAAAAATAGGCAGAAGACTTAAATAGACATTTCTCCGAAGAAGACATACAGATGGCCAAGAAGCACATGAAAAGCTGCTCAACATCACTAATTATTAGAGAAATGCAAATCAAAACTACTATGAGGTATCAGCTCACACCAGTTAGAATGGGCATCATCAGAAAATCTACAAACAACAAATGCTGGAGAGGGTGTGGAGAAAAGGGAACCCTCCTGCACTGTTGGTGGGAATGTAAATTGATACAGCCACTATGGAGAACAGTATGGAGGTTCCTTAAAAAACTAAAAATAGAATTACCATATGACCCAGCAATCCCACTACTGGGCTTATACCCAGAGAAAACCATAATTCAAAAAGACACATGCACCCCAATATTCATTGCAGCACTATTTACAATAGCCAGGACATGGAAGCAACCTAAATGCCCATTGACAGAGGAATGGATAAAGAAGATGTGGTACGTATATACATTGGGATATTACTCAGCCATAAAAAGAAACGAAATTGGGTCATTTGTAGAGACATGGATGAATCTAGAGACTGTCATACAGAGTGAAGTAAGTCAGAAAGAGAAAAACAAATATCGTATATTAATGCATATATGTGGAACCTAGAAAAATGGTACAGATGAACCGGTTTGCAGGGCAGAAATTGAGATACAGATGTAGAGAACAAACGTATGGACACCAAGCGGGGAAAGCGGCAGGGGGTTGGGGGTGGTGGTGGTGGGATGAATTGGGAGACTGGGATTGACATATATACACTAATATGTATAAAATGGATAACTAATAAGAACCTGCTGTATGTTAAAAAAAATTACTAGATACTGTGAAGACTAGTTTGTAAAGGGCAAGGGCAGAAGCAACAAGATTATAGCAAGATTATAACAATGATGGAGAGAAGGAGATGAATTCAGGACATATTTTAGACGCAGAGCTCACAGAACTTGCTGATGAATTAGATACACGGTGGGAATCAGTGAGAAAAGGGAAAGGGAGGAAGGATGTTTCCTAGGTTTTTAGCCTCAAAAACCATCATATCCCAGGATGGGGAACAGAAGCCATCATATCCCAGGATGGAGAACACTACTGGGAGAGAAATGGATTGGTGGGGGGCAGCAGTGGTAATTCGAGACATCTATGTGAGCCATATGAGCTTTGTATGGCTATTAGACATCCAAGTGGAGATGTCAAGTAGGCTGTTGGATAAATGAGTCTGGAGCGCTGGATATAAATTTAGGACTTGCTGACATTTACATAGTATTTAAGCCCTGGGACTGGATGACATCACTGGACAGAGAATGTGAAACGAGAAGGGGGCCAAGGACTAAGCCCTAGGAAGCTCTAACATTTAGAGGTCAAGCAGAAGACGGAGAAGGAAAAGCCAGGGAGGATGAAGGGAAACTAGAAGAGTGTGGTGTCCTAGAAGTGCAACCCAAGTAAAACAGGGTAACCTGAAAGAGAGGGGTGGGGGTGTAGGACAGGATGAGAGTGGGGGCAGGGGAAGCCCATTTAGACAGAGAGGTTAGGGAAGGCCTCGCAGAGGAGGTGACATTGGATCTAAGTGAAATTTTAATGAAATGAGTGAATCATTGTGAAAAGCCAGGGTAAAACATTCCAGGCAGTGGGAACAGCAAATGCAAAGGCCCTGTGGCAGGTTAAGCCCTTCTAATTCTAGTAACATAGATCAGGTCCAGTGTGGCTGGGGCATGAAGAGTGTTAGGAGGGGCGGGGCCAGGTTATACAGGGCCCTGTAGGTCACGGTGGGGAGTTTGGATACTCTGAGCGCTAGAAAAGCTGAGTAATGCAACTCGGTCTACCTATTTTAAAGATCGTTTGGTTTGCTTCGGGGAGAATGCATTGCAGCAGGGCCAGAATGGAATCAGGGGATCAAGCTGTTGGGATAATCCAAGGTCTCCACTGCCACCCTCACCCGCACCTCATCCCCGGCACTCAGCACTCTCCAGCAGGGGCGAAACAGAGTTGGGGTCACAGAGCTTTGGGTGACTCAGAATCTCAGAGATTGACTGGGGCAACCACGGGTGTCCATGGAGTCGGGGTGAAGGGTGGAGAAGCCCGCCACCGGAACCCGGGGAATCGGACGGTGCTCACCCTCCGCTGCCCTCTCGCGTTCTCCACCTGGGACGCAGCCGGGCGCGGCTCCCCAGGCGCGGCAGCGGGAGGGTTAAACCATGCGGGAGGGGGAGAGGCGGAGACCGAGCGCTCCGAGCTGCCGCGCCGAGCCCCGCCGGGCCGAGCGCAGCCCGAGCCGAGCCGAGCCGAGCCGAGCCGAGCCGAGCATCTCCCGCCGCCGCCGCCGCCCCGCGCCCCGGGCGCCCGCCCCCACCCTCTACAGCACCCCGCTGCCATCAGAACCCCCCGACCATGCCCAGTGCCCCACCCGCTCCCGCGACCCCCCAGCCCGGCGCAGCCCCGAGCTCCCGCAGCTGTCGCGCCGCCGCGCCAGGCACGCAGGTGAGCGACAGGGACGCCCACGCCCCCGCCCGAGGGAGCCCTGCCCTACCCTCCCCGACTCCGCGCCTTTCGCCCCCCGCCTCTCCCGGCGCGGTTCCTCGCCCGGCTCGAGCCTCCAGCCCATAAGCGCGCCTTCCCCACCACGCTTTCCTTCGCTCCGCGGGTCCCGACTCCATCCTGCTCTCCTGGCGCAGCTGTCGCCGTCCCCGCCGCTGCCTTCCTCCCGCCCTGGGCTCAGCCCCCGGCTCCTTGCATCCTCCTGCCTCGGCTTCCCTTTCTGCTCTCGGCGCTCCCGCCCAAGGAGACCCCTCGCCTACCTCCTGGTCCTCGTCCCCCGCCCCCCTTATCGCTTTCCAGCCCTGTCCGGGGAGCGTGGGCCTGTGGGAGGGGTGGGCTCGCGGCCGCGCTGGGGATGGGGCCCGGTTCCCCCAGCCCGACGCTCCCGCCCCACCCCCAGCTCGTCTCCTGCGCACAACAGGTCGGTGAGGAGCGAGGGGAGGGTGGGGTGGCGCGCCAGCCGGGGGACTTGGGGCTTCCTGGAGGGGGTGACTAAGGGGTGCGGGGTCCGGGGACTGGAGATGACGTTGGTTGGGGAGAGGGAATGCACAGGCGGAGAGGCGAGTGGGTCGTGGAGTCAGCTGGCCACATACGTCCCTGGAAGACCTTTTCCCCTCCCCTGGCTCACACGCCTTCCTCTGTCCCTGCAGCTTCGCCCTTTTCCCGGTTCCGTCTCCCTTTTTCCCACCAGACCCCCATCCCTGCCTCTCTCCGTAGCTCCGTATCCCTTTCCGTTGGAAGAAACAATTTCCATCTCCTCCATCTTTGCTGTTCCCGTTTTCCGTCCCCCGTCCCTTCCTTGTCTCATTTTGTCCTCAGTACCATGTTCTCTCCTTTCCCCCTTCCTTCCTCCCCATCCCTGGTCCCCTCCATCCCTCTTCTCCCTTCCCCTTCCACGATCTCCACTTCCCATCCTGCCTGGACCTTTCCTTCCTCCTCCTCCTGCCCTTCCTCCTTCTTCCCGGCTCCTGTGACCGCTTCACCCCCTCAGCTTCCCTCCCTGACCTTTTACTCTCATCCTCAGCATCCTCCAGCTGCCGATCTTCTCTGCGCCCCCCAGTCCGTTCTTTCAGGACTAGCCCCCTTCACCTGCTTCCTCTTCACCTTCCTCTTCCCTTCTCACGCCTCACCAGCCTTCCCTCTCTCAGGCCATCATCCCTTCACATCTCTCCCCACAGCCCACTTCCCCAATCCCTTCCCCAGACTCCCCCACCTTACTCCCCTGTTATTCTCTGAGAGTGCCTAATGTCCAGATTTAGACCCAGAATCCAGAGGACGCCAAGTGTCATATCCTCATTCACTGGGGACCCTGCTGCCGCCGCCTGGATCCACCACCCTCAGCTCTGAGAACGTGTCCTCTTCTTTCAAAGCATCCATCCCAATTCTCCCAGGACTCTTCACCCAGGAGAGCTACATTCGAGGGGGTGGCCTCTCCCCAACTCCACCTCCCCTCAGAGGGCACCTATGCATTTGGGTGATCGAACATTGAGCAAATATTATATTCTGCAGTTTTTCTCCCACCCACCTCTCTCTCTCTCTCTTTCCTTCCATCCCTCCATCTCCTCTTCCCCTGCTCCTGAAGATGAGATCCCTGGGGCCATTCGGTCCTAAGAGAAATGCCTCAGACAACAAGCGGGGTGGGCAGGCTGGGGTGCTGCCCCTGTGCTGCCACGCACGTTCACACACTCACTCAGATTGCCTTCCTCTCCCCTCCCCCACTCAGACTCCCTCCCTCGCGGTAGGTGCTCAAGGAATCACAAGGTTCTTGGCTCTAAATTAAGATCTAAGAAAAGCTAGGAGCTGTGGGCAGAGGAAGTGAGACGGAAGGAAGCCAGAGAAGTGAGAGTAGACCCTGGGGTGGGGAGGTAACAGGGACCTGGGAAGTTGTGTAGATAGGGGCTGGGGGCTAGACAGGGGACCACTCTGGGGGTTCCCCTCCCCGCTCCTCACCCCCCGCAAGAGGATGCTAGGCAGCCGTGGGTCCTGGGTGGCAGCAGCACAGCTGGCGGCCACAGCTGGGAGGGGAGATGGAGGTGAGCTGCTGGGTGAACGAGCTGGGGAAGTACTCAGGGCAGGGTTGGGATGTGATGACCCCTCTCTCCCCCAGTAAAGGCTGAAAATCTGGGTCATCTCTGAGGAAGATCTCGGACATGGAGTCCAGAATGTGGTAAGTCTGGCCCAGCAGGGGAAGCTTGGAAGCCACTTCCCCTGGGGTCTTGGCCCTTTCCCTCCTAGGCCCACCCCGGGGCCTTCCATCCTGAGGGCTAGACCCTAGGAAGATGGGAAATGAGACCAGTCTTCCCAAGGCCCACCTACTTTCTGCACAGAGTCTTGGAGGGAGGCAGCCTGTCTTCTGCACACATAAGCCCAAGATGGCCTTGGTTTCACCCGCTCTCTCTCCCTTCCCACAGGCCTGCACTGCTGCTGTCCCATCTCCTCCCTCTCTGGCCACTGCTGTTGCTGCCCCTCCCACCGCCTGCTCAAGGTTCCTCCTCCTCCCCTCGGACCCCGCCAGCCCCAGCCCGGCCCCCCTGTGCCCGGGGAGGGCCCTCAGCCCCACGCCATGTGTGCGTGTGGGAGCGGGCACCTCCACCAAGCCGCTCCCCGCGGGTCCCAAGATCACGTCGGCAAGTCCTGCCGGGCACCTCGCCCCCGGCCACCCCATCAGGCTTTGAAGAGGGGCCACCCTCATCCCAGTACCCCTGGGCTATTGTGTGGGGTCCTACAGTGTCTCGAGAGGATGGGGGGGACCCCAACTCTGCCAATCCTGGATTTCTGCCCCTGGACTATGGTTTTGCAGCCCCGCATGGGCTGGCCACCCCACACCCCAACTCAGACTCCATGCGGGGTGATGGAGATGGGCTTAGCCTTGGAGAAGCACCTGCCACCCTGCGGCCGGTCCTGTTTGGGGGCCGCGGGGAAGGTGAGTGGGAGTTGGGGAGGTTGGTAGGGATTTGGGGCGGTGGGGGGAGGCTGGCTGAAGACTCTAAAGGAAGCAACAGAGGTCCTGTCTGTTAGCTCCTTCCACAAATGTGTCGGGCACTAACGCTGGCACAGGAGGCCAAGATGCAGATGCATCTGAGCCTCAGAGGAGCTCAGGTCCACTGGAGAAGACAGATGTGTAAACACTCGGGGATGAGCCAATGTAATAAATGCTCTAATGGAGGCGCGCACAGCATGTTTTTAGGCCGAGAGAGAAGGGAGAGACTACTTCTGCCTGGGGATCAGGACACCTTCCAAGAATTGACATTTAAGCTGGACCTTGGAAACAGTGGGAGTATTCCAGGCAGAGGAAATGAACGAGCCCTTCGGGGTGACATCTCAGCTCAGGGAGTGCTGAGATGGGGCCAGTGGTCTGGGGGTGGGGCCAGGGTGGAGATGGACATTTCCACCCCCTAGTTTCTGTGCAGAGAGAGAAGTTCTCTCTGACCTTGGAACCTCCTCCTCATCCCATATATACAGAAGATTTGGGGAAGTGGAGAAAAAGGATTTGGGAGGAAAAGGGCTGAAAACTCTGGGGAAAGCCGATGATAAAAATAAAGCGGCGGGGGGGGGGCGCTCCAGAGAAGCAGAAAGAGTTGGGCGATGTGGCTTCAAACGGCAACACTCCAAGCCCACCCCCAGCCTCTCTCGGCTCCCCCCACCTCAGGCCTCCCTAAGAATTTCTCCCTACCCCAAGCAGGTGTGGACCCTCAGCTCTATGTCACAATTACCATCTCCGTCATCATTGTTCTCGTGGCCACTGGCATCATCTTCAAGTTCTGGTAAGCTGGGGTCGGGGGAGGAGATGCTGGCATCCCAGCAATGTTTGGCTGCATTTGGCTGGAAGGAGGGAAGGAGCCAGGGTGGCAGTTTTGCTGGCGGTGGGATAGGGAGTGGTGGATTAAGGCAAGACTTTGGGAAAAGGTAGGAAGGACTCGGGTGTGGGACGCTCTGAGAAATGGGTGCAGATTCCTTCTGGGGAAACACAGGGGTGATGGGAGGCGGGGGGAGTCATTTGTGTGCACGGGGGCTTTGGTGGCTACCGCTTGTCCCCGTATCCTCCAAGACCCATTCTGCAGAGCCCCTTCTCAAGGCCGCCTGGGGAGGAGGGAGAAAAATCCAAGCTTTCTTTGCACACACTTAATATCGGGTCGCTCAGTCCTTCACACTTTACTGCAAGAATCATTAGACTCAGGTGTCCAGGTCATTAGCTGACTTTGAACTAGAACTAAACCTGCCAGGCGCCTGCTGCGCAGGGAAATGGCTCTGCTGGGTATGCGTGGGGGAGAGGCGGTTCTGGGGGACTCTGGGCGTCTGTGGGGAGGAGCTACTCATTCTGTGGATGTGAACCAGGCGAGAGGGTGGCTTAGATTCCCGAACCCCCTGGCGGGGAGAGGAAGTGGTTTTGTGGACGCGGTCTCAGGACACGGGGCTTAGGGACCTGTTAGAGGCTGGTTTCTCTGCTGTAGGATGTTGCGGGTGCCTGAGGGAGTCTGGGGGTGACCAGCGCTGGAGGCCCAGGTTGGGGGCTTCCTGAGTGTGTGAGAACCTCTTTTCTTCTGGGCACCAGCTGGGACCGCAGCCAGAAGCGGCGCAGGCCCTCTGGGCAGCAAGGTGCCCTGAGGCAGGAGGAGAGCCAGCAGCCCTTGACAGACCTGTCCCCAGCCGGGGTCACTGTGCTGGGGGCCTTCGGGGACTCGCCCACCCCCACCCCTGACCACGAGGAGCCCCGAGGGGGACCCCGGCCTGGGATGCCCCAGCCCAAGGGGGCTCCAGCCTTCCAGCTGAACCGGTGAGGGCAGGGCAGAGGGCTGGGAGGGCGGGCAGGGGAGGCACCTCGGGGCTGCGATTGTGGGATTGGGGCGCTCCCTCCCGGGTGGGTGGAAAGGAGGCAGACCTGCCCCCCCCTCCACCCTGGGAGACTGGACCCCTCCTCTCCGGGGGGACCCTTCCATCTCCCGCTGTCTGTGGATCTGTGTCCTGTTCTCATGCTGCCATTTAACTCCAACTCTGCCCTCTTAACCTTGATCCCTTTTATTTCTTGGACTGCCCTCTCGATTCTGGCCTGCCTCTTGGTTCCTGACGGTGCCCTTTCCCTTTTCCTCTCAGGATTCCCTTGGTGAATCTGTGATCCCCCCCAAGGCTGGGCTGCCACCAAGCAGGGGGCCAAGGGGCCGGCACAGCCCCCATCCCGCTGAGGGCAGGGCGGCCGTGGGCGCCTCGGAACACTGCTAGCCCGCGGGCGAGCGCACCTGCTCAGCCTCCTTTAGGTGGGGGCCTCACATATCTGTGGCTTCTGGCCCCCGGCCCCGCCCTGGCACACTCACATGAGAGCCTTGCACACTCACCTCTCCCCTCACGAGCCACTGCACACACTCATGCTCTTGTACGGCCAGTCTCCCTAGCCACGTCTCTCCCCTCCGCGGATCCCTCACGTCCTCCCTTTCGTCTCACACTGTTCCCTTTGTCTTCTCCCACGCCCCACCCATCGCTCAGTGGCCCGTCACTCAGAGGTCAGTGGGTGACTCCCGTGGACGCTCGTGTGCATGTCCCGGCCCCGCGCTGTGGCGTTGTGTGTCATGCTCACACTCTCGCCTCATGAACACCCACTGATTGAGTTTCTGTGGCCCCTGCATGCTGCCCCAGAGGTGGGTGGGGGCTGAGCTGGGGGCTCCTCGGGCCTCCATCTGTCACGGTCCCATCCCGCTCCACGTCATGTGTTTCGCTGTCTCCCCCATCCCGCTCCGAGGACACGAGCACTCCTTACCCTGAGGGCTTCCTGTGGGAATGGGAGTACTGAGGGCCCAAACTCCTACCCCCTCCACTGCTAAATGCTGTTGTCTGGGAGATGGCTTTTGGAGAGTCACCTGCTGCACTACATGAGAAAGGGGCTCCCATTTGCCCTCCCCTGCCTCCCAAGTCCTTCTGTCTTGTCTGTCCTGGCTGTCTGTGTGTGTCACTCTGGAATTCAGAGCCCCCTGAGCCAGTCCTCCACTTCTCAGCCTCCCTGAGGGCCTCCCTAACTCCACCTAGGCTGCCAGGGACCGGAGCCAGCTGGTTCAAGGCCATCGGGAGCTCTGCCTCCCAATCCGCCCCTCCCTCCCTCCCTCCTTGGTTCCTCCACTCTCCCTCCTTTTGCACCGCCCCCCCTCAGGTTTGTCCTGACTTCTCATGGCTTTCCCACCTTCCTCCCTACTTCCCTCTCTTACCTGGCTCCTATGCTGTGATATATATTTTTGTATTATCTCTTTCTTCTTGTGGTGATAATCTTGAATTCTTGTGGGATGTAAGTTTCAAAATTTTCAAATAAAGCCTTTGCAAGATACCTGAGTCCCCTGGTTCTGCCTTATGAGCCCCACAAAGAGGAGAGGAGCAGGGGCGATGGGCAGCTAAGAGGGAGGAAAAGAAGGATGGGGGGGTGCGGGTAACCCCTCCAGACCCGATATGACCTGGCCTGCTCTGACCCGGGGTTGGGATTTGGGGGCTTTGACTCGGGATGGAATGGAAGGAAGAGACACTGAAGGGGGCAGTCTTGACAAGGAGCAGCCGGAGCAAGAGAGAAACTGGAAGAGTGGCTTGTTAATTGCTAGAGAAGGTCAAGAGAGACCACGAAAAAGGAGGCAGAAGAAAAGGGAAACTTATGTAGAAGCACAGGCGATGGCGCAAGCAAGAAAAGGAAGAGGAGAGCGCTGATAGACACATGGAGGTTGAAGGGCAAAAGGAGAAGAAAAAATGGAGCAACCGGCAAGTGACGAGAGGGAGCCGCAGTACAGAGGCTGGCTGCCCTGCTTGCTTTATTTGCAGCCTTGCTCCCTCACCGGCCCCCGCCCACAGCTGTCCCCAGAAGCCCCGCGGTTAGCTCTCAATAGCTTTCCCCGCTCTGCCCTCTCTGAGAGGCACTGCTGGGGTGTGGGCGTGGAATCGAGGGGTGCGTTTGGAGGAGGGAATGCAGGCTGCCCAGCTGGGATCAGTCACCTCTGAGCCCCCAGTTCTAGGTCTGGTTCTCGTAACAGCCCTGCAAAAACCCACACGGCAGCCTCTCAGCTGTTGCTAGGTTCTGTTGCCATGGTAACCACCCAGGTCCCATTTCTCCCCCCACCCCCATCTGTGCCCCACTTGCTCCCTGGCAATGGGGGCGCTCCAGGGAGGAGAGGAGACGGTCACGTGCAAGAGGGGGGCTGCCCTGGCCTGTGTTGGCCTCCATGTATTTATTTTTGCAGCTAGAATCAGGAATGTCTACGTATCTGTAGGTGGGTGCTTTAGGGGTTGGGGCACTTCACTCAAGTGAAGTGTGGCTAAGTCCACGAAGCACGCAACGGTGAGCGAGGTGGAGGGAGTGTATTTCTCAGGATCAGAGCAGTATGTGGGTTCGGGTCATCAGACTCCCTAAGAAAAAGAAGAAAGAAGCAGATCCGGGCCAAGGAGTGATGAACCAGCTAAAAGCAGAGGTGCGAGGCAAACATGCT
Organism: Balaenoptera ricei; assembly: GCF_028023285.1. Taxonomy (NCBI): domain Eukaryota; kingdom Metazoa; phylum Chordata; class Mammalia; order Artiodactyla; family Balaenopteridae; genus Balaenoptera; species Balaenoptera ricei. Next base: position 6,307,823 of record NC_082648.1, on the reverse strand, counting down.
GCTGAGGCGGGCTCAGAGTCAACCCAGTGGGACCTGAAGAGACCCCAGCCCGAAGCTGGTGGAAGGGAGAGGGCTGGATGAGACCTGAGGGTGCAGGAAGAGGTGCTGCTGGGATGGGCTGGGGGCAGTGAGGGAAGGACCTGAGGAGGAGGAGGAGGAGGAGGAGGAGGAGGAGGAGGAGGAGAGGGAGGAGGAGGAGGAGGAGGGGGAGGAGGATGACGGGAGAGGAAGCCTCATTAACCTTTCCCTTCCTTCCCCACAGGAATCTAGTCCTTGTCAGGTGGGGGTTGGGGGGAAGAGGAGGCACAGAAGGGGAAGAGCTGAAGTGCCCGGACAGCACATGTCTCTTATCACCTTCCTCTTCAGAGGGACAGTGTGACCCCAAGGCTCATCCATATGCAAAAGGCACACATGAAGGTCCCTAATGAAGAGGGAATTAATTATCTCCTGATTAGACTGCTGTTTCTCTAAATTTAAATAAATTAAAATATACCAGCAAGACACAGGAAATTCTTACCTGTTCCTTCTCCCTAAATGCCCTCCTTCCCCATGGAAAGTCAGATGGCAGGGAGAGACAGAGGAGAAAGACGTCCGAGTGTTCTGAGTTGTCCTAAAGGAATGATCCCAAACTAAATCCCACTGTTAATGCTAACCAGGAAGAGTCAGGAGGCCCTGGGGAAGGATCCTAACTTTATCTCATGTAGAGTTGAAACTGAAACTATGGGGCCTCAGGAGGTCCTCAGGAGGCTCCAAGTGGCAAAGCAGAGTCACTGCTTAGTCACAGACCAAGAACACAAACAGTGGCCATACTACCCCTTTGCTTCTTGGAGTCCACCCATCACTACCGGCACCAGCATCTCTCATCTCTGTGCTTTCTTTGCCTCCTGAGCTGTGCATCAAATGACTAAACCAGGCTTCTCTTAAGCATTTTTCTGGAATGCTTACCATTGTGGCTCAGACCAAACCAGGGAGTGGGGAAGCCCCCAGGAGGAGGGATCTCCCAGGCAGAGCTCAGGGTGTGGAAGTGATTCAAGATGGAAACAGTGTGCCAGCTGGAAAACCCCAGGCTAAAATTAACAGCCCTCCTCCCCCTACGCCCCACATTTATCTCTCTAAAGCTTTTCTCTAAGGAGTTCAAAGCACTAAAACTTGCTTCTTCTAGCAAGGGCAGCAGCAGGGTTGACAACTGGAGACACCGAGGCCCCGGGGGGTGCCAGTTATTGTACATAGGAGAAGAACAGAAAGAGAACCAGGACTTACAGTGATTACCACCATTTTGCTCCCACTTTTCGATCTCTGCCCCCAAAGTCAAGGTTTCTCAAATCATCGATCTCTAACCCATACAGCAACTACGTCTGGTCACATCTGAGCCCTTAAGACCCTTATCCTGCCAACTGTCACTATTGGGTTGACACGGACAGGTTACAGAGTCCCAAAGTGTGATAAAGAGAGCGGACGCTTTTAAAAAGATACAATTACAAATACATATCTTCTATTTAAACATTTAATTGGAATTTTTATTTTTAGGTGTCTTTTGCTACTTCCTGGGGAAGCTGTGACCTTGGGAAAAACCACTTAAGTCTTCAGAGTCTTATGTTCATTATATGCAAAATTTGGCATTACAGTTATTCCTATCCGGGTTATTTTAATCTCTAAGCAAGGAACTATTACTGTTAATAGGAGGCATTTTGATTCTGTTTCACTCAAAATAGAGCTGAGCCCAGAGGGATTCTGGTCAGATCTGGGACAGGCTGGTGGCAGCATTCATTTACTCAAATAGCATGTATTTATTTAGCATCTACTGTGTGCTCAGCAAAGCAGTGGGAGGGTACCATGTATGAGATAGTTTCTCCCGAGTTGCTGACAAACTTGCTGAAGAGTCACATATATGAAACAGTTAAAACAGCAAAAAAAAAAAAAAAAAAAAAAAGTACGGACTACATGCTGTGGAAATTCGGAGAACGAGACCGTTGGAGCAATCAAGGAAGGCTTCCTGAAAGAGTTCACATTAATTGTTCATCGATGCAACAAACGTTTACCAACTGCTTACTAAGTGCCAGGCTCTGAGGATACAGCAGCGAACAATTCAGAGTCCTTGCCCTCGTGGGGCCGATATTCCAGTGAGAAGAGGAGGACATCCAACAATATAGAATCAGGTAGAAGTGAGTGCTATGTTTAAAAGTAAAGCCGGGTGAGTAGGAGAGGGCCACAAGAACTTAAGAGACCAAAGCAAAGAGAGTAAGGGGTGTGGTTAGGCAGGGGTCGGATTCTGAGGCCTGGGAGGGGTTATTAGTTACGCTTTGGGCCTAAGGAGGGACCTCAGAAAACTACTGACACATCCTTTTCCTTTCTTTCATATTCAAAGCATTGAGACATTCTTGAGAGTATATAAGAAAAAAGAACGGTAACTCCCTACGTCTGCCTATCGCCCCTTGGGGGAAGGGAACCAGGACCCGTCTTTTAAGAATCCATACCGCCCCTCGTACCTTGATGCATAATTCATGAACCTGTCGCGTTCCCACCCTCCCACTTCCCCCGAAGTCCCTTCCGGAAGCCCGGAACCGCTGTCGTGACGGCTCGGCTCCTGCCCTTAGCAGAACCCACCTTCACTTCCGCTGTGGCGTCACATCCCTGGAGGGTCTACCGCGTCCCCGGGCAGAAGCTACTTCCGCCCCTACTTATCGTAACTTCCGCCCTGAGTATGCTTGAGCGCTAGCCGCGCCGGATGTGCTCTAGCCGCTCCCGGAAGTGACTCGACCTTTGCATTTTTCCCCCCCTTTCCCCATTGCCGCCCCCCCAACATTGCTATTTCCCTCCCTCCCCCCTTTTCGTTTCCGGCGCTCCCGCCTTCTCTCAGCCGCGGCTCAACTCCGAACCAGTGGGGGGAGGGAGGGAGGGAGGGGGCGTGGAGGAATCGGGGTTCTCGGGAGCACGAGCTGCGGCACCACTTCCGGGTGAGTGTTAGGGGAGGGAGGGGGCCACCCACTGCCTCGCGCCCCCGCCCTGCGGGTGTCTCGCGCACGATCCGTGCGTGTGAGTGTGTGGGTCTGTCTCGCGCCTAAAGTGCGTGCCCGCGCGCTCGCCTGGCGCTCTCCCCCTCCCCTCGCCCCCTCCGGGTCCTCCCACCGCACTCGGCTCCCTCCTTCCCAGCAAACGCCGCCCCTCCCGCTCTCTGGCTCCGGCTCTGGCGCCGCCGCAGCCGTCGCCGCCGGGTGAGTCTCGCGCCGCTGCAGCCGGCGCGCGCCGAGCTCTCTGCTCCTTCCCCCTCCCCTTTTCCTTGGGGGGGGCGGGGAAGGGGGGGGTCCACGATGGGACTGTACGTGTGTCCGTCCCGGAACCGGAAGTGGTTGTGGAGGAGCGGGCGATGGGGAGGAATGGGGGTGTTTAGGGGGCGGGTGTCTGTCTGGTGGGTGGCAGAGTTCAGCTCCCTGGAGAGGAAGGAGGGGCGTCCCAAAGAAGGGTCTTAGAGGAAGGGGTGGTGGGCGACCTCAGGAGAAGGCGCCCAGGGGCTGTCTCAGGGCAGCGAAGGTGTTTGGGGGACAGCCGGGGTCTCCAGTAGCTAGACCACTGTGCAGGCTGAGGGAGGTACTTCTTGGCGCAGGGCCTTGGGTAGGCAGGGGCGAAGTCCTCGCGGGGGGGGCGGGGGAGGCCAGAGGAAGTGCCTGGGCCTGAACTGGCACTGTGCCTGACACAAGGGCTTGTGCATCCCCCCCGGGTCCTCAGCTTTGCCTTCTGAGCCAGTCCTTGAGAGGCAGGGACGCTTCTCTTCTTCTAGCTCTTCTGTTCTCTAACCATCCCCACACCCCCCCCCCCCCCGCCCCCGCCTCCGGTTACCTGCGGCCCCGGGAGACCAAGAAGAACCAGTGTCTGAGCCCAGGGTTGGACCCCACGCACTGGTGGTAGAGTTCATCTTAGTTACTGGGAATTGGATGTATTTCCCTTGTATCCACATAGGGGGTGGCCCTGCACTCCTGTTGTTCTATCCTTGCATCTTTGGATTGTTGGTCGGGGGGTCCGCCTGCCTTCTGGACTGAGTGCTGATGGTCAAAGAATTCCTGAGGTTCTCCACAGTTCTCCGGTGGCTGCACCCTTACCGGCCCCTGTAACCCAGACAATTTGTTTACAGAAAGTTCAGGAGCCCTGGAAAGGACAAGGAATAAGACGGCAGGAGGAAGAGAGAGAGAGGGTAAGACAATTTGGGGTTAATGACTTTTCCAGTTTTGGGGGGCGAAGGGGTCATAATCAAATGGCCCTTTTGCGGACAGCGTCACAGAATTGTTAAAGTAATAGCAATTGTAATACTGGTGTTTGCTGTGGGAGAAAAATCAGCCTCTTCGTATTATCTCTTGAGGATACCCAGGAAGTTTTGTGCAGAAAGTTGGCACTGTACCCCATCACCTTCCATTCCCACCAGTACTCAACAAGAATGAGTTGTGAAATGCTCAAGTGAACTCACTAAGCAGTGTTGCATTGTGTCCAAAGGAGAAATTTATTCTGCTTTGGAGATAAATGGGCCCTAGTTGCCAGTGTAGCCTTTGTGGCATAGCTAATGGAATTGCTTTCCCATGTTTGGAACAAGCAGAACTAAGTTTAGAGTGGAGTTTGTATCCTTAACGTTGCATCAGTGTTTAGAGTGGATCTGGTGAGTGATTAGAATCCGTGGCGTGGTGTTATTTGAATTTGACGTGACAGGGTGAAGTTTGGGGGGAAAAAACTGATTCGTGGGTAGTTTGAAGTAAAATGGATAAAACTGTATGGAGTAGACTCCAGAAGTAGCTCTGGAAGAATTCAAAATATGAGGTTTGATGGTGATTGAGTTTTAGGTTGCCTGAAAATGACAATATATCAACCCAAAAGAGTTTGAGTTCAGAGCTTATAATCTTAGAGGTGTCTTCTGAGAACCAATTCCAGGCTGGTTTATAAAATTTATTCCCCATAGGTTTCTGAGCCAAGTTGGTGATTAAATATTAGGTGCATATTCCCTCTTCTCCAGACTTTTTTTTTTTGGTTTGTTTTTTCTTTCCTGCCTCACAATGCACAGATCCGTCAGTTAACAGTGGAATGGGCAGGGCAAGGGGAACCACTATGGCGTTCTTCCTGCAGGGTGCAGGTACAGTGGTCCAGTGGTGCCCAGGGTAGAAGGTGCTGGCTCAGATTGCCAGCTTTGTGGTGGTAGTGGTCCTGTTGGTCTCTTTGGGCATGGTGTGATGGTCTTTCCCAATAGAATTGGGATAAACCTGTTCTCAATTATTTTGTACTTGGGGGAGTTCACAGTAGGAAGTCCCCAGATCCTATTGGGATGGCCCTTCTTGAATGCCCTTAGGACCTGAGAAAAAGATTTGTTTCCTAACTGAGGAAAAATGGTCCTGTGTGTTTCCTCAATTCAAGTCCTTAGCTAATATTGCAATCTTTCTGCAGTTGTGCATTTTGGAACAGTTTTTCTCAATAGAGTGTCTGAGATCCACGTGTCAAGTTCTTTTCCTTTTTTCTTTTTTTTAATTAATTCATTTTTTTAGTTTTGACTGTTGGGTCTTCGTTGCTGCGCGCGGGCTTTCTCTAGTTGCGGCGAGCGCGGGCTACTCTTCGTTGCGGTGCGCGGGCTTCTCATTGCGGTGGCTTCTCTTGTTGTGGAGCACGGGCTCGAGGCGTGCGGGCTTCAGTAGTTGTGGCACGCGGGCTCAGTAGTTGTGGCTCGTGGGCTCTAGAGCGCAGGCTCAGCAGTTGTGGCGCACGGGCCTAGCTGCTCCGCGGCATGTGGGATCTTCCCAGACCAAGGCTCGAACCCGTGTCCCCTGCATTGGCAGGTGGATTCTTAACCACTGCGCCACCAGGGAAGCCCCTCGAGTTCTTTCTGTAGTTGAATTTGAGTTGATTGTTCTTTGCATTTCTCTTTCTTGTTAGTGCTTCTAGTTGGTGATTAGTAAGCTGGGGGCTATAGATCTGATACTTTTGGGTAGTTCATTTATAATTATGTGGTCTCTATGTAATTTCTACTAATTGTCACTAATAGTTCTCATCACATGGAAGTGTTTCTCTAACTCTCCTCAGGAGTACTTTGAGCATTTTATTCTTTTTCTTCTGTGTGTTGTCTCCATCTCAATTCCATGTGCCTTATGAATTTGTTTTAGGGGTTTTATACTCTTCCATCCTCTACCCAAGTAGAAATTTAGGAGAGTCGTAAATTACTCAGAGTCATTTACTGATGTAGGGCCTAAACCTAGATTCTGGAAGCCTTGATTCCTTGGTCCATCCTCTGGCGACTAAATTGGGTTGGTGTATTTCGTGATTTCCTAAAGGTTGGTTGTGTGAGAGAATGTTATTTTCTTGAGAAAAGAAAATCATGCTTTACCTTGGGGGAAAATAATGTAAAAATTGTAAGTACCGGGAAAGAAGTGGTGGTCTTCAGCACTTCTACGAAAACTGCAATGCTGGAGGCAGTGATGTCTTTATCCCTGGACGGCTGGTAGCACTGAGGAAGGATGGACAGATGGACAAAGCTCTGGTGCAAGAGTTCAAGTCCTCCTATGTGTTTCATGGACGTAACTTAATATTGTCTTTTTTCTTCACCTTCTCAGTCTTCCAAGGTTTCTTTAGAGATTGGAAAAGGAGTATGTAGTTCCTGAACCTCTTGAAAGGAAAGTGCTGTCCAACTTAATTATAGTAAACGCCTCTTCTTATTGGAGAACAGCGGAGGCATGGTGCGGTAGTAAAGTTGGAATTAGAACCCAGATTTTCAATCTGCCAACAAAATCTTTCCATCTACTGTGTTTTTCCTTCTTTCCTGAGTTTTGGGGCTATAATAGAAGCCTGCCTCTTCCTTCCCAGTCTAGGGTAAACCCCTTCTGGTTTGTTTTTAATGTGTTGGCATAATCATCAAAACTGATGCTCTGTGGGGAATTTCCTGGTGGCCTAGTGGTTAGGATTCGGTATTGTCACTGCCGTGGTCTGGGTTCTATCCCTGGTCGGGGAACTGACATCCCGCAAGATATGCGGCGTGGGGCTTCCCTGGTGGTGCAGTGGTTGAGAATCCGCCTGCCAATGCAGGGGACACGGGTTCGAGCCCTGGTCTGGGAAGATCCCACATGCCGCAGAACAACTGGGCCCGTGAACCACAATTACTGAGCCTGCGCGTCTGTAGCCTATGCTCCGCAACAAGAGAGGCTGCGATAGTGAGAGGCCCGCGCACCGCGATGAAGAGTGGCCTCCGCTCGCCGCAACTAGAGAAAGCCCTGGCACAGAAACGAAGACCCAACACAGCCAAAAATAAATAAATAAATAAATAAATTAAAAAAAAAAAAAAAAAAAAGATATGCGGCGTGGCCAAAATACAAAACAAACAAACAAAAGAAAACTGGCGCTCTGTTTAGAGATGAAGTTTCCCTGTAATATCGTTACTTTCTTCGGGTTTTAAGAATGTTCATATGGGCGTACCTGGATGTCAGGATGGTTTGGTGGGCGTTCCTCCATGCGTGATAGAGAGTTGAAAGGAGAAGTGGTAAAACAACGGTTGGCAGGTATTTCAGTGAGCTGGCGCCAGGGCACCCTGTGACACAACCCCAGGGGGCGCCATTTACATCACATTCTGGCATCAGAACAGTGTTGACCCTTTTTCCGGTGTCATCCTGCAGGCAGATATTGCTTCCAGTTGGGCAAGCAGGGCTCCCCGTGCACCCCCCTTTTGGGCTGACGTATTTATCAGGAGCCCACAGACACGTTTATCATTTTGTCCTAGGAGCAGCTGTGGTTCTGATCTTCAGCTTTGTTCTTTTAAGAACCAAAGCAGAGTGAGAAACTGGGTATCCAGAGGGGTGGAGGGGCCTTTTCTTCTATTTACCCCTTCCAGACAGTCTGGCCTTTTAATTCAGACCCCATCATTCTAAAATCAGTTTTCTTGGTGGCCAGGTGAGGTTTCACTGGATGTGGACAGAGAATACCATCTTTCACTGCATTTTGCTGTCATTGAAAACGTCGGTTTTGGTGTTTGCTTTTTTTTTTTGGCAGCCATGCTGTGGCTTGTGGGATATTAGTTCCCTGACCAGGGATTGAACCTGGGTCCTTGGCAGTGAAAGTGTGGAATCCTAACCACCGGACCACCAGGGAATTCCCTGAAAACTTCATTGTTGAAAGCATTTATTGAGAACTACCTGAAAAGTATATAGTCCATTTCTGGAAATAGTCTAAATTTTGATTTGTGAATGAAGCCCCAGCATCAGAGAGCATGTACTTAAGTTGGTCTCTTGTAGGACCCTTTCCTAGCTTGCCTTTGGTCCTGGGTTCAGGTCCCTGCTCTGCTATTCACTGTTTGCCTCCAGTTTCCTCATTTGAAAAATGGGTAACACAACATTATAAATCAACTATATTTCAGTAAAATGTTTTTTGAAGAGAAAGAAAAAAGAAAAATAGGGATTGCACTATCCTGCTTCATAGAATTGTTGTGGGATTAAATGGTGTGGTGGTTGTAAAGTGCTCAGAACAGTACCTTGAACGCAGTGGGCTCTTAATAGATGCTAATGGTGGTGGTGATATTGTCCTCCAAGTCACTTCGTGCCCCTCTGTAACAACCTACAGGCCATGTTTGACTCAGAAACTGCTTCCCCTGAGCCCCTGGCAGGACACTAAGAGTGGATGTAGTTTGGGCATGGGGAGGAGCCCTGTTCGCCAGAATCCTGAGGACAGCCTTATTTTCAGGCTCTCACTTCCTCCCTCCTAAATTTTCACATCCGTAATGCGTTCACTTCCTTGTCTCTTTAGGGGGATATTATGATTAGATCCTCCTTTCCTTTACTCTCCAGCCTGATTCTCTACTGCATTTCCACCACAGCCGCCACCCTTGTCGATTTCATGCCTCTCAGCTAGAAGGTTAGAGGGATGGGGGCTGTCGGAGCCCTTGGCTTGGCTTTCAGGGTCTGTATGCGTAGTCTGCTGCCACTTGGTTCACCAAGTATGGAATTGCCTACTGGGTGATGGGTCCTGTGTTAGAGCCTGGGGGCAGTTCAAGATGTGGCCCCCGCCTCCCCCAAAGCTGGGCAAGATCGGGTCCCCTTACACTGTGATCTCACTGTTTCTCAATGTACATTGCCCACGGACGGCCTGAGGCTCAAGGCCCTTTATAAAGCTGGCAGGGAACTGGGTGGCACCTGTGTGGAGAGTGTCTCGTTTTATTGCGTTTATAACTCGGGGAGCAGGATTTGTCTGTGCCTGACCCTCAGGGCATTTAAAGTTGAGTCTCATTTGTGTGAAGCTGTGGTAGCCACAGATTTGCTAGTCTACTTTGCTACTTTTGGGGAAAAATAGGCTGAAATTCAGTTCTGCTTCCCTTTATAGGTTTTATGAAAATTCAGAGTGTTGTTCAATAGAGCAAAAAATGTGATGAGACTTCTGGAAAAGGACCAGGAACACCGTTACATTTAGAGTGAGATCTTTTGCTTCACCTCCTTTGCTGAAGAACTTTCCTGGTTTCCTTAGTCACTGCTTGAGACCCAGTTTCTCTGCCCAGTCTCCCCACCCATCTCTTAGAATCCCTGGTGTCCGCCTCCAGCATGTCCTCAGTGGGGCCATGTGTGTGACCAGGCTACAAGTGACAGCGTCCTGTGGGCCCTTCTGCCCCTCCTGGAGCTTGGCCGCTCTTGGCCCAGAGCAGCACCGCCACCGCAGTGTTAATGTTTATTCCCCCCCCCCCCCCCGACTTCCCCTTCCCACCGGTCTCCTCCTCCCGCTTCACCTGCCTTCTGCCAGCCTGGATCTCTGGATCTCTCCTGGTCCAGGCTTTTGGGAAGCTACCCTGGACCGATAGCCTGCAATTAAGCCTCGTTAGGAGAAGCGATCAGAGTATGAAAATGAGTGGTGGGATGCCTGGGTTCCGGACCCATCTGTGACTTGCAACATGATTCTGAGGGATTCCTTTTCTCGCTTCTTATTCTTCCCTCCCCAGGTTTTAAGCTTACTTGTCATCCGCGTACAGAGGAGAACTTGAACTCTTAGAGGTATAGTGTTTGAGAACTACAGAGGAGTCTGGTAATGTGTGTCTGTTCTGACCCACCATTTTCCCTGTTCTAAATCCCTTTAGGCGGAGATCTGGGGTGCTGGTGTTAGAAACAGTCCCCCTTTTTTTTTTGGCTGTGCCATGTGGCTTGCGGGATCTTCGTTCCCCGACCAGGGATTGAACCCGAGCCCTCGGCAGTGAAAGCGCAGAGTCCTGACCACTGGACCGCCAGGAAATTCCCTAGAACCCCTTTTAAAACTGGTAACTCCTAGGTTCTTACTGCTCAGTCCAGTGTGTGTGGTACCCAGGGCAGCATCACAGATGTTCTTAGACCTTGGTGGGATCCATGGGGCGTGGGCCCCTAATATCATCTGGTACCCCAAAGACCTTGATTCTGATTCTCGCCAATTTCATTCTTTAATTCTCTTGGGCATTTTGTATTCTGGCCTAGAACCTTTTCAGGCTACAGGGAACTATAGACATGTCAGTTGGAACCCTTGAAATTTTTTATTTCAAGGAAGATGGATTTGAGAGGAACAATGATAGGTACCCTGGCTGTTTTCAAGCCGACCGGTGATCTGCTTTGTGTGGGCCTTGGGCCCATGCCTTCCTCTCTCATGACTTCAATTTCTCTTTTTGTCAGCAAAAGAAAGAAATACCAATTCTGTTTATTTGGGGTACAGGAAACATTGTGTGGGTAAATGAGATGTGTGTAAGTTCTTTCACCAGCATCTGAACTGGGATAGCCTCTGTTGGATGGGGATATAGTGGTGAATGGCTCTGACCAAAGGGACTAATATGCTAGATCCTGAGGTCTTGACTACTCATTCCCAGCCCTGTGGGAAGAGACCAGGAGCGCCTCAGCGCCCCTTCCCCATTGCTCAGCTGCTTCAGATTATTCCTGAGTGTGATGTGGTCTCGTTTCCTTCTTCAGGTAGAATGGAAGAATCTCACTTCAATTCTAACCCGTACTTCTGGCCTTCCATCCCCACGGTCTCAGGACAGGTAGGTGGTGTTTGGTTTTTTGCTCCTGCTCCACTGTGTACTTTTTTCAGCTCTGAGTAGCAGGTTCTATTACCGTGGACACTGAAGCAAGATAAATCCCATGCTGTTTCGCCAGGCCCCCTATCATTGAGAATTACACAGGGTTTCTGTTCAGCCTCTCTCCGGAAGCACAGACATTAACCACCCGCCTTGTGATCCCCACAGAGGACGGACAGCGCGAGGTGCCGAGGGAGCGGACCGACTCGGGACTCTCCCTCAGAGGCCGCTGTCCCGTTCCTTTCCTTTCAGATCGAGAACACGATGTTCATCAACAAGATGAAGGATCAGCTGTTGCCAGAGAAGGGCTGTGGGCTGGCTCCGCCCCACTACCCCACCTTGCTGACAGTGCCTGCCTCGGTGTCCCTGCCCTCGGGCATCAGCATGGACACGGAGTCCAAGTCAGACCAGCTGACCCCGCACAGCCAGGCATCCGTCACCCAGAATATCACGGTGGTCCCTGTGCCGTCGACAGGACTGATGACCGCTGGTGAGCACCCTCGCTCTTCTCCAATCTGAGGTGTTGATCTTCCATGATCAGTACCCCAGGCTGGAGGGCGCCAAGGACATGGGGAGTGGGATATGTGTTTGATTACTCAATCAGATTTTTATTAAGTGCCTACTGTGTGCCTAGCAATGCGCTAGGCATTGTGGGCGATACAAAGAAGTAGAAGATGCGGTCCCTGCCTTTGAGGAGGTGACATTCTTTCCTTCTCTGAATCAAGGAGTCTCCTGTTCTCAGAGGTGGAGAAGAGAAGGGAGTCAATCAAGGGGTAAATCTCACTGTTACCGGGGGCGGGGTGGGGACAGGGGTTAGGAGACCATTTTTTTTCTACAGGGTTTGGGGTTTCCTGTATACTCTGGGCGGGGGGGCGGTGGTGAGGGGTTAAGTAGACAATGATCTGGGGAGAATGACGTAGGACTAGGATCAGGGCTGGGCAACGTGACACCATCTCCTTTTTCTCACAATCCTAGGTCCCGGCTTGGTTATCACATCCCCCTCAGGCTCCCTCGTGACCACAGCCTCATCAGCTCAGACCTTCCCCATTTCGGCTCCCATGATTGTCTCAGCTCTTCCCCCTGGCTCACAAGCCCTGCAGGTGGTCCCTGACCTCTCTAAGAAGGTAGCATCGACCCTAACAGAGGAAGGAGGCGGCGGCGGCGGTGGCGGTGGCACTGTGGCCGCTAAGCCCCCCCGGGGCCGAAAGAAGAAGCGGATGCTGGAATCGGGGCTGCCCGAGATGAACGACCCTTACGTCCTCTCCCCTGAGGATGACGATGACCATCAGAAAGACGGCAAGACCTACAGGTAAGGATCAGAGCCGGGGGCAGGATGGGGCGCGGCTCTCTCAGCTTCCCTGCCCCCACGGGGCTCCGCGCTCTGGCAGCTTCCACCTCAGATCCACGTGCATGTCAGGTGTTCTGTTGAGGGGTAGGAAGGTGGAGCTTCTGGCCCTTCTCTGGCTCCTCTTCCCCAGGATGCAGACCCATTTCACCCCTTCCTTTTTTGAGGTCTTCAGCATTGACTTATTTTGGGGTGATGTAATGGAATTTCTTTCTTGTAATGAGGCTTTAGACTGGGTTTGAGACTCTTGTCTCCAGCTCCTTTTTGGTTTCTACATTTTCCATTCCTATTTTTCCAAGAAACATTTCTAGTAAGCCCCTAACCTTAACCGGTGTGCTATCCATTGGTTCTTGGGCCGTATTTGAGCATTGAGCCTGCCTGACCCTGCATGGTTGGGATGATGGGAGGGGTCTGTATAAAAAGGTGGAACGAATAGGATACCTCCCCTTCCCCCCTGTGGAATATATGCTTGTGAAATGGCTGTTTGCTCACTTTCTCATTCATGGAAGTTCTTTTGATCCTCCACTTCCTTTAAGTCGTCCATTGCCAAAAAGCATTATAAGCATATTTGCATGTGGTACTATACAAAAATAATTACATATCTAAACTCCCTGCCCTTGGAAAGGTGGAAGTCTTTTAATCCCTTTGAGAACCGTCAAGGGCCCTAGTGGGTTTGGGGAGTCTGGTCCCAGTGTACAGAGTGGAATAACCACCGTCACAGCTTTGACGCAGACAGGGGTAGATGTGCATGGCTGGGAGACTGGGTCTGTCCTTAGTGTACCGAGATGGGCAATGTTGTTCCCATTTTAGGAGCGAAGGGAACTGCGGCACAGGAAATGGACAGAGCCTTGGGCTCATGGATTCAGTTCCCGGCTCCACCACGAACTTGCTGTGTGACCCTGGGCAAGTCCTTTTCCCCTCTCTGGGCCTCAGTTTCCTCATCTGTAAAATGGGGAGAATTCTGTTTATGCCTCCCAGTTGTTGGGAGTATATATCAAATGAGATTTGAAATGTTGGGAACTTCGAAAGAGATGAGAAATAGTCATCATTTAGCATTTACTTTTATGTGTTGTACACTTCTACCATGGAGAGTTCAGAGCGTTTAAATCCGTCTTTGTAAGTCAAAATGAGGGGAGTGTTGCTATGCAGAAAGTATTGAGCACTGCAGAATTCCAGCTCATAATCTGAAAGTTCACTGCAGCTTTATTATTACAGGTGTACCCCACTTTACACAGTAAAAGTGTTCCTGAACAATGTTTACATCATATCATATTATAATATTATAAAGGTACTTGACAAGTTTGGTTCATTTAAAGGTATCATTCCATAAAATGAAAATCCCTTTTAAATTTATTTTGTAGAAATTTGGGTTTCTATGTGTTGGCTTAAAGTGAGGTCATTGTGACATGGAGCTACACCTGAACAAGACCGGTTGTTGCAGGATCGGGGGGAGGGCCCCCCGACACTCTGTAGGGCCCTTCACATGGATCAGCGCCATCTGGTTCTGCCGAGGGTTCTCTCTCTCTGTCTTCCGGACCCACATGAAAGCTATTTCTGGACTTCCCACACTGTGCATGTGCACAGAAATGTGAATATACAACTGGAGGGCAGCCCTGATAGGATTTCCCACACACTACCTCCAGGTGACTAAAGAGAACTCTGAATTTAAGGGGGACTGATGATGTTATAGGTAAATGGAATTTCTTCAGAAACTCAGAACTCTGAGGCTCTAAAGGAATTTTTTAATCACGAAGAATCCCTGTTTTGATGCGGGTGTGGGTCAACCACATCCATTCCTGTGGTCTGTGGCATTTGTCTGGGTATTGGGGGAACTGGGTTCTTTTTCTCTGGGCAAGTCAACTTATTTCTAGTAAAATTTGAAGACCAATCGTGGCCCTCATCTATCCTGTGGAAATGTTCTGAGGGAAAATCAGAGTATCTGAAAGTGTTTTTGAACATCTTAGGGAAAAAAGGGTTGATAATTCAAAGCGGTTACTGTAACCAAGGCCATTGCCTTGCATGCCTCCAAGGGAGCGCCCTTGTGGTGTCGGGTGTGAGTGGTGCCCCCTGGAGCTGTGCGCCGAGCGACACGGCCGCTGCCCACGGCCACAGCTCTCCTAATCGGGTTTCTTTCCCGGCACCTGACACCTTGCATTAGGCTTGTACTTACTTGGCTTCTCTGTAGTTTTAGTGTTTAAACATTTCTGGCAGATGATAGGATGGTCCAGCTTCCCCCTGCATACCTCTAGTGTGAGGAGTCTTAAGGTTAGGTGAGAATGAATCACTCTTCGCCCTTTGGCAGATTGCTTTACCTTTCTGAGCCTTGGTGCTCCTTTCTGTAGAACAGGGATAGCACTTGTCAGGTGGTTTTAAGGAGCGGAAACAATGTGTTTAAAAGGACCTCATTGGAGCCCGGCAGTATCAGGCACAACAACAGGTGGCAACTATTACTACCGTTATTATTATGTTGTTATTATGATTATCCTTATTATACTCATACCTCTGGAGACAGCTCATTTTGTTGCCAGTCCATTATTGATGAGTTTAAGTTTTGCAGATTCTTCCCTAGTTGAAAACTTTGAAGAAGAGGGTTATTTTCTCTTCTATAATTAATTTCAGGTTAAGGGGTGCAGTTATGTGTTCAGCATTCACAGGCAAACTAATGAGGTTTTGTTTGAGCTAAAATCATTCCACCTGTCTGAGAAATCTTAGTGGAGGGAAGTTATTTTGTAACTCTAGTGCAGTTCCTCTCCAAGTGACAATGTGTCTAGTTTTCTAACCTCAGTTTTAGTGGAATATATAGTAGCATGAGCTCATTCATCACTGGTGCTGCTAACATTAACGCAGTTTTATTGTTAGAGAATGCTTGGCTTACCATTGACTATCCTGGGTGTTTGCTGGCCCTTTTGGGGGGTTATTTATCTCTCCATTTTACAGAGCAGAAAATTGAGGTCTAGATTGATGAGCAAGCCTGTAGCTGAACCCTGAGTAGAGCCCCGGTGTCCAGACTTCCATTGGCTGTGTCCTTTGGACCCTGCTAACTGTAAACAGAACCTCCCACCCTCGCCCACAGTGGTTGGGCATCCCAGACAACAGCCAGGGGTTGGTAAACAGGTAATGGGATTTCTTTCAGAATTATCAAGTGACTAGAGAACTAGAAATGGGCCTCAATGATTGCATTTTTAATGGCAGCATTAATACAGGAACCATACCCCCAAGTAACAGTGGTCTCTTCTTCTCTGAGGAGCTCAGAGTTCTTTTTAGTCTGCATCTCAGTTATTCTCTGAATATTCTCTTGGGATCAGGAAAAAAGCAGAAGTCACCTTTCACCATCCTAAGCCCCTCTTAGAGAAGTTGGGGGGGACCCAGAGAAGAGGGACTTGCCCCAGTTGCCTGGCTTCTAGGCTGCGGCCCTTGCTACCAGCCCACATTGTGTGCTGGTGAGTTGTTTGAGTGATAGGGTTCCAGCTCACATATAGATAGCTTTCGCCCAGTGAAGTCTGAATAGTTGTGACTTATCTTGCCCACAGGCCTCCTTATTTGATATTGTTGGGCAGTATCAGAGCAGGAAGAAGGATTACCAGCTCAGATGATGCATGAAAGTATATTCAGATGATACCGTTGTCAACCCGAAGTGCTGGCATTGTGCTAGGAAAGGAAGCTCAGTATTTTGCCAGTCTTTTTCTCCTTAATATTTGAGGGGTACAACCCACTCCAGCAGTTACGTTGGCTCATTGCGGAAGTAATTCTCACTTGATTGCCAAGGGGCTGGGGGCTGGGGGGAGTCGGTGGGACATCAGATACAGAGCAGAGGGCAGACATATGGTTTGGGAAAGCCCCCTCCACAGAATCCTGATAATTCTTCACCTCATCCCTCTAGAAATCACTGGCAAAAAGGAGAAAATCTGTGAGAGAAGACAATTATCTGAGGAGACAGAAAAGTCCTCTGAGAAATCTAGTCAGTTTGTCCTCATTGTCACCTCAGGAGCTTGAGGATTACCTGAGGGATGTACTTTCTCCACGGGAGACTGGGGAAAAGGGTTCTTTAAAAGTCTGAAGTCAAGTTACAGGCAGAAGGAAAACAGAAGTTAGGTGATATTCCTGGTCTGGTGAAAGCCATGTCAGCCCAGGGCCTGTAATGAGATTTTCCTGTCTTACCTGATTGAATTCTTGTTTATGTACACACTTAGGGAGTCCAGGCATTCAGCAATCACTTATTAAATACTTGTGTTGGGCTGTATTAGAAGTGCAGGCTGTAAAGAGAGATAAAATAGAGCTCCTCCTCTCGAGGGCCTCGCGCTGTCGCTGGAATAGAAGAGAGATCAGATAGGCTGGCATCTTTGGAAGTGGCGGGGCGGGTTCAGCAACGCCCTCTCAGTGGGCAGGGCCGTAACCGCTGCCCTCCCTTGGCCCAGGTGCCGGATGTGCTCCCTGACGTTCTACTCGAAGTCGGAGATGCAGATCCACTCCAAGTCACACACCGAGACCAAGCCCCACAAGTGCCCGCACTGCTCCAAGACGTTCGCCAACAGCTCCTACCTGGCCCAGCACATCCGTATCCACTCGGGGGCCAAGCCCTACAGTTGTAACTTCTGTGAGAAGTCCTTCCGCCAGCTCTCTCACCTCCAGCAGCACACCCGGTAAGGCTGCTCTCAGTCTCCGCCTGACTCCGTGCCGTGGACCCCTCACCCCGAGGCCACGTGGCCCACGGCTCCTCTTTTCTCCACATGTTTTCTTTCGTCCCTTTCAACTCTGCCCTTTGGGAGCCTCGATTCTCTCCCACTGCTGTCTGTGAAAACTAAACTACATATCCCTGCAGCTTGGGGGTGGTGCCTGGAAAATTGTGCTCTCCGGTCCCAAAGTCTGGAACGATTTGTGTGGCTTCTCTCTGTGTCTGTGTTTGGAAGTCTTCTGCAGAGCAGGCCCTGCTTTTACTATATGCTTCAGTTCAGAGCCAAGGTGTGCATTCAACCTCAGGTCCATGGGGAACAGGCGGTGTTGGTCTTTGTTCAAATTACTGTTTGGAAGCGGGGTGTCTGTGGTGAGTGTGTGACGTTGGCACAAAGCAGAGGGCTGACGAGACCGAAATCTTTGAGGTTACAGGAGCCAGGGGTGCAGCTCTTCATCATCTCACTGCCATTCTAGCCACCGACTTAAGATCAGCAGCAACCTAGATGTGGGTGTCCTCTTCACGAGCCTCTCCAGGCCGGCGTGGGTTTGAGGGGGAGGGAGGAGGGGTACTCTCATCCGTCAAGCAACATCATTTCACCCAGCGGAGAGCTGAGCCCGTGGTGTCGAACCGCTCCCTCCTCCCCCCTTCCCTCCTCTCCTCTCCGGCAGGATCCACTCCAAGATGCACACGGAGACCATCAAGCCCCACAAGTGCCCGCACTGCTCCAAGACCTTCGCCAACACCTCCTACCTGGCCCAGCACCTCCGTATCCACTCGGGGGCCAAGCCCTACAACTGTTCGTACTGCCAGAAGGCCTTCCGCCAGCTCTCCCACCTCCAGCAGCACACACGGTAAGGGAGAGCGGCGGGCTACTGCCCCCCGCCCCGCTGGCATGCCCTCCCCACCCCCGCCCCGGACACACACAGCAACCCGCATGCGGGGGGCGGGGGAGAGACCCGGCCGGAGGAGAGCACGGCTGGCATCTGGGAGGAAGACCAAGCAAGACTGGAGACACAAGTGGACGCTCAGAGAGCCTTTCTGGGGCAGAAGTAGCGCCGAGGAGACACAGTGACTGGGGGACATTTCCTGATCCGAGGGAGGAGGAAACTCACTGGGAGCAGAGCCGACGTTTCCTTCCCTCGTTTCCCTCCCTGGAGACACCTGTGCACACATCCTGCAAGATTCTCTCCTCCATGCCAAAGCAGGGCCATTTGGTTGGAGAAGACCCTCCCTCTAGCCCTTAGGGCACCGATTATGAACGGGAGATATAATCAGATTTCAGCTGGTTACCAACCCAGCGACACCTACAGCACCAAGCAAGGCTCCAGGGGATGCCAGGAGTACAGAGGAGAACAAAGCGCGGCGTAAATATTCACAGAGAACTGGCAGATGAAGCGAAAATGCTCCCCCTCCGTAAGGATGCGCACTTTGTCCTGTGAATCTGGAGTGGCTCGGAGGTGAGCCTGCTTCCTGGAAGAGCTGATGGTCTCCTTCAGTGGGATCTCAAGTTGAGCTGGAGTCCAGACCCCTGCTGGCCACAGGTCTCCTCTCCCGGCTGCTTCTGGAGGTGGCGATCCCTCTTAAAGTGGTCCGACAGCTTGCTTCTCGAAGAGGAGGAATCGGGCTTTCCTCACAAGGAGACGTGTCCTGCGAGGTTTTCAGGATTTTATACCCGGGATCTCGAAAAGCACCTGGTCACAGAGATGCTTCTGAAGTCCCTGCCGAGGAGCAGGGGTCCGCCGACCTTCAAGTCCTTGGCTCGTCTTAGCAGAGGGCCCTATAGTGTTTGGAAAGAGGTCAGATCAGTACTAAACTAGGCATTTCCTGCCGTTAGGGGCCGAGCCGGGAAAAGCCCCAAGGAGCTTCCACCAGCATCGTTGCTGCCGCCCTTCACAGTTCACATAACTCTGTGCTTTTCTTTGACCCCAGAACTTTCTCTGCGACTGGTGCTAATAAGGCTGAGGGGGTAGTTTCTGGCTGTATGTTGGGGGCCAAGGGAGAAGTGTTATGTGTTTCTTTTTTCTCGCCGTGTGTTTTATCTCACGTTTCTGAACTCTCGTGAGAGCCGGTGACCGTAGGAGCTGCCTTGGCTACCAGATCGTGGCCTCCCTGCGCCTTGGCTGCCAAGCCCCCGGCCCTCCCCCAGCAGAGAGGAGCCCAGCTTGAGCGGAGTGTTGCGGGCAGCGAGCAGCAGTCGGGCCCGCTGGCCTGAGCCGGCGTCTCCTGGAGGCCCACCCTGTGCTCCCAGAGGAGGCCTGTTAAGGCGCTGGTCCCTGAGCGGCCTTGCTGATGTCCTTCCCCTTCTTCTCTCGTCCCGTGCAGAATCCACACCGGGGATAGGCCGTACAAATGTGCACACCCGGGCTGCGAGAAAGCCTTCACACAGCTCTCCAACCTGCAGGTAGGTGTTCCACCCTCCACACGAGGCCTTGAGTCTAAGACTTGGGGTCACAGTGCCGTTTGACTAGTACAGTGGTTCTCAAACTTCTTCAGGACGCTTTACATTCTTAATAGTCACTGGGGAGCCCAAAGAGCTTTCGTTGATGTGGGTAACACCAAATTACGTAGACATTATGAAACTGAAAAACTATTTAGTAATTTGTTTAAAAATAACAAACCCCATTGTAATTAACATAAATAACATATCTCTTAACCTCCCTTCCCGCAAAAAGAAGTTCAGTGAGAAGAACGGCATTGCTTTATGTTTATGCACGTTTCTCTAATGTCTGGCTTACTAGAAGATGGAGAGAGTCTCTTATCTGCTGCGTTCAGTCTTTACGATATTACACATCATGTAATCTCTATATAGTCATGAAAGAATGAGAGTGAAAAGGCGAACAGTGTCTTATTATTATTATTATTATTATTATTATTTTGAAAATAGTTTTGACCTTGTGGGCCCCCTGAAAAGGTCTTGGTGTTCCCTAGCAATCCCCACGCCTCCCTGTGAGAACCACCGGACTAGTGGGACCAGGTGTAGCCACCATCCTGACTTGAAGGATCCTGCGGGATGCTGCTTCCCTTAGCTGGTAGCATCTGAAGTTTCATTTGAAGCAGTTTCTGTTGCCTTTGGACGGAAGAGAACCCAGGAGGCCTGGCACCCAGTCCAGGGCTTTCCATTAAGGTCAAAGAGGCAGGAGGGCAGAGTCTGACGCACCCATCCTGATTTCTCCTTATTTTCTCAGTCCCACAGGCGGCAGCACAACAAAGATAAACCCTTCAAGTGCCACAACTGTCACCGGGCGTACACAGACGCAACCTCGCTGGAGGTGCACCTGTCCACGCACACAGTGAAGCATGCCAAGGTGTACACCTGCACCATCTGCAGCCGGGCGTACACGTCGGTGAGCACTCGGAGCCCCCCTCCCCTTCCCCGCAAGCGGCTTCACCCCGCCTTTCTGGTAAAGAGCTGCCGCAGTGAATACACCCCATCCCTTGCTCCAACTTGCCAGGATCAGTAAAGAGAACAGAAATTGAAAAGACCCAGGGCTGAGGAATTTGGGGGATGCCTGGTCCCTTAAGCCTATAGCGATTGCTCAGCAGTGATTTTTCATTTTACTTAGACATAGGACAAAAGAAAGCGTCTTGAAATTGTGAGAGACGAGAGATTTCAGTTAGATGTTCTCCGTTAGACTCCAGAAGAAGGTGGTCAGGTCGTTCCATTCAGAGATCTTTGAGAAAGTGACAGCTTTCCCCGTGCCAGTTGAATGCCCACGGTTACCCTAAAGGTCCCCCCCTTGCCCACCCGGTGCGAGCACTGGAAGCGGCTCACGGGGAGAACGCGCGTGGCTCCAGAACACCTCTGTCTGTGTAAGCGTCGTTCTGTTCCAGGTAACAGCCCAGGGCGCTGGTTACAGGGAGCTTCCTGCCTTCTCTTCCTTCCCTCAACCCCTCTTCCATCCCCCTCAGGAGACGTACCTGATGAAGCACATGCGCAAACACAACCCTCCTGATCTCCAGCAGCAGGTGCAGGCGGCGGCGGCGGCGGCGGCGGTGGCCCAGGCCCAGGCCCAGGCTCAAGCCCAGGCCCAAGCGCAGGCTCAAGCTCAAGCTCAAGCCCAGGCCCAGGCCCAGGCCTCCCAGGCTTCGCAGCAGCCACAGCAGCAGCCGCCACAGCCTCCGCACTTCCAGTCCCCGGGGGCGGCCCCCCAGGGCGGGGGTGGCGGGGACAGCAACCCCAATCCCCCGCCCCAGTGCTCCTTCGACCTGACCCCCTATAAGACGGCAGAGCACCACAAGGACATCTGCCTCACCGTCACCACCAGCACCATCCAGGTAGAGCACCTGGCCAGCTCGTAGAGACCTGTGCTGCCGTCCCCCGGGGAGAGGGGAAAGAGGCTCTGGTCCCTTCTTTCTCCAGCTCCTCTTGGTGGGAAAAGTCCTCTTCTTCCTTGACAGGCCACGGCTCCATCTCCTTGGGCCTCAGGCATGGCCTTCTCTCACAGGATACCATCCTTATTGTCTCAGCTCCTCTTCCGAAGGAACGTCAGCCCTCCTGAATGGCAGAGGAGTACTGAGCTGGCCGCATAATCCAGCAGCCTCCCGCCTAAGCGTAGCTTTTAACATTGGGGGTTGGTGCTCAGGGGAGGGGTTTGCTATGACCTCATAGAGACTTTTCCAGCGTGGGCACTTACTCTCTCCTCACCCTCGTAATCCTCCAAGCTCGGGCTGACAGAGGACTAGAGGCTGGCACTCCCAGACGTCAGAGGAGGGAGCCCTAAATGCAAGCAGCCTCCTGTTCTGTTCTTGCCTGCGAAAGAACAGAGGTTCCTCCCGTGCCCCTGTCCCTGGGAGCCGTTTTCTTCCCCTCATGATCTCACCTCACTTCCTACCTGATGCTGGAGGGAGGTCTGGGGCGGGTCAGACCCCCTTTATTTGTAAAGGGGCGAGGGCCGAGATGTGGTCCCCAAGGGGCCGGAGATCCCCAAAATGGCCGACGGTGGCTTAGAAGTGTGGGTTATGGTTTTCCTTGGAGCCTCTCCCCCTCTCTGCCAGCCGAGGCCCTGTGCTCAGTCTCCCCGTCCCCACCCTAAGGAGCTGCGGGTTCTTTATGAAACCCCACAATAAGGGGGCTGCAGAGAAGGGAGAGTTCGGGGCAGAGGCAAGGACTGGACTTAGCTCCCTAGGTGCCACGGTCAGTTGCCGGACACGGATTTATATATAAATATATATATATAAATATATATATACCCACTCATCACGGCCATCTTTGTTGTAACCATTTCTGTGTTTATAAATGCATTATCTCTGAGAATTTTCATATTTGATGTTTTGTTTATTTTTGTCCCTTTTGTTTTTCTCCACCCTGTCTTCTGGCCAATGGCATTTTTATTTCCTTTCGTCTTTTTTTTTTTTTTTTTTAAATCATGGCAGATTTCAGAGAAAAGAGAAAATGGAAAAAAAAAAATCAGGAAACCAGTTGTTATAAAGTAATTTAAAATGAGGAAAAAAAGAAAAACTTATGTACAAAACCAAGGGGTGTTTTTAGAACCTTGTATAGAAATAAATTCGTGTAAAAGGATCAGAGGCAGTGGAGCTACTGATGTGAGTATAAGCATGGGAAACAGCTATCTGGGGAGACGTTCAAGGCCAGTACTAAGGATTTACGGTAGAGTGTGCGAACGCTAAGAACGAATGCTGTGTGATGGGGCTGTGTGTGTATCCCTAGCCATAGAAGGGCACAACTTTGAAATTTCTGAAGTGAAATCTTGCTTTATGAGGGTTCCTACATACAAATCCTGCCGTGAGGACTGTCGCCTAAGGTGTAAGAGCAGGGTTTCAGTCGTGTGTTAGGCAAGACGCCTCGAAGCTCTCCCGATCCAGGAAATGGAAGCACGGCCTCCTGGAAGGACCTGCGCTGCTGCCAGAGCATCCGTGGGCTCAGTGCTAGTTCCAGCTGGCATATCCTGTGGCACCGAAAACCAGAGGCTTCCCGTGGTGGAACCCATAACCGGATTGAAGAACGACACAGGACAGTTGTGCTGAGGGGTAGAGCATGGGCGGGAAACCTGGACTTCCGCCCTGGCTCTCCCATCAACCAGTGTCGGCCGCAATGCTGCTTCAGCTGTTAAGTGAAGGGATTGGGCTAGATCACCTCCAAGATTCCTTTCTGAAAATTAAAAATCTTCAAGCACTGAAGAAGTCGTGACAAAGCTGCCACGTCTGACAACGTGGCCATCCTGTGTGGGACTGCTGGGCGGCCATGCTCGTTAGCTGGTGGCGTGTGGATAGGCAATGGAGTAACACCTCTTAGCTTAGGGCTCTGGCTCTCGTGTGGGCATCCAAGATAGTCTCAGTCTGTGGTGTGACGCTAACGACTGTATCACATGTGACCAAACGTGCAGTGTGTGTTAGTTTCCTGCATATTTACTACTATTCCCCCTGTTCTCACCAACTGTTGAATTGACATTGAGAGCCCTACCTTCATCACAGGTATTATTACAACCAGCATCTCTTTTGAAGGGTTCCCTCACACTTCAACAGCAACAACCCTATGAAGTAAGCAGTGTTCCAGGCATTTGATAGAGAAGGAAATAGGCACGGAGATTAAATTATCCAAGGGCCTGCCGCTTGCAATTAGAGGGACGTCTTCTAGATTCTATCGCTCTATCTACCACCTGCTCAGTAGTAAACCTGGGGTTTCACCTTGCCCTTTTTTACATATTTGAGCTAAATTACGTGGCTGAAATGTTTCACTGAAAACCTGCCATGTGGGCGTTCCCTGGTGGCCTAGTGGTTAGGATTTTGGGCTCTCACTGCCGCCACCCGGCTTCACTCCCTGGTGGCTTCGCTCCGTGGTCGGGGAACAACCCACAAGCCACGGCACAGTCAAAAAAAAAACCAAAACAAAACCCCAAAACCAAAACCTGCCATGTGACATTAATACTTAAGAACGCGTGATTAGGGGTGACAATGATCTCCAAAACTCTCCGGCTCTGGGCGTTGAGTTCTGCGTGCCTGGTGTGGTGGCGGCCTGTCGTGCACTTGGTGACTTTCCATCCGGACGAGGAGCGTAGTTGTCGCTGTGATGTCGCGGACCGGGGTGATAGTGGGCATCCAACTGGCCCCGTTGTGACAGCTCCGTGCCCCAATCCTTTCAGAATCATGGTGCCAGTTAACATCGTACACGAACTCGAATAAAAAGGGAGACAAACAGGAGGGCAAGGCCAGAAGCACTCTGTCACTTTACAAGCGAGAACGTCCTCGAGTGACAGGAACCCTGACAAAAGGTGTGGAGAGTCGCAGCTTTATTGTGTGAGTAGTTCTTTGTATTTATAAGTAGAGTTTATAAATAATCAATTGTTTCCACGTTAAAACATAATCCTGGGGAGTTGGTGTTCGCGCGAGTGAACAGAAATGGGGAGGATTTAAACCTCGCACCGCCAGGCGCCTCCTCAACTTCCCTAAGAAACTAGCGACTCGGGAGAAGGCACCTGCCCTGGTCGCCAGCTTCACATTCCGCCAAGGGGCCGATTCACATTCCCCAGCTGCTCAGAAGGACTCTTTGTGGACTGAAAGCCCAAAGAGACAGGTTTCCTTGCTCTCACGCCCGCACGTCCCCGTCCTGGAGGGGATGGAAGTTTGAGCGAGGACGCAAAATGGCGCCCTCGGCCGCGGCGGCCACCGCCGCCGGCCCCGCACCCGGCCGACCCGCCACGGACTAGTGTCTGCGCCAGGCGAAGGCGACTCGGCGGGCCCTGTACTCAGACCGGAAGTTCCCCTCGTGAGGGCGGAAGTTCCCCTCGTTAGGGCGGAAGGGCTCCAGGCCGGGTAGGAGCGCTTCGGCTCCCTTCGCGTTCAGTCACTTCCGGGGCGGAGCGGAAGTTGCTTTGTTTTGCTTCAAGATGGCTGCGGGGATGTATTTGGAACATTATCTGGACAGTAAGAGCAGGCTGGAGGAGGGGGTCAGGGGTCACAGACGGGTCGGGGGGATCGGGGCTGAGGAGCTCTACGGCCCCGAAGTCTCGGTGGTCAGAAAGTCACAGTCGTGAAGGGTTGAGTGAGAGAAAATACTGGAGGGTGTGAAGAAATAGGGGGCGGGGCACCGGGGTCGAGGCCTCGCTCTGGGGTGTAGACGAGGGAGGGGCTGCGCGGCAGGGCTGGGGGACGGCTCTTGAAGGGCTGGTGGGCATAGCCGGGAAGATATTTGCTGCCCCCGTCTGCAGGGTCTCTGGCCTCAGCATATATCATTTTCTTAAAATCGTTCCGAATCGGTCGTTTTCGTATTGATATATCATCCACTGCCATTTGGAGCAGCGATGAAGATCTGCTCACGGCTCCTCCAACCAGTTCTTTTGAAGAAGCGGCTTCTCGTGGGGATGGGGGGTTACGAGTGACCACTGTCAGTTGATGAACTGGAAGCCTTCTCCTCTTGGAGTAAAGATCCAATTCCCATCAAATGGAAATCTGGTGTTATGTTTATGCCATTTGTGTAACCTACCTCTTCACAGAGTCTGTCACCCTATGCCCTTACATTTGCCTTACCGTTGAGAGTCATTCATTCATTCGTTTTTTGAGGTCCTGCTGTGGGTCAGACATAATGGCAGGTACTGGCGATATATAAGAATGAATAAGACCCGGCTCTTGCCCTCAAGTGCTCATAGTCTAGTAGAACACAGGTTCTGCTAATATTTATAAAACAGTGTGACAAATGAAATAATAGAAATACATTAAAAGGACAGTAGGTAACACTGGAGAAAGAGGGGCTCATTACCTGGGGGTGTAGGTAAAGCTTTACAGAGGATGTGATGTATAGAAACTTGAAGGTTGAGTGCGGAGAGGGAGAGGGAATTGCAGGTTGGGGAAAGCATCAGCAAAGGTGTTATGATGGGTTTGTGGCAAAGCCAGGGAAAAGTGAGGCCAGAGTGTTTGATGTATAGGACTCCGAGGTGGAAGACTAGGAAATGAGACTGGAGAAGGTAGCTGGGGCTAGGCTGTGCAAGGTCGTTTAAGCCAAGCTAAGAAGCTTGCACGTTATATTTATTTATTTGTTTGTTTGTTTGTTTGTTTTAGCTGCATTGGGTCTTCGTTGCTGCCCGCAGGCTTTCTCTAGTTGTGGTGAGCGGGGGCTACTCTTTGTTGCAGTGCGCGGGCTTCTCATTGCTGTGGCTTCTCTTGTTGCAGAGCATGGGCTCGAGGCACGCAGGCTTCAGTAGTTGTGGCACGCGGGCTCAGCAGTTGTGGCTCGCGGGCTCTAGAGCGCAGGCTCAGTAGTTGTGGTGCACAGGCTTAGTTGCTCCGTGACATGTGGGATCTTCCCGGACCAGGGCTCGAACCTGTGTCCCCTGCTTTGGTGGGCGGATTCTTAACCACTGCACCACCAGGGAAGTCCACCAGCGTGCACTTTAAATAACGAGGAACCAACAGATTTTCTAAATAGAGTGATTTTTTTTTATATAAAGGAAAATAAAT
This sequence comes from Balaenoptera ricei, assembly GCF_028023285.1. Taxonomy (NCBI): domain Eukaryota; kingdom Metazoa; phylum Chordata; class Mammalia; order Artiodactyla; family Balaenopteridae; genus Balaenoptera; species Balaenoptera ricei. Next base: position 6,281,372 of record NC_082648.1, on the reverse strand, counting down.
GTACGATAAATTGGAGCATGATGACGTTGGTAATAGGGAGATCAGTTAGTGATAACAGTCCTGGTCAGAGATGAGGACCTGATCTCAGGGAGTGACAGAAGTGTTTAGGAGTTAAATATGACAGGATTGACTGAATGACTGGGTGGTTGAGAGAGAAGGAGGAATCTAAGGTGACTTCTCTATTTCCTGTTTGGGAAGTGAGGTAGACAGTAAATCATCAACAAGATAGGAAATTCAGGAGTAACAGTAACATATTTATTCAACTTAGATCTAAGCATAGGAATGGTAATTGTATCTGTAAGAGTAAATGAGATGGAGATCATTCAGAGAACACAAGTGAGAATAAAATTAGAGGATTAAATTAAGTGTAAGCTCAAGAAAATATTAACATTTAAGGGACTGGCTAAGGAAATGTCAATGATGGAATTGCTAGAAAGTATGTGATGAGATTTGGAATCTTAAGAGGAAGGAAGTTATTCGAAGACGAGAAGATGGTGCCAGATGCTGCAAACGTAATTTTTTTTAGGATAGGACTAATAACCGATCATTTGATTTGGTAAGTCATTGAGGACTTAATCTCAGTAAACTGGTGGTGGCGGACCTGAGTTTATAGGTTAAAGCAGTGGAGGCATTTTAAAAGTTGGAAGTGGAGTCACGCGAAGAGATTTTTCTTTTATGAGAGAGACTTAAGTATTCATGCATTTATTCAGGTATTTATTGAGGGTCCTAGAGAAACAGGAAAGAAGACAGATACATCTAACCCTTCTGGAGAGCTGGGGAGACATACCGAATAACTAATTACACAATTACTTATTTAAGTACATTGGATAAGAGCCCAAAAGGGTAGACATAGAATACCACGACAGGGACTTCTCTGGTGGTCCAGTGGTTAAGACTCCGCGCTCCCAATGCAGGGGGCCCGGGTTCGATCCATGGTCAGGGAGGGAACTAGATCCCACACGCTGCAAATACAAGATCCCACATGCCGCAACTAAAAGGTCCCGCACGCGGCAACAAAGATCCCGTGTACTGCAACTAAGACCCCGTGCAGCTAAATACATATTTAAAAAAAAAAAATAGCATGACAGCATCATCCAGGGCACCTGTTGGAGTCTGGGGCAGTCAGGGTTGAGCTGAACTTTGAAGAATGAACAGGAATTTGTAGGCCAAGAGGTGTGGTGGAGGTGGGATGAAGAAGACTGGGCAGGGCATTCTGGGCAGAGAGAGTAGCGTGTGAAAAGCCAAGTGTCGTGAAGAGCACCGGCAAGTTCAAGGCACTCAGAGGAGGCCGGTATGATAGAGCAGAGAGAGCACAGACAGGGACTGACGTGAGTTAGGGCTGGTGTGAGGGAAGCAAGGGCCAGAAAGTGCGGAATAGGACTATTGCAGTAGGAGGTTACTAGAGGGTTATAAATAGGATAGTGACTTGATCAGATCTGCATTTTTTAAAGAATATTCTGGCTATTGTATGGAGAGCAGATTGGAACTGTGTGTGCGATGAGTGGTGGAGGATGCCAGGAGGGTATTTGCAAGCTGAGGGCAAGGAGCTTGGAGACAGAGGTTGAAAGGAAAGGAAAGGGAACGGCTGATTTGTAAAGTCACTGAAGGCAGGAAGGGTGGGAAAGCTGTGCAGAGATGGAGGGGTTAGTTGTGGAAAGAGGCGGACGTGACCTCTCCTGAGAGCGGAATGATGAGTGCTGTCACAGATAATCCAGCGGTTTGAAGGAGGGAAAACTGAGTGCTGTTCTGGACCTGTTCTTTAAACGCAGCTGTAGGGCCTAGGACGTCCAGGGAGGCTCAATTTCTCCTCTTCTCCCCAGGTATTGAAAACCTCCCCTTTGAACTGCAGAGAAACTTCCAGCTCATGAGGGACCTGGACCAAAGAACAGAGGGTACGTACAGAGTAAGGAGTCCAGTGTATAGTGAGTGTGTATGTGATCGTTTCTGCTTCTGTTTGGTGTTACCGTATCATCCGATCTGGGTTGCTGCAGCTTCTCTCTCTCTCTCTCACTCTCTTGCAATTCTTAAAAGGAGAGTAATAATGACCCACATTTGTGTGTCAGCTTTTCCATAACACATGGAGTATTGTGACAGTGCCTCAAGAATTCAAAGATGCTATGCTCTTTATATCTCCCTCAAGAAGAATTAAAAAAGCCAAAGTCATTCCTAGAATCATTTCTGTTCTCCATGTGCCGTATGTTTATAGGAAGATTAGGATGTTTCTACTCCATTGGATTGTTAGTGTTACTGTCACAAAATTCACTGTGGCTTTAGACTGCAACTCATGTTGGTAGACAGGAACTTTGCTGCATGAGAAGATCTTAAAAAGAAAGAAAAAAAGAAGGAAAAGCAGCAGTTAACAAACATCAGGATCTCTACACTATATTCTTCAGCCGTACAGAAGCACTAGGTACCATCTGTGGCCTTGCCTGGACATTGAGCGAGTTTGGCTGCATTGAGGCATTCATTTGGAGCCTGAGGCCACGCTGCAGTGGTCAGGTTTGTCTCGTCAAGGTCGAAGGTGTTTGTTGGAGCTATCCCCCCACACCTGCTGAAGGATATATAGGTGCGTCCTCATGTAACTGTGCCCAAGGATGTAACAAGCTGTTGTTAGAATACCTAAAGCTGTGATTTAAGTTACTCTTGGTAAGTTTACTCATGAAAAGGTGAACATCATCTAAAATCCTGGACGTAGGCCCCTGAGAACTCCCTGCCGAATGCCGAGCACCAGCTCTTTGCTTTGTAATACAGTTCCAGCTCTTGAGTTCATGCACAGAAAGACCAGGTGGAGATTACTGAACTACATACATGCTTTTCCAGCTTCCTCCAAGGGCCTCGAATGAAGCGGGGCATAAACCTAGTGTGCGCGCAGGTCTTCCCTGTTACCTTTTGCTGCCCCGTGTTGCAGTCATACTTTTTTCTCCATCGACATTTTTTGTGAGCACTACCAAATATTGGGCAGTGGGCATCTAAAGTCTCAGTGTCTTGGGACGTCACCAGCCTTGCAGAAACGTTTGGAGCAATATCTAAAATGAACAAACAGAAAAAAAAGTGATGGGATAAGCAAGTTGCAAACGATGAGCAAAACAGGGTGGGCAGTAAGTCGAAGAACTGTGCCGTGAATGGAGCAGGGCCTAATTGTAAATGATGAGATATAGATGTACAGACCTGGAAGCCAGCAGCAGCAGATGACCCAGCCTGGTTTGTAGCACTCAGAGCTGTCGTGGGATGTTTTCGAGACGAGAAACCAGATGGCTTTTGAGACAAAGTTCATGGTTCAAGAGGCAGCAAGCCCTGCAAAGACGCATCTTCAGACAGCGACAAAAACACACTTCGTATTAGTGCCGGGTGCAAAGAATCCCTCATTATGGTTCAATAAATTCAGTCCCAACTATGATAGCAATGTTTTCAGCACCCGAAGGCACCTCTGAAACAAATATTGTGAACATGTTGCATTACTTGAGTACGTGGCACAGTACCTAGGAACGTTCAGTACGTTTTAATTCGAAGGTTATGATGGTCAATGGAAAAGGTCCAAGGAGCAAGAGGAAGAAGTGTGTTCCACCTAGCCACTCCGGGGCCATTGTGACCAGGCCTCTGTCTCTGTTGTAGACCTGAAGGCTGAAATTGACAAGTTGGCCACTGAGTATATGAGTAGCGCCCGCAGCCTGAGCTCCGAGGAGAAATTGGCCCTTCTCAGACAGATCCAGGAAGCCTATGGCAAGTGCAAGGGATTTGGTGACGACAAGGTGCAGCTTGCCATGCAGACCTATGAGATGGTATGGCCCTGTTCATGGCTCCCCACCTGCCTCCCGTCTATTCCTCGGGGTCCCAGACCCCCTCCTTCAGCCGTGTTGGGATCTGTTTTGGGTCTGGGAGATCCACAGAATCTGCCTCAGCCTGTTTTCTTTTACTGGAACCAGCCTTGTAGCTCCTCCTTCTCCTTCCTTCCCACCCAGGTGGACAAACACATTCGGCGACTGGACACAGACCTGGCCCGTTTTGAGGCTGATCTGAAGGAGAAGCAGATTGAGTCAAGTGACTATGACAGCTCTTCCAGCAAAGGCAAAAAGAGTGAGGAGGGGGGCGGGGCTGTGAGAGGTGGGGCAAGGACTCCGAGGGAGAAGCCAGCCAGCTCCTCAGCTCCAAGGGAGGGCCACCGGGTTGGAGGAGGGGCAGGGGGAGGGGGACTTAACCCATCCTTCTGTCTCCCTGCCTTCTGGCTTCCCCCCCTCTTGCCTAGAAGGCCGGACTCAAAAGGAGAAGAAAGCTGCCCGTGCTCGTTCCAAAGGGAAAAACTCCGACGAAGAAGCCCCCAAGGCCGCCCAGAAGAAGTTAAAACTTGTGCGCACGTGAGTGTGTCAGGGAGCATTTTGCCAAGGGACAGACTCTTTCCCGCTACCTCATCCCAGCCACAGTGCCCCTTGCCACTTTGCTGTCTTCTGTGCCAACAACTCTCCTTGCCATTTTGGTATCTGCTGGATACAGAGGAGAAGCCACAAATCACTAGCCCCACAAGGACCTCCTCTGCTGGCTCTGAGCATCTCAAGCTGTAGCTTCCCTTCCTGCAGATGACACTTTCTCTTCCTCTTGGCACGCAGAAGCCCTGAGTATGGGATGCCCTCAGTGACCTTTGGCAGTGTCCACCCCTCTGATGTGTTGGATATGCCTGTGGATCCCAACGAACCCACCTATTGCCTTTGTCACCAGGTCTCCTATGGAGAGATGATTGGCTGTGACAACCCTGATGTAAGAGCTGTTTTGCCTGAGGATGGGGGGGTTCTGGGGGACATGAAGGGAGTTGGGTACAAGAAGGGGGGTAACGGTTGAATAGTGGGACTTCGGGATAGGAGGAAGGTAGTTGGAGTTGGTTGGCCTTGGACCCTTCAGGAATTCTCCCAAGGGATGGAATAAGGGAGTACTCCTGAGGGATGGGGGGGAGGGAATGGAGGGTGTGGGGGTGGGTCTCTTCTTTCCTCTGCCCCACCCTGGTCCCTGAGTTCTGCTTCTTCCATCCTCTTCCTTTCCCAGTGTTCCATCGAGTGGTTCCACTTTGCCTGTGTGGGGCTGACCACCAAGCCTCGGGGGAAGTGGTGAGTGAGAGCTGCGGTGGGGCTGGACTGTCGCGAGCTGAGTGACAGAGGGCATTCTCCCTTTCGCTCACTCTCTCCCCCTTCTCTGTCGCGTTCCTTTGTAGGTTTTGCCCACGCTGCTCCCAAGAACGGAAGAAGAAATAGACAAGGGCCTTGGATTCCAACGCAGTTTCTTCCACGTCCCCTGACCTGGGCTAGTGGGGAGAGGGATGCCTGGCTGGGGTCAGGGAGAGGTGGGTGGCGCAGAGTTGTCATCCCCTCTCCTCCCCTCCCCACTCCTGGTGCTGAGGCTGCACCCAGACCCTGGTACGGGGGTTGCTGCAGCCACTAACGGTATGTGCTCTCATTCAGCCCGCCCCCTTCAGAGGGAAGGGATCTTGCCCACTGTCCTTTTGCCTCCATGCTGAGGTTGGTGCTGTATTTTTGAGGGATGGTCCTCTTTACTCCCCTTGCTTTGTATTTAAGGACTGGGGCAGTAGCATGGGGCCCTCCCCCAGCCTCTTGATCCCCTCCCCTCGTGGGGGGCCCATGGCGTGATAAACTTTCTTCACTCTCTTCCTGCTTTTCCAGCGGGGGCTCCTCCAGATCATCTGGGCTGTGGCCCTGGCTGAAGGGTCACCCCTTCCTCTGTGCCAAGAGGATTCGTCCTGGTTTGTGAGTGGGAGGGGCAGGGTGGAGTGCAGATATCTCATATGTAAAGGAATTGGGTCGGTGAATAAAAGCTGTACATGTTGGCCTGCTGTGTTTATTGTAGAGACACTATTTTAGTACATGTGCTAAGCATATTTTGCATCCTCTGAGTTGGCTAAAAGGTGGGAGGATGACATGCCAGAAGTGGGACAAGATGTGGAACCAGAAGTGGTACCTCTGCCCCAGAATCCACAACTTCTCAACTTGGGAACCACCAGAGCTGCCTGGGGACTGTGCCTCAGACCAGGGGTTTCCAAAACCTTTAAGATTCTGCATCCTTTCTCCCTCAGATACCTTTCACTTAATTTCCAGTAAATGTGTATTTTGCGCTTTATACGTGAGCAATTATACTAAGTATCAGCCTGACTTATTTTAAACACAAAACAGAAAAACACGTAGTTTGCCCTACACCAGTGAGCTGTCTGGCCCGCCTCCACCAGGATACCACCTCCTTAGACTGAGCCCCCCTTATGCCCCATCTCCTCCTCACCCGAACCCCCTCTTGCTTCTCCTTCGGCTCCTTACCTGGAGGCGCCCTCTCCAGACTTTGTGATGTACGTCCCATCTCTGCCCGCCTCACTTCCAGGCCTCACCCCCTCTTGGGCAGATTGTAAAATAGGGCTAATAACAGTATCCACTTTATGGGATCACCTTGAGATGAAATAGCTGTCACACGTAAGGAACAACACGGAAGCTCCGCCATCCAAGGCAGCGAGTCAGTGATCACTCTTGCCCTCCTTGTCCTCTCGAGCTGGAGCGTGACACGCGGGGACCCGCACCCGCCCTCCAGCCGAGCCGGGCCCAGCGTCCGTTTCCCCGCCCCCCGGCCTCCGCGAGGCCCGCCCCGCCCTTTGTGACGTCGGCTGCCTCGCACCCGCGGCCCCCGCCCGCCGGCTACCCTGGCTTGGCCCGTTAGAGGCCGCTCGGTCCGGGGAGCACGGGCGACCGTCCGGGGCCATGAGGCAGCTCGCCGCCGCCTCCCTTCTCTCACTCCTGAGGGGTGAGCGCGCGTCCGCCCCCGGAGCCCTCCCTGCACCGTCTCTGAACCGCCTTCCCCGGGGCCGGCCGCTTCCAGCCCCTCCCACCGCCAACCCCCACCAGCCCTCTCGCCCTCGCCCGCGGGCTCGGCGGCCAGACGCCCCGGTCCCCGTGTGCACGGCCCCGCTCCCCCGGCTGCGTCCGCCCGGCCCGGCGGGTGTCGGAGGTGGGTCCATCCGTGGTCCGTTCCCCGCCCCGCAGTGCTGCTCCTGCCTCCGGCACCGGCCCCCGCCCGGGATGCCCTCTCGACCTCCACTCCGGGCAGCCCCCTCTCTCCCACCGAGTATGAGCGCTTCTTTGCGCTGCTGACCCCAACCTGGAAGGCAGAGACCACCTGCCGGCTGCGCGCAACCCACGGCTGCCGGAACCCCACCCTCGTCCAGCTGGACCAGTATGAAAACCACGGCCTGCTGCCGGAAGGTGAGGGCCCGCCTCGAGGGCCAGACCTGTGCTCGCTGGACCCGGGGCGAGGGGATGGCTGGCACCTCACCCTGAGCCCGCGTGCTGGGCTCTCCAGACCCCAGGAGCCCACCGCCCCGTCCCGCCCCCTCCCAAAGGGCGTGCCCCCTCCCAGAGGGCGTGCCCCCTGGTGTGTTCACCGCCGCCGCACGCCCTTCCCCAGGCGCTGTCTGCTCCGACCTCCCTTATGCCTCCTGGTTTGAGTCCTTCTGCCAGTTTACTCAGTACCGTTGCTCCAACCACGTCTACTACGCCAAGGTGAGGCCGGGACAGAGGTTGGATCTGGTGTCAAGGATCAAGGGACAGTGGGTGGCAGTGGCTCCAAGCCAGCCTTAGGTCCTCCCTCCCTGCCACTTTGCCATCATTTACCCAGATTATACGTGCGTACAGTCTCGCCTTGGGCATTCAGACTGTCAGAACAATCCTGTTACTGCAAGAAAAGTAGGGAAGAGGGATGGGAGGAGGCAGAGATAAGCCCTTCCAGCAGGTCAGTGATGTCACTCAAGTCAAATGCAAAAGACTGAAGGCAGGCGTGTGGGCCAGACAGGAGTCTGATCTTGCAGGGGACCCTTTCTCAGGTCTAGAGAGTTCCACCGGGGGCCATGTCCCCTCATTCCTGCCCAGGAACTGTGAGAGGGGAGACCCGAGGGACAGGGACTGAGGTTAAGCAGGAGTAGAAGTCCGCCCTTTGGGAAAGGCGTTCCCACTTTGCTTCTCTCCTTGCAGAGGATCCGGTGCTCCCAGCCAGTCTCAATCCTCTCACCAAACACTCTCAAGGAGGTGGACACTTCCTCTGAAGTGCCGCTCACGACGATGACCTCCCCCAAGTCCTCCCACATCACAGGTGAGACCCTCCCAGCCCCCGGGAGACTCCCAGCCTCTCCTCCCACGAGTCCCAGAGCCCAGGGTTTAAGGCATCAGTGGGAGGGACATGGGGAGATGAGTCGGTGGAGGTGGCCACGGGCAGCTATTTACATAAGGGAGAGCCTGCTTTTTCTGAATACAAGTTAGGGCTTTCCTGTCCCAGGATGTTTTCTGACATTATGTACATTTCTGCCCTGAACCGATTTTTCCTAGCTCCCCAAAACCTTCTTGCATTAAGAAGTGCTCTGAGACTTTTCCCAGCTAACATCTTCACTCTAGAAAGGATTGGTTACTAGGTATTCAGAATACTTGGTGTTTCCTAAATGAGGGGGACAAAAGGTGGTATTTGAGGTGGGTTAGGGAAGAGGACCACTTGTAAGGGAGGTGGAAAGGGGACCTGTAACACCGCCACCACTGTCGCCACGGTAATATTCTTTTATTTTGATATTTGTATTCTTTCCTGTGTTTTTTATGCTCGACTGCGTGAATATGTGTAATTTGGGCTGCCTTCCTCTGCCTTTGTGTTTATGTATGTGTTTGTGTGTGTTTATGTGTTTATGGGCGTCCCTCTGCGAGCAAAGACTCTGGGGGTCAGAAACCTGACCGTCCCTTTCCCTCCTCTCTCTTGGTCCCTCCCACACCCTGCTGCAGCCACAGAACGACAGGCCTTCCAGCCCTGGCCCGAGCGGCTTAACAGCAACGTGGAGGAGCTGCTACAATCCTCCTTGACCCTGGGCGGCCAGGATCAAGGGCAGGAGCACAGGCAGGAGCAAGGGCAGGAGGAGGAGGCGGAGGAGGAGGAGGAGAAGGAGGAGAAGCAGGAGGAAGGACAGGGCACAAAGGAGGCGCTGGAGGCTATGTCTGGGTTGCAGGCAGACCCAGAGCCCAAGACCCAGTCTGAATTTGCGTCCTCCAACCCTTTCTCCTTCACTCCCCGGGTGCGGGAAGTGGAGTCCACTCCCATGATGATGGAGAGCATCCAAGAGCTCATCCGATCCGTGCAGGAAATGGATGAAATGAATGATGTATATGAGGAGGAGAATATCTGGAGAGCCCAGAGCCCCGGCAGGTACAGGAAGTTCTGTCTGCCCCACCGGCCCTACCCTCCCTGCTCTCTTTGGGAATGAGAAGCCCCCTTTGCCAGCCTCAGCCTCCAGACCCACTCAGATCTGCCTGGGCTTCAGGTGCACCTAGCCGCTGCCCGCCTCGCCTGCTCTGTGGCCGTCATGGGCTTAAGCACTGCCCCAGACGTCCGTCTCTACATGAAGTAGTAGGGTGTGCCCTGAACCTAGAGCTGCCAGACTTGGGTTCTGGGGTTGTCTCTGGCCCTGATGAGCACTGCAACTTTTACTTCCCCTTTCTGGATCTCAGTTCCTCATTTGTAAAAGGAGGCAGTTGGTCTGGAGGCCTCCAAGGCCCCATCCAGCATGCTAAATGTGTGTGACTAAGACTAGACGCTAAGGGGAGGGGAAGAGACTGGGTGGGCTTTCTGCCCCAGCCCTCTGGCCCATCCCTCCCAGCCGGTGCCATCTTCTTGCAGTCTCCTGCAGCTGCCCCACGTGGAGGCCTTGCTGGCACTGTGCTACTCGATTGTGGAGAACACCTGTGTCATAACCCCTACAGCCAAGGCCTGGCAGCACTTGGAGGATGAGATCCTTGGTTTCGGGAAGTCGGTATGCCCACCATGCTGTTTAATGGCTCCATGCTCACCGGGCATCCTCTGGGCCTGGGGAGTGGGGGAATGGGCGGGGCTACATAAAGCCCGAGGCATCGTTGGAGAGATTCTCTCCACGTGAGAATCCCTTCTTTGGAAGGGTATCTCCAGCTCCCTTTAGAGGAGGAAGGCACAAGACCGAGTCTGGAATCCATTTCAGTCCAGAATTCATTCTGTGGCTGCGCCTTGTTAGGTTTGAGTCATCTCCTGAGCCAGTTCACCACCGGCAGGACTTGGCTTTACCTTACATGTAGCTCTTCTTTCCAGAGGGATCATAGAACCCTTTCCGGGGATCTGTAGAGAGATACCAGCCTCGACGTGTCCTCAGCACCCAGCAAGTCCTATTCCCAGGAAATAGGACTTTCAAAAAGTGCAAGTTAGCAAATGTTTGTTGAGAGCTGGTATGCCAGCCAGTCATCCGTTTGTTCAAATATTGATCGGGCTAGGTATTTGAGATGTTAGCAACTCTGTCCTAGGTATTTTAGCAATGAGTACAACAGATCCCATCCCCTGTCCTCCTGGAGTCCGGTGGGAGAGACAGACGCGGAAACAGGGAGAACGGTGTGGCAGGATAAATGCATGACGGATAAGTACAAAGTGCAGAGAGCAGATGGAGAGCACAAACGCCGCGTTGGGCAGGATCGGAGAATTGCCTCTTGGAGGAACTGATGTGTAAACTGAGACCTGGAGCTAAAAGAAGTTAACCAGGGGCTTCCCTGGTGGCGCAGTGGTTGAGAATCTGCCTGCCAATGCAGGGGACACGGGTTCGAGCCCTGGTCTGGGAAGATCCCACATGCCGCGGAGCAACTGGGCCCGTGAGCCACAATTACTGAGCCTGCGCTTCTGGAGCCTGTGCTCCGCAACTAGAGAGGCCACGATGGTGAGAGGCCTGCGCACCGCGATGAAGAGTGGCCCCCGCTTGCCACAACTAGAGAAAGCCCTTGCAGAGAAACGAAGACCCAACACAGCCATAAATAAATAAAAATAAATAAATTAAAAAAAAAAAAAAAAGAAGTTAACCAGGCAAAAGAAGGGGTTGGTAGAGGTTCCTGCTAAGGGGTTTAGTATCAATATGTGCAAAGTCTCTGAGGCAAGAAAGAGAAGAAATTCCACGTGGAACCAAAAAAACAAGCACACTGCTGCTCCCGGCCCGCAGGGAGCCAAGAGCAGGGATTCAGTAGCATTACAAAAGGAGTGTGGTAGGTGCTGGAGAGAGAGTTTTTCTGGGTCTTTTTGTTTTTGTTTTGGAGTGGAGGAAGTTCAGGAGTGGTGGAGGGCTCACTGGATTTTAAGGCTTGGTTGAGGGAACAGTAAGGAGACCGTTTTACCTGGAGATAGAGTCGAAGAGATAATAAGGGTCATGATGTGAATAATCCCGAATGGCAGTCTGAAGCATTTGTATTTAATTTGGTAAGAAAAGAGAATTCAATCATGATTTGGGGTCGGGGACATGATGATGCGTCCCCCGGGTGCTGTGAGGAGGAGCAAGCAAGGCGACGTAAGAGATTCTGTGACTGTGACACGCTGACGGGACGGACTGGCGATGCTGCAGGGCGAGATCCTCCTTCCTCCTGGAAGGCTGGGGAGACTCGCTCAGCGCAGAGAGCCCCACCGGGAGATGATCGGCTCCACGTCCAAAATGTCATCCAAGAACTTGGAGGTTCTGAACCTAGGTGCTCGGGCAGAGGACAGGTTTTGGAGTTGGAAGCACCAGGACCAGTGTCTCAGCTCCACATGCACTAGACGTGGGTTTGAACAGTTGACTCAGCCTCACAGAGCCTGTTTCCTCGTCAGGCAAACGGAGGCCTGCTTAGTACCTATGCTAGTAGAAGGTTCCTGTGGAGACCAAAGGAGATGATGGCATTTATCACCATGGTGCACAGCACCGTGCCAACTCTTTGTGAATATTAGCGTTATCATTAGCGGAGAGGAAGGGAGGGTTATGAGTCTTTTTCAGACAGGCTAAGTTAGACGTCTGTCAGGCACTTGGCCGTGGGGATTTGGAGCTCAGGAAAGAGATCAGAAGTGATGGTAAAGGTTTGGGTGTCACCTACAGGGAGATGAATGTTACCTGTGAGTAGATAAGTTATCCAGGAAGAGGGTGAAGAAATAGAGAGCCGACGGGAGGTCCTTGAGGACCCTTGGGGAGGGGGGCAGGGAAAAGCCACAGGAGCTTCTGGAAAAGACTGAATGCGGAGACATCCTGCGGAGCGGCTCTGGAGGGCGGAAGCGGGGGAGTCTCAGCCTCAGTTCCTCAGCCGCACTCCTCCTCAGGTCTGTGACAACCTTGGGCGGCGACACGTAGCTACATGTACCCTCTGTGACTTCTGCTCCCTGAAGCTGGAGCAGTGCCACTCAGAGGCCAGCCTGCAGCGGCAGCAGTGTGACAGCTCCCACAAGACGCCCTTCATCAGCCCCCTGCTCGCGTCCCAGAGCATGTCCATCGGCACCCAGGTACCGTGCACGGTGGCCTGCAGCGGCCGGGGGCCTGGGGCAGCAGGGGGGCCAGGACGCTCACCTCTCCCCTGTGCCCTGTGCCACAGATAGGGACCCTAAAATCGGGCCGCTTTTACGGGCTGGATTTGTACGCCGGGCTGCGCATGGACTTCTGGTGTGCCCGGCTGGCCACCAAGGGCTGCGAAGACAATCGGGTCGCCAGCTGGCTCCAGACTGAGTTCCTCAGCTTCCAGGATGGGGACTTCCCCACCAAGGTCAGCGCCTTCCCCAAAGCTCAGCCCCACCCTGCTCACCCCGGTTCCTTCCGGTCCCTTGCTCTGGGGAGCCCTAGGATGTGGAGGGGGGCTTGGGCCCCTGGCCTCACTGAGCCTCCTGCCTCTCTCCAGTAGACCCCCCGGACCCCCAGGAGAGCAGGATTGTGCTTAGCAAAGGAGTAGGAATCTGGAGGGCTGGGCGGGCACAGGACATGGGGGCATGAGACAGGTCTGGTCCCAGCTCTGCCGGTTACCTGCAGGGGGTGGGGTGGGGGACTTCATCTCTGCCCCAAACGGCTGGTAACAGTGACCCAGTGCTTCCCTGCCTAAGTCTGGAGGCTCCTTCCCAAATCTTCCAGTGCCTTCCCTCTCAATGGGATCAACTTTGCTCCCCGCCCCCAGAGTTATCTCCCCCCCATGGAACTAGCTGCTGTAGCTGAGAGCCCGGCCCCTCCCTTCTGTGGTTTAGCAGGAAAAATCAAGACCAGGAAAAGCAGAGGCAGCTTAAGAAAGGGCTTTTATCTGAGCCGAGGGGTCTCCTCCCAGCTCTTCTCCCTGGGCCCCTAGATCTGGAAGGGGTCTCGGACCGCCTCAGCTGCTCCCCTGGATCTATAGATGGTCAGGCGAGGTTCACAGAGGGAAGTGACTGCCCCAGGGTCATACACTAGAGGCACTTCTGCCCTCTTCCGGACTAAACCGCCCCTAGGAAGCTCCCTGAGATGGGATCACTGCTTGGGCCCCTTCCCGCGTTCTGGACCCTTAGTGCCCCTTCCCTGGCCCTCGTCCCTCGGCTGCTTTCCCAGCTAGCTGACCAGCAGGGCACCCCCTTCTCAGCTCCAGCTCCTGGCTTCTTCCCAGCAACTGAACCATGGCTGAGGGTGGGACAGGAAGGGCAGAGGGTACACCCCGGGTGCAGAGGGTCTGGTTCTGTGCTCTGGTCCTGCCATCGTGGGCGCGCTCTGCAGGGCTGGTGTCTGTGAGGCTTCTGATGTCTTCCCACCTCCCATCCCCCGCTCCTGGCTTAGATTTGTGACACAGAATATGTGCAGTACCCGAACTATTGTGCCTTCAAAAGCCAGCAGTGTATGATGAGAAACCGGAACCGGAAGGTGAGCCCCTCACTCTGCCGCCCCCCACCCCCACTGCCTCCCATCAGCCCCAAGGGCTGGTCCATTCTGGGCCCCCCGTGGCATCCAAGCATCAAGGGTGTGGAGAGTGGGTGCATCTCCAGACAGAGCCTCCTCCGTGGAGCTCTGTCCCCACTCCTCCCGCCTTGGGGTGAGCAGCTCTCCCAGACCCCCAGGCAGAGGGTTCCAGGAGGGAGGGAGGCTGCGGATCAGAGGCCCTGTGGATACGCCAGGAGGGAAGAACCCCCAGCCGGGTTGGGCCTGAGAGGCTGAGGCCTCAGTCTTGCCTCTTGCTCTTACTCACCAAGTCGTCTGAGCCAAGTCACTTCCTCTCCAGCCTCAGACTCCTCATTTCTGAAAGGGGTCGGGGGGGGGCGGCAGTTCGGGCTACGTGGTGTCTCTCCCCGCTTTAAAAACCCACATCTGAGTTTCCTCCTGCCCTCTGCTCCCTGTGCCCACGCCCGCCCACCTCCTGTTCTTGAATTTCCAACACCTCTGGCTCCTGGCTTTCCTGCCCGGACCACGTGCGCCCAATCCCCGTGCAGGTGTCCCGCATGAGATGTCTGCAGAATGAGACGTACACCGTCCTGACCCAGGCCAAGAGCGAGGACCTCGTGCTTCGATGGAGCCAGGAGTTTAGCACCTTGACTCTCGGCCAAGCGGGCTGATCTGGACTCTGCCCTCTCCCCACCCACTTTCCACACCCTCCATTGCTCTCAGACCCCAGGTTGTCTCTTACTTGGCCCAGACTCATGTTTCCCTCGGGTTGGGGCAGCCGTCCCGGAGAGGTCTGCGATGGGAACTCCACCTACCTTAAAGGACATCTTTACATAAAATGTTTGTTTTCAACCTGTGTGGACTGTTCTGGTTCTGATCCCCCCGTTGGCCCTGCCCCCCTGCCCCGGGGGAGTCAACCCTCCAACCCCTGGATCCATCTGCAGGCGAGGGAACCATGGGGATGGTACTCAGGGAAGCAGCCCTCTGCCAGGAGGAGAAGCCCTGAGAAATCAGAGTTGGATTGAAGAAGGTCACAGCCGGTGTCTTGGAGACCATGTGGGCCATGGGGGCGTGGGTGTCTCCATTTCTGAAGCCCTGATCCCATGATCTCAGATGTGAGTGCAGGATTGTCCCTCCGGAGGGCAATCTGAATGAGATTGTGTCCAGGGGGACCAATCCCAGACAGTAGGGTAGAACTTGCTCTTCATAGTAGGAAGGAAACAACTGGGCTGGAGCTCAGGAAACCTTTGCTGTGACGTCCGGTCATGGGCCCGATGGCCTGAATGTGGGGAGGAGCTGCATCTCGAAGCATCGGCCTTTAATAACCTGGGATCTCCCAAAACATGTTCGGGGGACACACATGTGTGGGGAACTATACAGCATTTAAAAGAAAACATTTACTATGGAAAAGCTCAAACATGCACACGTAGAGAATAGTGTAATGCACTCCCACGCACCCTTCACCCAGCTTTGATTACCAACACGCAGTCAACCTTTTAAAGGCGTGTCGAAGGCTCTGAGAAGCCCTGAAATAGAGAAACCTGTTCGACTTAGTGTTTCCCATACTCGTTCGACCGCACTGTCCTTTTTCACCTACCACTCAAAGCTTGTTTTCGAGTACTGAGCACAGACAACCGGCCCGGCCCTATTGATCCTGAAGACAAGGGGCTCAGCTCAGGGTTCAGAGACTAGGGGCTGTCATCTGAGCCCTGCTCCCACTCCCCATCTGCCGCCCCCCACACAGAGGGAGGTATAAACCACACGTGGCAAGAACGAAACCACCTGCCGGAACCCAAAGGAGACAGCCAGGGGGAACTGCCGAAGACAGCGGGAGGCTGGGGGTTAGTCATCTGGCATCTGTGGGTGGGTGTGCCAGTTAGGCTTCCCGGAAACTGCAGGGAGTGTGTGAGCCATGGGTGGGTGGGTGGGTGGGGGGCATTAGTGGGGGAGAGTCGGGGCTGCATTAAGTGCCATGATCTGCTGGGGTTTCTTCTCTGGTCAGTCCGTGGAGGCCACTGAGGGCACTGCTTCCTCCTCTCTCTCTCTCCCTGCCCTGCTTGGGGTTGGGTGCGTGCAGGGAGCTGGGATCTGCCGAGATCTGCTGAGGTGCGTGTGTCCCACCCACCGGGAACAAGTCCTACCAGCCCAGCCCGGCCCAGAGCAGGCAGAAGCAGGCTTGGAGCAGCAGCTGAGCCACAGTGGCGAGCACAGGTATGGGGGCGTCCCAGGTGCGGTTGAACCTCACAGGGGCACATGGGGCAGCACCCCTTCTTTAGAAACGGGAGACATGGGTGGGGATGGAGGTGAGAGGGGGCCCTGGGCCCTGGGAAACCTTTCTGAACAAAGAGTTCAAAGGGACGGCCTCAGGCAGGCAGACCTCAGACAAGCGGATGATGCGCCCTAGACCTGAGGCACCAACGTACCCTGGGGCCTGTATGTCCGGGGGCTGTGTCTGCCCCTTCACCCGTTAGGCCCCCGCTGTCATGCTGAACCCCAGATCCCAGGCCACTGAGGAGGGAGGACCCTCTGGGGATGGTTTCCAGCCCTTTCCCACTCTCAGATAAGACAACCCCTGACCCTCTCACCCCAGGGCTGAACCTCTGCTGGTGACAATGAACTGATCTGATTAAACTCCACAAGCGGGTTCAAGGCACAGATCTGCTCTCACAGTTATCCCTCCCAGCTAACCAAAAGTTCTAGTGGTGCCTTAGAGAGATACTGCCTTCACCCAGTGCGTTTTCTTTATAAGAAGATTAGGGACTTCCCTGGCGGTCCAGTGGTTAAGACTCTGCGCTTCCACTGCAGGAGGTGCGGGTTTGATCCCTGGTTGGGGAACTAAGATCCCGCATGCTGTGCGGCACGGCCAAAAATCTACATATAAAAGATAAAAAATAAAGTGTTGGTAAAATTAGTTTAAAAGAAAAAAAAAAGAGGATTAGACCAGCTGTCTCCAATGTTCCTACAGTCTGGTAGAATGTGGCCCATGGGTGTCATGAAGTGGATAAAATTTCAGGTACTGACCATGGGGTTGGGGGGGTGATATTGGAGGGTGGGTGAGGCCTTCTGATACCTCTGCGTCACACCACTGAGGGCAGCTGCCCACCTGTCCCCTGGGTCTATGGGGGCCTCTCTGACGGGAAGGGGCCTCCCATCAGGTCACATCTCCAGTCCCTTCAGGATAAGCTGAAGTTGTCGCCGAAGAGAAGATGGAAGCAAGGCTTGAGGAGGAAGCAGAAACTTATTCGACCCGCGAGCCTCACCTCCTGGCCGCCCAGAGACCCCAGGGCCCGGCTGTGCCTCTGTCTGATGCCCCCAGCGTGTACCCCTGCAACACGGAAGACTTGCATGCCCAGGCCCGCGGGGAAGGGGGCAGCAGAGGCGTGAGGGCTACGTGTGGAGCACGCTCAATGCTGCCCGAGGTCAGGGTGAGGGCCATGAAGCCAAAGGCTCCAGGAGGTTTCTCTGAGGCAGCGGGACCCAGCCAGGTCCCAAAGCAAGGACCACCCAGAGCACAGGGCTGCGGAGGGAGGCTTGAGCCCATCTGAGTCTTGATTGGGACTATGTTTCCTGTTTTTTTCAGCTGTTGACAGCAGGGTGGAGAAACGTCTGCAGGTGGGGAGGTGACAGCCATGCACTGGGGAGACTTAATTATGGAGCTGTAAGGTCGCCTTTGCTTTCTGCCTTTTCCTAGAAAACATTTCGGGAGGGATGAGATGAGAATACCCAGGCATGGTGCTGGAAAGGCAGGAAGAGAGGCTCAGGTGGGGAAGGGTGGGGAGAGGCTGGAGCAGGAATCTGGGCTGGAGAAAGCAGAGCAGGCTGGATCAGGGAGGAAGGAGGATGGAGAGAAGGTAGGACACCCGGCAGGGGGGAAGAACGTGGCCCCGAGGGCAGGAGGAAGCCGTCCACTCAGCCCGGTGACCTGGTACCATCTCCACCCCACAGGCTCCCCAGACCCAGGACAAGCTGATGGGCAGGACTCGTGTGTACCCAGAGCAGCCCTGGGACGGAGCTTTTCACGAAGCCTTTAGACTTCCTGAAGCTTCCACTGAAGGCTCAGCACAGTCTGGATCTGTCTGGGGAGTCTGAACCTACAGGCGTTAAGAGGTCTTCACAATTACGAATGTCTGTGGGTAAAGGGTGCATCTTCTCGTGGCTGCCAGGGTGTAGCGGCAGAGGAAGTGGGCTCAGCCAGCAACGCGCAGGAGCGCGTACCGTGCGGGGGAGGTGGAGGGTGGACACGCTCCCTGGCGCCTGGCCGCCAGCACCTAAAAGAAGGTGGGAGCTATTCCAGAGCTGGTCTTCTGGGGCAAGGAGGATGAGGAGGACTGACATTCCCACTTTCCAAACTTCTGAAGGACGTGGATTCCTGAGGAGAGGAGGTGGGGTGTAGGGGGGCAGGAAGCACACGGAGGGGGTGGCAGACAGGAGGAAGTTGTACAGAGACGGGGTGTCTCTCTCCCCTCCCTGCCCCCATCACTGTCCCAGATCACCCATCCCTTTCTGTTCCGCTCCCCTCTGCATCCCTGGTCAGGCGCCAGAAGGGTGGACACCACGGGCCGGCTGTGTGGAGGAGAGGAAGGGAAAGATCATGATCTAGCCTCCTGGCCACTTTTATCCTCCATTCTCACTTCCTGCCAGGGCAGAAAATAGCCCTGCCCCTCTGACTTATCTCAGCAAAGAGTAGTGCCCAGCCCAGCTCAGAGGGCAATGGGACAGGTCCCAGAGGCCCCGAGGACATAAGGAACCTGGGCCCCGGGTGTGCAGGTGGGAAGCTGAAGGACAGAGGAGCGGCGTGGAGGAAGGTGGCCTCGCACCGTCTGGCGTGTGCGGGGTGTTGGGGGGCTGGGATGTGGGCGGGGCCATCCCCAGGGCCTCTCTTTGCCTCTCAGCGCCTTGGGGCCGGGATCTGTTTGTGCACATCTGCGTGCGTGCGTGTGCTCCTGAAGCTGCCTATCTGTCTGTCTGGCTAAGGATAATGTCCCTAAGCGGGGACGGTGTCTGCTTTCCTCCCCTGGCTCGGCTGTCTGTGCCTCCATGCGTGCACACGTGTGTTACAGGCTGTGGATACACGTTGATTCGTATGTTACTAGGGATCTTGTGTGCACATCGCTCAGTGTACCCTTACCTGCGTGTGGCCTTGCACGCGCATGTGTGTGTGTGTGTGTGTAGTGGTGTGCTCACATGACCTCCGGGCGTGCTGAGGTTACTGAGCCGGCGTGGGCCTCCACGTCCCCCTTCTCCCTGGTGAAATGAAATCCCAGTGTCTCTGCTTTTCTGGGGCACCGCTGCTTCTTTGCTTTACGTCTCCCGCGCCCCCCAACCTGACCTCTTGCTCAAGGCAGGGCTGAGGAGAGTGCCAGGCCACTCCTCGCCCACATCTAGAGCCCTCCTCCCACTTCTTGTTTGCCTCCTTTTTGGCAGTTCTTCCATCTTTGCCATCTGGCCTGGCACTGTGCCCATTCAGCTCCACTGATGGGGAGCCCTCGGGAAGCAAGCGGATCAGGTGGGGACCAGGGCAGGGGCCTGGCAGCTCTCAACAGCTTGGGCCATTCTGTGTGAGTCTGTTGGAAAGGGGTGGTTTTTTGACAAATAAACTCAAGGGCTTCTCCGCTTTGGATTGGAGTAAGGCGAGAGCATCGCCATCTACTCTCCTGAAGGATTCCTAACTCTCTACGTTTTAGTAGCAGCTCACCTAATATATGTTGGTCTCTTTAACATTGCAACTTTGTTGACGAAAGACTTGGGATTCTTGGAAAATAATTACCCATTCACTCATTCAGTGTCTAGGATGTGCCTCCTAGTTGTAAGGAGCTATGGATGCTCCAAGTAATGCTTAAGAATGATAAAATGTTACCGTGATTGTAGCTGTAACTGTTATTGAAGTTTTAATGCAAGCTGTTTCCAAACGAGCCTTTCAAAAGGGACATGCCTTTCTCTGAGTTATACGTGCGGACAGGATAGTCAGGAGTGTGATAAGAAGTGGTTGGACTGATGCAAGAAATATTATAACAGGATTACAGGCTGGGCGGACATGGGGGGAGGGGGCAGATTTCCTGAAAGGCAGCCAATGAATATCACAAGGGCCTGCTAGGTAGAGAGACTGAAGTGTGAGTGAGCTTGGGAAGAAAGCTGTAGAAGGTGTGGTCCGCACTCCAGGACCCTACTGTCTGGCTGGGGAAATGGGACAAAAACACATGTCATGACCTAAGGAGTTCAAAGCAGCAAACTGTTTCTGTAGGTAAGGGGAAATCATCAGGAAGAGCATATTCGTGTGTGCGAAAGAGAGATGAGTTTGTGTTGCCAGTGTTTGAAGTGGGAGAAAGAAGGAAGTGGGTTATTAAAAAGTATATGTTTCAATTGGACAAAGGAGGAAGTAAAACGCTTCACCTATGGGCACAGATTTGATATAGGCAGCTATAAAAGTTAGGTGCTCTGTGTGGCAGCCAGCCTCATACCCACCCACCCACTCCTGTTGGAAGCAGCTTGGACTTTGGAGCCCGGATGTCCTGGATTTGCGTCCTGACTTCACTCCTCACTGACTGAGCTCTTGAGTAAAAACCAGGAGAAGCTCCTACCTCAAAGGGCTGTTGGAAGGATTAGAGCTTGTGCGTGTAAAACACCCTGGGAGATGGTGAATGATCAGTAAATGGCAGCTATTATTTCTGACCCAACATTTATGGAGGGAGGGCTGGGGCTACACAGATGAATAAGTCACAGGCCCCAGGCCCTCCCTCAAGGAGCTCCCAGGTGGGCGGGAGAGGCAGACCAAGAACAGCCAGTTATAGCACAGGTGGGAACAGCTGACCTGTGGCCAAGGTGCTGGGAAAGCTCCAGTGAGGGGACTCGCCTGGTGGGAAGGGAGGGAGTCAGGAAAGGCATCACGGGGTCCTGAGAAATGATTGAGTTTGCCAGTTGGAGAATGGGAGGAAGGGCATTCCCAGTTGCAGAAACAGCACGTGCACAGACAGAGCCCTGAAGATGTAAGGTATGTGCAGAATTATCACTAGTTTGGCGTGACTGGAGCAAAGGAGCATGGGAGGTGGGCACGTTTCAGGAAGAGAGTCTGGCGTTACTTGCTTCTCAGCACGTTTAAGACCCACCTAGCATTATTTTCATTGATGAAATTGGTATTTTGCAGAGAAAGTGTTTCCTTATTCCCTTCAACTGTTGTACTATGCTTCTTACAAGTCTTAAACTGCTGGAGTCAGAGTCATGGTTGGAGGGAGAACAAACAAACGAACAAAAAAACCCTAGAAAACTTGTTATAGTCATGTTTACAACTTGGTTCCATGTAAGGATTTAAGTGGCTCCTTTTGAAGGGAGTATGCTCTGTATCTTGGGATAATCGCTCAGGGTCTCCGGATAACTTCTGTCCCTAAGATGGCCCATGGACGCCCATGTTCATTAGCATGATTCACAATAGTCAAAAGATGACCCAAGTAACCATCAACAGATGAATGGGAGAACAAAATGTGGTGTATATATATAGGAATATATTATTCAGCCATAAAAAGACTGTAATTCTGATACAAACTACCGCATGGACGGACCTTGAAAACTTTAAGCTAAGTGAAATAAGCCAGACACAAAAGGACAGATATATGATTCCACTCAGATTAGGTGTCTAGAATAGGCAAATTCATAGAGACACAAAGTAGAATAGAGGTTGCCAGGGGCTGGAGGGAGGGAGGATGGGCAGTTATTGGGTAATGGGTATAGAGTTGTTGTTTGGGATGATGAAAAAGTTCTGGAAATAGTGGCGATGGTTACACAACATTGCGATTGTACTTAATGTCACTGAATTGTACTCTTAAAGATGGTTAAAATGGTAATTTTAAAGTTATGTATATTTTACAACACACACAAAATAGATGGCGCCTGGGGGTCGCAATGCAGGGATGGCTGCTGTGGCCTTATGGCATTAAGGAAGGTGGAATCCTAAGACCAAGTCCTGTTTTCTAACTCCTCCGCCTCTGATCACATCCTTCCTCTGACAGCTTTTGCCTGGGGACAGCAGCGGCTGTGGTCTGCCCTCTCCAGTAGCCTCATCAGCACGCATGGTACTTCCTTGTCTCACTGCCACCCTCTCTGGGCCCCCTTCGAGCCCTTAGGACGAAATAATCATCTGCCCCCATCAGGGAATCCCAACTAGGAAGGACCCGAGTCAGACTCTCCAGGGGAGCACCTGGAAAAGTTCAACCCACGGGGCCGTCCCCTGCCTGGAGGGACTGTGCTGGTGTGTGCGATCAGCCTACGGCAGCGGTTCCCAACCTTTCTGGCACCAGGGACCGGTTTCGTGGAAGACGATTTTTCCACGGACGGGGTGGGGGGATGGTTTCGGGATGATTCAAGAGCATTACATTTATTGTGCATTTTATTTCTATTATTATTACATTGCAATATGTAATGAAGTAATTATACAACTCACCAAGATGCAGACAGGAGGCAGAGCTCAGGTGGTAATGTGAGCGATGGGGAGCGGCTGTAAATACAGATGAAGCTTCTCTTGCTCACCTCCTGCTGTGTGGCCTGGGGGTTGGTGACCCCTGGCCTAAGGGACCCCCATTATATTACTGTCCCCATTTTACAGATGAAGAAACTGAGAGAGGTCAAACAATCCAGCTGAACCAGGTCGCTCTGACCACAAACCCAGCCCACACAGGAGCAATCGTGGAGATGAGGCTGGGATTTTGTCCTGTACTTGGGAGTTTGAACTTTATTCTTTAGATAATGGGGAGTCAGCGGAACGGGCTGGTGCCAGGGGAGGGGCTGCACAGTACTTCTCACCACCTGACATAATACCTTTTTACATGGACTGTATTATGTCTCCCTTCAATGGAAGGGAGCATAGGTGGGGGCAAGGCCTTTGTTTTGTCCACTGCTGTAAACATGCCTGGAACCTTCTAAAGTCCCAGTAAGCATTTGTACAGACTTCCCTGGTGGTCCAGTGGTTAAGACTCCGGGCTTCCACTCCAGGGCGCACAGGATAGACCCCTGGTTAGGGAACTAAGATTCCACATCCTGCATTTTGGCCGCGAGGCCAAAATGATAATAATAATAATAATTTAAAAAATAAAATCCTGGTAAGCATTTGTAGAAGAAAGAAAGGAAGCAAGGGAGAGATATTAGTAGATAATAACAGTAAGCAAAGCACTTTAAATATATCATCTCGTTGAATCTAACGACCTCGTGAATTAGGGGCCCCTCTCCTTTTTTTTTTTTTTTTTTTTTCCAGGTAAGGAAAATGAGGGACAGAGAGATTAAGTCACTTTTCTGAGGACAAGAGCCCAGATTTAAACCTAGGCAGGCCTGACTCTAGAGCCTGGGCATTTAGCACTGTGCCATAGAGCGGGCTGCAGAAAGCTGTTCTGGCCAGAAGGACAGTGGAGGAAAGATGTGAGGCTGAGAAAAGGCCCAAGAGGCCAGCAGGTTCAGCTATATGGCATTTGTGTCTTCAGCCCTTCCTTGCACAGTCTTGACTTCTGGCTTCCCTCCTATGCCAGGTCTCCACTGCGGCCGATGAAGCTCTGACCAAAGGCATCTGATCCTTCACAGCTGTCCGTCCTGCAGCCACAGCCCACAGGCCTATGCCCGGCCCCCACTTGCTCTGGGACTCTGTGCAGCCTCCAGGCCCCTGACCTGGAGACTGGAGATGAACGCGAAGCCAGGACGCGGGTGCGCCCCCTGATGCCCCCGGCCTAGCTCCTCCTCGCCCTTGGGCACGATGCTGGCCAACTCCTCGGCCAACGACTCTGATCTCAGGTGCCCGGACCACCAGCCCATCCACCACCTGCACTTGGTGGTCTACAGCCTGGTGCTGGCTGCAGGGCTCCCCCTCAACGCGCTGGCCCTCTGGGTCTTCCTGCGCGCGCTGCGCGTGCACTCGGTGGTGAGCGTGTACATGTGCAACCTGGCGGCCAGCGACCTCCTCTTCAGCCTCTCGCTGCCCTTGCGCCTCTCCTACTATGCGCAGCACTACTGGCCCTTCTCGGACCTCCTGTGCCAGCTGGCGGGCGCCGTCTTCCAGATGAACATGTACGGCAGCTGCATCTTCCTGACCCTCATCAACGTGGACCGCTACGCCGCTATCGTGCACCCGCTGCGGCTGCGCCACCTGCGGCGGCCCCGCGTGGCGCGGCTGCTCTGCCTGGGCGTGTGGGCGCTCATCCTGCTGTTCGCCGTGCCCACCGTCCTGGTGCACCGGCCCTCGACCTGCACGCGCGACGGCCGCCGGGTGCACCTGTGCTTCGAGAACTTCAGCGACGAGCTGTGGAAGGCAAGGCTGCTGCCGCTCCTGCTGCTGGCCGAGGCGCTCGGATTCCTGCTGCCCCTGGCAGCCGTGGTCTACTCTTCGGTCCGCGTCTTCTGCACCCTGGCGCGGCCCTACGCCACGCGGAGCCAGCAGCGGCGGAAGACGGTGCGCCTCCTGCTGGCCAGCCTGGTCATCTTCCTGCTGTGCTTCGTGCCCTACAACGCCACGCTGGCCGTGTACGGGCTTCTGCGCGGCCACGTGGTGCTGGCCAGCCCGGCGGCGCGCAACCAGGTGCGCGGGGTGCTGATGGTCATGGTGCTGCTGGCCGGCGCCAACTGCGTGCTCGACCCGCTGGTGTACTACTACAGCGCCGAGGGTTTCCGCAACACCCTGCGCGGCCTGAGCGCTCCGCTCCGGGCCAGGACCTCGGCCACCAAAGGGTCTCGGGGGGCACCCGCCGAGCCGCCCGCTGAGACCTCCCACGCCACCGTGCCGGCCGCCGCCAGCCAGGGGCTGCTCCGGCCCTCCGACCCCCGGGGCTCCTTCACCCGGTGCCCCGAGGACTCGTCCCTCTGAACGCACGTCGTGCCAGAGCGCGGTCCCCTCACCCCACCCCCGCGCCTCTCGCACTCGCAGACACGCAGGGGGTGCACAGGAGGGCTGTGGGTTGGGCATTTGGGCTTCTGAGCGGCAGCTCCAGCTCACAGATGCAGAAGGGAACAAAGTGTGGGGGGGCAGGGGCACGGGGAAGGAAGAGCGTGGCTGCAAATGTCTTTAACTAGGTGGTGATGGCGAGCGCATAAGGACCCCTTCCTTAGTACCTAGGAAGTGCTGCTGTGAGCCTGCCCGTGCAGAGGCGGGAGACTGGATGAAATGCCCTTGGCGGGGCAGGAAACACGGCCATAGCTGGTAGCTGGAGCAGAAGATGGGTGTCCTGCCTTTACACCGGCCACAGCAGTCTTCGGGCCATGGACGCCACCCACTCCCCTTTCCACCTGGTCTCTGCCTGCCCAGCACTGAGGCGTAGTGCAAAAGCGTATTGGATGCCGGCTGAATTGGTTTCCTTCTTGTCTAGTGACTTTTAACAATTTAGATCTGACGCCCAGCGTGGGTGGGTGGGGGCAGAGGGGGTTTTCCTCCAAGTTCCTGGTCACTGTTCCCCTTTCTAGGTCCTGCCTTCCCCTTCCACCTCACCCACCCTTTCAAAAGCTCCTCCATTCTAGATCCTAAATCCACGACCCCCCCCCCACCGTGTGTGTGCGTCTCTGCTGCTTCATCTAGAATAAGGAGAACATTCTCTGTACTAAAGTAGTAGTTCTCCAATTTTGGGGTCTCAGACCATTTTATACTCTTAAAAATGGAGAATTCCAAAGAGAGTTTGCTTATGCTTTGTTCTTTTGATACCTGACCATATTAGAAATCAAAAATAGTAAGTTTTTTAAAACAGAAATACCCAAGCACACATTCCGATAGCTATGAGAGCAAGTGTCATCACACTTCATGAAGACTCTGGAAAACTCCACCTTCTACTCGTGAGACAAGGAGTGAAAAGGACAAATGACATCTTAGTAGTAGTATTATGAAAACGGTTTTGATCTCGTGGACTTCCTCAAAGAATCCATCCCCAGATCACACTTGGAGAGCCATACCTGTACTGAAGTATTAGAGTCGTGTGTAAAGTCTTCCCAGGCCATTATGTACATTGTTTTTACCGCTGCAAGGAGGGGGCAATGCTCAGCAAATCCATTGCTAATTGTAGTCCGTAAGGCTTGGGGTTTTCTGGAGGGGCGGGCGGGTAGGAGCTGCACACCCAGTGAACACTACCTGGAGCTTCCTGGAGCTGCAGCGGGAGGTGGGGCTGGAACTAGTTGCACAAATACTCTGGAGGAGGTGGAGGGCTTCTCTGGGCAGGGAAAAGGGAACTGTGCCAGAGCCAGGCAAGAAGTTTATGGGAAAGTTAAGAGTGCGATGGACGGGAGGACAGGAGTAGGCTGACTGCTCTGGGCAAGCTGGAGGTAAGGAAATGGAAGTCTGGTTTACAGGCCACCTACTGTTTTCCCTCTTTAGCGGAGTCGGGGCTGGGAGGAATGGCGGAGTTGGCACTATGACATCTGGAGACCCTGACATTAGTGAGATTCGTGAGGGAGTTGGTGCTATGCACATGTCCTGCATGCATTTCTGTCCCTATGTCTCTCAATGCTGTATATTTCTGTGTATGTGCGTGTGTGTGTGTGACAGTGTCAGAGTTTTCCCGGGTGTGTCTCTGTGTGTTTTAGTTCGGGCTAAGCCTTTTGTGTGTCTTTACGTGATCGCTCCAGATGGTGATTTACAAGGGTAAAATGACCCCTGGTGGCCAAACCGGAGAACTGACCCAGATTCCTCAGTGGTAGCCGTGAAGTCGGGCTTTCCTCCACCTGGCCGGTTAGAGCCCTCACCTCCCGCTGCTCTAGAGGGGGTTTGATGGTTAGCACCTGCTCCATCTTGCTCCATCCTTAGGGTTCAGGACCCGTGCCCTTCCAGCCCTGGGGGCACCAAACGTCATCACCGTCCAAAGTCTCAGGGCTTTGCCCTATCCAAACTGAACAGAATACAATTTTTAAAAATTACTTGAGTATTTTTATATGAAGATAATGTGAATGAATTCCAAAGTAATTAAAACTCACATAGCAAGTTTCTTCTAACATACTATATAATTTACTTATTTATTTATTATAACTTTTATAGTTTATTTTCTGTCCCCCCCC
Source organism: Balaenoptera ricei (assembly GCF_028023285.1). Taxonomy (NCBI): domain Eukaryota; kingdom Metazoa; phylum Chordata; class Mammalia; order Artiodactyla; family Balaenopteridae; genus Balaenoptera; species Balaenoptera ricei. The sequence goes on along the minus strand of NC_082648.1, from coordinate 6,254,680 downwards.
TCACCCCCCAAGTAGAATATAAGCTCCCTGGGGGCAGGGATTTTTGCTTGGTCCGTTCTCTGATGTATCCCCAGCATCTAGAACAGCGCCTGGCGTAAAAGAAGTACTTAATAAATATTTGTTGAATGATGAACAGTTGAATCTATTTTTTAATTTATTTTTTATTGAAGTATAGTTGAATTACAATGTTGTGTTAATTACTGCTGTAATGAACAGTTGAATCTTGCTGTGAAGTAGCTTACTATTTAGTGGGGACCACAGAACAAGTCAACAATAATTATCATTCAAGGTGGAAGATGAAAGAATGCAAGGTAAGGCGCTGGCCATTAATTTGGTGGGCAGTGGGCAGCCTCTGGAGGTTCTTTTTTTAAAAAATATATTTATTTTATTTCTTACTTTTGGCTGCACTGGGTCTTCATTGCTGCGTGCAGGCTTTCTCTAGTTGCGGCGAGCGGGGGCCACTTTTCGTTGCGGTGCACGGGCTTCTCATTGTGGTGGTTTCTCTCGTTGCGGAGCACGGGCTCTAGGTGTGCGGGCTTCAGTAGTTGTGGCACGCGGGCTCAGTAGCTGTGTTGCAGGGGCTTACTTGCTCCGCGGCATGTGGGATCTTCCCGGACCAGGGCTCAAACCCGTGTCCCCTGCATTGGCAGGCGGATTCTTAACGACTGCGCCACCAGGGAAGCCCCTCTGGAGGTTCTTGAGTGAGATTTTGCCCACCCTGACACACTGGGTGGGATAAGCTGTAGGGAAATGAGGTGGGGAGAGTCTAAGGGGAAAGAAAGACTGGTGAGGGAGCTGGTCTAGGATAAGTGTGCTCGCGGCCTGTGGAGGCAGATGGAAATGAGCTTTCTCCAGTGTGGAATCTCCTCTGTTTAAGCTCTGGTGGACTGTTTCCCCACATTCAGTGTATCCACAGGGTTTCCATCCTGAGAACAGAGAGGCAAGAATAGATTCAGGAGGGGACTTCCCTGGTGGCACAGTGGATAAGACTCTGCGCTCTCAATGCTGGGAGCCCGGGTTTGATCCCTGCTCAGGGAACTAGATCCCACATGCATGCCACAACTAAGAGTTCGCGTGCCACAACTGAGGAGCCCATGTGCTGCAACTAAGGAGCCTGCCTGCCACAACTAAGACCCCATGTAACCAAATAAATAAATAAATTTTTTTTTTAAAAAAAGAATAGATTCAGGAGATGTTGCAGGCAGAGGAGGAATGAACAGAAGCTAACACTAACAGGAAGTTTAAGGAAGCCTGTAACCACTGCCTGCCATTTTCACAGGATCCCCCAACTACTGGGTGGCCAGTATGACGGGGGTGAGGTGTGGGAAATCCAGAGCCCTCACCCCTGTGTTCTGGAGTTACTTACCCCTTTGAGGCTTAGGAAAATCCAAAGGAGGAAAAGGATAAAATCTTAGATGCTGGAAGAAGAGCGTTAACAAGTTGTAAAAATACTTGCTATGCCAAGACCTCAATTCAGTGCTTAAAATGAATTATTTTATTTCATTATTATAATAACCTTCTGAGTTAGGAATGATGATTATCTCTATTTTACAGATGAAATGCCCCGGAGAAGCTGAGGTCTAAGGTCACACAAGCAGGAAGTGGCACAGCATCTGTTAGACTCCGGAACTCCTACTCTTTGCAGGACACCCTACAGTATCTCCCCTTCCTTTACTGCCCACCTTCTCATCCCTGGTTCCCTTACACCCACCGCTCCCTGGTTTCCTTTCCTCTCCTTCCCTCCTCATGTAGGCCACCACTCTCTCACCTTGAGTCTACTGTGTCATCTCTGCCCACCTCGTGCAGTTTTTCCTCCCCACTCCTAACCCACGCATCCTACAGCATACCTGCCCCTTCCTGGTGTGGCTGTGTGAGCGCTGAGAACTGAGTTCACTCATCGTTCCAACGGTGGTGGGTCCTAAAACACACCGCATCGAGGGCTCAGAAGGGAGTGGCTCATGGGTGGCACCCAAGGCAGGATGGCTCAGCCTTCAGGCACTTGGCCATGACTCCCCTCCCCCAGCTGGGATGTACTCAACATCTCCAAGACAGCACTCCTGATTGTCCACCAACTAAACTGAAGAGGACACTTCCCCTTGGTTCTCCTCAAAGTCTGTCTCCTCTGTAGAACGGTCCCTCCATGCAGTGAGAGTAGTTGGGGGAAGATGAACAATCACTGGTCTTGAGATAAAACAAATTCAGGAGAACCAAGGCAAAGGTAAGGGATCCTAAAAGGGAAGAGATGCTTGTTAGCCCTGGACCATCCTGAGGGAAATCCCTGTGGGGTTGCCACTTGGGGTCCCCTAGAAGAAATGGGGAGGGGGAGGTTAATCTCACATGGAGCCTTCCTTCTCCCTTCTTTCAGGAGACCCTGGAGACAAGGGAGGCTGGGGAACTGTCACCATGCTATCTTTTCCAGAGGAGCCCTGAAAACACTGAAAAGTGAAGTTTCTCCCAGGGGCTTGGGGAATCCCGAAGGCTCTCAGAACTTCGCAATCAAACAAACCTGGGTACTAATTTCAGCTCTGTCACTTCTTGGCAATGTGACCTTAGAAGCTATTTAACCTCTCTGAGCCTCCGTTTTCTCTTCTGTGAAATGGGGATCATAATATCTACTTATTGGGCTGTAGTGAGGGTCAATGAGGTCACCTTTGAAAGGCACCTGAGAGACACCCCATAAGGTGGATCTCTCTTTCCAACCAGGGTATGGGGAGAAGATGCTGTTGGTAAAGTCTGCTTGTGATGCTCAGCGGGAGTGTTTCTGGAAGACAGCAAGGGTTCCAGGTGAATCCTCACCCAGACAGGATTCTGCCAGCAATCAGAACCAGGGCCGGGGATGGGTGAGCGAGGCAGGCTGGGCCAGCTGCCATGGTGCTTGGTCAAGGAGGCAGGGGCAGTGACTGGCCTGTCGCCCTCTGGGGGCACTCTCTCCCCACCGGCCTTGCTGTCCACCCCACAGACAGAAGAGTGGGTGGGAAAGTGCCTGAAAGGGAGAGGAGAGGGGGCATGGGATGAAGAACCAAGCCAGGGAGAAAGGGCAAAAGAGGAGGCTGGAGGGGAAGTGAGGGCCCAGGCAGGCACAGGGTGGGGCCGGGAGAGGGGCCCAGGGCCGGAGGGCGGGAGACAGCCTGGGAGGGAGAGCGCTGGGGAGGGAGGAGGGAGGGACAGGCAGGGAGACCGGCGGCGCTGACACAGCCTCGATGTGTGGAACGGGCTGGGGTTTGGCCCACAGGTCAGGCGTCTGGCAGTATTATGGGATGGAGAGGCCTTAGGAGACAGGGAGAGTATTATGGGCTGGAACAGCCTTAGGAGACAGGGGAATATTATGGGCTGGTGAGGCCCGGTTCCAACTGGAGGCGGGAGGAAGGGGTGCGGGGCGGGAAGGGGGGGTGGTGGTGGAAGGGAATATTATGGGCTGGAGGCCTCCTGCGACCAGAGGCAAGAGTATTATGGGCTGGCAAGGCCTTCAGTGGCCAGAGGGGGGAGCAGCGGGGGATGGCACCGGCTGCATGTGACCGAGGGGGGGGCCAAGTTGGGGGGGTGGCGAGTGGGGGTGGGGGAGCATATTATGGGATAGCTCTTTGTACCTACTGCGGGGACTGCTTCTCCAGAAGATATTATGGGATGTCGTGTGTGGGAGGGGGAGAGGGGCTGGGGGATTATTATGGGATGGTGGTGCAGAATGGGGAGGGCCTGAGGCGCTCTTCCCCAACTGCCCCCCCTCCCCCCCGACCCCTTACTCTCTTGCCATCCTCTCTGAGGTCTGCCTTCTTTCACAAATGGCCCAAGGAGAACACCTGAAATCCACTCCCCCCCACTCGCTCTGTGGGCACCTCAGCCCCTCCTAGGCATCCCGCCTAATTAGCAGCCACTTCGCGGGTGCTGAGGGGGAAAGGAAGCCCCTGGGGATGGGGAGAAGGTCCCAAAGCGGGGATGTGGTGGCCAGTGGGCCACACCTCCCACCTGCCCGGCGTCCCCTTGGCTCCCCATCCCCGTGGGTCACTCTCCGTCCCCTTCTCCCTCCCTTCCCCAAAGTGGGGGCCCTCGATCCTCCTCCCCTTCCCCCTCCCCTCCATTTCCTCTCCAGCTCCCTCCACAGCCGTAACCAGTAAAACAGGCGGCCAGTTATTATGGGATGGCTGCTCCCAGCAGCTCTGCAGGGAGGGGGCGGTCACCGCGGAATGTCTCTTGTGGGTGGCTATTATGGGATGGCCGCCTCTCTTTTTTTGGGGGGGGTGGGGGCTAGCAAGGAGAAGGATTATTATGGGATGTGCCCAGCACAGCTGGGTGGGGCTGTCCTGGGTAGGTGAAGCTCTGGGGAAGGGGGATGGGGAAGGAAAGGAAGGAAGAGGGAGGGAAGAAGCTGGGGAGGGTGGGGTGAGCCCTGGAGCCAGACCTGAGGCCTGGCAAGAGTGACTGGCTGGAGAGGTTCTTCAGTGACAGCTGTTTGAAGAGGCCCCCGGGGGCAGGCTAGAGCTAGCCGGATCTGAGCCCTGGACACCTGGGTCCCTAAACAGCTTGTGAGCTACAGGGTCGCTGAGTCCAGGCATGCAGTGAGGAGGCCTGGGTTCTGGCTGTGTGACACACGAGGGAGTAAGTGCTCCTGGGTGACCACAGCACCAAGTACTCCCCTCCCTCCCTGCCTTCCTGGGTTTGAGCCTTGGGACTGTAGCTCAGGTA